>NC_139042.1:200809538-201409538 GCF_965140915.1 Aythya marila | reverse complement strand
GTCATGCAGGAGAAGAATCCATGCTTTTGGCTTTTCTTGCTTTGGATTTCAGACCCCTGAACCCTCTACAGCTGGGGCTTTTTATATTTTTCCAATGTATTTTTTTGTTCCAGTCCATTCCAAACTCTCTCACAGTTTTGTTGTGTTTTGAGTTGAACTTCTGGCCCATTCAGAGCCCTTTTCAATTCATTTCACCCTTCTTCTGCTACCCAAGCCAGATTTCCTCCTGTTGCAGAGTCTGTGGGAGCAGATGGGTGAGAGAAACTCTGCGAGGTTCTGCTTTCTGAATATTTTCCTCTAATTGTTGGATTGGCTCAGTGGATCTGGAGGGACCAGTTGGAAGCCAGGGCCATCTGCACAAAAGCTCTATACTTCTGCATTGGCCCAAGGATCTTTTATATCCTCTGACTCGGTGGTGGCTTCATTCCAGCAGAGCCATACTGAAGGAGGGCTTCTCCTGCTATGACCTCTTTAGGGATATCGTATTAAAAGTAAAGGTCAGTGAGAAACTCTTTCCAGCTCAAGGGAAATAGCTGGTTCTTAAAGATAACTACCAGTTTTGAAAATGTTGACTTCAGGGACTGAAAGCATTGAGCTTTTGTAACACTAATTCCATTGAAAGTCTTACTTAATTTAACCCGTACAATTTGCTTTTTTTTTTTTTTAAGATAATAAATTAAACAATTCCATTCAACATTTTTTGGACAGGCAGAATTTTACGTGAGTCTATTCTCAATCCACACGTAGCTCCTGCTCACAGGAGAAGGAAAGGCACCTTGAGAGGAAAACCAAGGCTCAGCAGCTTACAAGACATGCTTATTCAGATGGTAAAAGTACATAACATGGAGTTTGGCCAGGTCTGGGCTCAAGATCTGTAGCTGTGGCTGGGCTTTCCACAAACAGTGAAAGGAGAAAGAGATGCTTTTTATTCCCTTGGCCCCTCTGCAGGTGAAAGTCATCTCACTGAACTTTAGCAGCTTGGAAATCAGGCACCGTCTCCCTAGGGGGCAATGAAGAGAAGTCGTTCCTAGGTGGCAAGTCACCCTTCCAAGTCCTGGGGTTAATCTTACCTATTTTAAGGTTGAATGAATCATCCATTCTATCCTTCCTGACTATCGCAAGAGCCTGGGCAAGTAACTTTAATTCTCACAAAGTTAGTTCAAATGAATCTCTCCCACTAGGAGTGGGAAAGTTGCAATTGAGAAAAGCACATTGCTTGCCAGGAATGAGTTAAGAGATTGTATAACTTGGAAATGGGCTGAAATCCTATGTGAATCAACTAGTAGTTCTTTCAGTCGGATTTAAGCATGTACTCTTAAATAATATGATTATCAAGGCAGATCAAATGTGGACTTAAAAGTTATTTTAAGGGCTTTCCTAAATCACACACTACATGGTCAGGATACCTTAAGCACTGTTGATATAAGCAGCTTTTCTAAAGGTACGGGCAGAGCATATTTAATGGAGCATTTATTGGAGGTAACAGTCTCCTGTCCATTTTAATTCTCTGAATATTGCTGAGGTAACATCCCACTTTCAGACACAGACCAAGAAGAATTTACCCCCATTAAGCATCCAGAATGGCTTATATCAGTGTTAGCAACTGGTTGCTTTTTGGCCCAGAGATGACGAATTTTACTTTTTATGAGAATTTTTTTAAGCTGCAGTCAGAATTTAATTCAGAATCCTAACAAGAGGGACAGATAAATTTTCCAAAAAAAAAGCTAGGCAACCACAGACTTCAAGACATTGAAGACTGCTTCTGAGCTATTCATATTTGTCTCTGATAATCACCACTGATTTTGAAATTCTCAGTGCATATCTTGTCTTTAAAATGTGGTCAGTGTCTTCCCATATTAGGCATTTTTTCAGCGAGCAAATTTGACTATTTCCTTACACAATTTTTCTGTGGTTTTGGAAACCCAGATCTGATGAGACCAAAGAAGTCTTCGGGACTGGTTTGTTATTCTGTCGGCTCTTCTACAAATACCCAGTAATTCCAAATTTACGGTTATCACAGGAGAAAAACCGCGGTGACTGAAATGAGGCAAATTGCTTCATTTTATGAAAGTTTGCGTCGGAGGCAGTACAAGAAGTTGTAAAATGTAAATCTTGTGCTCTCAAATTTCCCCGTGTTTTCACAGAACTGCATCTGTGACTGTGCAGCACTACAAAAATTTCCTGCGAATGTGCTAATAGGCCTTATGAGAATGTTCTATCACCATCCATCTGTCACTTTTTAACAGGCCTGATTGGCAAGCACTTGTAACAACTGACATCTGTTCTTGCTTATTGATATGTAGATTTATGGTAATTGCTGTGAACAATAAGACACAAAATTACCTAAGGTGAACATTAAATTAAATTTTCATGCCCCTATCCTTATAAATAATTTTTTTAAAAAATCTTAAGTTTCAAGCAAGGCATACTGTGCATCTGTTTTGTACATAATTTAATTGTTTTTTCTAATCTGCCAAATAACAAAATGAAAGTTGAATTTCCTTGCAATCTTGAATATTTGCCAAGCTGATTGCACATTGGTAAATACATGTTATTAAAAATGGAATCAAACTGTATTGTGATTCTGTGTTTTTTTTAATCATTCCACTTTAATTCCCAACATCGTCTCTATCATGAAGATCAAGAGTTATTCCTTACCCAGAAGTTTTTTTTTCCCTACAGGGGGATTTTCATTTTTCATGTGCAGCTCTGCCTATGAGGCTGTTCTTCAGCATTAAGCAATTTGCATTTCTTCAGAGAGAGGTGTATGTGCTGAGTGAGCAGCACTTTCAAATAAAAACGATCTACTCATTTTCGGTCCATCTCTGTTGCGGGATTTGGGACTGTTTCGAAAAAACTGTAGGATGGGAAATGTGTGAAGACAGTGTGTGAAAGAGAGGAGAATGAGAGAGCAGATTAGTCCCACAGAACTATGCCTTGGCTGAAGTGCAATTGATCCAAAATCCCCATTTGAAGCAGAGTGCTTTTTGGGTCTGGGACTTGAGAGTTTTTGGTTTCTCTCCTCCAAGGTTGTCCTAGCAAGCGGGATGTTGATGCACTTGACAAGTTGCTGGGAAAAGCCAACAAAGAGGAAGCAGAGATGAAAAAATAGCTAGTGAATGTGAAGCACTGATGGCAGAACTTATTTTTTATAAGTTTCAGCAAACAGAAGATCCTGGAGAGGATGCACATTAAGGATAAAGTGGCTAACACAATTGGCTCTAGAGCACGCTGGATGACAGGCATGTGCTCTGAGCCCAGGCTAATGGCCACTTTTGGGTGCAGCAAGGTTCTTTGGTGTCCTTCTCTGACACGTGTTTGACAACAGCAAGCTGTTCTTGTTTTTGTTTTTCCTAAAGGCTCTGTAGTGGACACACCATAACATCTGCAGAGCTGGTTTGGGGCCAGTGTCTTTTAGTCACCTCTACAGTCAAACACACTGGGTGGGGAGATGACTTCGTCACTGCCTAGCTCTTGTTTGTTAATCTTTTTTTGGCATGGAAGCTCCTTCCTGAAGTTGTTAGATTCCTCTTTTGCTTCCAGAGGAAACGTCCCTCTATGAAAAAGTGTTTTTGTGGGATGAGGCCATGGTGGTGGTAGTTTTGCATCTATATAGGCGTGATAGCAGCTCAGAAGCCCAATGAGAGTGGTTGTTTGTTCCACTGCCTGCTGACCTTGTCTTGCCTGCTGTACTTGTGCTGAGCACCGTACGGTGTGCGTGGGCTGCCTTCCAGCTCCACATCCCTGTATGCTCATAGCCTCTCTGCTGCTACAGCCTAACGCAGCTTTGCATGCGTGCACAAATCCATGCATATGAAATGCAGTAGGAAAAACAGTATTAAACTGCTTCAAAATCCATTTGCTTCTGAAGTGAGATTTGGAGAAATGTCTATGCATTTTCCAGAAGGATGTGGGATTCCATTTCACTGAAGCTCTTTTACAGTCTCTCCTCCTGTACCATTCTATATGTTTTGTTCACTATTATTTAATCTTGCCATGCATGCTGTTTAAAAGTTCAAGGTAGAAATGTCACCACAGAATAAATATAGGCTGATTATGACTGATCCTCCTGATGAACCACTTATCAGTGGGTGATAGAAAACCATGCTGCCATGGTGAAGAACAACCCACTACTTTATCAAATGTCCATTACAGAATGGCATCAAATAGGGCCTCTATCAAGACCAGCAATGTCTGCTGGACATTGTTTGCTGAGTTACTTATACTTCTTATAAAAAAGGAAGGTAAAAGATCCATAAGGACCAAATATCAATCCAGGATGAAAATGGATGCCATATCTCATTTTGAAGACCACTTTGTCTTGTTTTGTTTTGTTTTTGTTATTTTTGGGCTTATTTGCAAAGAGCTAGACAACTTTTAAGTCATCTTCATTCCTGTTCAAAATAACCTGCAGAATCTTACTACCAAAGAAAGAGATTTATTTTTTTTTTATGAAAAAGGAGAATTTTACACACCAGGCTTCTTGTATAATCAAAAAGTGAGTGAGTAAGCTAAGTAATTTTTTTTTTTAAATGCTTGCAAAATATCTGAATTGTACATTTTCACTGAAATGTAAATTGAAAACTAAGTTCCTCACCATCTTTGTTTTCAGGGATATATTAACAAATATGTTTGTTAATACCTTGTTCCAAATATACCTCCTATATTTAACTAGACTCAGTAAAAATCACAGAGTTTAGACTCTCAGTAAAAATCAAAGGTTAAAAAAGTCAATGTTTTATGATTCTGAAGATGACTTTGTTCAAGATTTGAGACATTTTAAGCAGTTTTATTCTATTCATTTGGGTATTAAATGCCTAATTCTTCATTATTTATCAAATGTCCATGTAATTAGCGTACAGTTTTGCTATTTCAGGCTTATCTTCGTATTTTAAGCATTTACAGTTTGTAAGAGGTGGGTTAGAAGAATGATCACATGCAGTGATTTCCTGTGATCATATTATTTAACAGTTACACCTAATTGTCTAGATTATTAGTGACTTGTGACTAGGGTAGCATTATTGTGCCTTGCAAAATAATTTGGGTTGGTAATGTTGGCCAAAAAATATATATATATATATTATGTACATATATATATATATTTATTATGGTCATTAGCTTTTAAAATAAACCAGAAAAAGCATTTTTTTCGCATAATTCCTCAAAGTGTGTTATGTAGATTGCAAAGTGGCAAGTCTTGAATGAACTGAAACCTTACTCCTAATGTTGTTGTCATGCCATGTTTTCTAAAGTACAAATATCTGAGCTGATGCCAGGCAGCTGACTGAGGAACAGAAGTTAGAACCAGAGCAATGCTGCATGCTCATCTTGGACCTGACCTTTCTGTTGAAACAAGCTGTATTTAAATACAGACTTTTATTTACAAATAGATGTTTAAATCAAGGTTCACCTCAGAGCTCCTAATGCCGGGACAGAATACCTGTATGTTTAGCTCTATGGGGAGCTCATTTGTTGTACACAACCTGAGTCTCAGATGTATGCATTTGAAAGTGTTGTCAGTCTATGTTATTGCAGAAGTTCTCATTTCCTAGAAAATACCTCTCAATTTCATCTTTTTTTTCTTCTCAAACATGCTTACAAGATATTACGTTTGACCTCTTTTTTTTTTTTTCCTTCTCCAAGTTGTTATTAGGTTCCCCTGGTATGAAAAACAAAGTATGTAGGAAGAAATAATATCTCTTGTTAGACAAGCTAATGTTCAAAAAAAAAAAAAAAAAAATTGGACAAGCTTTCAGGTACTCAAGCTCTTCTTTGAGTGTTCCCCAAAACTCATGCAGTCATCCCAGCTCTGTCACTTGGTCTAAAAAAAGGTATTACTCTTCCTACCAACTAACTTTTTGTATATACTTATATTATCTAGACTACAAGAACATTAGGAAACTGTTGTAGTGTTTTACAGTTTTGTCTACTTATTTAATTCTACTGAGAGCTCAGAGAACATGTGGAGATCTCTCTCAGGTCCAAACTAACATTACGAACTCTCGCTGCCATCCAAGCCCCCTTTGGACAGTTGCATCTTATTCAGAGGATCCTGAGCAGGATCCAGTCTGGTTAACATTAGCCCCTAACTTGTCTCTGCATTTTAATCTCATACTGAAGCAGTCCTCCGTAGAATAAGGGCCTAAGTACTTTGTGTAGTCCAAGGTAAAAGGTAGGTACTTTTGAAGGCACTTCCATCTCTCTGAAATAAGTCAAATGAATGCCATTTGCTGTTCCTTATTCATCTTTTTTTTTTCTATTTCACATAAATTGTATTTATTGTTTGTCTTTTTTTACTTACCATTTATATTATATGTTTTTCTTTTTAAATGAAAGCTTTTCTTGAAGGTCCTTACTGAAATGCAGGTGTACCTCCCCCACGTCTTCTAAAGTAATGAAGTAAGAGATGACTGAGTGGACTTGTTACCATAAGGCAGAGCTTATGGCCTAAATGTCCCCGCTTCAGTGATGGTTCTGTCATCAGTCTGATATTAATTCGATGCTCTTAGTTCCTATATGATTTTAGAAATGAAACATCAAAAGAAAAATCAGCGCAACTGTTGGCTACTGCACAGTGTAGTCTTCGTAGATACTTTCAGAGGAGACACAGGAAACAAATTATATTCATCCCAATTATATGACCCAATCTTGAAGGTGTTTTAAATGTTAGTTATCTTCTTCATACCCCCTGTTGTGCTAGGGAATAGTATTGCCCCTGGGCTTCACACAGAGTTTAAATGACTTTTAATTCCACACTCGCCTTATAGAAGAGACACAAACCAGATTTAATTTCCCTGAACTGTAGGCTGGTGCCGTTGCCATATTCTCCCACTCCGAAGGCAGAAAGGTGAGAGATGCTATTTGGGGACTTTAAAAGGTGGTTACCAGATTATAAATGCCTTTTGTTTAAAAAAAAAAAAAAAAAAATCTCTTAGCAAGCTACACCCAAAGCTCCATATCCACTGAAAACAACGTGTTGTTTTGTTTTGTTTTTTTAATGGCACCTTTTAATTAACCCTATTGTTTCTCCATACAGGCATGAACGCTTTACAATTACAGAATTTGGCAACTTTAGCAGCTGCAGCAGCCGCCGCCCAAACCTCAGCTACCACCACCAATGCAAATCCTCTCTCCACAACGACTGGTGCTCTGGGAGCCCTCACAAGTCCTGGTAAGAGCAGAGTGCTTGCTTTCAAAATATAAAAATGAGAGTAAATGGGAAGAAAATAGTTACAATTCTGATTCCACGCTGTGACTAAGTTCTGTTCTCATATAAATTCTGGAGACCCTTTTAATAACTGAATACATTATTTTTGATGTTATTTTTAAGGAAATACCTTATTTTTCAAGCTTTCCAATATGGCCATGTTCTCTGTTCCAGATTCATTTCAGGGGTTATTAAAGCCTAACAGACCCATCATGCAAAACTCTACATGAAAATTGCAATTGCATGGGAAACTTAAGCTAATCTTAACTTTTCAGAAAGAATTCTGAACATGTGCTAATCCTTCCCATCCTACAGAAATATCAAACGAGGTGGCACTTCTTAATCTCTGAGAGACTGATCTTTGATTCCCAGCCCATCACGCAAACACTGCCTTCATCCTTCATGAATTTTTGTGCAGTCCTCTCTTTTTCTCCTTCTCTTTTCTTTGCCATAGCTGTAGAGCTTTCTGTAGAGCGTTCTTCTGGTCCTGAAGTGATATCAGATGTTCAAGAAGTCCACAGCCAGAATCTGACTTCATTACCCTAAACTGTATGGGGGAATAAGGGACAGGTGCCTCCATTACGACCGTATAGGTATTCAGCCATGCACTTCCCATGTGTGCAAAACCCTTCCCACTAAGACAGGGCAGATTCGGAGTTCAGTACCACTTCAGTATCTCCAGAATCCATGTAGAGAGGTGTTAATTCAGTGTAGTTACTCTGGATTTACAGTGAAGAAGCTGAGTCAAGAATCTGGCCACTTATCTTTACATAAAGGCTGCAGGGTGTAATTATTTGCATCATGAAGTCTGTTTATTGCTGTTCTAAAAAACGTTTGTATTATTTTAGACACCACTAAAGAACATTTGTGTTTAATCTTGTTTAAGTGTGTATTTATTTCCCATGAAAAAGTAATTCATGGCAGACGGTTTGAGCTCATCAGTAAGGAAAACAGTCTTCACTGCACAATAGAACTGGGACTGAGTGTGTTGCCGGGTGTTAAAGCTGGCCAATGCTTCCTGCTATATTACAGTTTTATTGTTCGTTTGGGGGAGAGGTTAAATGGAAGGCAGCTTGACTAAATAGTAAGTTTGTGCAGCATTTTCCTGTTTCTGGTGTGAGCTTCGTATCGACCTAAAAATAATCAGCCACAACAGCTCTGAGAAGCAGGTTGGGTCAAAATGATTTTGTTTGGATGATTTATTAAAAAAAAAAAAAACTCAGCAAACTCTTCTCTCCATCCTGGAGCTGGGTCTTAACACATTGCAAAAGGGTAGTCTGAGTGTCAGTGCTTCTGCACTGCTCCTGTCTAAATGTCACACATTTAGAGAAGCGGAAATGTTGCATTTCATGAGTGCTGTGTAATATCTCTGCAGTTTAGCTGTTAAATGTCTGAGTAGCCTGTCCTCCCAAGGCATACGCAGCTTCTCTTGAGCTACACTGACAAGACTTCTCAGGACAACTAAATGTACTGCACTTCAGCAAGGAGGGTCTGGAAGTGAACTTTCCTATAATCTGCAGCAAAGGGGCACGAGATTCTCAGGCAGCAGCATGTTTCTGCAGTGCTCTTTGCTATGCCGTGTTAGCACAGAACTTGAATTCACAGTTAAGGTCCACATTTTTTTCCCTCTCCCTCCAACACAATCTCCTTCTCCAGCCTGGCTGAGTTGGTCTCCAGTCTCCTGAGTGCCTGTAAGGATGAGTGGTATCAGGCAATGTCCAAGTCTGCAGAAGCACATGCTTAAGAAGGTGCTTTGGCTGGGCTGGGCAGATACTTGTTTGAGATAACAACAGCATAGCAGTGCTCAAGGTGCCATCTTGGAACAGATAGCAAGGTTTTTCCAAAGAGATTAATGATTCTGGCTGACACATTGAAGATGCGGTATTTTCCAAAAAATCATGGCTGGTTAGCCTCTGAAATAGTGTATTAAGAATGACAATTGCTTTTGAAAGTCTGATAGAGAGTTAGTAGCTGTACACAAAGTTTTTTAATATTAGATAGATTGGCATACCCAAGAGAAAGTCTGTATCTAATAGGTTCATTAACCTGTTTGTGTTGCACAGCCAGCCTAAAACCAATCCCTGTTAAAATGTCCTTCAGTTTAACCTTTCTTATCTTGTTCCACATTCTCCACCCTATTAAATATTTTGTAAACCTGAATAATATCTTCAATGATTCTTCTCTGTTCTTTGTAAACTGAATTTAGTTCAGTAAAGCTTTCAATAGTAGCTTAAAGTATTTCCATTAGAACTTGAAATATGTTGGCAGAAAACATTTAAATCTGCCTTTCAGTCTGTGGATGTTTGGAAGCCTTGAGGGTATTTTTTTGGTCTAGTTTTCTTTTAATAGAACACTTCAGTTTGTTGTGTTTCATAAGTGTAAATTATTTTGTCTGATTTCAAAGCCTGCACTAAGCCCAGGAAGAAATGTTTGTGTCTCTCCAGATAATGTATTAAATTAATATTTCTCAGTTCAGAAAGCTGCCCAAATTTAGGAAAGTGCAAAGGTACATGCTTAAATTTAATCATTTTCTTGATTCTGTTAAAGCCAAAATACTGCACTGAAAAGGGATAGGCATGAGCATGTATTTCTGATATGCCTTAAGCTATGGCAGCCACATCACATAAATTGTGTCCATGTGTTTACCCATATATAACCATACCCCTCCTGAACATCTCTCCTGTATCTGTCTTTGACCAAGAGCTCTTCGTTTGTCCTTTGTAGACATCTGTCATAAGAGCCCCAGCTTGTGACTATGTCAGTTCAAAATCATCTGGCAGCTTAATTTTATGTAGGTAAGATTAGCAACCTTAAATACATCAAACTACTAAGGTGAGGATGGAGGTGAGACCAACTTTGGTGCATTGGCAACACAGAAAAACAGGCCAGGAGGTGAGAAACCAACATGGTATCTGATATTTGAGAATGTCAAGTTTTGCTGCTGGCTTCTAATGGCAATATATTCACAAGGAAAAGAAAAATATTCAGTACTAATAGTAACTGTTCAATTTGTATGAAACTCCTTCAAGGTTCATACAGTCACATATCTCCAAACAAATTAAATGCCAATGATCTTTCTCTCATATGTTCCATACACTTACTAAAGAGCTTTGACCGCCAGAGAGTCTAAGGACACTCATTCTCCTCCATGTGCTAAATACTTTCTCTTAAGCTTGAAATGCTATTCATTCAGAAAGAACAGAGACAATGCAATCCCCCAAACTATTAATTTTTTTATAATTGTAAATTTATAATTTCAATTTTGCATACCCATGGAAGTCTCTCCCTACAGCATTGTTAGAAATGATTTTTTAAAAGCCTTTGCTTAAAAAAACATGAAAGATTAAGCTTTCATTTTAGTAAAAATCCCCTCAGGCAATAAATAGGTTCTTTTGTCTCTTGGCCCTGGAAAAAAAATTAAAATGGTTTAAATTGCCCATGGTTAAAGTAACTGTTTCTTGCAATTATCAGATGGTAGTGAATAAAAATGAAAATGAAATCATGAAAGAATAAAAACCAGGTAAAATGCATATTATGTCTTTCATGAGTTTCTCACGGGTCTTTTGAAGACTCATTTAATCATCTTCCTTGTCTTTTATTTTGATATGATAATTGTTTCCTTTATTTACTTTAATCACCTCTATTTAGTTAATTAATTCTTCAATTTCTTTTCGTTTCACTTAACTTACAATACTTTCCTGTTTTAAAGGCATGTAGCTGTAGTACTCCATAATGTAGGGGTTTGGCCTTGGGGTAGTTTTTACCCAACTCCATGTGGCCACGTACGTTGTCTGAGCCAGTTTGTTTCAACTCCGCCTTGGTTGGGTCTCAGAAGTTTGCATTTCCCAGTAACTCAAAAGGGAGTTTGGAAGAACTACCTCAGACGTAGATATTAGCACTGTAAATTTCATAATTTAGGCAGGACAAATCTCAGCTGAATGTTGAGAATCTTGACCTCTCCATCAGAGAACATCCTTTCCACCTCCTGCAAACATATGGAATAGCACAGAGCCCACAGAGAGCCTGCTACTCCAGAGGTAGACATGAAGGGAGGATATATGAGCCCAGGATGAGGGTATCTGTCTCTAACAGTCTGACATTTCCTTTGCCTCATTTGACCCATTACCCTAATTTTCCCACAGACAGTGTTTTTTTCTGGTCTTCATAGGTAGTACAGCCTTGATACTTTCCTGATATCAAGAGCTATGAAGCTCCCAATCTTTTTGTAAACTGATATTAAGCAACAGCAGAAAAACTTTTTGCACTCTAAAAAGGAAGAAGAATATGGAAGTCGGGTTTTAAATACGAACTTACTTTGTCATCTTGTCCTTTTCCACCACTGCATAGTTTTTTTCTTGTTTAATGCCATAACATGACAGTCACGAAATCATGCTGGCTGATGAGTCTTTTCCCAAGGTCTCTACTCTGGGCCCCTGCTCAAGGCAGAAACACTTAGAGCAAGTTGGTGAACTCTACATTCAGTCAAGGATTGAACATCTCCAAGAATGGAGATTCCACTGCTTCTGTGGGCTTGTTTCAATTTTATTTCTTAAAATTCATGCATAAATGTTTTTTCAATAACCAGTAGGAAAGCTCTTCTATGTGCAAATGAAGAGACAAAACATCTAATTATACATCCAAATTTATCTGCATAAACATACTCAATATAAATTCTGAGCTGTGGGGGGATAGAATTGCTAAACCAGAAGCTAATTCAGTTTCAGACTTAGGAGCCTTGATTTTCTATGACATTTTCATGATTATTTGATTCTGTAAACTATTATTTATTCACACAGCTGAACTAGCTATTCATGCTTCAGTAACAAAGCTTTTCAGGTTTATCTGCTGTGTGAACCTAACAGGAAATCTTTGTGCAAAAAAAAACGTACAGTGTAGAAAGTAAGACTTTCTTAAAATCAAGCCCAGTTTTGGCCATATTATATCAGAATTTACCCATTAACTTGTATGTTGAAAAAAGTCCTCCTAAGCACAAAACTCTAAAACTACTCATTTTCAGACAGATGCTGACATTTTAGTATAACAGCCACCCTAAAAAAAAAAAAAAAAAAAAAAAAAAAGGAACTCTCTGAAGTATAGAATAAACTGAGGAAGAAAGAAAGAAAGAAAGAAAGAAAGAGAGAGAGAGAGAGAAAAAGAGAGAAAGAGAGAAAGAGAGAGAGAAAGAGAGAAAGAATTACCATTACTGTCTGTCCTGAAAGAATTAATTCATCCTTTCTGAACCCCGCTAAAAGTAGAGAATTATAACTTACAGTTAGCTTCTGTGGTTCATTATTTTGTCTACCCCCTAATATATCATAAAACTTGTCTTTGTTAGTTGAAGGTATTCATGTTGTGAACACAATTGTTGAAATGTTAGAGATTTTATAGAATATACAACATGGTTCAGCTGAGAAGCAGTGGAGAATGTTCAAATAATCATTCTTAGAAGATTCTCTTTTTGTTCACTTCAGTACAATACGTTTTTCTCCAATCAGCAGTGCAAGTCTGCCACCGTGACATTTTGTTAGAGGCCAGTACACCCACTGAGATAGATGTGATTTGCTTCCAGGATGATCCAAAAATAACCCTACCAGTAGGTGTGTAGGAAGGTCTGACAGTTTGCTAAAGAATGAATTGGACTAGATGTTTCATGTTGGAAAAGATCAGTTTAAAATGCAGAATGGCACTTTTTATACTGTAGTACAAATTGATTATTTTTGTACCATTTCATGTGGAATTAATGCAAGTTCCGTAATTATAAAATCATTTTAAATAAGCTTAATTTGTTTTGCAGTACATAGGAAATTTCCCTAGCATAATGTTAGTTATTTTTAGGATAAAAAAGTTGATAAATATAACACATATCTTAAATAAAGGTTTACATATACAGTGTACATACTAAATAGCTGCCTCAGACAGATGGATGCTTAAACAACCCAAGTGTATGATTTTCAGTTTTACCCTTAGATATATTAGCATCATTGCTCTGTGAGCACAGAGCAATCAATGTCTTAACCCTGATCTCAGCACCAATTTTTTCAAACTAGGTGTTTGCAAGGAAGCCATGGAGGAAAATCTTGCCTTAGCACACCCACCACCCAGTGCCTGACACTTAAATTCATAGTTCAGGGAGACTGCTGTCTGTGATGGAAGGAGTAAGTAACGCACTCACTTTGCGTTAAGTTTCTGAGTCTGTGGTTAGGCTTCTAAATAAATGAATTGATTGTGACTGCTCTTAGTGCCCAGAGATGATGCTGCTTCTTGGAGAAATACATTGGTGCTAAGCTCATCTTTAATTAGGTCACCCTTAAGTAAGCATCCAAGCATACTTATTGGAGCCAAAACTAGGGGGACTGGGCATGAATTTGACCTATATTTATATTTTTAATAATGTTTCAAAATGTCTAAAATGCCTAAAGAGAAATTGTGGCTAAAAATCTCCCGGAGTCCCAGTGCAGTGGAAGGAGAGGAGAGGGGTGATGAATTCTCGTGGAGCATTCCTGGAACAGCAGTGTCTCTCGCTGATCAGGTGGAAAAACGAACCTGAAGGATGCAGGTGGCAGCAGGCTGCCTACTGATTAACCACCAGAATTACCCATTTGCACATTTGTCCCATAAAATGTAACAGGTCGTTGCATATTCTCCTAGCAAGGAGGTTTCTGAGCAGGGGTGTATTAATTCAGCCTAAAAGATCTTAGGGAAGGTTGGGTTTAGAGTGGGCAGAACCTGTCAGTGAAGAAGTGTGAGGCTACCCGACAACTGCAGGAAGACACATTTTTGAAAAGCTCCTAGCCTCTTCTTTGGAATAAACATTAACATCTTATGAATTTTTGGCACAGAAAAATACCTTTCTGTTTCCTTAGAATTGCATAATCACCATGGTTGAAGGACAGAAATGTGTGCATATTTTTCAGTGAAGCATTGTGCTGGTTAATTCTTTAGGGTGTTTTTTGTTGTTGTTGTTTTTTTAGGAAACAGTGTATAGTACTAAACCGTGGATTAGTAGGATCTAATTCAACAGGAGACATGTTTGTTTTTTAAACATTAGTACATTATCATCGTCCTAAAGTATTAAATCCATTGCCTTAGCATATTTCAGGATTTACTTTGCTTGTAGTGTACAAATAACACTTTGTAACACATTATATTTTGAAAGTGTGTCTCTACCCGACTCTTAATCTCTGTTTCAGTCCACAAGAATCCCAATTTGTAAGAAGGCTGTTTTTCTGTTTTTGTTGGAAGTAGTATTTCAAGCTCATTCACAGTTGTTTTCTACTAAAGAAACATGATACTGTCAGCTTGGCTACGCAGGTAGATATGTGTGTTTATATGCTATATATCTTACAACAAGTCCAAGCCAAGAAAATGCTAGAGTTCATAATATTCAGAAAACAATCCAAATCGTAGAAAAACTCAAGCACTTGAAGGAGCTTTCAACTATTTAACATTTACTACTGCCAGCACTGCTCCTGCAGCCCTGGAGAATTGTGCTTGTGTCCATAGATACTCATAGTCTGCTTTCCTGAGGCAGGATAGATTATGGAATATAGTGGGAATTAGAGTTTGTGAATGTTGTTGCAGCATTGTCTGAAAAGATCTAGTTCACTGAATATGGAGCCATTGATTTATTTTATGCACTGGCCAAACACAAGTATCTCCAACAACTATATGAGTTTAAAACCAAATTAATGAAACCCTTGACTGCCTTAATGATGACCTTTGCTGTTGCAGAGCAAAAACATGCAATACAAATTAAAATAACCAGTGCCACATCAAACTGCATATGACTTTAGGAATGGTCTGCAAAGGAGCTGGGAAAGTAATTTTGTATGAGACCGGGTAGTCCTCAAGTTCCATTGTTTACCAAGGTGAATGACTACCCATTGGGTCATCGTATTACACTGAGGTTGTGCTTGCACGCCCTGCTAAAAATCCCTTCTTCCATGGAAATTATTATCCATAAATTTTCTGGACTTGTAACTCCTATGTCTGTGTATTCTGAACTTTTCAAAATACCAATATATCAGTTTATCTCATCTCTATTCTAAGATAGCATGGATAGAACTTCTATCTGAACTAAACGAATCTTTTAGACACATCCTATAGCATTGGAAAGACAAACATCTCCAAAGGACAGTTTACCTGATCTTTAGACAGATGTATTAGAGAGATGAAAATGAAGATGAATCAGGCCAACATCTCCCACATACCAGGATGGAAACTTGCCTTTGTGAGTGATTTGATTATTCTTACAACAAAAACATGGCTTACGTCAAACTATAGGCCTGGGCTCTCCTGACACTAACTCTTTTTTTTATGGAGAGATGCTACTGGTTGTTTTTATTACATATTGGTGAAAGTATGTCAAAGATGTCACAGACCTGCTGGGGGTGGTGTGACAGAACCTGTACTGCAGGCAGAAGACCCTGGCCTGAGGTGAAGCTTCGTTAATTCCACGTCAGAAATTCTTTGGAAGGTGATTGAGAAGTGGTTGTAGGCTGAAGTGGCTCTGCACGGAGATCACTGCAGCTCTGGGGTGTGAGCACCTGAACAGTAGCTTACCCCAAAAAGTGTGAGATAGCAGGAACAAGCATGAGAGCACAGCTGCAAGTTCCCCACAGAAATGCAAATGCTCTGGTTTTGATGTAAAGTCAGTGGTACTTCAGTGAAAACAGGCCATGGCCCTTGGCCCCACTGAGTAAAACAAAGTCGTAAATGTACAGTAATTAGTCTTCATTTTCTTCGTATTGTGAGATTTCAGTTTGGTTTGATTTCATTTAGTTACAGTTACAGTTGTAAGTATCTAACAGGCAGCTATGAAGTTTAACCCAAACCAGTCCACTATGCCCTATTGTTTTCTCCTGCCTCTTTAATGTATTTTCCAACCAAAACCAAAACCAAAAGAAATTTATCATTGTGGTCTGCTGTCAAGAACACACAATGTGTTTCAGGCAGAGCACTGAAATGAGATGTATGACTTTCAGCTTACACAAGAGGTGGATAGTCTCCACCAAATAATGCATTTCAACAAAACAGAAGCTTCAGTGTGGAACTGGCCCAAAATATTAACTTGTTTTTTAGTCTCTCTTTCCATCTTCATAAATTCAAAGGAAAATATACCCTTAAACACAACGACAAAGATTCATGCAGATATGCCCAATAAGTAATCCCTTGTTTCCTAAAATAAGGGGCTTCTGATGGATAGACAAGTTTGTAGGAAACTTGTGGAACAGAAAAATAGAGGACCACAAAATTAGCCAGCTGATAGCTTTGTCTACCATACCTTTAGTGCCTTTGTTTGCTTTGCATTCTCCTCCTCCTCTGGGGAGCTGTGGAAGTTGCTTAGTGTAGACATTGTAATTTAAAGACAATCAGAAATGTGAAGCTAAGCGTTAACATAAATGACATAGTGATTAACATAAGTGACCCTGATTTTCACTTGTCCCAAACTCAGAGAGCTTCCTTAGCCTTCAGTGACCCATGCATTCCTGAAAAGTGTGTATTTAGGAGTCTAAATTAAGTCTCCAGTTCTTGGAAACCTTAGCTGCTTCTGTCTTTGCAAAGAATTTGAATGACTTGGTTCACCTCTCTATGTTTAGGGTTGGTTTTGTTTGTTTGTTTGTTTCTTGTGTGTGAGCGTGCACTCACAGGACACTGTGAAATATAAAGCAGTTTTCAAAAAGCCACCTTCAGCCAAAAGGATCACCATGGGGAAAGATTCTTCTTTTTCTCTCCTTATCCCCCCTCTTTCTTGCTTAGTCTCAATTTCACGTGCGTGACACAGATGCAATCAGACATTGAGAGGCTGCTCTTTTCCTTTCTTCCATTCCTCAGTAGTATTTCTCTTTTCCTGCACCCTGAGAAGACATGGGTAATCTTTCATAGGGATCGTTCACCTGTGAGTAATGAAGAAATAGAGGGACATTGACTTATTCAGGGAAGGCTGTGATATTAGTATATGTCTCTCCATAATGTCATTCTCGTTTCCCCCGACTCTTTCTTGCTCTCTTGCTTTTTTGGTTCTTTTTCCCTGGAGAGCATCTGTCACTTTTATTTTATTCTTTCCAAGCACAGGCAGAGCGCTTAAACTTACTAGAATCTTCCTTTTTGACATGTCAGACAGCACTTCCCAGATACCAGAAAACGATCAAGTTTTTACTCGTCTTTCCACACTATGGCCATTGTGTTTGTCAGAGAACCTGATAGAGAATTAACCTCCCAAGAGCAGGAAAATCCACCTCTTCTTTGCCAAAAATAGCCCCAAGAAGCACAACTGGTGCTGGGGCTATGTTAGCAACTGGCAGACCATCAGTTTGTATGAGGGTGAATGCTCAGATTGGCTAGAGATCACCGTAAAGGGCAGACAATTTAATGCCAATCACAGGCACTAGTTAGATTAGAATACTGATGAGCCCTTTTGAAAGGCCAACTGCATCTTCTTTCAGCAAAAATATTAAAATGCCCCCCTTTCCCCTACCTCCCTCCCCCCGATTCTCCATAAGAATAAATTAAAACTTGGAGGTGTGGTTATTATCACAGAATAATTAGACCCCATGGGATTAGAGACACTCAACGTTTGTTAATGCCCCTGGGTTGTGATTATCTAATAATGATGATGCCTCTGTCATCAGTTAATTATTCTTCCCCTTTAAAATGTTCCTTATGCAGTCAGAGCCTGTAGAGTGTGCTCATTTCAGACAGAAATGCAACTGCAAATTCCTGAGAGCAATGTCACATGGGCGGTGTGATTGACTTGCCCGCTTCTCCCCTATACTCATGTTTATGATGCTCATTTCATAAGCTCAATCATCCCTATGCTTGAATTGCTTCTCTTTTCCATAGGAAATAGTTAATTCATGTTTAGGAGTGAAGTTTATAGCCTCCATCTCCTTAAACCAACCTGTTACGGTTAATGCACCTTAGTTGACTGACCTTAAACATCTTAAACAAGACCAGGTCAGGCCAGAATCTAGCAGAACATCAGTCTACACCAGTCTGGTGATCCAGATTCACTGCTACACAAGAAACTCTTACAGCCAAGTGCCATTTTTTCTCTGTTTAAGAGCGTACCACAACCAAAATAAGATGTTATAGATCAGAACAAAGTTGGAAGCTTTGCACAGACTTTGCAAAGACAACACAACCAAACTTTTGCCAATATCCTTAGTCTTTCACTTGGGCCAGCAAGTGTTCGTATTGTTTAGGTACAGTTTGCAAGACATCATTGCAAACATCATTGGTTTTTGCAACAAAAGCTTAGAAAGGAAGTAGAAAACATAGCCTTAATCTGATTATCTTTAAAGCCAGTGTTGTCTCTTAGCTTCATTATCCCTCTTCTACTAACAAAGGGACAAAGAATATTCTGTTTACCCAAGAGATTTTGGGTAGTAAATAAAAAAATAATAATAAAATAAAATAAAATAAAATAAAATAAAATAAAATAAAATAAAATAAAACAAAACAAAACAAAACAAAATAAAATAAAACAAAACAAAATAAAATAAATCCAACTTGCTAAAATTAAAGATTTTTTTCCTTAGAATTAGTATTTCTTTTCCATTTGTCCCCAGTTCTTACCATTACTCTCTTCTGTGTCACTTACTGGGGACAATCAGGGTCAGTCTGAAGTCAGATCAGTTTTCTCAGAGCTTGATTCAGTCAGGTCTTAAAAACTCCAAGGATGCAGACTGGGCCATGTGAGTAACCTGTTCCAATGTTTGACCAACTTCAGAGAGAAAAGGTTTTTCGTTATATCAAGACTGAACCTTTCTTGTTTCAATTTACCTCTCATCTTCCTACCACACTGCTGTGAACAATGCAGCTCCATCTTCCTGATGACCTCCTCACAGGTACTGAGGGGCTGCTGTTAGGATGCCCTGAAGCCATCTCTTCAGGCTGAACAAGCCCAACTCCCTCAATGTCTCCTTCCAGGACGAGTGCTTTGGTGTCCTTCCACTGAACTCTCTTCACTTGATCAATGTTTTCCTTGCAATCAGGAGCCCCAAAACTAGATGTAGGACTTAAATAAGACCTAACAAGTGCTGAGTAACAGGAAAAACCAGCTGGATCTCCTCGCTCTGCTCCTGTCCATACAACCAAGGACACTGTTGTGTCCTAGCTGCCAGGGCATGCACCAGGACCCTTAGATCTTTTTCAGCAGAGCTCCTCCCCAGTCCATCTATCCCCAGCCTGTGCCACTGAAAGAGATTACTCTTCTGCAGGTGCAGGACTTTGCATCTGTCCGTATTAAATTTATTAAGGTTGGCCAACTCTGCCTGTCTTGGTCTCTTCAATTTGTAACCCTTTAGTCAGGATCAAATTAAGTCAGATTTTAACTCGTCTTTGGAGTCAGTGGGCTCAGGAAGGCAGCAGAGAATCAGAAACACACTGCAATTCATGGCAAGGAAGAAGATTCTGGACTCAGAAAACTGCCAATACAAATTTGACAGGAGTGTCTCCCAAAAGAAAGCTTGTTTTCTCTGCAGCTTCTCATGCTTAGAGTCATAGAGATACTGAACCTTAAATTTTTGGGTAGTATTGATCCCTAGTGCACCACTGTATCATCTTAACTGGAGCAAAGTGCTTCCAACACTGAATTATTTTAACTCTCCATTAAGTAAAACAACAAGAACAAAGTTGTGTTTCACAGCTGAGCAGTGTGCTTTGCTTTTTAACATATGCACATCTTCTACAACTGACTAAGCAGGATGTGACCAGAAAGCAGATAAGCAGGGAACTGATATCAAAGTAAATGTTGAGCTTCCTGTTGTGCCGTGCATTAGGTAGTGACAGGCAATTGTGGAGTGTAACCGAGAGCTGCCTAAAGGAAAGCTGTCAGCAGAGATGACATAGTTATTGTAGTGAATCTCTATTTGGAAAGTGCCAGCTTAGTTAAGCCAGTCTTGGAGCTGCCCTGAAGCCCTGCAGCACCAGAAAGCTGATTCTGCTCCAGAAGCATTAGCTCTTCTCTTCACATGGATGGAGTAGGTGAAGGTCTACAGCAACCCTCCAAGCAGGCAGAGAGGAAGCTGCCTTTAATTTTCTTTGCCCATTCTCTCTTGTAGTCCTACCCTAAAACCAAAATAATGCTTCCAAAAAGAAACCTCGCTTATAATCTTTGAAATGCCTCTCTAATATTTTTAATACCTTAGTACAGGGCCAGCAGTGTGACTGTTTCATCTCCAGACAGTATGCTAGAAGTGTGGAAGCAGAGGAGAGGAGTGGACAAGGCAAAAAGGAATGGCAGGAGTGCACAGCCTACTGATATTACCACCCAGAAAGTAGTGCCAAGTTAGTGAACATAGTATGGAGTTTCCAAGAAGCCCTTTTGTTCTGTGGAAAATGGCTTTGCTGAGAAGTCACTGGAGTTCTTTGTTACTCAGGTATATACCAAATAAATTAAGGAAGGAATGTGGTCTAATACACACTTTAAACCATCCTGCTGCAAAATTATAGCAGCGCACGCGTGATTTAAATGTCTTTTTATTCAGAGCAGCAGTGAGAGGGTGTGTTAACGTAGTATTTTGTCTTATCACCAAGTGCCCAGGCAGCCTTCTTGGACCCTCCAGTTGGGCTCCTCTGTTGGGGAATAGGATTTTACAATTTGCCCCAGCAACGTGGCTGAGGGGGTCAGATATTTACCCAAATCTCTACTACAAGTCTGTACTGCATGAAGTCTGTACTACAGATGAACACAGGTCCTTGGTTTTTGTGCTGAGAATACCTAGGAGCCCTGTCAAGGACACTCCTTGGTCTTAAGCATAGGGAGTAAGTAGGAATGATAAGAATGTACCCATGCCTGCAAGTTACAGCCTTCTAAGAGAAGCCAGCAAATGGGAAGCAGCAGAATCAACCCTGTTGTGCAACAAACATAGTGAATGCTTTATCCAAGGAAGCACAAGAAGTTTGAGGCAGAACTGGAAAAGAAATCAGCAGCACCCAGTAGCTCAGCGTGCATGCTCTCATGCAGCCCATGCTACTTTGTGTAACCTGTACTGTAACACTGCATAAGTCTCTGCTGTCTAGCTCCTTTTTCAGACCAGGTGGGTTTGCAGAAAAGTGCACATCCTTTGCATATTAGGTCAGGATTGCCCAACATCAGGCAATTCTGTGAGCTCAAGATTTGATGGAGGGGATTACACTGAAATTTCAGTGTTTGCATAGTTTGGCATCAGTTCTGCACACAGGACAAAAGCAGACTTCTCACCTACAGATCACAGGTCTGTACCACAACATATGGCCAACAGGAAAGGCAGCATCCACCCCCCATCATGTTACCTCTCTGTAGGATCTATGTCCATGCATGTCCACCTGCATATCAGGTCTGCGTCTACCATCTCAGTCAGTGGAGGCACTTCCAGAGGGCAATTCAGCTCATCCTGAGAAAGAAATCTAAAGGTAGAGCATTGAGGTTAGAGTTATCTTAACCTCGAAGACAATCCAAAAGAATAGCTTTGACTAGAATAGGTCAAACTAACTATGAGACTGCCAAAGATGGAGAAATTAATCCCATCCACAGTGTGCACAGCAAAGCCAAAGAAATATTTCCACATCATTGCCTTTCCTAGATGCTGAACCTGGTTTTCCAGCTGATGTAAATCCAGATGGTGTAAATCATTATGACTCTGTGGATTTAAGCTAGCCAACAGAATGTCCAAAAGTTTATATGCTAATACTGGTTGTTTTTCTAGGTTGGCAGTTTTTAGGAACTGTGTTGAAATGCTGTTTAAATAAAAAGGGAAACAGCTCATTGCTCATTTAGATTTCTTGAGGGGAAAAAAAAATCAGATATAGAAGGTGCTGTAACCTGTTACATGCAGAAATTAAAATGTTGATGAGAATAGATGAAAATCTATTTCCAGCCTTAAAAAATGTCCATGAAAGCAACAGTGGTAGTTAAATACAAATATATATATACTGTGTACAGCATCCACTCCAAATCAAAATATGTTTCCTATATCAAAGAGAGATCTGTTAAAGAATATATTAACCAAAGGCCAAGTCTTTTTTTTCATAATGAGTCTTGCAGCAAAAATTTCATCAATTAAAGGGAGGAAGCATGGGAAGATCAAATGGCGGGAATCGGGAGGGATTTGGGGTGTTAGGAAGAAGGGCTGCGGCATGCCCTCCTCCATTTCTCAGCTTCTTAATAACATTATTTATATTATTTGGGGATGTCTGGCTATTTATTAAAGTGAAGTTGAGTACTTTGGAAGAAAAAAGAGGGAAATAGTTGTGAGACTGACACAGAAAATTGGGAACAGAGGAAACAGTGAAGAAGGATCTTCAGTCTCTAATAGTTAAATATACATTTTTAAGCTTCTCAGCTTTCACAGTTGAAGATGCTACAGTGTTCTGTAAAGTTTCTCTATGTGTCCTGGTTGGAGAAGACAACAGGTGGCCAGCACACAGCGTATCTGCAAGAAACTGCATATTTTTCTATGGGTCACAGGACAACTCCTTACTCTTACAAGTCTAAACTGACTTCTTTTTCCAATACTGTTATATTATTTTCACGTATTAATAGAATTTAAGGGTCACAGGGGAATATGATGAACATCTTGCCTGAGCTCTCACAATGGCCAAAGGATTCAGCCTCGCAACTCCTTCATTAGGGCAAATAGTATCTGATTGAGCAACAGTCAGAGACTTTGAGAAAGCTGTTGGCTTATTCCAATGACTGATATTAGAGAGGAAAAAGTTCGTTCAAGCAGACAAAACACTATCCATCATGTTCTGATGTTTATCCAGGGCTTAAAATTATGAGGGAGTGATAGGTGCAGCAGATAAAGAGCAGCTCTATTCTTCTCAGACTATTGTATATTCAGCCAGTATTCATCAGGCTGGAGTCCATTCTGCTGCATCTCTACCCCTAGCTTCCATATCAGGTAATTCAGTTAATGCTGCCCTGGAAACATACTGATTCTCTGACATGTATAGTTTTTAAGGAGACAGGTATAAAATTTCCAACATAAAGAGAAAAATAATATACCAAATGTTGTGGGTTCAAGGTGTGCCATATGGAGTGACTCCAAAAGCCTAAGTCATTTGCACTTCTTTTGTGTGTGTTTTCCGCCAAATGCTGGTGCACCAGTAACACAAAGATGGTGATTCCTAGCAGCACTACATGTCCACACATCAAGCTGTGTGGACATACCTGGAGACAGATGTCTACTGTTTATTAAGCACAACTATGAAGTGATTCAATTCAGAACAGTAACGTTCTGGTGTTGAGGATGGAGGGAGTTGTGAAATGTTTTATTTTAATTTATATGGTGGCAGGGGACCCTGGTAAAAACAATTTATAAATGCTGTAGGTATCCAATGTATTTTTGTCATCTGGTCAACTAAAAGCCATAAATACAGAATAACACTGTTCAGACAGTGCGTTATACTTCCTTTGCCATTACTCCGGGCAGTTGTGGAGCCCAAGAGCTTTGCTGACATGAGAAAGATATCCAAGTTCCCCCAAAGTAGTGCAGTCATCTACTGTTACCACAAGGCATGTGATTTTTCTTTTTTTTCCCCTTTCTTTCCATATACATTACAACTTTTTAGTTGAAAGAAACTAGGAAAGAACAAAAGACAGAGAAAGCATAGTTCCTGTCTTTAGATGAATTTCAAAATATTCTGGGAGTTCATGAGGTAAAAACTTTCAGCTGTCTTAAGTCTCCACATGTGTCTTGTAAGACTTTCAAAGTCTTGAAGACTTCGTTTCATCTCCCTGTAAGTTTCTGGGGGACAAGGAATACCATTGCTTCATCTATTGATTTTATGCAGCATTTTGTGACAGATTTTCATCTCTCTCTAAATCTTGGTCTTCTTATGGCTCCCTTCATGATGATGTTTTAGCTCATCACTGTCTTCATCTTCATTTCATATGCGCAGGATGCAGTCAAAGAGGAGAAGGTAACTGGTGTGGAATCTCTCAGGATACCTCATTCAGCAAGGTGCTGGATCCATCGCTTACAAGTGCCCTAATGAAAAGAGCTCCTTTCATTTCTGCTCAGCCCATGTTCAATAAGATAATGGAAACCACACAATTTGTTCAGTTTCTTTTTCCTCAAAGAAATAATAAGCCAAACAGGAAAAAACATTGTCCCAGTGGATCTGTGAGATAGATAGCTGCTAAGCAGAAGAAATAGCCGCAACAACAAAACTCTGATTTCTGAGGTTCTTCAGTTCTCCAACGAGTATTTTACATTGATTATGTGCCAAGTCATTATTTAGGGAAGCTAAATAATCTGCATTGCAACTTCAAATGGGAGAATCACTGAGGCACCTGCTCTGTGTTTGTCTGATGGAATAGAGAAACTTGAAAAGAATAAAAGAAAAAGAAGAGATGTTGGCCCCAGATATTGGCCATCCCCAAAGCATGTGTTTGAGCAATGAGACCATGATAAGCGCCTCTGCGATGCGCTCTGTGGGCTGAGCAAGAGGGAAGGTTTTAATCAGATTTTTCTGCCTTCTCCAACAGATGTGTTGACAATCCATGAGCGTATGGCTCTCATTCACAGGAGTTATTTGCCCCCAAGAGCTTTAATGTAATTTTCAGGCAAACAATTTGCTAGCCCCCATTTCTCTCATTTCTTAAATATATGTGTTTCCTCAAGAGAAAATGGTAATAATCCTCTGAAACAGACATGGATGGGATTCAGCCTAGTCATAACCAATCAGATCCTTCAGATTTGAGGTTTATGTACTTCATTTAAATGATCTGCTAATGAACTTGAACAGAAACACAGAGCCATGTTGGTCACAGGGAATTCACTGACATTCATTCCCTTTGATTTTTTTTCTTTCTTCTCTGCTGGTGTTCACATTATCTGACAAAAGTGGTGGTTTTTTTACTTCTTTCTTGGATTACCTTTTTTTTTTTTTTTTTTTTTTTAACCAAAGACATTATTGGCTTATTGCCTTGCAGAGAGAGATTGAATAATCAAAGCTTCTTCTATCTGCAACATTTAAAATAACTCAAGTTAACATTGCAGATGTGGTGAAAGTGGGGACAAGGAATCTTTCAGAGTCCGGAAATCTCTCCTCACCCACACCAAGAGAGTCCTTTGGACTTTGAGGCACAGTAAGAGGAAAGACTTGTCTTTGGTGGGTCTTGAGGTTGTAAAGGTGGGTGGCTTTGTAGATTAGACCTTTGAGGTTTAACTACTGAGTTTTAAAAATTAGCTTTCTACTTTCCTTACTGGATGATGAACACTGTAGTGACTTCACTTTCTTGAGGGCATGCTGGGCAATCTGGTGTGTTCAACAGCCCAAAAGAACATCAAGATAAAAGTGGTCTTAGCCATTTCACAGCTACATAATGGGTAGGAACAAAAAAACATGGTGTAGACATGACGTGCCTCCAGTAAATGATCAACAGAACACTGATTTCAAATGTTAACTTTTCAGTAGATAAAGCCATTTTTAAAGGGAAAAGAAAGAAAGTATTTATGATTGATACACTAAAGTAAGGCTCTGGATACAAGCTAAATACCTAACTGTTTCCACAGCTTTTATGAGTATGATTCACATGGTATAACTTTACCAACCTGTAGGTTAAATTTTTAATCCACACTGGTTATTCAAAGCTCCTCTGTGGGTGAAACACACAATTCTTGTTCCAACCTATCCTAAATGCTAGGCATTTCTGAGGTGCCTTATTACTTTTCTGTGACAAGAGAAAAGTATCTTTCTCTTCCTAAGCATACAGTTTTAGATGGATTAATCTCACCCACCATCAGCAGTCCCTCAGCATCATAGCAGCAAAGACCTGTCATCCACCTGAGCTTCAGTACCCCTCTGGCACAGCTTTTGGAAGTGCATACAATACCATTTGTGCGGTCATATGCATGGCTAGTTGCGTACGTAGACCAGCCTAAAAGCCTACAATAAGTTGGGTAGTAGTTACATTTTGTATTTGGCATGGAATTCTTCTTTTTGTAAACTTCAGGCCTCTAAATAGTGTTCATATGGTGCCCTATAGCCATAATAAGAGGGTAGTATCTTACAGAATAATTCAGATTTCACTTAAGAGGCCTACAGCGAAAAGCATGTTGTATGGCAACAAAACTATTATGAATAATACTATATTTTCAAAGATGGTTATTAAAAGGTGGCAATATCTCAGCCAGCTAGCTGATCACTCTGGAATGCTAGACTGATTGACAAACTTTTGATAAAGTGATTGTTCTCAATCTTGCTGTTTCTGCATTATGTTTGCAAATAGCATAGTGCTAAATTCTGTCATCCAGTCTTTTCTGTGCAAGACTCATCACTTTCCATGAATTTTCCATACTAGTAATATTTTTTTGAGCAAGGTTGGTCTATTGGTCTGATATTTTTTTCTTTCTTTCTTGCAAGTAACCCTGTTGTTGCTCTCAAAATTATTGTAAGTGGTTTTGTGATCAACTAAAATAACTAAAATATGGCCTTAATTTTGGCTTCTTTTTTTTTTTTTTTCATTTTAGTGGCTGCATCAACTGCTAATTCCACAGCTGGTGCGGCCATGAATTCTTTGACTTCTCTGGGTACTCTCCAAGGACTGGCAGGAGCCACTGTTGGACTGAATAATATTAATGCACTAGCAGGTACCGTAAACAGTGAGTATTTATTGCTGTGGTGGACAGCCTTTCCCAATAATCATTTCACAAAAACTACCAATTGTAAAATGATGATACAATTATTTTTAATCTATATGCAAAATAAGGGGGTCAAGTTGATCTAGTTCCATTCATGGTACATATGCAGTTCTGGAGTCTTTAATAAAGTTTCACATAGTTTGCTCTGCAAAGTGAAGTCTTTTGGGTCCCTGCAAAAAGACTCCTATTCTTGCAGGGCAAATGGAAGGTAAAAGAAATGTCAGCAGGGTGTCTGGTTACCTATGTTATAAGAGAGGCTCCTTTTTCATTTTGGGAGTCTGAAAACAGGTATATCATCTCAACACACAAAACCTCATTCAGAAATGTCATGGTAAGAGAGGCATGTTTGCCGTAGACATAGTTCTATTAAAATGTCTGTAGGAATTATCAAATTGACTTAAGAGCAGCATACTTGCTTTTAAAATGAAGGCAAATTTTTGGCCTTTAATTTGGAAGTATAAGAGAATGGTGCGGTCAGTCAGCTGTAATACCAGAGCATGGGCATCTATCCTAATACATCTTAAACCCTGACATCCCCTAAGTAGATGGCAATAGCTGATGGAACATTCTTCCTCATTCTCAGCCTTGGTCAAGATTTTCCTGAAGAAGAATTTATTTTGTTTCTGTTATGATGACTTCACCTTTGCCTGAAATGGAAGAGATTGGTCCAGCTGCATTTTTCCCCTCCCTTCTTTTAGCTGCTGTTGTTCCTTGCATTTCCTTCAGCAATGCAAGGAATCTACTTAGTCATTACCAGTCCATGACCCATCATAATGTACCCCCCAGGAATGGATGTCCTCCTCAGTACCACTTGCTCACTCTGATGCTCTGCATGATGTCCTTTTTGTCACTGTTACTTGGCTGCTCACCCAATCTTTTTGTTCTGTGATCTCTGGTTGTCATTGTTGGGAGTTGGGAAGGAAGGGGGCTGATGGCTGTCCATGTAGCAATGATGAGTGGTTGCATGGGGCCTTGTGTAAAACAGGTCTTGCTTCTGGCAAGGACATGCATATTTCACACAAGCAAACAACCTCACAGTAAATATGGCTTAAGAACAATTTAAGAAAAGTAAGCACATTAGGCCCTAAAAAGGCCAATGTTTCTTATCTGTTTCTAACTCATTACAGCATGCCACTGAAAATGGCATGCATGAAAAGCTAACTTATCTACTCTCATGAGCTCTCTTAGTAAGAGGGCTACACTGCCGTAAGTAAGAAAACTTAAATGTCCTTCCCCTGATAAACAGTCATTACCCTTTACATGGTTTATAAGAGGTCACAATATCAAGTGCGGCATACAGCATCCCACTGCTTCCCTCCCACAAGTACAAAGAACCCAGGCACACTGGAGCACTCCAAGATAACATTCCCTTCATCAACATCAAGAATGAATCACCTATGAGCTCTTAACTTTGTGTGGGAATCCTTCTTTTGCGTTCCTTTTAACATTTATTGCTAGGCTGCAAACACAGTTTACATTTCCTCAAGAAGTATTTTCAGGTGTTGTTTGTACAAACTTACCTGCATGTGCCATTTGAAGTATTAATGATGTATTCACAACCTGGTACCAAATTCAAGCTTGTTATAAGCCACCTTTACTTCCATGGACTTGTACTAACAATGGCTTCAGTTCCAAATCTTCTTCATGGATGTTTTTATGGGTGCAGAGTGTGTATGTGCCTAGAATATCTCTATGTATATAGCACACATACTTAAAAATATATGTGGATATGTCTATGTATATGCGAAAGTATGTACATATATGAGAGAGGTCTAAAGAGTAGAAACTGCTTCCTCGTATGCTGCATTGTGGCACCTGTTCCTCTCCGAAGGAGGACCCTGATTATCAACTTCAGTTGTTTGTGATGCTAATGATAGCAAATCATTGTTCCAGTGCAAACAACCTCCCCTGTCTATTTTAATGATGAGCCAGTGCTTTTCCTAGTGACTATTTCTGATCCAGTTGTTCACACTCAGACCACTCCAGGAGCCTGCCTTCGGTAAATCTCAAGTTCAATGAGTTTGATGTTTCACAGTATGCTGTGGTCACAAACACTCCCGTAAAAGCATTCAAACATTGTTTTGTCATGAAAGTTCCTGGAGTAATTGTGCAGAAAGGCTGGAATTGAGTGACATGCTTCCAGCTGGGGAATTAACAAGAATGATCCAAAGTACCAGCCATGCTGAGCATCACCCCAAAATGTATCAGGAGGTGACACTGGGCTTAGGCATTGATTTACGCAAGGGTTTTGGAGGAGGTATTCTGTTGAAATCATGTCCAAGTATGTGAGATTCACAGGGAGAATGTCCTGCAGGCTGAGCTCACTAGGAGACTTAGTCTGCTTTCTGGATCCTGGCTGTGTCTGGGAAAAATAAACTGGGTTCTGGAAACTAATAGCATTCTCATTGTAGAGAGAAGCATTGTAGAAACATGTCTGGAGACCTTATACTGTAAAGTGAAATCTGGTAAGTCAACTGTCTCCAAGGGTTTGGCAGCAGTTGTACATACTGGGATTCAGCCAGTCACCTTTATTTGTACTTGAAGCATCTAAGACCGTAAATGACAAAACATTGGTCTGTCTCCATTGGGGCAAGTAAATTTAAATGAAGTAACTTACAAAAAGAATTATGAATAATGAGGAAAAAATAATAAAGAGAGTAGAAGAGTTTCTTTGTAATTAAGAAGGAAAACCATTAAATTAGGATACTGGACAGCTATGACACAGTAGTTGTATGTGAAACCAGGGCAGTCACTTAGCCTTTCTACCCCCATATTTACATCTGTAAAATGGAGATGAAACTGTTCATGACAGATTTGAGGGTGCATGGAAGGCACTTTCAGAGACCTTTGGACTTGCCAAGCATTGTCTCTTCTGTATTATGTAACTCGGAAAAGCAGAAGGCCACAGATGAGAAACTCCAAACAATTATTTCACAAAAGTGAGTAAGAGATCAAAGTTCAATATCAGACTGAGGTGCATTGGTTGAAAAAATACAAAGATGTGTAACTGAAGCTGGATCTTGCATATTTCATAAAAATAAAATAAGATTAAAAAAAAAGGAGAAGAGAAGAAATGCTGACACCTTTCTGCAGATCTGTTTTGCTCAGGAGGGAGGCATATTTAGACACATACTCTGTGGTAGCCATAGCAGTGCCCTTCCCGGAGGCAGTGAGGTGAGCTGAGGCTATCTGTTGGCTGATCTGAAATCATTTAGTGGGAAGGGGCTATTGATTCTAGGCGAAAGAAGGGGGAGGATGCTGCCCACAGCAACACAAAGCATGTTTATCTAATAGGCTGATGACTCACAAAAGATAACGTGTTATCCTAATACTTCCTCTATTATCAGGTTATTTCAACACTATAATAAAGGGAGAGATACAAGTTGTTTTATCAAGAGCCTTTACTTCAGTCAATGCTGTGCGTACACGTGCAAGCGATGACACAAACCTCAGTACAGAAACATCAGAGTAGGTTAAGGTCACGCTCAGCACCAAATTACTGCTTTATACCATCAGTTTGAATTTCCATTTTCAAAATGTCCTGTCCTTTAGCTGTAAGATGCTTCACAAACTATATTGGCTTGCAGGTTTTGTTTTACATCTGGAACCATTAGACAAGAAATAGCTGGCTCTGCTCTGACAGAGGTTTTTGTTCGAAGACATGGCAGCGAGTATCTCCTATCAGGATACAGCAAAGTTCTGAAGTGGGGTGGAGGGGAAAGAGAAATCTTCAAAGTGCAAGACGTTTTATTAAGCAAAGGCTAAGAATATCACATTTCTGTCAAGTGTTTAGTCACACAAATTATAGTAATATCAAAAGGTATAATTTATGCAGTACAATTCTCTTAATTGGCACAGAGTCTGGTGGAGCCAGAAAGGTGCCACTTGAGCAATTGTCCTGATTATCAGAGACTCACAGGAATACACTTTCTGAATCTACATAAGAGATGGAAGAAAACTAGTAGGTCAGTATCTTTATCCTCCTCTGTCAATGCAGGATAATTCCCTCCAGTATCCTTTCTACCACTAAATTACTCATGTGATAAGGTTTATGCTACTTTCCTTGAAGAAGACTGTTTCCCAGACTAATAGATTTCATTGTTAATTCACTATAAAGTGTCCTCTGCTTGATTTCCTCACTTTTCTTCAATTCAACGTAACCCATTTATTATTGGTCTGAAATTGAGCTATCTCTTTCTTTTCGATATTCCTAGTTTTTGGGGACCACATACAACTCTACCAGTCACTTTTTCACCCATCCTTTTGCCAACAGAAACTCTGCACAGTCAATGTGTAAGAAATGGTCGCAGGTGGTTCCAGATGCCCCCTTTTTCTGGTGACTGCTTTCCTGTACCTTGAGGGGGCTGATTAAGCCCAATTAAGTTGTTTGTGAGCTGTTCACCTAAAAAATATGAGCACAGGATATCTGGTTGGGCATGAAATGTGGCCTCTCTGTCCTGCTGAGCACTTACTCTCCTTCTGACATTAGTCAGAGGTGTGGGCGATGAGGTCTCTGATTCCTGCTCCCCATGACTACCAAGGTAACTGTAATGGGAAATTTAACTTTTTCTGGAATTTCTGGGAAAAAAAAAAAAAAAAGAGTTAACATCGTTCATTTTTATATGTGGCTCACTTAGGAGCCATAAGGATGCATAGAAGTAATGGAGAGAGGCTGTATGTAGTCCAGGAGTTTGTCAAAATTCTTTTGCAGACTGCACTATTTGCATGGGTAAGGGATGCCATTTTATGCACAGCTAGCAAGCCTGTCTGAAACTTCTTCCTTGGTGGTCATCCCAGTCAAATTAATCTGTTATTTATCAGGATGTAGAATTGCTTTAAAGAAAAAAAAAATAAAGCGACTCTGCTTCCAGTGAGGAGTAAAGGAACACATTGCTAGAACCAAATGCTCTTGTTTCTTCATGAAAGATGCCTGGTTTGGATGAAGCACTTGCAGTCACTCCAGATGTGCTGCTGTTCATCCATCTGTCCTCACAGGAGTAGCTGGAGGAGGAGGATGGAAGCACACAGCTTCACAGTTCATCTTCCTATCGCAAACCCAAGGGACAAAACCCATCAATGTATGGAGTGTTATTCCAAAAAGCTGTTAATCGGGGTTCTCTGCTGACCCCACACAAGCAAAACATCTCTGATACCATGTGGTCATGTCCTGCTGATAAAGACCTGGCCAGAGAGAGTGGGTTTTCTCACAGAATGCTCTTTCCCAAGTGGCCAGATTGCAAGGATGGAGGTTGGGGCATCCTGCTCTCCCAGCCTTGGATGTCCCCAGCAGAAGCACAGGTGTTGAGGACAGTGGGCAGAGGGGGTTTGGGGAGCACCGAGCTGTAGTACTTGCCAGTAGCAGGCTGCATGCGAGTCCGTTTGACTGTGCAACCGTTGTGCTGAAGTGATCCTGACGCCAGAGTCGTGTTTCTTTGTTTTCAGTCCCATTTGGTGACTCGCCGAGCTGCATGCACTGCCGTCGTTGTCAGTGTCAATATAATACCAACAACTTTCGGAAAGCACTAATGAACAAGTGCAATTTCTTTTCTCTATTGTTGGGTTTTTTGTAAAGTTGCTCAAATGCTCTCAGGTATGGCGGCCCTGAACGGAGGACTCGGCGCAACAGGCTTGACGAACGGTACGGCCGGCACGATGGACGCACTCACCCAGGCCTACTCAGGAATCCAGCAGTACGCTGCGGCCGCGCTGCCCACCTTGTACAGCCAGAGCTTGTTGCAGCAGCAAAGCGCCGCGGGCAGCCAGAAGGAAGGTAAGCACTCGCCCTTCTCAGGATAAGCGACACTTGGCGAGAGCCATGTCTTGGGTGTGTTTCTTCACAGAGGCTCAGCGAAGGACATCGAGTAGCCTCATCTTTGATGTTTACGTTTTCTCCTGATTGGTGGTTTATCATTTTTTCAACCTCTACTGTAAATCACTTTTTTTTACCATCTCTCCTTCCAGCCATACCTTCCTGACCGTTCTTTGTGGTATAAAAGCACTGCTGTGCAAAAAAGCACCAGTAATAAAAAGCATCCCATTATGGGTGACCATCTTTCACACACTTTAATGGTTTCCATTTTCCATGATGATGGAGTTAATTTGATTAGGTTTAAGTTTTTGAGTCAATGACAAGACCTGGCTTTGCATTGAGTGATTCTTTGCTCAATTCTGGGTTTTGTAGGGGAACAACAAAGGGTTTGCCCCTCTCCCTGCACCAGTAGAGCAAAACAAACCTCGGGAAGTTGCTGCTAAGAAAAAAGGAATGCTACTAAGTATTTAGTAAAATGAAGTTACCCTTTTTCCCCTCTCCCATTCCCTTGTACACTTCCCAGGCATTTTGGGGTTTCATTTCTGTTTTTACTGCTTTCCCTTCTCTCATCCTAAATTCCAGCTAATTCTAGGAGGACAGGAGAATATTGCATGCTTTCTAAGATTGTATCTATGTTGTCACTACTACTCTTGCCAGGGATAAGCTTTGGAAATAAACCTAGTGTAATATCCTCAAGAGAAAGATTTTTACCCTCTTTTAATATAGTATCATGCACTGCTATGGGATGTGGTGTTTCCTATGAAGACAAATTTGGCATTCCCATAGCTGGCTATTATACAGGGACGCTGTGGAGTTAAAATGTTTATTTTCTCTAAATTTGTTACATCGTTTACTGCTAAAAGCTCAGATTATATTAAACGAAATGATTTTTTTTCAATCAGCTTTTTTTTTGGGGGGGAATTTTTTGTGTTCTCTGCTTTTGTCTTTCATCTCACTCACTCAGTCAGTGACAACAGACTGACACCAAAACCAAATTGTTTATCTGGTGTCATTGTGCATATTCAGTTTGATTTTTTTTAACTATTTTTTTTCAGTTCATATCAAGTGAAAACTTATTTTTTTATTTTATGAATTGGCAGTGTCTTTTTTAAAACACAGCCTTTTATATGTCTTGTTTCTGTTAGTAACAGGTTACGTTAAGGTGAATAAATTCTATCTTTAAATACTGATGACTATTTTTTGTTTCTTAACATGATTTCTGATGGCATGGTGAAGAGTCTGCAGTGGTTGACGATAACCAAGTACCAAAGAAAAATACTATATCAATATTAAATCCTGAAGCTTAGTGAACTGCCTCATGCATATGCTGTAAACTATTGTTAAGTAAGTTTTGCTTACTATTTTAAGAAATTTTGTTTTCTGGAAAGGATAGTTTATTGGCAGAAAGAAGAAATAAGTTCCAGGTGATGATTTTTTTTCTTTTTTTTTTTTTTCTCAAAAAATGTTTCTTTGAAAAACATTTTTTTCCAAGCCTTTTATCCCCTGTGCTGTGCAAACATTGCAACCCTTTCCTTCAGGCTGAGAGAGGGCAGCCAGGCTGGTTACAAGAGAGGTGAGGCTTTGTGACTCTTGCAGAAGGTGTCCATAAATCTGGTATGCTTTCCTCTCCAATCCAGAAAACCACAGACATCACATCTGAGATACACGTAGGTTCCTTTATACAGGGGAATACTCAAGCATGTTACTCGAGATGTGTTTTTACCAGAAATTTTTGTTCTCTTTGTGTACTGATTGTGCTCCTGGTGTCTGTGTGGGAAGGCCACACGTCTGGTTCCATCATAGATCATATTCTTTTAGACATTCATGGCTTACTTCCAGTATGCTACTGCAAGGGAAAAATTGAGCTGGGATTAAAAAAAAAAAAAAAAAATTATTGAAAAAATTATTGCTGGGGGGGTGTGTTTAAGCAAATAGCACTATAATGTGTATCTCAAATTTAGGCTCTAAGAAAAATATTCAAAGTAGCTCCAAGTTTGCCCCTTTCTTTTCAAACTCAAATTGATGTAAAGCCGCTTTAATTTCAACCCAAAAATTTTATTTTGAACTTTCAAAAAGTAGTTATTTTACAAAGTTTCTCTGGGAGATAGAGCTTTCTCTGGGGAATTCATATTTAAAAAGAGTATGCTTTCTGAAATGAGTCCACACAATTTTTTTTTCTTAGTATCTTTCTCTCTCTGATTCTGCTGATTTCCAAGTCAAAAAGTTTGCTTTGTCTTACCCTTTTTATTTCCATCCCCACCAAGCTCCTGCCCTTTTATCTGTGATGCTCAAATATGAGCTCAGCTCACTGCATTTCTCTAAGTTCCTGCAACTAAAATTAAGCCAGCAAACCCATGCAGGTGTTTGAGGCAGCAGGGGGCTCTTTGGGCAGATCTTGGGGTGTTGTGAGAGAGTAATACATTGTGTACCTGTTTTCCTAACCTTAATTATCCTGAAAGACACTTGTGTAAATTGAAGAAAGAGGCTGCAGTTTAACTTCTTTTGTAGAAGAGGTATCAAGTGAACACTTTGCAAGATAGGATACTCTAAAGAGCTGCATTTCAGCTCTGTTCCTTTGATGATCCACTTACTGTGCTTCCTTCAAAGTTGGAAAGTGAAATGCTTTCTGACCATCACCTTCAGTAAGTATTATGGGAAAATAGATTAAACGTAGCTCTTGTAGTAGCTGTTTTCAGACTTGTTTTGTTTTGTTTTCCTAAAGGTCCAGAAGGGGCAAACCTCTTTATTTACCACCTCCCCCAGGAGTTTGGAGACCAGGACATTCTGCAGATGTTCATGCCTTTTGGAAATGTTATCTCTGCTAAAGTCTTCATTGACAAACAGACCAATCTGAGCAAGTGCTTTGGTATGTCAAATTTAATAAATCAAATAGTAAAAACCACATGCACCACTCTGAAAAGGGGTCAGGAAAGAAAATTAACAGCAGTGTGAGAAATGTCATACTGGAATTTCATTCCCAAAATAATGGACTCTTAATCCTCAAATGAGAGGAAAGATGCACAGGCAAACTAGTTCTAACTAAAAATTGGCTGTGAAAAAACAATAATAATCTTCCAGTCTGACATCTCGCATGAATGTGTCAAGTACATGAAACTAATTACACCCTATGTGGGGGAATGTCATTTAGTATACTATTAAGCTGCCTTATTATGGATACCTAATTATTCTCTATTGTATAGCTGAGCCACTTAAAAATGCTCTATGTTTAACCCATTACTTCTACATTACAGGAATTTCTTTCTTCTGAATTAAGTACAAGATTGTGCAATTAGTGTTTGAATGGTGTGTACATGTAGTTCAGAACGTTTTACAGACAGTTGATGTCTAGATATGCAGCTAGAGCTGCGGCAGGCAAGCTCCAATACATTATGAAAGGTAGCATCTCCCCTTACCTTAGGGTGGGGATGAGGGGAGTGTCAATGTCAAGTTTTCCAGGGAATGCTTTAGGCTGTCAGAAAACTAGATGGCAGCAGAGGAGAAGATGATATGTTGGTATAAAACAATTTCTAGGGTTGGTCAGATAGGCTGATGTCCTTTGAATGACATAGGTGCACCAGTTCAGTGCCTCAACAGAGAGGAAAACAGAAGGTGACTGAGTGGCAACCTGTTAGATCGTTGGTCTAATGATTGTGGTTTTAATGCAAGACATGAGAAGGGTCTTGGAGGACAGAATCTCTTAAAGAAAAGTTTTGTAAGGTTTGACCTAAAATACCGGGGCTTCCAGCGAAATGACAACTCTTTCCCAGAGTAAAGGAAAGCAGCTGTATGTATGACAAATTAGTAACCAGTCAAGACAATCCCTTTAGTTTCCAAAACTCCTTTGTACTGACAAATGTTGCTCTTTGCACAGCACCATCACTTAATTTTCAAGTGTCCCCATTAACCATAATACATGTTTCTTAGCTTGCATATCATTACTTTTTTATTTTTTTTTTTTTAATCTAGGTTTTGTTAAAATGTGTCTGTCTCAGTGTTTGTCTACATGAGGTCCATTCAGGAACAGCTACTGGGCTTTAACCCATTTTAAAAGAGATGAATTTATCTAAACAGACAGTACCCAACCAAGAGCAGCATCTATCAGGCTACTCAGAACTACCTACTGCACAGGAATTCAAGCCATACCACAATCTGAGTCTATTGCACCTGACAAGCCCATAGTACACCTGGAAATTTAATTCATTTTGCAGATAGCGTGTGATATTCTTTCTGCATTTTTCTTTATTTTTTAGGTCCTGTTTAAGCTTTACAAAAAAATTGCTCATATTTAGACTAATACAGTACAGCATGTTTCTGCAATGTGTTAAAACAGTCCCTGAGGCTGTAGCAAATTTGAAAACTGGAATTGAAAAGGACTCCCTATTGATCTGGAGCCAGTTCAGTTAGTGTGTTGGGGTGACAAAATCACTGTTGAGGTCTCCAGGAACCTTGATGAAATGTCAAATCAAGCTGTGTTAATCGAAATGCAGCAATTGTGATCACTACTGAAAAAAATGTAGATTAGTTTGGGCAGGCAGCTCAATTCATCAACTCGCTTCCCACACTTGTTTTTTGTGGGTTTCCTTTTACTGTTCGATTACCTACCTACACATTTCTCTGGGTTTACGGGACACAAATACCTAGCTTAGAATGATGAACTGAGGTTATCTTGTTTGAGGGGAAACAGAAGGGTCAACACCCAATGGATGGAAGAGTCCTCTGTCTTTTTGGCATTAGTCAGGTTTCAGTAACATTGCAATTTCTCATTCTTCCTCCCCAGGTATTCTGCCAGCAGTTGAGAGAGTTCTGCTTTAAAAACAAAAAGTACTGCAGTGGCAGAGGAAGTTGAGATTTTCTGATTCAGTAGGTGTGAACAGCACCTGTGTGATTCTGTTAATCACAGGCAAAGCCAAGATTAATCCTGCTAGTTTAACATCCCTGCATGCATCACCTCAGCTTTTATTGGCAAGAATCATCTATTTGTTGTTTCAGCCCCAAACTTGTGTTTCAAAAAACTTTCTTTTTTTTTCTCTGTATTCCCACCAAAAGCTGAGACAGTAGTACATCTGAATTACCCATTTCTCACTGGTACCGCTAATGCTCATTGCTCATGGTGCAATCTGGGTTTGTTTCTCTTTTTTTGTTGGATTGGGTTGGTTTGGGCTTTTTTGGAAGTCAAATTGCGGATGAAAAGAGATTGAACACTAGAAAGGTGAAAAGAGTGTCCAACACTGTCCGCTGGCTGAATTTGGATGGGAAGATTTGTTCCAATCTCAGAGTAGTGATACACAGTGATGAGCTTTTATGTAACACTGCTTCTCAAAATGAAAAATTACTTTTATTTGCAGAAAATGAGCTTTGGTGTTATTTGCTTTCTTGTCCATCTCAGTTGAATGCTCAAGAGATTAAATGGTAATGAGGATGACAGGACAGTCCATCTACCCCTGGAAATACTTTTTCATGAGCTCTCATGAGCTCTAGTTGATTCCACAGACAAAGGGTTTCACTCTTTAAGCTTCTCTCTTGCCTTTCATAAAACTTACAATAACAGAAATGAGAGAGTAAAGTAAGGCAGGAGAGGGGGGACCCAGTGACATCCCAGCGTAAATGCAGTCTGCCTCATAACAAATTTGCTACTCAAATGATGAAAAATATTTATCCTGGTTACAGAGGTACCAAGAGATTTAAAACAAAAATCAGAATCATCATGACAGGGGCTTTGCAAATTGATAAGAAACATCATCCCATCCCCACGTAACCTGCAGTTTAAATTTCAGACCAAAAAAAATGATGAATGGATGCAATCAGAAACAAATAAAGGGAGAGAATGTCATATTCCTTCACAAGCTTTGTAAGTGAAGGTTCTTGATAAGGGATAAGATGAAAGTGCAACAGGCTAATGTAGATAGAGCATTCTGTGCATAGAGACAAATTGTGAAGCAGGATAACAATTGAATGATAAAGGCTGATTCCACTGATGCAGCACAGAGGATGTATGTTTGAATTTGTGGCTGAGTCAAGGAAACTATTAAAGAGACATAGAATGAAGTGACTTATTACATCCCCTGAAAGGTAAGCATAGCCTAAGCTAATTGTTCTTCTGTCAGCACGGGAGAGTCTGAGTTGGTGACAAGAGAGGTGGGTGGAAAAGCCACCTCAGGGCGCGCTTGCTTCTCTTCATTCACCATTCACAGATGCCACCTGATGACTAGTTTAGATCAGTTGCTTAACTTTCAGGTCACCATGACTAGCTAAGATAAAAAGGAACTAAGATGATGAGAGGTTCATAGCAGAAAACTATTCAGAATGCACTCAAGAGAACAACGTGAAGGTCAGGAAGGCCATAGAGGAAACTGCTGAATTGTCGAGGTAGGTAGGAGTAGCTTATGGAGGTTATGGAGTATCTGCCCGGAAGGTGCTACAGCTGCCTTCTAACTCATGGTAGGTTGCTTTTTCTTTCTGTCCCTGAGGAAATCTTACAGCTCAAGGCTGAGATCTGTGAGCTGATGGAAGTAGACAGAGGAGTGCAGTGCTAAGGCAGTGATTGGAGTCGTGTGAACAGATAAGATCTCCTACAGGAAGACAGGGGAAGGAAAGGAAGAGGGTGATGAAGTTCCTCAGGATATGGTAATAATATTCAGAGGAAATGATCAAGTGAAGAAAGTGAGGAAGTGACAAGTTACTAAAATCAAGGAAGATATGGAGGAATATTTATTATCCCTTAAGGAGATAATGAATAATCAACCACAGAAGAGCATGAATCAAGCATATTGGCTTTGGCCGGGAGAAGGTCTACAGAGATTTAAGTGAGAGGCTTTTTGAGTGGAAAGGAGCAGAAGTGAGCCTGAATTGTCAGAGAAGAGTCTTAAGTAAATAGTTTGGTGAAGTCGATTTAAGGTGAACCGTAGGGAAGGTCTGTGAAGGAGGGAGGGCAGACAGGGACCAAATGACTTGTTAAGAGGCTTTTTTCTTTACAATGGGCAAAGTGTATCATTCTGACACTGAAGAAGGAAGAGGGCAACAGTGCGAGGTAAGCAAGAGCCATAAAAGAGCAGGTTAAAATGACAGCAAAAAGAGGTTGTGAATCAGAAAAGGATGCAGGCACTAAGCACAAATGAAGAAAGCTGGTGGAAGACAGGAGCTGAGCAGCTTCCGTGTTAGTACTGAAAACAAAGTGTGGGGGAGCCATGCTTTAACAGGGTGAAGGGATATATGTTAAGTCAAATTCAAGTGGAAAGGAGAGGGAGCATTTCAAAGCCGATGCATAATAGCAGGCTGGAATGCAGTGGTAATTAGCCAGAGCAGAGGCAGAGCAGCAGTTAGGCGAGCTTTGCAATTACAAGTGGGAGGCCCAGATATGAAAATGAATTTTGAGCTTCCAGAATCAGGGAGATTTGAGTCCATTATGAACAGAGCTTTTTTTGTCTCAGGGGGAAAAGAAAGCTGAGCCAGGCCAGCCATTCTGAATTACCCGAGCAAGCATTATCCCCCTAGTTAGTGCTCGCAGCTGAGGAGCAGAAGATCTGGAGTTCTCATCAAGCCCTGCCATTGTCTTTATGATGTTGCTTAATTTCGATCCTTGCATACCCCTTTTGGGACCAAGAGGCTGAATTAATTAACATTTAATGTACCTTGAGATCTTGAACTGGAAGGAGCTGTAAAAATACAAAATATTAATATTGCAACTGTCCCAGTCTGGGCCCAAGGAGATGACTGAATAATACCACCCAGGCCAGTGTACGTGAACTCACATTCAGATGCTCAAATTCATACAGGCATCCAAGTTTGGGTTTTGTTTCTGTAACCAGGTCTTCTGTTTCATCTTCACATGTACAGACTGGCCTCATAGTACTTCCTAATAGGCTGGGAGATGTGTAGATATTACAGTGAAAAGTGTTACAGTAATAAATATCTACAGTCTCTAAGGTAGGTAGATAAAAAACAGATTGGGAAACTGCATTGCACCAAAACTGGCCAACTGCATCCCAGCTAGGAAAGAAATATTATGAAGGTAAAAGGGAAGGCGAAGGGAAAGGGCGAGGAAATGGGCTATGGAGTGTGATCAAAGAAATAATTGAAAGAGAGGTAAATGTGTCAAATAAATAGTAATAATAAAATCCTAACAAAAAGCCTTCTGGAATTTGTTCTAACCTACAGTTCGCTTTCTCTCCCGCCTCCGTTCTGTGTCTCGTAGGTTTTGTTAGCTATGACAATCCAGTCTCTGCACAAGCTGCTATCCAGGCTATGAACGGCTTTCAGATTGGCATGAAACGCTTGAAGGTTCAGCTGAAACGCTCCAAAAATGACAGCAAACCTTACTGATCTTAACCCCAGATGCTTACTGCTCTTATTTTAGCTTTCTTAGGGTAAGTCCCATGAGCAAACCTGTCCTCTGCAGGGGGGTTAAGAGAGAACATATAGCCAACCTTCACCAAGAGACAGTTATTTTTACAGTTACCACTTCCATTTCCCCACTTGTCCTTACTACACTTGGCTCCCATTTCCTTGCCAAGTAATTACTGAGTTGTGTTACTGTATTTTGTTTTGCAGCATAATTTATCTCCTTTTTAACAAATAAACGTCTTGAAATTCAAAGCAACACACACACACACACACAAAAAAAATGTGCAATTTAACTCTGTGAACCCTGGTGCCATTAGCACATAATAAAAGTTGTTTTCTATGGTTGGATCCTATTTTACCAGGGTGGCACCAGCAGTTTATAGGTTAAAGAAAATGGCCTCATGCCAGTTGAAGCACTTATTTTGCAACAAGAAAATTGAAACAAGTCTTTCCACTACATCAACTTGTTTTTTGAGAAGATTTGATTTTTTTTTCAGTTCAAAACAATGTGTTGTTATATATTAGTCTGATTTTACACTGGTCGTCTTTATATTTCACTTTTTTTTAAGTTCTTGTTTTTTTGGAAAGGATTAATGTAAAAAAGATTTAGAGATCTGTTTCTAAAGCTACAGGGTTTAAAATAAAAAAAAAAAATAAAATAAAATGAGTGACAATACTTGATGTTTCTTGAGAGATAAATTTAATAATAATAAAAAAGAAAGCCACAGGCCTGTAAATTTTATTTGTAAAAAGCATTTCTATTTTTATACAAAATTTTTACTGCCTCAGAAATAATGGAAGTTATTTATTGCCTATTGTTAACTTATTGGATACCTAAAGAGCAGCTCTCTATGCTAGCTAGATCCTTTGAAGTAGTCTCTAGAGTAATTGTGCCAAGAATGGGCGCTTTTTCACTGTTGAACCCTACACCCTTTACAGTTCATGCTTTTATCCTCTTGTTTGTATTTGTCTGGTTATTTTGTTCGTAGTTTCCATTACCTAGTTTAAAGTTCAGTTGTCTGACCTTTTTTCCCTCCCCGTACCTTTATGTTACATTTGTAGAAACTGGTTCTTTCCTCTCTTTTCTCCCCAAAGACGAATCCATTCTCTCTGACTCTTTTCAGATGGATTCTTTTGGGGTTCCATTGTGCTGTTGTTGACAAGTATTGTAAGTTAATGCAAATTATGTGAACAGCTCATAGACTCTACTGACAAAAGATTTGCATTAGTTTTCTCCTGCACCCATAAAAGTGATTTTGTTTGTGCTGCATAGATTCTATGTAACTTTTTTCCTCTTCCTTGTTTTTTCCCTAGACATCTCCATGCCCGTTAGCCCATCGTTTGCCTAGCATGTCCCTGTGGCGTCTCAAAAAAAAAAAAAAGTTTCATCGTCCCGTCATTGTTTCTGATGTCTTTCTGACCTCACATCATATTTGGTTCTCCTACTGACCTTTGATCTAGTTTGACCTTTGAAATTTGCATGTGACCTCATCTAGCTATGAATTCTGGGAAGTCAATGTGAAAAAACATTGCTGCATTCATGCAAGACTGAAATTTATTATTAGATAAATTAATGATAGGATTTAAAAACAACCTGTGGCAAAATGTTTTTTCTTTCTTTCCTTTTTTGTTTTTCTTTTTTCCTTTGTTCTATTTTTTTTTTTTTCATTTCGTAAAAAAAAAAATAAAAAAAAAAACAGACTTGAAAGTATTATACAGGGATTGGCATTCTGCCTGGTCACTGGTGACAATAGCAATATGTGTCCAGAGGCACAGAATGTTGGTTTCTAACAGACTACTTCCAAAACAGTTTGAGAAATAAAACTGTCTGATTTTAAGTCTCTAGAGGTCTGTAATAGTTTTTACATTTTTCAGGCAGTGTAAAGTTTTTTGATAAGGCCATTTTAGGTGGCTCACTTTCTCATTAAAGTATATATATAGAACCACTTTTTGTAGATTAGTATAAGAAAATATTTACCCTGTTTTAGGGCAAATGCTACCTACTTGTGTCACCTTTTGCTGAACTGACTCACAGTTAGACAATCCATGGTTTAATGCACATGAAATTACCTATATTTTATACTGTTTCAATGTACAGAAGAAAGGTTACTGTAAAATGTGTTACGTTGGTGCTTCTGTGAATTAAGTTGTGGTTTCATCATGAGTCTTATGGTCTTAAGTGTTCTATGTTTATAAAGACAAGTTTAAAATTGGTTTACTTGAAGAACAAGAACAAAAACAAGATTCAAAAAAAAAAAAAAAAAAAGAAAAAAAAAGTTGTTTGCTTAAAAAAATGAATTTCATGTGAAAAATTAAAAAATATTCCAGAATAAGTTTGTGTTGGCTTGTGACGCATTGATGTCATTTTTTTATTGTGAACAATTTAGATGTGTTTGTGTTCAGCAAAATGTGATCGGTTTTTCTTTTAAAGAAAAAAAAAAATCAGTGAAACTATAGTGCCAAATTCCAAAGGTACTTTCTTCCTAGAGCTTCAGTGTGTTTCTTGTGTGAAGTAATTTGATAACATGGGTATTTTATTATGTGTTTTGTATAAATCCCTAATATTTAAAGAAAAAGAGGTTAAAAAGTTTGTTAACTTGCTATCCTGTGGTCTTGTTGCCTGAAATTGTTATTGTTTGTTATTTCTCTTTGATGTTTTTTGTAAAACATTGTATAAGTGCCCATGTTTCACTTTTTTAACCACTCTGCACACATCAATGCTGTGAAAGCAAACCTCACAATGTATTTTCTTCATATTGTATGGAAACCTCTAAGGTGAGAAAGTTTTGAACTTTTAACCCTTTCCACCCAGAGCTGTCTTGAGTGTTAATACCTTTTATACATTCACCATTTTGCTGTTTATTTTTATATATATATCTATATCTATAAATATATATATACTTAGTTTTTTGTGGTTTATTTAATACATGGTTGAAATCAGAACAATGCACAGGGCAGATCTGAAGGACAAAAATATTTTACTGCTGTCTAAATTTCTTCTGTATCTATAACTAAAATTATTTAAAACAGTAATTAACTTGTGGTTTTCCTTTTTAGATTTTGGGGATTTTGTCTTTTCTTAAAGAGCTTTTAATATGCTGCTGGAATATGCTATTCAGTATTAATAAAATAAAAGAAAAATAAAACAATTCTTTAATTATCTATTGTGTGAACCACTCCCAGAAAGGAGTGGTAAATCCACCATTTGAAAATCGTGAGGAGAAAAAAAATATTTTTGTAATTTAAATAAATGAACTTTTGCTTAAATCAGATGCACTAGATCTTCCTGGGTGAAAATTCAGCATGCACTGCAGTTAAACTACTTTTTATGGATAAAGTTTACATACACTGTAATGTTTGGTGTTATCTGCCATTATCTGTAACGGCAATATATTGGCTTACTCCTGCAGACACTCGTATAGAGAGGAGTAACTTTACTCGTACAAGTAGTCCGTGGGAATACGTATGTGACTGATGTGGGTGTTTGCTGGAGGAAGCTGTGTGTAAGGAACCAGAAAAGAGATGCTGGTAGCCCTTTCACTGCCTTGTAAGTCTGATTAGATTGCATTTCTACCGCACACGTAGTGACCAACAACCAAATTTGGTTCTTTGCTACCGGTATAGCAAATTCATTGCCAATCCAATGCGTGTGAGCAGCAGTACTTGCTACTGATGATAAAGTGCCATACCTTCTTCCTATTTCTGATTATATTTGAAGCCACCTAAAATTAAAAACGAAGCCCTATATGAACAACATCAGCTGGTGCACTCTTGTCTCTCATCCCCAACTTAAATGCTTCTTTATGTAGAGCCCTGGGATGGAAAGGACTAGCCTCTAGTGATGCAAAAAAGTTTCCTTCTTATAGCACATGCACTTATAAATAAGTGATCTATACTTTTCTCACATTTTTACTACTGCTGGGGCCTTCCTACACCCTTTGAGGGCTATTTTGTACTACTTGCAGCAATTTTGCATATTCAAAGTATCATCTCACGTACGTTATATTATATATATGTACATATATATATAATATGAGATCATCATTTGGATTGTTTAGACTGTTTCACTAATTTATCCTCATTGTACCCACTGTATAAATTTCCAAAGCTTTTTTAGATGCCCTAGTGTGTCCTGCGGGTTTACCAGTCCAGTGAGAGCGGTGATGTCTTTGGTCATCAGGCAGTGTAATTTGGTATCAGCCGCAGACCCAAGCGGTTGCCCCAAATCACACTACACAAGACATTGGCTTAGCAGTGGGAGAGGAGGAACAGTTCAGGATTTCCAGGCAACCGAGATGGGTCCATCTTGAAATTTATTTATTTTTTAAATCAAATATAAAAATGAAAACCCAAACATACACCTCCGTGGAGACAAATTATCTACCAGTTCTCTTTCAAAATATTGAAAGGAAAAAGCTGCAAGGGTGCAAGGGCCTAATAAGAGAGGAAGAAAAACAAGGGAAATTGCTTTACAAAATTCTAATCAAAAGACTACACTAGTTGCTTTTTTTCAAACAAATTAGCTAATTGTGATGAAATGGCAGTCCTCAAAGGAGTAACAAGTTCATCTTTCTTTCACCATAGGGGTTACAGTTCCTTGGCTTGTGCTACTCTGGAATCATTTTACTGTTTCTGTTTTTATTATCTTAAGTGCTAATTAACGAAAGGAAAAAATATCCTGTAGTTTCATTACCTTTTTGGATAATGTCATACAAAAAAAAAAAAAAAAGAAAAGAAAAAAAAACTATGTATTTGTGTTTTTTTTGTGCTGTGAGAATTGTTGTTTGTAGATTAATAATACTATCATTTTGTTTAGAATTACAAACTAGTTTTTAAGTATTGTCTGAGAAAAGCCAAAGTTAATGCAATCTAGTGGAAACTGTAAGACCATTTGAGTATTGTTTCTGTTTTATTGATGCATTTGGATTTTGTTGTTTGATGGAATTTGAGCCAAAAAAAAAAAAAAAAAAAGAACAAGAAAAAAAAAAAAAAAAAGGCAGGCTTTCATATTTCTACAACCTGACTGTACTTACTTACGCATTTTGTACCAGTGGAACTTTTTATACTGGAGATTAAAAACAAATGGAAATTTTTGTGGCTTACTCTCGTGGGCCCCCTCGATCATGACTGATTTTCAAGTTTGATTTCTGGATGGTAGAAAGAGAGTTGGTTTTGTTTAGAGAATTAAAAACTTTGGCTTGATTTCTTTTTTTCCCTTTGCTTATATCTAGTGTTTAGAATTTTGTCTTAACAAAAGCGGTAAGTTTCACTTTTTATTCTGTATCGTGCAGTTACACAATAAGGTAATTAGAATTAGGAGTACTCGGTCACTTTGCGTGGATAAATGTATTAGTTAAAACGTTAGGGGTTTGCTTTTTTGCTGTTTAGATCAGAGTTTTTTCTGATTCTTCTGTCCTCATTGTGAACATAACCGTGTAGTTGAAACAGTCAGACTTATTTTTGTAACGTATGTTATTGTGTGATGCAGTTTTTTGCTTCTGTCTCCAATATTAAACCATTTTCCTAATACTTGTCTCTCTACTTTGTGTCTTGTATTGTTGGTGGTCATTATGTGTTGGTAATACATCTACACACCTCACTGTTTCACGTTCCTGTTTTTTTTTTTTTTTTCTCTATTTGTTGGTTGTGTACAAAAGATACAGTCGATTCCACCTAAGTGAATATCTGATTGGGGGGCAAAAGAGGATTTGTGCATTTTAGACATGTTACAGTTTCTTTGATATTTTTTTCTCTCTCCCTCCCCCTAGTCATGCCTTATCACTTGGATAATCTGTCTAAGCAGGAAGCATTTTAAATGAGTTTCCTGCAAAGTCATATGGAAGATAGCTTTTGCTAGTCTTCTAACTGCAAAAGCTTATGCACACAAACACACAGAGAAATCAGAAGCCATGTGAAAAGATTTTTGCTGACATTTCAGTCAGTCTGCAAAACGCGGATTATGGTGATCAATTCTTCCTAGTCATTCAAAAAATACTCTGCCGCTACTTCGCAGAAGCGTATGAAACATTCAAGAAAATATAGCCTTGGGATTTCTTCCAGACTGCACAGTAATCTGATGGCATATGGTGTTAGTCAAACTCCTTAGAAACTAATCACAGCTTAACTAGGGCTATGAGAGCCTGCAAAAGCCTACCAGGTAAACGAGCTTGTTATGTGCAGTTATACATATAATAATTTAAAAATAAAATCCAAGTGAGCACAGGGAGACTCTATTAAAGCCAGTGGAAGAATTAAAAAAAAAAAAAAAAAAAAAAAAAGAGGGAAAAAAAAAAAGTAAGAAAATAAAAGAAAAGGAAACACGAAAAAAATCCCCTGTTGTTCAAATGGGTGATATTTTTGCTGTGGGTTTACAAAGCAGATCATTCTCAGCACTGGCTAATAGTATTACACAAATCTCAAAAGGGACAAAAGAAATACCATAGCACTTTTTTTTTTTTTTTTTCCTAGAGTTGGCTTTTAGCTTTTTTTGTTTTATTTTTCCATTTCCTATAATTTTTTTTTTCCTCACAAGAATCTCTCTGCTTTCCCCCATATCTACCACAATGAAATAAAAGCCGCGAAAGAAAAATATCCATGTTGTTCTGGTTTACAAAAGTCTCTTCTCTCCTCTGTCTGATCACAGATGCAAAGCTTACAATTTGGAGAGGGGAAAACAAAACCAACAAAGCCAAAAACCAAACAAACAAATAGAAAAACAAACCCAAGGAGGAGAGAGAAGCACTGGCAAGTGCTCTCTGGAATTCAAGCCATATGCCCACTCCCCTTTCCTTTGTCCCACTTTCTGTGATGCTCAGGAATCGAAGACCACTTAAAAGTGCTCTTATGAGACCCAATGGACACTCCTCCCTCGTGTCTCCTCTCCCCCGGTCCTTCTGGCACTCTGGCTTCGGCTCACACACAGACACCACCCCAGGCGAGGGCTCGCGCAGCACGGGGACACGGCGCGCGGGGTGTTTCCGTGTGGTTTCAGCCATGACGTTGGCTCCTGTGTTTGGAAGAGTTTTGAAATTTTCAGGTGGCTCATGAGTTGGCCTGGTTGCTTATTTATTTATTTATTTATTTAACCTTGGTGGTTTTTGGTTTTGTTTTTTTTTTCTTTTCTATACTTTTCCAGTTCCACAAAAGGCCAAATAGGTGACGAGTCTGGGATAGAATCCTAGAATCATCTAGGTAGGAAAAGACCTTCAAGATCATCAAGTCCAACCACCAGCCTGACCTACTGAGTCCCACCACTAAACCATGTCCCTTAGTGCATCCCAAAGAAGCTCAAACATTGTCTTGTAGGGTCAGGGGTCCAAGCAAATACCTTGCCTGCAACTCTAAGTTTAATTGAAAACCACAGAAGCCTGTAGAGGACAGCCCAGGCAAGGGAGCAGATCCCAATGGTCAGGCTGTACCTTGGGTCTTTTATGCCTCTAGAGTTCATGATTCTGGTTCTGGTTATGTTGACACCAGTGGATTCAGTTGAGTAAGTCTGGACTTACATAAACGATAAATCAGAGTTGATCTCTGGGATTTCTAAGTTCTTGTCTTTATTTTATTTTTCCCCAAACTTGGTCTTAGGAAAGAAGCTGGAGCTTTGTGAGGGGTCTTTTCTTCCAAAAATATAACTGAGTAAAAAACTTATGCTATAGTTGGGTTTCTTTTGAATACTCAGGGCTGAAAGAGACAGGGTTGTTTGTTTTTTTCTTTTTTTCTTTTTTCTTTTTTTTTTTTTATTTTATTTATTTCAACAATGGGGAAAAATGAGTTCCTTAAAGCAATGCAGCTGAACAGTTTGTCCTGCTTAAATGCATGCTTTTAATTTCAATTATGTAAGGCACCTTGCAGTGTTAGCAAAATGTCTCTTTGTTAGCTATATGTGTATCGCCATGGGAAATTACCAAACTGTCACAAGACTTGCTGATTAAAGAATAGCCTGCCAGAGTGTGTGTGCCTTTGCCCAGTGTGACTCTTAGGTATTAGGCTAAGGAAAACAGTTTAACAAAATGTAGTGTGAATCATTCCTGATAAGTGAATAAAGCATTGTGACCAAGCAATCAGATTATTCACTTATCAGGAATCGACTGTACTGAGAGTTTGCCTGATTGTTTTTGTTCCTCATCTCTGTTGTAGTTTCACTACTTTGCTGTGTTCTGTTTTTTCTCTCATGCTCTTAGCAAAATCACTGGGAATATCCCTTCGTGTGATCATGAAACATGCTACTGAGTAACAAATAAAAAAAAAATTTAAAATATAAAAATGATATCTTAACAAAATCTATGCACTTGCTATCAGGAACACAATACTGGATGTGTCTTATATATATTGAACTATAATAGTATTCGATTTCTTAAATAAAGCTTAAGAAAGGATTTTGTTGTCTGTAAAATTTTATGAGCATTAAATGGAAAAAAAAATGTTTCTAGGGTTGGGCGCTTTTTTGTTATATGAAATCTTACTGGGTATACAGTCTTTAACCATACCCAGGCAAATGTTGTATAATCTGCTTGATATTTCATTAATAACTGAGACCTTGAAAATTAGTCCATGGGGAGAAAAAGTCTTACCATTCAGTGACTTGCAGCAAATGACACTAAAATGTGGAAATTTTCTATCTTTTTCTAAACATGCTTGCTTTTGCACTAAAATAGTATGAAATAGCTAAAATATGTGAATCAGAAAATGTAATGAAACAAAGCTATATTTCTTCCACAAACAATAATTTACTTATTTTTGGTATGTGACTTTTTTTCCTCCTGATTCTAGATAGGTTTAGAATAAAAAAAATAAAAATGAAACCTGGTATGCTCAAAATCACAGATTAAACATTTGAGGTCAAAGCACCTTTTTGTGGAAGATGAATGGTTTACTGTATCCTGTATCTGAGCCTTCTTTTAGGAGAACATTTTCACATCAAAACCCATGAATTAAATGGGAGTCTAATAGCAAAAACTGTTGAGTACACTGAAAAATTTATTCCTTCAATGGCTGTACATTTGCCACAAAATTGTAGGTTTCGCACAATCAGATTTTTATGGAAATGTCTGGACTACTTGTATTTAGCAAACTTTCAATAATGTCAGCCTTTGGCAGAAAGATCCAGGAGAGTGGTTGGGGGGTTGCTTTCTTTTTTTCTTTTGAACTGCATTACTGCCTCACTTTTCATATGCCATTATATTATCTGAAAAAAAAAAAAATTAAATTGTGGAAATCTACCCTCTGCTTGTATCATTCTCCTCTCTTCATACATATTTAGCAACTGGTATTGAGCTGTACATCGGGTGGCCAGGTTTGTTAGAGGAGTAAGCCCAAAATACTGCTCCCCAGCAAAGCCCTGGGGAGGACTGACCAAGGTAGGCAGCAGGATGCTCCTTTCCATCCCGCATCTACACTGAGCTCGGATGGGGATCCAGGCTGGATTCACAGGGGCTGCTGGTGTATAACAAATATTAAGTAATAGCAGTGATTAGCTCATATTTATATTCCCTCTGATTTTCCTCGTTAGCAGACTTTCTTTTTTGTCCATTAAAGGGAGGTGGGAAGTTTTAGTCATTTTCTGAATCATTCGTCCCTGTTGATAACCTAATTGTTTTACATGAATGCTAATATTTCCCTCTCACACATTTATATCTATCAGCTAAATCAGTAGTAAAGTAAAGTCTTCTGGGATACATTCCTATATCAATTAGCAAGGATTTATGCTCCGAAGCACCATTAGCATTAATGGGAGTGTGCTCTGTAGCATAAACAATTGGTGATAGGTCTGGTGGACCTTATTTCATAAACAAAGAAGCATTTGAATCCTACTGAGTTGCTCCTGAAGGCAGTGCTTCAGGGAGCGATGTCCCCACCTCCCCGGGCTGCTCTGGGGATATCTCACTCACAGTACGTGCCTCAATTGCAAAAGGAGATGTCGTTGGTTTGGAAGAGGGATGACTTCTGATGCAAATCTTTGCTGGCCTTTTCCCTTCTGAAAACCTGACTGGAGACACACCAGGTAAAATCTTGAGTGTTGGCTCATGTCCCTCCAACTGATGACTTCAAAATTTTACTCTTGGGTTACCCACGTTGTGTGGTGCCACAGGGTGGAGATGACAGAGGTGCTGCAGGGAGGGGTTTTTTGAAGGAGGCAGGAGGAAGACCAGAGGTGAAGTCCTGTTGACCCAGCAGTGTGTTTAATACCTCACTAAACTGTAGGTTTCACAGCTCCATGCCTTTTAATGGTGAGTTAGAGCAGACCAACAAATAGCATCGCAGAATCACTGAGGTGGGAAAAGACCCTTAAGAGCACAAAATCCAACCACCACCTTACACTACCAATTCCACCACTAAACCACACATCTCTCAGACACCTCCAGGGATGGTAACTCCACCACTTCTCTGGGCAGCCTGTTCCAATGCCTAACTACCCTTCCTGTGAAGAAATACTTCCTGACATCCAACCTAAACCTCCCCTGGTGCAACCTGAGGCCGTTCCTTCTAGTCCTATCACTAGTTATCTGTGAGAAGAAGCCGACCCCCAGCTCCCCACACCTTCCTTCCTTTCAGGTGGTTGAAGAGAGCAGTAAGGTCTCCCCTGAGTCTCCTCTTATCCAGACTAAGCAACCCCAGTTCCCTCAGCCATCCTTCATATGCCTTGTCTCAAACAAGTCTCGCCTTTCACATGTAGGACATTATTTTCCCCCTCACCCTATGCTTGATCAAGTCAAACATGTAAGTAACAAAAAGATTTCATCCTTAATCTTAATCCACTGAGAGTTGGGGCAAAAGTCCACAGCTTCCCAGAGGCACATGATCTTACAAATCCCTGTCCCTGCTTCTGCAAATGTTTTCTCTGTTGGTTCTGCCTCTGCTCAGCCTTGCTACATTAAAAAGCACTTTTGTATATACTATTTTCCCCCAAAGGCACTCACACAGGTCTTGAGTTGCTTTTCAACCCTCCTTTTCAGAAAAGAAATGTATCATGTTCTTGAGGTGTCTGCATAGAACAGTGGCTTTTTGGTCCCTGAATATTTTTTGTTGTTGTTTATTTCTGCAAATGTATGTATTTTCCTTTTCTCTCTCTCTCTCTCTTTTTTTTTTTTTTAATGCAGAAATTACAAATTTCACCCCTACTCCTCTGCATTACACTATCAGAGATTGCATCAGACCTTGCAAAGAATAACATTCAAAAGCCACAAAATATCAGCTTGGAAGAATTATTTTGGGTTGCTTCTTTAGCATGCCTAAATCTCTCTCAGATTTACTGTGCTCCAGGTTCCTGCATGTGTAGTCTGCTTGCTCGTTCTTGGATATAAAAGCTTGCTTACAACCATACCAAGAGCACTTTTGTATAACTCCTAGTCCTCTTCATTATTTTCCAATGTTATCAGCATTTTTAATATTTACTTTCAAGTCATTAGTGAAAGTGTTCAATAACGTTCAGACTTATTACTGATCCCTGCAGAACCCCTCTGAAAAGTAGTCTCCTATAGTGATTCCCCTTTGACAGCTTCTTTGTTGACATGTCAGCCAGTTCTTAATCCATTTTATGTGCCTTGTATTGATAGGGTAGAATGCTAATTTTTTAATCAGGATCTGCTGCGCTGTCAAACATACGAAACTCAGAGTATATTCTATCTTTTCAATTACTTTTATCAGCCAAAACCTACAATCACATCAAAGAACAAAATTGAGTTTGACAACCTTTTCTCCCTAAAAAGCATGTTGATTAGCTTTAATTGTTTACCTCTTCTTTAATGCCTTCTATTCCTTTATACCCATATCAGCATTTCCATTATTTTGCCAAAGAGTAATGTCAGACTAGGCTGCCATGAGCTGGGTCATCCTGCTTGTCTTTTATGAATGTGAGCATGAGAACAGCACGTTCCTTGTTGATTGGGATGCTGCTGGTGTGCTTAAAAAGTCCTCAAGGTTTTTATGAACAAATCAGAGCTCTCTGTCCCAGTCCAAGATGCCCAGGGCTACCTGCTTGAAAATATATTATCTTTAATAGCAGTTGTAGCTAAGTAGGTGGTTACAGAGTAGGACCAGACCCACTTTATCCTTCTCCTGAAATGTAGGTATGTGAAAGAAGAAACTTTTTAATATTTCCCCTTTTTCTGCATCATGACTAACAGCTTTCCCATATGCATAAACCTAAGTTCAATGCTAAAATTACTTAGCATATTTAAAGAAGTCTTGGGTCATTTTTTTTTACAATTGCCCTGTTCTTCTGAGCTTTTCCTGCAAACCATCCACACAGTTGACAATGTAGTGGGGAAAGTCAGTATGTGACTCCAGCTCAGACAGACCCAACACAGTGGCATGGGTGAAGGTAAAATACTTTTTCACTTTTCACCTTTCCATCCATCCATCCATCCATCCATCCATCCATCCATCCATCCATCCATCCATCCATCCATCCATCCATCCATTCATCTATCCACCCATCATGCTATGAGTAGATAAAGTCACTCCTCACATGTGTCACTCAAAACCCTGTGGCTTTGCAGCAGACAGAGGCTAAGAGCCCTTACCACTTGGGGAATACCTGGATGCACAGCACCTCTTGGAGAAGAGATCATGTGGAAATCAGAAGAAGCCTGAGCTAGTCAAACTGACCAGACACAAGTGTTGCTATAGAGGCAATACAATAAAAATGGATAAGCAGCAGTAGAGGAGGAAGGCGATGTCTGTTTTAAGCTCTACCACAGTAAAAGATGCTCTTTTGGGCCACCATGATACCAGATCATGTCCCTGATCGTGTCTCTTGGGTATAGCCCATAAAAGTGCTGAGATATCAGTGTATCTGTTCAGGACCTCAGCCTCAATGCAGCACCACTCAAAGCAGACGTGCCGCTGCTTAACCCTATAGATATTTCTGCTAGCCAGGGTAACACATGTTCACCTTGAAGATAATTCATCCCATCCTATGTGACATGGCTAAGACTAGGGAGTGAAGGAGCTGTCTGGAGGTGCTGCTGATTTTCCATTGACTGTAAGAGGAGAACAGGAGCAAATTCAGTTTTCTTAGACCAGGCATAAGGTACTGCTCTCAGTAACCAAGGACACCTTGCTGGACCCCTAGCTGCTGCAACAGAAGGGTACGGGTGTCTTTTAGGTCCCTTGTCACATCTGCCAGCCCCACATGGGTGTCTCAGATGAGGTATAACAGCTGGCACTCAGCCCCTCTTTTTGGCAATTCAGTCAAGCCCTACATTAGCCTAGGGTTTGGAGACAGCTCTCCAATTCAGAGACCCAGCCTGAGATGTTTACAGGTGCACCAAAGGTTTAGCTCTCATGCTGGGCAAGAATGAACAGAATTATTTTGCTTGTCCTGAAGTAGACAAGTGTGGCTCAATTCATCAGCCAGACTGGAAGCAACTAGTGCTGAGACGTCCTATATTCTCCAAAACATCCGTGTTGAGCTTGCAGACATGATGCAGAATTAATAGGACATCTGCAACTTCTCAAGTGGCATAGCCCAGGACATTTAAAGGTCTCTAAATAACATAAGCAACGGCAAATGAGTCTGGGACATCCTGATACCAGGTGAACTCCACCTTCGGGCTTTTATTCAGTTGCCTAAACCTGGCCATGTTGGATCCTCCAGGAAACCTCAAATGGCACTGATGCCCGCATTTAGAAAATGAAATTGGACTCTAGGGGTCTCATCTGTAGGTGGCTGAGGCTGAAATTCAGTGAATCCTGTTGTTAACAAATGAGCCCCAGGTGATGTGCAGAAAAAAAGACCAGCTGCAATGAGACTGCTTTTCAAGGGACAGATATATGCAGAATACCCTCATGATAGAAGAGACAGACCCCACAGAGTTGTACTTACATGATTTATAGTGCACCTCTGGCATTAGTTTCTACCTGTTTGACTTTTGATGCTGAGGATCCCCAGGAAATACTCCCTTACCCCAGAGGTAACCTAGGCTCAGGTGATCTGCCTTGGCACTTGGGGGTACTTGTCCCCAAACTAGGGCTAGAGGAAGCAGAGGTCTTTCCATCTCAGTGAAGCACCTAAAATTAAGTGGAATGAACTCCCTTGCTGAAATTGCTGGAGTTCATCGTGGTTTTTGCTTTGTTTTGTTTTAAGAGTTCTGGATTAGGCTGTTGGTCCAGAGCAAGCTTTCTGCAGAGACTGGGGACTGTCACCATGTCAGGCACACAACTTCTGCCCTTCTCACTCTTGTCTGGGTGATTGTCACAGGCTATATAAAACAAGGTGAAGAAATTAATATTAGTCAGGAAAAATAAAAAGTCCATAGGGGATAAGGGGACAGGAAGAAGTATTCCTCCACCCCAACAGATGTATGTGTAGATGTGGCCAAACTATCACATATCTTGTACCACTCCAGTCTTGGTCCCTGACCCTGGTACCATTGTGCCAAATGCTGGAGCGTCCTCCCAGCCCCAGATTACAAAACAGAAACAAACCCTGGAATTTCCTGCTCTAAGGAATAATAAAATAAAAAGCAGAAAATTCACAGCCTTGCTGGGCAATTTGTTACACTGCTTGACTGTCCAGATGGTGACAATGTTTTCCTGCTATCTGGACTGAACCACTCGTTTTTGAAATTATGCCCCTTGCTTCTCATCCTCCAGCCATGCACCACTGAATAAAGTCAGGCTATATTTTCTTGATAAGCTCCTCACAGATATTGGGGGCTGCTGTTAGGTGCCTCTGAAGCCACCTCTGTTCATCTCCAGGCTGAACAAGCCCAGGTCCTTCAGCCTCTTCTGGTAGGCAGGTGAGAGCTCCATCCTCCCCAGCCATGCTGGTGGTCCTCTGCTGAGCTACCTCCACTTTGTTCCCAGCTTTCTGGCACTGGGAGACCCCAAATGGGTCTTGTGGAGGAGGGATAATCACTTCCCTTGATGTCCTGGCTCTATTCAAGCAGTCCAGGGTGCTGTTGGCTTTCTTTCCTGCCAGGGAACATCGCTGGCTGGTCCATGGTCACCTCACTGCCCACCAGGACCCCCAGGTCCTTTTCATGACCCACTCTCCACCCTGTCCATCTCCAGCCTGTGTCACTTCCATGAGTTCCTCCTACCCAGGTGCAGGTCTCTGCATTTGTCCCTCTTGAATTTCAGAGGGCTCCTGCTGGCCCTTTCCTCCATACTATTGAGGTCCTTCTGAATGGCAGTCCTGTCCTTGGTCCCCCCTCAGTTTGGTGCAACCTGCAAACCTGACAAAGCTGCATGAAGTAAGGACATTGCACTTGCCTTGGCTTGTGCTTGTCCTCCTACAGTTGGCTGAACCTGATACAAGTCCAGTTTGAAGCAACATATGGTACTTTATAGTATCCCACCCACTCCTCTCCCCTCTGACTTTCATGCCAAGAAGAAAATAAAGTAAAAGATAAGAACTTTCCAGAAAGTGCCAAGAAAGGCAACAGAGTTTGTTTTCTAGCAGGTACAGCTTTTTGCCTATCTGGCTTATACACGTTATAACTCATTACACACCTCTCTCAGAGCACATCCTGGGGGGCAGGACTGGGACTTGAACTCACCACCATGCTGTGCAGTTCACTCTTGGACAAAGTTTTCAGGGTCTCCTGCTCTCCTGTCCTCATCATAGCTGTTTTTGCAGCTCACCCTTCTCCCCACATCCTCAGCTAACCTCAGGTTTCCAGCAACCAAGCAAGGGAAAAAATAACAACCACACTTTGTGACAGACTGAGAACATGCTGACTAGAAGACCTTGACCATCATTTGTGCAGGGAAAGGAAGGGGTCAAGAATGGCCCTTTCTCTTCCCCTTACCATACCGCAGGTTCCTGTCTTAAAATTTGACCATCCATGGATGGAGAAGGAGAAACAAGCCCAGCAGATGAGATTGCATGAACACGTCTGCTTTCAGTTATTCTTTTTGTGTAGACACCATCTGCCAAGCCAGTGGATCCCCCAGTCATCCTCATGGGCCTTACACAGCCAAGTGCCACCACAACTTTCCCATGTGAGATGTCCCACTTCGCTGTTCCCTTCCTAGCACCTCCCTTGTGACCAGGGATGCTTGCTTACTAGACAGCTTTCATATGTACCAAAACAGGTTTCCCAACAAAAAGAAAACCCTAACACTGTCCCAACCAGGCCCAGGTGCCTCACTTTTAGTGTTTCTGCTACCCCACAAGTCACATCCAACTTCTGAACAACAGCAAAACGACGGCAGGGTGGGCTATGACGTGTGTTTTCACAACTACTGAAATTGTACCCACACTTACACCACAATTTGACTGTTTACATCTTCAACACCTCAGTGAAATGCCTTGTCGATGGGTCAGAATGCAATTTCTTTGCCATAAATCACCTCCGTGTGCCTGGCACAGGGACAGATGCCAGCCATAAATTTAATCTCAGTGGAGCAGAGCTCCTGGGGAAGAGGTCATGTTCCTAGGTGCAAATAAATAAAAAATTCACTCCTCACAGAAACACCACAAAGCAGCTGGATTGTATCCTTGCATGGAGGGCAATCAGGCTTAGCAGGAGGCATTCACTGTTCTCTCTTCTCCTCCAGTCTCATTTTCCTCAGCTCATTTGGCCTTATTGTTTCCTATTACCAGTTAGCCATCTCCTTGCTCCGCTTGATAACCACTCTCTCTTCCTTGGTACAGCACAGAAATGTTTCCCACCTACAGTCCCCAGGGCTGTGCAATTCAGCCTAGGGGACTGGTGCGAAATTGCCCACTTAGTCATAAGACCTTTTGTGAGGCCAGTGCTTTGGCTCAGCGAACTGAGACACTTCATTGAGCATCCCTGTACACCTACTGGGAGAGCTACAGAGCTACCACCAGTTGGGGGTCAGACCTTGGCTTGAGCTTTAACTCATCTGAAGAAACTGCTTGTTCTCCATCGAATGAGGGTGAAGAAGGGATCCTGGTATTGAGCCCCCTGACTTTGGCATCCTGATGGGTGTTCAGCTCCTGGTAACTGGACACGGTGTGCTAGGGACATGCCTTCTGCTGGGAAGGAGCCCTTGTACTCTAGGAACACACTTCAGGGTTTGTCTTCAAGGTCTAAGGAAACAAAATACACAGAGAGTAAGAAAAAAAAATCAAAATAGATTTTGTGCAGGAAAATCCAGCCACACCCCCTGACAGGCTCCTGGGAAAGCAAAGAAAGCTTGTGAGGAGCATTGCTATCATTGCTGGAAGCTCTCTTGAGTCCTGCTTGTGTGCATAGGCAGAGCTGCCTTCCCCCGAGCAGCTTTTGCCTGCCGAAGGCTTGCAGGGCATTTAAATGGCTGCAGGGCTCGTGTCTGGCGCATTCACCACCGCTCCCTTTTTACGTTCGGTTGCCCAGCCATGCCTGGGGACCCAGCTGCGTGCTGTTGGTGTTTTGGACTGACAGGCATCAAAGGATGCCTTCTTCTGAGCAGAACACTTTGGGACCCCATGAGGAGCTGTGTTTTGCCTTCCCAAATTAATATGCAAAAGTAAGCAGCACGCATCAGCCACAGGGCACTGTAGCGCTCCTGTATCCCTTTTACTCTTACCAGAAGCTTGGATTTTATGCTTGGAGCATTGTTTTTTCCCCACTTCTTGCCTCTCAACTGGTCCTCTCTCATCCAGTTCCCATTCCTTTACCTCCTCAGAGTAATTCTTGCTCTCTGCTCTGTATGCAACAAGTGTTTGAAATGAATGAAGGAGTTGATTAATTATTTAGGCTTTTACAAGGGAGTCTAACTAGGTGCAGTGGGAAGGAATTAAGCAAGTGAGACATAAAGGCTGAAGATCAGAAAAATATTTCCTTAGAGTGCAATGTAATAGAGGGCAAGCCTGCCTCTGGGGCAGCATGGGAAGTTTCTCCTCCCGTGGGATTTACAATTGTAAAGAGTAGAAAATGGTCTTTAAGAGTAACCCTTCTGGGACAAGGTTAGCTAGCCCAAGAGGCTGTATTTGTCTCTACCTTCTAGGCACGGTGGTGGGACACAGTGTGTGAGAAAGCATGAAATGAGAGCACAAAGAGATTTATTCATGCTGGAAACTTAAAATGCAGTGGGCAACTTCACTTCAGTGCAAACAATTCTTTTTATAAACCTGTTTGAAGATTTTTTTATATATATCCATATTACTCAGGTAATTAATTTTCAGCAGTGACTGTGAGAGGACACTGCATTAGCACAGCAGGTAAATTTGGGACTGAAAAGGAAGCACACTAGCCCTTAAAATTAGAGTTATTTGTAAAAACTACATCTAAGATTTCTAATATTACTCTGAGCAATATCAGGGTTTTCTACTTTCATTTGCTGCGCTGTCTCCTTTCATTACAGAATGTCCTAGTACAAACCTATCTGCCATGCTCTTGAATCCTTTTATCTCTTGTTAACTCTACTTTTTTCTCCATTGATCACTTCCTTCTCATGCAAAGACTGTTGATATGTTTAACCATCATAATCTTCCAACTTTGCAGTTGCAGGTCTGTAATTACAGACTGTGTTTGAGGGCTCACCTAACAATAAATCAAATCGTGCTAATTGAACAAAAACTCGTTCAAAAACCTTCTCACTGAAGTGATCTTTTTTCCATTTTTTTTTAAAGATTTTAGACATCAGAGATAGCACACAGATTTGCTGCTTATGTGAAGGCTCAGGATGATTTTGGCAACTCACAAAGCCCATTCTGGCTGCAGATGAAGTGGCACTCTCAGACAGACTAGGCTGCGGGCTGTGGGCAACCACGGAAAATAATGAGTGGCAAACGTTGACTTGGGTGAAGCCCGTTATTAGTTGGCAATATTGTTACATACACCAGTGCAATATTTTAGTGCTGCAGACATCTAATTGAGGGGAATGGGTGACAATAGGAAGAATTCTTTACTTAGAGAGTGGTGAGGCCCTGGGACAGGCTGCCCAGAGGAGCTGTGGCTGCCCCATCCCTGGCAGTGCCCAAGGCCAGGCTGGATGGGGCTTTAGGCAGCCTGGGCTGGTGGGAGGTGTCCCTGCCCATGGCAGGGGATGGCACTGGGGGGGCTTTGAGGTCCCTTCCAACCCAAAACATTCTGGTTCCAACCTGTCTGAGGGCATTGCAACTTAGCTATTTTAGCAAAATTGTTAAAATTTTGCTTCCTCTTAATAGCTTCATTAACAGTGCTCAAGGCATAGAAGTACATCTGTGGGACACGACGCCATCTCTGGAGCAATTCCCACTCTGGTGCTGAATTAGTCACCTTGAGCCCTCAGAGGTGCTGGAGCATCATATTTCTCGTGACCTAATTAGAAAGGCAGAGCACCGGATCCTCTCCTGCTGTGAGCTGACACATCTGATCTGCTGGTGCACCCTCTGTGGAACACGCATCACCTGCAGAATAGGGCTCATACACACGAGGTTCTTGTGAGTTCAAAGTGACCAAGCCACGAGCCAGCATCAGTGCAACCGTCAGACGTTTGTCTAAGTAGAGGCATCCATGGACTGGGGTGTCTGATGGCTGTGTGAGTTGATGGAAATATCTGCTAACACTGAAACTTTTCTTTTCTTTAATTTACCGCTGCAGAAGTCAGGACCCCCTGCCTGAGGCAGCACCTTCAAACATTCAGCACTCCAAAGAGCTGACAGTGATTTCAGATTACTGAAAACACAGGCTGAGGAAGGAAGAAAAATAATGTTACACCAATTTTACAGTACAGAACCTTGATGCTTCTGAGCTGTTCAGAGGAAAAAACCCAAGGGTGGAAAAATGGAGGAGTAACACAAGGGGGAGATTTCTCATCACTTTTCTTCCCCCCCCCCCCCCAGAGGATATTAGCTGTACATTGATGCCAAACAATATAGTGTGTGTTCTTTATTTTGGCAGAATACCTCCTGCCTTGCTCTTTCTCTGATCTCCTGGATAAATCAGTCAACTCATCTTGCAGATACTCAGCTGAAATTTCTCGGTGTACTGGTAAACAAAACAAAGATTGTTCATGTCCCAGTGGTTTCAGATTCCTTCCCTCTCGTTTAATTATTTCTTGTAGTAGTTAATGGCCAACAAGTCCTCTCTCTATTTCTCCCTGTAGGTTATGAGAGTCTCACTGATAAATGGTATTGGGAGGCATCAGGTAGAAGAGGAGAGGCTCTGCCAGTCTGGACCTCACCATTTTATTTTCTGCTTTTGCTGAGTATTCATTTCAAGGCTAAATATTTCAGCAAACTGACACTCGTGAGTGATACCCAAGTTAAAGGTTTTCCTGCACAGTGCTGTTTTTTTGAGGAGTATTTTGAGCATGTTAGGCCAAATTAACTTTACTGGCTGCTGGGCCTGGGTCTCACACCTCTAACTCCCCTTTGACCATTGCATTGTGCAGCTCAGGCTATTGAATACTCTTGTGGCCAACCTGGTCTTGAGCAAACAGCTGTAAGATGCAGAAACTGCCCATATTCTCTAGTGACTCCACAGATGTCTGAATGACATTTTCCTTTGCAGAATATCATGAAATAATGGTGGGTAAATATGTGCATCCTTGCAAAGACTTGTTGTTGCTGGTTGGTAAGCAAACTTGACGAGAAATGTCTCTGTGCCTTGGATTAAAGAGAAACATTGGCAGAACCCCAGAAAGCTGTGATTTTGTCCATATAACATTTCAGTGAGCAAATTTGTGTCAGGGGAAAGAAGAGGAAGAGGTTAGCGGAGGAAAGGCAGCATCTTTCGATTGCATTAAAAAAAGAAGTGGATTCTGAAAAAAAAAAAAAAAAAAAAAAAAAAAACAACTAAATTCCTTTTTACAGTGAGAAACCTGTAGTGAGTCTTTCCCATCTGTTTTGTAGGTTGTTTTTTTTTTTCATTTCTAAATAAGCGTATGATTATTTTTTAGTGTTTTCTCCATAGGGTGTTAAAGTGTTACTAAGTGACGCTAGTTCCTGAGCATCTATTTTTAAGACCCCACCATGACTGCTTTGCAGCAAAGATGTGCCAAGGCTTGCGTTTGACTCTGTAGTGCCCAAAGACTTCAAGTTCTCATTATCACTATGGCAACTATTAATCACTTGTTTGTTGTAACATGATAAATACATGCCCTCAACTAGAAAGCATGCTGTAAATCACTTGAGTGCCCTCAAAGCTGTTCTGTGTAGCACTAAGTCACCCAAAGGAAAGCACAAGTACAACAGCAAGTACATGAAAGTGGTGCAGCAAACCTTGTGATTTGGATCATCTGAAGAGCAAGTTAATCAAGTTCTCAGATAGCTTTTATTTGATTTCTCAATAACAGCAAATGTTCTTAGTGCAAAGCCTTTACTGTGAAAGGCAGAAGCTTAGAAATGTGATGGCTATACACATCTCTTCCATTCACTGTGACATGCACATTACCTCCAAGAAGTTGGACACAACATAAAAGGATGCAATTTCAGGTCTTGAAGAGAGTAGAGACTCATCTGCAAGGATCTACATTCCCCAGACCAAAGCTGGTTAGACTTTTCTTCACCACAGTGCTATACTGATATGGTTGCAATATTAGTATTAAGCAAGACTCAAACATAACTCTCTTGACTGTACTACAATAACACTGGACACAGCAAATCCCCCTCATTTCACCTCCTCTCAGAAACTGGAGGCCAACTACCTTATATCCAAGCTGACTGGGACAGCAGCCTGTAGAACATGTGGGCCAGTGCGCAAACTGGTCTGCAGTTTGATCTATTTTTCCAGGGTGGCGCCTTATGGCCCTCAAACATTTGAGTGGAAGGGTTCACCCAGTTCCTAATTCCCAAGCAGTTCCTCTTACAACTTTACAGCACAATGCTGAGGGTGTGTTGAGTGCCCTGGAGCACAGAATGAGATGTCTGGGGTGCAAAGCCTGGTAGAATTGCATTAAAGAATGGTCTGGTCTTGTTTCCTGAGCCTATATTGAATTATCATGACAGCTATGCCCGAAAGCCTTCTCCAAGAGACTACATTCAACAATCAACATCCTACAGTCAACATCCTACATCCTACAGTCAACGAGCATGCTTGTAGCATCATGTAGTGAGCATAACCATAACAGGACCAGAACTGCAACAGGCAGCAGGAGGCCCAACTGCTCCACACCACCTTAGCCCTCATCCTGACAGGCAACAATTAAGATTAAAAGCCACTGCCCAACTTCACTTAGTCTTTGGACCCATTTTGAGCCAACTACAGATTTTTGCCTGGATCATTATGAATTTTATATAATGAGAGCAGGCCTAAGGCCATCATTTCCACAGGCCACTGGCACTGACAGCTGGCAGCAGCTTCAAAACGCTCTACAGTATCAGTATGAGAAATATCCCAGAATATCTTTGTCCTACCAGCACACCAGAGGAACTGGTTACTCTCTTACTTCATCGTTGTGAGGCCACAGTACTCTAGGTTTTAGGCACAGTACCAGTTTTTGGGCAACCAATGAAAGAGAGAGAGATCAGAAAACTGGAGTGAATCCATTGAGGTGATAGTCCAAGATGATGGGAAAGGCAGAGCACATGATGTGTGAGGTAAGGCTGAGGAGATGGCTTTGTTCCTTCTGGAGAAGAATTTGATTCAGGGAAGGGAAGGAAGGACTTATGACCTTCTCAGCTGCCTAGCAGGTGGTATAGGGAAGATGGAGTCATATGTTTGTCAAGGGCATACAAAAAAAGGACAAAGCTACATGGACAAGATGAGCACAAGAATTTGCTGCAAAGACAATTCCAATTATATACAAGGAAGGAAAATATCATCCTGAAAGCAGCTATGTACTGGAGCAGGGGTCCTAAGAGGAGGCAGAATCCCCATCCTTGGAGACATTCAAAATTTGACTGGCTATGGCCCTGAGCAATCTGACCTAACATTGAAGTTGGCCCACACTGGAGCAGCAGGTTGCACCAAGACCTCCTGAGGTCCCTTCTAATCAAAATTGTGCTGTGATGCTGTGAGCTTTTAGGTGATTTCTACCTAGCATGCCACTGCAGAATATGTAGTACTTAATCTACCGCTCTTTGATCTTTAGGATTAGTCAGTGAGCCCAACTCTGGAGAGATCTTGTCTCCAGAGATTTATGGCATTCCTCTCTCCATTCCTACAAAAAAAAAAAAAAAATATCTTCTTTTATCATGAAGGATGTTTTATCCCCCACATCCCTGTGCCCAATGTAACAATTTTCTGTGTTGTACATAATCTGAAATAAAGAACTCAAGGATGTTGGTACCAGACAAAAAAGGCTTTAGAATTAGCTTCTGTCTGGTCAACTTACTTTCAGATTGATCAGGAAAATAATCACGCAAAATGTTCATAAATAGATGGATCTTGTGCTCCTAACAGAGGCTAAACTAACAAAAATAAAAGAAAATCAAGGGATGGTTTACATCTGAGAACAGCAGGGTTAGTGAGAGAAGGAAAGAGAGAGCAGGGTTAGTTAGAGAAGGAAAATCTTCTCATGGTATTTCTATTCAAGTCTGGCCTCAGCATACAGTGATCACGCTATGTATTTAAAAATGAAAAACTCCCATTTTTCTGAAGGAAGCTTTATCACAAGGATTATCTAGAAAGGCTGCACAGAAAGATGTCACAGCAAGGAATAATGTGCCAGTCTGGATAAGAGCAGCAGTAAAGGGGCTCCGAGATGCCCGGCACAGGCAAGATACTGAGATAACAGCCTCTTTGTTCCATAAATGTTTTTCCATAACGTTCATTGCTGAGCCACCAGAGCACTTTCAAGTCATGCACTAGGCAATATGACTAACATCTGTCATGTTTTTTTCCTTTCATCCTGTCCCCAGGGGCAGAAGCCTGTGCAGTCACCGGGAGGGGGAGTTAATTACACCATATACGTACATTTATACACATGCACCCACGCACATGCGCACATATGTGTTGATGACATCTCTTCCTTGCACACATGTTGATTTATTTTGCTTTTTGTCAGTAATGGGAAGAGCTAAGGGATGTACTTTCCACCACAGTAGAAAGAGGGAATATTTGCAACATGTTTAAAAGCCAACGGAGATGCTTTTCTTTGAAGTTCTGATATCCAAAGGTAGCATGCCCAAAATTACTCCCAAGAAGTAAAAGACAAAAATTATCTTCAAAACCATAAACATAATCTCTCCTCCTCCAAAAGCTCCAGCCCTCCCTCCCGCCTTCCCTCTCCCCAAAACAAAAAACTTGAATGGCTGTAAAAAAAAGTAATGTGGGATGTGGCAAGGCAAGAGCTCTAACAGTGTTCTCTTCCAAAGCAAACACTCAATGCTTTTATTACAGTGAAAAATAATAATGGGAGACAGAGAGTACATGGTGTAAACACCTTTAATGCAATTCTAATTTTATTGTTGCTTCATGATCACAGATTGTTATGGCAACTAAAGAGGGAAGGGGGGGAAACCTGATCACAGCATTAATTTGATATCAGATTCATTTGTTCCACATTTGTGCTTCAATGCATGCATAATAAACAATACAAGTTAAAGAAAAACAGTAATATTGAAGCTATAATAATGGCATAATGTAGTATCCACTCAACCTCCAAATCTTACAAAATAAAAATAAAATAAAAAAGCCTTATGAGTCTCTTACAGTTCCAGCTGCAATACAACTTGCATTATAACCAATAACACTTGAAAAACAGAAAGGTAAATTTTCATAAATGCAGTCTATCAAAGCACTGAAAATTGCTAGACTGACTACTGCAGCAGTAGACTGATGTCCAGCTGTAAGCTCTGAGCAGATGACTCAACAGCAGCAGAAGATACCACTGCATACCTTCAGATGGGATGTGGGCATTGCAGTACCTAATGCAGGGTTGAATTCCTTAGGGCTGATGTGCCTCCTTCCCAGGGAACAACAATTCAACCCTTGGTCACAGCTCTGCCTGCATGGGGAGGGGACATCTCTTGTGTAATGTCTAAGCATGAGATTTGAGCTTGGGATCTGGTTCTTAAGCTCTGATGGAGCTTGAGAAAACTCATTGCAGATAGGCAGCTCCCAGACGTGCTTAGATCACTTGCCATGGATGTAACAGATCAGGCTCAAACTACTGCATTGGCCGTTAAAGCCAGGAGCTTGAGCACAAGTATACCACAGCAGGTCCTCATTCACAAGGATTGGGCAGAGCTTCATCTGTGACAGAAGAAAAGTCTTTTACATTGACTGCAAATCCAACTGGTCTCGGGACGTGCAGGCAGCAGGAGTGAAAATTCCAGGATGGATGTGCGAGGCTTCTCCTAATGAGTTTTGGTTACCATGAACTTTACTCACAACCACTGATAGACATTTCATTACTCAGCAGTCATCTTGTTAACTGACACCTAGAGTAGGTGTTTAAGGAGACAGAGGACCTTAAAGTATTTTTAAGGCTCTGTGGCAGTGCCATGCTTCAATTTAACAAGTTGTGGAGGAAAATTACATAGGACTCCAGTTGAGCATGGGTTTTATTCCACACAGCTAAGTTACTCTGTTACCCACTGGATATAAAGCTAAAACAGGTGGGAAGTCAAACTTGTATATTTACATGTACAGACAATCATACTCTCTCTTATCAGGAAATTTTTCTAAAGTCCTCCTTTCATCTTTCCTAAGAACAAAAGCTTAAAGACAAAAATCTAAAACTTTCCACCAGCCAGGAAACCCATCCTGTTCAGAAGATCAATAAGTATAAAGTGGGAAAAATTGAAGCTACTTAAATGAGGAGTCTTAAGGGAAGTGTATCCATCTCTGATAAAGGAAAATATACAAGTGACTTCAGAGAAATAGAAGATACAAGCTATTGCCCTCCAAGGAATGTGATGTTTGCAGCTTACCCAAACATAATTCCAGAGGCTTTGGGGCATGAAGTGTGGCTTCACTTTGAAAAGGACCCATTATTAATAGTGTCATGGGTTTCTGGGATTACCGTGTCTCAGTAGTTTATTGTATGCTCATTCACTCTGTTTACTAGCAAAATGTTTCTCCTCCAGATTCTCATCTTCCAAGGTTGTAAATGCAGCTTAGGATCTGAAAGTCAAGATGAGCTCTTCCAGGCACATCCATCAAGAGTAATAAAGTGTCTCCTGGAGGTTACACATCGATAAGCAAGAGCACACTCTGACGGCACTGGGATTATACTGTGTGTCCTACAATTAGAAATTAATGATCAATTCTTTTGGATGATGCAGAAGATAGAAAAGGATTAAGTTCTGCTAGTGTAGCAAGACTGATGGTAGGAAATATTGCATGCTCTTCCCAAGCCAGACAACATAACTCTTGACACCCAGGAAGTATCCAGGCTTACATGGGTAAGAACATGTAGTTTTTATGTCCACCATTTTAAAAGTAGAAGTATGTTTTAGTTGTACTTCTTTCTTTGAAGAATCACTAAGGCAGGATGTGGCCAGAGGGTCAGAAATATGAATACACGGTTAATGCAGAGTGAATTAAAAAATGAAAAATCATTTCACACATTTCACTAATAAATGTAGAAACCAGAAATTTGATCTGTTTCCAGCCAATAGCCTGGTTCAAACATGACTCTGTAGTACAGCATTCAGAAGCACCCTCCTGTGCCTGGGAGTGAGGTAAAACCATGTTTTAGACTAGTTGTTCCAAATGTGTCCATATTATACCTTTTGTGACAAAAGTAAAAGTAATAGGTGTCCTTACAAAGGATTTCCAGAATCAGCAGCACTTGCATTTACATAACTGACAACACTCAGCCCAACAGAAGCAGAGTCATATAGTTACTGGCTTCTACTTGAGTGTTATTTAATTATTGTAAACTTTGTTTCATTTTTTAAGTTTATTTCTGGCTATTCATAGATGACAAGGAAAATCAATGTCATAAACTAACCACATATTATGTTGACTGTCATTGGCACTTAGTGCATAAGGATGTGGCAGTAAGTTCTTAATTAATCAGAGCTACAGACAGATCTTTTATCTCCTGTACTGAACTGTCAGCAGGCACTCCAAAGCACAGAGGCAAAGACATTTAATATTCTTGGTGACCCGTTATGACTAACATGGGATTTTTGAAAAGGCTTGGGTCTTTACAGGACAGGCCACCACTGCCACACCGAGCACACAAAACCAGTGCTCAAGCTTACATCCTGGCACAGACACGATGTTTTAAGTTCTTCTGACCTACCAGTGTAATCCTTGTTAAGTGAAATGTCACGCCGAGCTCTAGGAACTCGTTTGCATGGTTGAACCAGTCATGACGGGAAGTTGAAACCTGACAAAACCTCAAACAGGAAATAGGGTGGAAGCAATGGGATTCCTACAGAGGACACCAAATTAGGTAAGACAGTGATAATTTCTGACCTTGCAGGTTTTTCTCTTTTTCTTTTTTCTTTTTTCTTTTTTCTTTCTTTTTTTTTTTTTTTTTTTTTTTTTTCATAAATAAACATACAATCACTGTTTTGTTCATTCAGGTCCTTGGATAAGGTTTTTTTTTAATTTTTTTTTGCACATGGACCATCATCCAAGGCTAGCAAGGACAGGTTATTTGTGCAGAAATTGAAATATTTGTCCTTCATAGTTCATTTCTCATTTGGCATTCTTTATTCCTGATTGTTCTGCTTTAAAAGATAGAAGCATCCAGCCATGGAGAAACAATAATACCCAGCGACAGAGGAAGCCGATGACACAGCACAAACGTTGTATTTTGTGCTTGGTGCCTGGCACTCAGTAATGCCGCAGGAACTGAATCCAAAGTTTTTTGCACAAACCTATTTAGCAGATTCTTCAGAATAACAAACCCATTTAAAGGAGGATCAGCCAATAAATAAGGAGGCAGAAATTAAAAAGAAAGAAAAAAAAAAAAAAAAAAAAAAAAAAAAGAGCCACCTGCACCTACTGGGATTTTGCATTTATTGAGCCACGAATTTTGAACACACGGTCTTGAAAGGAGACGTTGAGCCTCCCTCTTTACCTGGAAAAAAAGACAACTCAGGAATTCCAATCCTGCCTACAGACTCCTGTCTTCTTTGGGACAATTGGAAAAGGCCCCTGTAATAAAAAGTTCAATGTGTAGGTGCATGAATAACAGGCATGACACATTCCCCTCCCAGGGACACTGCAGCATAAAGGATTTATTTATTTGACTTACAAAGGATATAGTTTCTATACTGCTGTCTCCCATTACCCTATCACTGATCTTTTCCCAAACATCCTTGCTACACTGCAACTGGTAAAAGCACATGCCAAAGAACAAATATTTCCAAGTAAGGATTTTCAGGCAATTTAGGAAATCTTGTTTTTTTTTTTTCCCGTGTGTCATTGCTGATTTTCAGACTTCCCTCACACTGGCATTTTGTATTATTGCTGCCCAGATCTGAAAATGTATATTTAGATAAGAGTTTGGATTTGGATTTGGGCAGTTTTGACTAGAGTGCAACTTTTGACATATTCATAGTAGTGTAGCTTGGATTACATTGACTTGAATGAAGAGAGAGCAACGGAGCAAACACCGCAAGCCAAGACAGCCTGAATCTGTGCATCTTTTTCATCTGTGAGATCCCGGTTGCAAGCAGCATACAATAATTATACCTTCTGATTCTGAAGTTGATTTTTTTTACAGCAATTTTGAGTTTTTCCTGTTTAAGTTTGTAACGTTAAGAGTATTTGCTCTTTCAAGTGCTTTTCTGCCTATGATCTCTCAGCAACTTACAGTGGTTAATGGAAGCTCCAGTATACTCTCATATGATAGAAGAGACATAGGATTACTGCAGTTTCTTCTTCAAGAAATGAAAATTGCACTCTCTAAACCACTATAATAAGGTAACTGCTGATGAACGTTGACTTTAATGGCTACTGGGTATCTCTCACTCCACTACTAAAATTCAGCCACTTGCAGGATGAGAACGCAACTAGCAACCAGTCACCTGCTGCCAAAGCAAGCGGCAGTTTCTGGGTCAAAATGCAACAGAAACAGTAGCAGCATGCTGTTGAAACTCAACCAAAGCAATTTCCCTAACCTGAAATTATTTTTATACAAATATTTAAAAAAAAAAAAATGTAAAAAGCAATTTTAAAAGAACTGACCTCTTGCAGTTAGAAAATGGTTCAAAGTAAAATTGTTTTGACCAAGTTAAAATTAAATATTTGAAGAGCTTATTATTTGAGGCAAGTGATTGTCCCATCCTACGCTGCACTGGTGCAGCCTCACCACGAGCACTGTGTGCAGTTTTGGGTGCCACAATATACGGAAGACATAAAACTATTACAGAGTGTCCAAAAGAGGGCTGTGAAGATGGTGTTGGGTCTAGCGGGGAGGATGTATGAGGAGCAGCTGAAGTCCCTGGGTTTGTTCAGTACAGAGCAGGCTGAGGGGAGGCCTCATGGCTGCCTGCAGCTCCTTCACGAGGGGAGTGGAGGGGCAGGTGCTGAGCTCTGCTCTCTGGGGACAGCGACAGGACCTGAGGGAACTGCATGGAGCTGGGACAAGAGAGGGTCAGGCTGGGTGTTAGGGAAAGGTTCTGCTGGAGTTCAAGAAGTGTTTGGACACCGCTCTCAGATGCATGGCCTGATTTTTCAGGTGGTCTTTTGTGGAGCCACAAGTTGGATACGATAATCCTTGTGGGTTCCTTCCAGTTCAGCATATTCTATGATAGATTTACTGTGAAATACAGCAGTGTAGTTTTACAGTTGATCCATTTCAGAAAGTATTTCCAGACTTGCAGTGTTTTCAGTGCAATGGAAATGCTGCTTATAAGAGTAAGAACCCCAAGACACTGAGTAAATGGATGAGGAGAGATACTTCATATCCCAAACTAACTGGAGTCCAAATAAAAGAGTGAGGCAGAGTGGAAAGAACCAGTAAAGACCAAGATGGCCTGATTTTTCTCAAAGCTCTCAGGGGGGGCAGTGGCTAACCTAGTCCTCTCAAATCCTACCTCGTCTCTTTTATTGAATCCCAACTTTCTTATGGTGTTTCCACACTTTCTCTTGTGAGGTACTCTCAGCAGGTTGAGCTGTGCTTCCACCTAGGCTACCATAACATGACCAGGCATGAAAGCAAGGCTTCATCTGATGTTTTATTCTTATGATTATAATTGACTCAGGCTTAGATAGAAAACAAATGAGCAAACGGTTCATAGTTGGTGTAGTTGGCATTCATTAGTTCACCCAAAAGGTAGCTAAGGAGAGTTTCCTGGCACATACAACCCATTTTCTCTAAAGGTGTAAAAGCCATTATGCAAATCTGGAGCCGGAGGACTCGTTTCTCCCTCAGCCTCACAGATACAGCCAGCTCCATGGAGTCCTCGACACTGTGGGCTGCCCTGATATCATGCTGTTCCTGCCTCAAACCAGCCAAAGCCATATGACCATGATAATGTAGCACAGATTAAAGACATTCTTTGCTACACAGCTTTCAGCCAGTGTGGCAGAGCTCATGTTGCCTGAAGACAACAGCAAAAACACCTTTAGTGACCCAGGCAATACCCGTCCACCCCATGGAATCTCATGTGCCATTGCCCGGGGAAAAGACCTCTTATCTGTGAACAGCGTGCACAGCCGGATCAGTTTTAAATATGCTAAGATCCCCCTTAACATAACAGAACATCACAGCTTGAACCCTTTGGCCAGGATTTCTAGGATCTTTAAACATCCAGTTCAAGGCCTGTGAGGAGACAAACCTTACCCACCCGCTAGCCTTGAGCTTCTGCATGTTGCACAGGGGAACCCTCTGGAGAAACAGCCTATCACCAGAACTGATAAAAACATCTTCTGCCCTTCACCTAGCAGAAACAACTGGTCTGCATAATCAATGAGTGAGAATTGTTTGCCAGGACACGTCCTTGCTCTGTGCACATGAGAGCCTGCTTGCAGTGGCTATGGGGTCCCTAGGGTGGTTTTCTTCACAGAGGTTTGTATGATGCTGCATTTTGGACTTTTGATGGAAATAGTGGTGATAACACACCAATGTTTCAGTTGATGTAGAGCAGTGCTTACACAGAGCCAAGGACACTCCTGCTTCTTGCGCTGCCCTGCCAGCAAGGAGGCTGGAGGTGCACCAGGAGCTGGGAGGAGACACAGCCAGGACAGCTGGCCCAGGCTGACCAAAGGGACATCTCATACCTTGTGGTGTCATGCTTAGCAATAAAAGCTGGGTAAAGAAGGAGGAAGGGGAAGGACACTGGGGGTGATGGCATCTGTCTTCCCAAGAAACCATTACACGTGGTTGGCGCTGCTTTCCTGGAAGTGGCTGACACCTGCCTGCTGATGGGAAGTAGTGAATGAATTCCTTTGCTTGCACACACAGCTTTTGCTTTACCTAGTAATCTGTCTTTGTCTCAACCCATGAGTTCTGACAATTTTATCTTTCCGATTCTCTCCCCCATCCCACCTGGGGAAAGGGAATGAGCAGCTGGGTGGTGCTGAGCTGCCTGCTGGGGTTACACCACAACAGAAGGGCTCCTGTCCAGGCTCTCTGCCACATCGCCCTGCAATAAAGCTGTCAGCTGTCGAGTGCATGTGCAGGAAACACACTAAAAGGCATCGATTTTTATCCTCTGATGGAGCTTCATGTACAAAATCTCCTACAAAAAGGAACCGGTTGGAGCTAAAAGAGACTCCTCAACATGATACATAAATGATTTTTCCATCTCCCTCTTCAGCTGAGCCCAAGTGGGGATACAGCCACACTAGTGCACCCAGCCCAACATGGAAAGCACCTCCGTGGGGTGCAACAGTCACAGAGAGGGAGGGAGCTGCCTCCACCCCGAGTTTTGGTGCTGCTGAGCTTTGCCATGATTTGCAGTAGGCTTCCGAATGGTATAAAGATGCCCATCTCTGTCCTGGAGAAGAGGTGGGCTCAGCTCCTGGGTCAGGGGAATAGGAAGAGGAGGGCAGAGGGTTGCCTAGATAAAGTTTAATTGTGTTTAAGATATCTAGGGTAATCAGCACACACAGACTTTTATATTGAATTGGCTTTCTGGGGCAGAGTTTGGCTCTTAGCAGAGGCCAACCCGACTGATGGAGGCCAAGAAAGGTTGGATTCTCCTTTTAGCTGTATCAGAATTAAAACAAAGAGGCAGAATGAATAGTTAGGGTGGGTTTCACCTCTACACACACACACACACATGCTGAAAGTAAACCAGCATGTCCCTGCCCCTCCAGCCCAACCAGCCTCCCCATGCCTGCAGGGACACAGGGTGGCCTTCAGTGCTCATCTGCCTGTCCTTGGTCACAGAGGATGTAAGGATGGGGCATGATTACTTAGAGAAGACATGAGTGTGATAGCATCATGAGAATAGAGACAGGATTTGGCAACCCAGAGCTAGCCAGGGCTGGCAAAATGTCTCAGGAGAATGAGGGGAAGATGGTGGGGATTGAGGTAACGAATGTGCCTACAAGCAGGCTGGTGGGTAGGAACTGGTGGACAAGGTGATCTGAAAAACAGACAGCCCACACAGTAAGGAGCCTGTGGTGAACTGGAGGTGGGAACATTTAGGCAGCAGAGGCAGCAACGAATTCGGTATGAGCCAGCAGCTGACCTGGCAGGCAGGCAGCTGTGGTCCAGCAGGCAGAGGGAGGCATTTCCAGAGCACCTGTCTGCTGCTCCCCCTGGCATGTATTCCCATCCATTTCCCCTTTGGTCAAATGACTCTCTTTTCATCCAGAAACCCCTCTTGCCTTTGTCACTGGAAGCCTCATAATTTATAATTTATTAACTACCTTTCCCTCACTGATATCAACTCTCCCATCTCATCTACAGTTCCTCAAAACATCTCTTGTTTGTCTTGCATCTAAATAGTCTTGTCCCATCCCCACCCAAATTCTAGCCAGGGCTTCTGCAACCCCGCATGCTCCAGCATTTATCCTCCCCCATGCTGTTGTGTGATGCTATAGAAACCGCAGCACCACTTGTCACATCACTAACAAGCTGTCTATGGAGAGGACACGTTCCCACAACTCCCATGCCTTCAGGGAGGGTCAGGCTCCTGGAAAGGGCAACTCCATTTAAGGACAGGTTATTTTAGCTGAATTTGTTTATTTGGAATAACAACTTCATTTGCATTGGGTGCAGAAATAGTGACCTCTGAAGCACAAAGATCCAATTTTCTGTTCCAGCCAAGGTAAGAAACAGAATCATAGAATCATTTAAGCTGGAAAAGACCTCCAAGATCATCATGTCCAGCCATCAGCCTGACCTAACAATTGCCAATGCTAAATTTAGTGCCACATCCACACATCTCTTAAACACATCCACCACTTCCCTGGGCAGCCTGTTCCGATGCTTGATCACTGTCTCCATGAAGAAATGTCCAATCTAAACTTCCCCTGCCACAACTTGAGACCATTGCCTCATGTCCCATCACTTGTTACCTGAGAAAAGAGACCAACACCCTCCTCGCTGCAACCTCCTTTTCAGGTAGTCGTAGAGAGAAAATGTTCAAGGCAGCTCTAGCCCTTGCAGCCCGGGGCAAGGTTATGATGGCCTCTAGCAGGTTGCCTGGGGCACCTTGAGCTCCCTGTGGGTGCTGTTGACCCAATCCATCTTGGCATAAATTTTGTATATGGGACCTGCATGGCCTCCAAGCATTCCTTCTCTCATTCCTTCCCTCCTCATTTAGGAAAGTGCTGTTACATTTCCTGGTTGTAAAAAGCAGAACCCAGTGGCCAGATTTAAGCTATCTTGGGTCAAAGAGAGCTGGGTATGGCAGGAAGAGCTTCAATATCCCCAGCCATTGCAACAGCAAATGAGAAATAGCTAGCAAATAAATAAATAAATAAATAAATATTTTTAAATGACCTGTGACATTTGGGATAGCATGTTTCCTGACAGATGAAAAATGTCACCACCAACTCTTCTTACATCTGTGACAGATGAGCTGGCAGCTGCTCTAGGTCATGGCCAACCTTTGCTGAACTCACGATGGCCCCGCAAACATGAACCCCCCGGCCCCAAATCCTTGCATGCACAACATGCACAACCCCCTCCATTCCCTCTGCCAGCCTGTAAGCTTGGCAGGGACGGGTTGTTCCCCAGAAAGTTCAGCAACAGGTAAAGCAATGACACTTTGCAGATTTGAGTCAAATCCAGCAAAAAGGTTGGAATCAAAAAAAAAAAAAAAAAAAAAAAAAGCAGAAGAGCATCCCTCATAGCTCAAAAGAATTTAATGTTTCTTTTTCTGAAGTTTTCTGAATGAAACCTTTTAATTTTCTATTGTCATATGAAATGTTAAGACCCCAGATTGAAGAATACTGTCAGGTTGACAATAAAGCTTCTATATAATCTCAGACTCTTTGAGCAGGAACGGAACTGGCCTTGCTAGGAAAGATTGTTTGTTGTTGCTCAGGACAGACCCAGGAAGAACATAATTATGAATTATTGTTTGGCTTGGCCTTCAATACTAAAAACTGAGAATCCTTTTGAGTGTGATTCACCACTGCTTTACAGGTTTTTGGATGAAAAGAAGGAAAAAATATGCAAATCTTTTCCTTCTGCCACATCTGCTTCTTGAGGAGAGTAACCACAGAAAAACAGGGCAGAAAAGAAGACTTGAAACAATTTGGATTTTTAAAAAGTTACTAAAATAGTTTTTTATTTGTTTGTCTTTTTAATGATAGATGTCATGGCTGCTTTCCCAAAACATGTTCTTGAAATGCCCTAAAAACATGTTGTCAATCACCCCAGGAGCCTAAAGACCAAGGAAAAAACAGCTTTAACTGGTAAACTCTTCTGTTGTGGAAATATGGTGTACCATGAAATACCACAATTTAGTATTTCAGCTGTGTTTTTGAACATTTTCAATGAGTAAGGGCTATTTTTAGTTCTCACTACCTGAAAAAAGCAATTTGATTTTTTTTTTACAGAAAGATTGAAAATCTCAGCCTTTCTCCTTCATCTCAATGAAATTTTGCTGGAAATGAGCATAGAAAGCCCAGTGAACGTGCTGAAAATTTTCCTTGTGACTTTTTGGGATTGTAATTTGGTGGGTGTAGTGTTTGAAAGGGAAATTTAAAAAATAAACTTGCCACCTGTCCGTTCAGCTTGTGGGTGTCCAGCTAATGAAAACATTAACAGCCATATCACAACCACAGCCAAATTTAGAGCAAACATCATTTCTCATATGAACTAACCACATTATTGTGTAACTATTTAAAATGACAAATGATAGCTACTGAAAGTAAATTATTTTGAGACTTCAGATGGCAGTGTTAGGAAAATGCATAGACAAGCACACAACTTAAGCTTGCAAACTGCATGTATTGAATAGAAACTATAAAATATTTATTTTAAGTGTAATAAGAGAAAGAGAAAAAAAAAGTTCCCTAGAACTACAAGTTTAATTAGCTATTCACATGCTGAGTTCCTAGAGATTTCAAATTGTGTGTGTATGCACATATCATAAAAAAGTAACATTTAATTTTATAAAATAATGCAATTGTTTTATTATAATATATACATGCATATGCAAATTTGTGTATGTTAATGCATATACACACACCTGTGGGTTTATTTGTTTATAAACGTGTGAACATGCACAGACACACACATATATATGTTGGTGGAGGCCTGCCACTTGTGCTTGTATAACTGATTATAATTTGACATAACGGATTTGCAAAATGGAATGGCAAAGACCTAAAAAAATGAGCCCTGCTGCAAGGACAAATTAGCATATTGTGAGATCCCTGCAGAGGAAATCAGCATCTACACATTTCAGCCTACAATGTCCTGCAACAAAGAGATCTCTACAGTTGCTTGCTGCCATATTTTTAAAGATGAGCAACTAATTAACAACTTTATCAGCATATCTTTATCAACATTTTTTTATCTTTCCAAGGTTGCAGATTGCTGCACACAGGGAAAATGTTGATTGCAACAACATAATGAGAGGACATAGTTGGCTCTTGGTCAAATGATAATAGTAATAAACAACAACAATAATAAAGAGATAAGATAGGTCCTCCCTTTTTGCATAGTGGTTGGCATATAACGAAGCCATGATTTTCCTTCTGGTTCTGTTCCCTTACAGGTCTTCTAAATCAGCCCAGTTCAGCACCGTGAGCACTAGGAGTCAAGATGCAGGTTGAACCTGCATGGTTTCAAAGTAGCCTCCTTATTGCCTTGCTCCTTGTGGCATCCCTGCAGAAGAAGACAGCAAAACAGATGAAGGTCTCCCATCGCTCACACAGCATTTCTCACCAGTTCTAAGGGCTTTTTACAAAACCAATTAGCAACATGGTTCCCAGTCAGAGAAGCTGCTCCTTAGGGTACAAAGATGTCCCATCTGGTGCCCTTCACAGTCAGTGACAAATCTCAGATACCCAAGATGAGTCCCTATTGCTTTGGTCAGAAATACAAAGGTCTTAATTAACCCCATCCCAGTTTGGGGTGGAGCATAGGAAGATACCATGTTGTGAGGTCTGATGGAAATAAAGGGTTGAGTAGGACAGAGAGGGCCAGACTTGGTGGAGTCAAGAGAGGAGGTGAGAAGAGACCCCTGGAGTGAGCTGCACACTGGGAAGGATGAGCAGGAACTAATGTACACTCAAAAAGTGGAGCAGAAGTTCCCCTGCAGCCTGTGGGGACCCTGAGTCCCCTGGTGGAACAGGCTGTCCCCCTGCAGCCCATGGGTCCCACATGGAGCAGATCTCCACGCTGCAACCCATGGAGGAACCCCCGGTGGAGCAGGTGGATGTGGCCTGGAGGAGGCTGCGGCCCATGAAGAGCCCCCGCAGAGCAGGCCCTGGGCCAGAGCTGCAGCCTGTGGAGAGGAACCCACACAGGAGCAGAGGGTCTGGGGGGAACTGCCACCCGTGGGGGACCTGTGCTGGAGCAGTTTGCTCCTGGGGGATGGACCCAGTGGTACAGAGCTCTGTGGGAGCAATGCCTGAAGAGCTGCTGCTTATGGGCAGCCCCTGCAGGCTCAGTTTGGGAAGGATGGCATCCTGTGGGAGGGAGGGACCCCACGGGGAGCAGGGGCAGAGAGGGACTGTGAAGGAGCAGCAGAGACGAAGCGTCATGGACTGACCACAGCCCCCATTCCCTGTTCCCCTGTGCTGCTTGGGGGGAGGGCATAGAAGAGGGTGGATGGGGGGAAGGTGGTTTTAGTTTCTCAGTTCCAGTCTGCTAGTGGTAGGCAATAAATTATACTAATCCCTCTATGCTGCATCTGTTTTGCCCTTGATGATAACTGCTGAGTGATCTCCCTGTTCTTACCTCCAACCCTTGAACTGTTTCTGTTGTATTTTCTCCCCATTTTCCTTTGAGAAGGGGGAGAGAGCTGTTGTGGTGGAGTTTAGCTGCCCAGCTGGGTAAGACCACCACACTTCCCCTCTCTTTTCACCATTACAAGTATGGAGAAGACTCCGTACTCAGTCCATCAACAGCCCTTGCTCTCAGCAAGAGTCATCACAGACCTCTACAGTCCAGGTAGTTACTGCAAAAATTACTTCAACTAAATTTTCACAGCTGACCAGAGATTTGGCAATTACATGTCATTATTCAGGCCACAGAAGTGTAAACAATGTTAACACACTCTGAAAAGCAATTGTTTTTATGCAGTTTGTGTTTGCTGCTCAGTGCTGTCAACTACCATGAGTTTACCAAGAAAATCAGTTAAATGTTGCTTTTCCTGAAAACCAACATTCCTGGACTTGTATGAATGTATTTTACGTATCAGCAAAACTTAAAAATTTCAGGTCTCTATATATCTCTACCTGAAAAGTGGTTTTGATTTTCTTTTTAATCTTCATTTTCAATAAATTGTTGGGATTTACAGGAATGAAAAATGCTGAACGTGGTGTCACTGAGCACTCAGTGACAGGTTTCCACTGTGGGTTTTAGGGTTTTGCACAAGAATCCCACTCCCACACTGTGCACACCATGAAGTCAATGTATTCACTGCTGAAGGCTGAAGGGCCAAATTACCTCTGCTGGGATATTGTCCAGGGTGGTGTAGAGTCTTGAACCTGAGGCTCCGACAACTGGACTTGGGAAATGTCACAGAAGCCTGAAGAATCATAAAAAAGTGGAAATATCTCCCCCGGGAATGTGTGTCACTCGCTGCTCCTGTCAAGGAAATTGCAGAAAAATTTCAACTGACAAACATGCATACCCCGGGAGCAGCACTACCACAGATGACAAACCCTTCACACCACGGAAGAGTGATTGCTGTACCCCTTCAAACAGCGTCCTCACTGCTCTGGGGCAAAGCAACTTGTAGGAGAAAACCAACCCCCAGCCCATGCAAAATGCCACGCTCCCTGCAATAATGCCTTTCCTAAAATCCCAAAATAAGGAACAGCCCTCTGCCCTGCCAGGAAGGAGAACCACATGCTCTTGCCCTTCACCTTCCACCCAATTTTCATCTTAAGAAAGGAACCAAAAAGCCCCAAGGAGTTTTTCCATCCAGAGAGTATAATTGAGCCAATAGTATTTACTGAACAGTGCCCTGGACTTCTGGGTGCTGTACCATCACTACATTGAGGGAAATGGGTCTAGTTTGTACTGCCAAAAGTAATTGTAGTCACTGTGGTGACTGCATTGCACACACACACACAAAACACCTTTCCTCAGTTTCCTCAGGAGGTCACCAGTTAAAGCGAGCCCACAGACTGCGGTGTGGCCACAGATGGTTGCAGGGGCTGGAGAAAAATACACAGGTTTCTTCTCCTATCCCTATGCCTTTTGCCTCGTACTGCAGTGTCGTGGTTTAACCCGGCTGGCAGCTAAACACCACGCAGCCGTTCGCTCACCCTCCCCCCTCCCTCTCTGGGACGGGGGAGAGAAATGGAAAGTGAAGCCCGTGAGTTGAGATAAAGACAGTTTAATAAGACAGGAAAATAATAATAATAATAATAATAATGATGATACAATGGTGATAATACGAAAGTAATAATAGTATGTACAAACAAGTGATGCACAATGCAATTGCTCACCACCCGCTGACCGATGCCCAGCCTAACCCCGAGCAGTCCGGCCCCCTCCCCCCGGCTAGCCACCCCTATATATTGTTTAGCATGACGTCAGATGGTATGGAATACCCCTTTGGCTAGTTTGGGTCACCTGTCCTGGGTCTGTCCCCTCCCAGCTCTTACTGCACCCCCCAGCCTGCCCGTTGGCAGGACAGAGCAAAGGCTGAGATGTCCTTGGCTTAGTATAAGCACTGCTCTGCAACAATTAAAGCATCGGGGTGTTATCAGCACTCTTCTCATTCTAAGCCAAAACACAGCATTCCACCAGCTACTAGGAAGAAAATTAATTCTGTGCTAACTGAAACCAGGACATGCAGCTCAACGGCTGGTCTAAAGCTGAGTCTGGAAACATGGCTGGTAGAGGGGCTGCTGTCAAAGCAGGACTATAAAAGTCAGGGGAAACATATGTAGCAGTATGTTGGACCTAAAATGTTTTCACCATGAATTTAAGGAAAGCATTCTCCAAGCCCCATATATTTGGGATGTATTATTTGAAAAACAAGGAAGGTGGTGGGTTGATGTCTGGGACGCATCTCACCACTGAGGCATCTGATTGTGGGACATTGTGATTTTGGTGCCTGTGCTCCCATCCAAGCCAGTGGAGACCATGAAGCAAGTCAGCTCCACCGAAAGGTAAGACTGGCACAGGGCTGGCAAATATGGTACAGGTCCTAGGGAAGGCCTCTGATCTTCTGGACCGACACCTGCATTTGGTCAAAGAAACCAAGCCCTGTCTCATCTACTGCTGTGTTCTCTACATTGACTTCATCTCTGCTGAAAATAAAGCAAGCTTAAAAAATTAGCCATACACAAAGACACCTAAACATAGGTGTCACTTCAGGCTGAATCCCTTCTCGAGTGCTAGAAATCAAAAGGTAACTCATACTTAGTAACTCACCTGTTTCATATTGCAGATTTCCATTTTGCCCCTTCCCAGAGATAGGAGAGCAGCTGCAGGAGGAAGACAGACCTCAACTGGGATGGCTGCAGTCCAGCAGCCTGGCAGGCATGACAGACAGACAGAAATTGTTCATGGCAGTTGCCCAACGAGCTCAGAAACTCCTGAAGCTGCCCAGAGATTGTGACCAAGGATGAGACAAACCTGTTGACTTCCTGATCCTAGATATACCTTCTGGTGAGACCAAAGTATGCCCCTGTTGTGAGGAATAGGCCCTGTTCAAATGATTCACACAGCATGCAGGCTTTTCAGTAGGGCAATATAGGGCCTGAGAGATTTGCACTTCACCATTACCCCACTGCTCACCACAGAGCTCCGCAGCCTCGTGAGCAACCTGGGACCCACCAGCCACCACCTCAAGGGTTCAGCTACAGCCATTTGCAGAGCCTTCCAGTAGGATGTTTGCCAGCAGGGTTGTGAAGCCCTAGTACAAAAATAGAGATGTGGTCATTCTACCTGGAGAGTCCATGTTGTGTACGCCATGAAATGTGGCCATCGGCGATGCTTAAGAACCCAGACATGAAAAAGAAGTCCAGGTACATTGCTGAGCTCAAAAGGACAGTGGTGAGGATGCTGCTGAGACACCACCCAAAACCTCCAGCATTCCCAGAAAGGCCAGTCTGGTTAGAAAAAGAAAAGAAAAATTGTTTGCAAAGATAGACAGATTTTCAGAGGTATAGCAAATATGGTCTGTTGGACAAGCTGGAAAGCCCAAGGCAGCAGGAACTGCTGATAGACAAGGCAACAGCCCTCTATTACTTGAAAAGAGTGCCATGAAAAGGAAAGGAACAATCTGTTCTCCATGTCCTGGGCATATAGGACAAGAATAAAAGGGATTAAGTTTAAAAGGGGGAGATTCAACTTAGATATTAATCAATGAATCTCAGTGGTTGAGATAGCAGAGAACAGGAATAGATTTTTCTTACAAGGTGGAGTCTATATCATTAAAGGCAGGTTTTAAACACCTCTTTGAAACAACTTAGGAAAAAAGCAGCTTTTAATAGTGATACTGGCATAGCAGGTACTGTCTCATTCCTTCCAGCACTATAATTCTGCAAGTCAGTGTAAATATGTTAAAAATTATAAATGCTCTTTCGAAATCCCATTTTCAAACATGGTGCAGAGTTAAATACATATATATGTACACACACACACACATATATATATATAAAACTCTGGGGTTTTAGAATGGTGTTTTAGAATGATGATATGTAACTATTTATAGTGTCATAGTATTTACAAGTATTTAAAACGCTTTGTATATTCTAATAGTGACTTACCAACAAGCTACCTGGTTCTTTTTGAAGCTGTGAGCTACTAATATTTATTTATTAAAATATGGTGTACAAGAATAACACTTAAGTCTGAAAAAAACTTCTCTGTGTCCCAAGAGGACCAAATTCTGGTCTGAGATTCAAAAAAATTTGCAATTTCTTCCACATACCCTGTTTCAGCATGTGAATTACAGCAGCCCTGGGAATGTGGTGTACTTCAGCATCCTGCTCACCCACCTGGCTGCCATCCTTCCCCTTGGTAAATCTCATTTCCCTTACATATAGGTACAGGCACACACATATGCACGAAGATATTTGAAGTCAACCCCAGTAAGTGGAAACAAAGAGCGTTGTTTGAGATGGGCCTAACAGATTGAATTGAAAAAATAAATAAATAAATAAAACAGCAACAAACAGCCCTCGAGTGCCCGCGTGCCAAGTTTAATCCCCTCGTTAATTAAAAACGGCCGAATTATAACCCCTTTCAAAGATTAGGTTTCCAGTGGAAATGCCAACTGAACAGACCCTTCACTGTAACAGCCCTGCTGGCGCCCACAGAACACAATCGCAGAACAGCAAAACATATTGGCACCTCCTGTACGCGCAATTGAAATATTCGCTCGGTGCCGTCTCTTCCTGTTAATTGCTGTGTGGGAAGTGGTCCCCGTACAACCTCTTTATCTATCTGCTTCAGAAGCGCTGCCTACCGCTACGGGCACTCCAGGGGCACGCTTGGCCGGGCTGTCGGGCTCGAGTGCCAAGCGCGGCGAAGTCGCCGAGTCCGTCCCCCCCCTCTCCTCCTCCTCCTCCTCCTCCTTCCCCAAAAGCGGCAGCTGGAGCTGCTCTTGGCTCCCGGGCTGGTGCCTTGGCTCGCTCTGCTCTTGGCTGGTTGCGGGGCTGTGCAGCAGCTTGCACGCCTCCCTGGGCGGGATGCTCGCTGCTGCTGTCGCTGCAGCTTCTCCTCCCTGCTCGCCCCCCGGCTCGTTAAAGCTTGCTTTCCAGGAGACGAGGGCTCCAGAGGTCCCTGCTTCAAGCACTGGTTTGTCTCCTTCCAATACCGGCAGCGGCTCAGCACTAACAACCTCACCGTCACTGAAAACCAGTTTGTTTTTCCATCGCGGCCTCTTCTGCCCACTTTGTCTGTTTTCCATTTCAACTACATGCTCGATGCAGCAGGGTTGCTCTTAATTATGAGTTTCTTCAGTGCCTTGTAGGATGCTGCAGAGCCCTGATGTCAGCTGTAAGAACCCATCACACTAACTAAATGCAGGCTGTAAAATGGCTTCGCCTTTTGCAGGCAGATTCCCTGTACGGATTCAGGACCAGGGACCTGATCTCCTCTGGGGCCAGATCTCCTCTGGGGCCATGCGGCCCTCCTCAGCTGTCAGCGTGGCCACAGAAGATCCTGTATTTCCACTGCACTCCAGCTCCTCGTCACAACTGTCAGCCAAAAGTCCCGCTGCAGAATATTTATTAGTGATGACAAGACAAAAAGCAGAAGCATCAATACTTAAGCTGAGTTTTACAGTCAGGAGGTAAAAAAAATAAATAAATAAAATAGAAAACTTACACTCTGTTCTTGTAAAGGGATTAAACAAGTTGAGAAAGATACAGGAAAAAAAACTTATGTGGGGCTTAGGGTGAGGTTTGCTTTTTGTTTAATGAAGGATTGGCAAAGGACTTACGCTGCGCGAAACCTGACATCTCTCACTGATCCACAGATGGAACTGGGAAGCAGAACAATCAGCGAAAGTATTGAAGTACTGGCATTTCTGCAGGTCTGACCATGTGAAAGTTAGAAAGTTAAGCACTAAAAGGCTGCTCTGTACTGAGAGACAGTGCAAGGCTTTGCATTTACATACTGGCTGTTGTCAAGGATCAACCAAAGTATTTTTTTTTCTTTTTTTTTTCTTTTTTTTTTTGTATTTTGCATTGGAAATTGAGGCACAGAGCCTGCAAGTCTGTACAAAAAGGACAAGACAACTGAAACAAGCTGCAAGTGGAATTTAGGTGCTTACCTGCTCAGAAAACAACAGTAAAAACTCCCTGCTCTGCTGCTGTCTAGACTCAGGGATATCCAAGCACCCAAAGCACAATTGTTCATTTTTTGGAAATTCCTCCCTTTCGAAGCAACCCAAACGTGTGGCTCTCATCAGTAGGCACCGAGCCCCAGCCCCACCAAACATGGCCCCACCATCCCATAGCACCTCGCCTTCCTCCCAAACCGGGGTTGAGCCCGTGGCAAAAGATGATTTCCTCTGTCCTGCCTGTGGACCATGTCTGCCTGGAGGAGCTTCTCCGAGACCTCACTTTTGGGGAGAAAAAGGGAGTTCAGGTTGATCTGTGTGCTCAGATCTCCTGCCCTCAGCCCAGTAACCGCCCAGATGAATCATGACATCGTCCCACTCCTACCCAGACTGTGCCTAAATGCATCTCCCTGAAGTCCCTAAATGAAATCCCTAAATCCCCGTACAGCCAACAGGGAATAGAGACCTTTGGGTTTCCAGCTGGGGAGACACATTCCCAAGCACCTCATTTCGACTCCAGCCCCACACACTCCGCCTCGGGCCCTAGAAGCACCCTGTGCTGGGTGCTCATTTCTCCCTCTCCAGGCTGTTAATAAGCACTCCCTTGCCTAGGAAGCCACCATTTCAGAAAACAAAACCATCTCCTGCCGAACTGATTATATTTACTGTACAACGCGGAAGCAAATGAAATCTCTGATTGAGAGAGAAGGAGAAAGCTTTTAATCCTGCTCTGTGATGCTTGCCAGATTGACAAGTCTAGAAATATAAATGGAAGAGTAATTATACAAGGCTCACTTATGTCGCTGTTCAGATTTATTTTTTCAAATGTAAGAAAGAGAAAGAGACAGAAAAGATCCGGCTTGTTATATTGCTTTCCATAGCTGTTAGTGCAAATTGATTTGAAATCTATGCTCATGACGTACCAAACTACTCAAAAGATCTTCTCTTCTTAGCTGTGTTAGCTCTGGTACAATTCCACTGCTATGGACTGATACAAAACAAAGGGGAAAAATAGGAACTTGGAACAAAATCCTATTTTCATCATTACAAGTCCTACAGAGGAAGGGGAAATGTTTATGCTACCTGATCCCAATCATTTTAAAGTGATGGGGGAAATCTGTAAGAATATCTGTTAAATCTTTGAATTTAGTCTGTGAATAAAAGTGAGAGGACCAAACACAGAAGTGTCTGGTAACTGATAGCCACTAAAAATTAGGCAAAGGTACCTCAGGGCTCCGGGTTAAAACCGAGCTAAGTACAAATGCATTTCTTTGAGGGCCCCTGAGGACATTGTGCTTTTTATTTGGGCTTCTACTTCCAATCTGAGATCCAAGTATCCATCACACATGGCATTTTAAAAAAATAGAGCATAGGCAGGATTCATCTTGCCTAATTCAAGACATCCACACTGGAGACATCTGCAACTTACTGAGCCTCCTCTCCTTCATAACCATGAAGAGGAACAGGCACTTTTACAACACACTCATCTGACCTATTTTAGATATCAGCTTTAGGGCAAGATGAATCATGCCTTGAACGTGCCAAAACCTCTGGGGTGCCAAAGCAAGACTAGACAACCAGTTTATTTGCTCAGCTGAATCCCACATGGCTGGGACTGATAGACTTGTGCTGTGATCTGGCTGATCATGAACTGGTCCCAAATCTGATATCATCCTGTGGAGAGTCCTGTGAGTTGTTGGATGTATCAGCTTGGAGAGCCACATGCTAACTCCATTATAAGCCACCAGTACCAGAGCTGCCTTGCATCTGGGCAGCTAAAAACTTAGGTGGAGGAAATCTGTATGTACCTATCCATGAACATGTGAACATGTGGTGGTGCCTCGGTGCTTCCTTTGAAAAGCATCATCTGTCCCCAGATATTGTCAGTGTTGCCACAATAGTGCTGTATTGACAATTACCATGGTCTGCTAATAGATCTGGATGGTTTCATCTGAGAAACAAAGCACCCTAAGCTTTCAGGTTGTCCCTAGAGCTCTGATTTTATAAAACCTGAATCAAACAGTGGCAGGTTTGGCCTAATTCCAGCAATGTTGGTATGGATCTCTAGTAGGAATCATTTGCATTTTCAGATATTTTTTTTTTCTTGGTGGATGTATACGAATGCCCCAGATAGACTTATCAAGAAAATAATTTACATTCTAGTCTTTCCTCCTTTGGCAAGGACTTTCTCTGAAAGGTAGCTCTATTGGTAAAGATTCAGATTGCACAGGGACGTTGAATATTGAACAGGAGCTTTCCTTCCAAATTTTGTTTCCAGCAGGGCTTAAGAAAGATAACAAGAGTTTTATATGTCTGATTAAAAAGCCAACACTCCAAACTGTGCGTGTGTAGGGTTTTGGCATGATTTCTGTTATGGTCATAATCAGCTGCTTGCCCATTCCAGCTGCTGAAGCACAGCAGACAAGACTTGAATTCCAAATATTATTCTCATCACCATGGTATCCTGTGCATGGATCCCCAAAGGTACTTAAAGACTTTTGAGGCTCTGACTTCGAAGGCCAGGTCCATAAACAATTTCAGCTCTCACAATTAGCTGATGTGTTTTGTTTTGAAGCTTTGGTACCACAGGGAGCGAATCCAGAATCTGCCTTACCTCCAACAGACAGCAGGAGATCAGGACACTTCAGAGAGGGAATGGAAAGAATTCCCCAAAAACACACACACACACACAGGAAAAAGTGACTTCAGGCCAAGCCAGTGGAAGATGCTGCACACAGGGACACAACTGCACTCTCTCCTCTCTTGGAGGCTCCTCACCCACAACTGCACAGAAGCAGCTCCATCTCCTCAGGATTTTTGGCCAAGACCTCCTTTCCTGAAGGCCAAGACTAACACCTGAATTAAACACAAACATGACCTGCACACAAACAACAGAAAAATGTTTTTTGGTCACTGCCTCCTTCAACTCCCAAGTTCCCAATAAGAGCCTTAACTGTAAGGTATCAAAGCAAAGACCCTTTCTTATGCTGACCCTTTGGATCAATGTTCCCATGAACATCCTAAATCCCGTGCTATTTCCTTGACAGCAGCTCAGACAAAACCCAGCCTCTCTTCCAGGAGATGGCAGAGGACCATCTGAATCCCCTAAGGATGAGGGAGATGAACCAGGCTGGTACACATAACTGTTTTTTCAGAAAGGAGAGATCCCACTATTTTCTTTAAGTACTCTGATCTTGTCACTGCCCATCAGGTTTGCTCTGAGAACTGCAACCAGAGGCAGAGGATTTACCTTTGTCTATAGTTGTCCATCCCATGATAAACAAAAATAACCAGGTCTTCAGATTGTAACTTTTCATGCTTTTACACAACATAAAAAAACATGAGGTATTATTATATGTTGTTGTATTGCATTTTACTTGCTTCATTGTCACTCATATTTTACTTTAACCAATAGATCCCTTCTGGACATCTCTCTTATTGCCTTGCATGCAAATATGGCAATAAATAGCAATAAATGGTTTTTAACATGTAGCTTTGCATACCTTCAAAAATGGTATGATAATTGCATGGTCAGCATTATTCATTTGCAGGTCTCCTCCAATGTAGATGCTGCAGCTCTAGGTGGTTTTAGGTTTTTCTTCTGTCCAAGTTTCTGGTGTCCCACCTCAGGTGTCTTGTCAGTCCTGAACACCGTAGCCTCCTGGGGAAGGTTTGGTCAAGCTGGCTGCTCATCCTTTAACACCTTTTTGGAAATTACAACCCAGAATTACACCATTTGCCATTACACAAGAGCCATGAAGAAAAAGAGAATGAAGCTGCTGGGAGGAAGACATGTATTTTTCCCTCAAGTTCCTTTCCATCCCCACCATCTTCTATCAGCCTGATGAAAAGCTGTTCGTAAGAGCCTCTTGAAATGAAGAATCTAATATTCTATCACAAAAAGATTAGCCTCTGACTGTACTCCACTCCATGCTACACCAATACAATCAGCATGGGAAATGTTATCCTATAAGAGGTCAGGGAGAAAATGGAAGACCAGGTGGTGCCGGAGACCCAAATTACAGAGGTTTATTTTCCATGAAGCATGACTTTTATTTTCTTTTTAACTTTAGGAAGCACTGCTGAGTCACTGCCTGGGGAGCCTCCTTCACGCTGAGCCTGGACGGGCCTGTGACAAGGATACAGGAGAACTGGCATTTCTTTGGAGAACTTATCTCAAAACTAAAGCAGCCTACCCATACGGTGTCCCACGTCTGGGCCCATTGAAGGCATGAGGAACCACAGCAGACCTGGGCAGAGACTGGCCATTCAAGTACAGGACTGCAATCCACAAAACATTTATCACCTGAGGCTCCTGAAGGGACAGAAACACATAATTTTTGCCGCTGTAATTACCCAGCTGTCTGGAGTTTTGCAACTGTGCTCAGAAATGCTGTCACCTCAGCAAGACCGCCTGGGTTCGCATCGATGTCATGTATGTGCCCATTGGGATCTGCAAAGGAGGCTTTCCATGCTTCAGCTCCCCGAGCAGCCTCAGCTTTTTCTGAGTTAGGAAGCGGAGGGTCCAGGTTTCCTCTCATGACTGAGAAGCTCAGATGTCTCTTTTGGAGCAGGAGATAGGACACCACCTCCCCAAAACTGCTTCAGCATGGGGGGAACCTGGATCTCAAGGTGGAGCGAGGAAAATCGTGCAGCCCACTGATAAATGTTCTGACCTGGCACAAAGGACATTGGTTGTTCAGGTTTTCTAACAGGAATCAGCCACATTTCTCATTATTTTCAGTAAGTCATATACCAATTCTGCACATTTGCTGCCTCAGCATAAGAGAGGTGCGATTTCCCTCAGTGCAAACCGCCCTGGCAGGATGGGTACATCACATTTGTGTGACATGCACTGACACGTGCCCTCTCAACTCTAGGACACATCAGATTTCATGTCTCTGACAAACAGAACTGACGAGCACTATCAGATCTCCCAGCAAATCCCACCCCTACCCAATATGCCCTCCCTGAAGCCACAGAGAAGGGCGCTCACTGAGCACAGGCATCACCAGGCCTCATGGCAGTGACCAAGCCAACAGGCTCATCAGGCTGACATGGCAGCCACGGGGACTGAATTCAGGTCATAGACAAAACGAATTAAAAGCCTCTCTTTACCTCAGCATTGCTTCCTCATCCACAGCCCCATCTTTGGCACAGCTGTGTGTATGCAAAGACAGGGAAAACTAAACACAGACGAGGAAAACTAACCTGCTGCTTGAGGAGCTGTGCCTGGGCACAATGGCTCCTAAATCAAGGTACCAGACATCAGTAAATTGGTCTAGCCACAACAGAGAAGCTCTGAATTTGTTGTGCCCACGTAGTCAATGACAGAGCTGTGTGGGAGCTTATCTTAAAAAAAAAAAAAAAAAAGCAACACAAAATTTGGACTAAATGGGGGTCACTGGCATGGCTGTTCCCCTAAAGCACCAGCCCAGCCCTCAGATAAGAATCCCTGGTCTGCATGTTAACTCAGAAGAGATTTATGGGTTTATAAAGCACGCCAGGCCCCACATTCACTCATTACTGAGGCATAAACTTCAGGATGGATTGGCAGACCAAACCTGAGCCTGGCAGCTGAAGCAGCCCCTCTGTTAGGGGGGGAAAGGGACAGACAGCAAACCCAGACAGACAGAGCTTTTGGGTTGGGGTGCTGACAGAAGGGACCTGGAGATTTAATCCGTGAAATTTCCCATGTTGGATTCCTCCTGGCCACCTAGGAACTGACTCTCTGTGCTCCTTATGGAAATAAACACAGCACCATCAAAACCAGCAGTTCCCTAGGGTCTCTCTCCTGGGTCAGCTGTGCAAAACTCTAAATCTGTGGCCAAGCATTTGGCTGAAAGCTGGCAGCAACACACTTTGCAAAACCTCCTGCTTCCCACAGGACACCTCTCAGGGCTGGGCAACCCAAACAGACGAGGCACAGCAGGAATTCAGCACAGGTTAAAAGCACCCAGAGGTGTAAGGTGGTGTAGAGCATGGGGAGACAGCAGGGGAATGAGATGGGCAGGATGGGACATCTGACCTGAAGACTTCTGCCTGCAGAAAGGGGGTGGCTGCATATCAGAAGCAAGTGGGCAATGAAGGTCTGTGTATGTGTATGTAAACATTTTATATATTTAAAAATATAAATACATAAAGAGAGCTGGGAGCAGGTGCTGGATGTCCACAGATGCCAGGAGAGGCAGTGGGCCAAGGTTACACAGGAGGAAGGAGAAGCCATCAGGGAGGCGAGCCACTGAAACCTTCGGTTCCAGCTTTGTGTCTGCAAAGATGTAATGCAGGTCAAGGTGGTTGGGACATGCATGCAGATGACATACCCACAAATGGAGGATTTCTCCTCTTCCCTGAATTTTACAGTTGATTTTAGACCATGGATTAAGACAGCCAATTTAGGCATGCTTTCCATGGCACTTTAGCCTGTTCTATAATCACTGCAAGATAGAATTTGGCTTTAAACCCATCATTTTTCATCCCAGGGACAAAGCCTGTTTTCACCCAGCGTGCCAAGACAGTCTATGAGATTAAAATTATATCTTTTGCAAGATTGTCAAGATCCTGCCTTCGAGGGTCTCTTTTCTAATTGTTTTTGGAGACTGCCAGGCTCGCAGGGAGCAGTGCTAACTTCAAAAGTAGAGTAATCTTTTAAAAAATACATTTTTAAAATCAGAGAAAGAGAGAAGGCTACTTAATTCCGCACAGAAAATCATTTCTTCTTCCTGCCAAGCAGCAGTGGGAGCGCAGGCCTTGGAGTTCACGGTTCAAGAGTGCAATCATTTGACATGCAGTCATTGCCAGGAGGGGAAGGGAGGGGAGGCCAACCTAAGCAGAGACTGCGACTCTGACCTTCCGAGAGAAAATCCCAATTTGCAGAGCTATTCTTCAAGGACCTGGCTCCACAGACGTTCATTGTATTAGCTTTCACCTGGACAATCCAAAAATAATGATAACAAAGGTATAAGGTTGAGAAGTTTGGACTTAAGCTTATAAAGTTCAGGGAGGAAAAGAGGGATGTTCCCTCCCACCATTTCCCCTAGCCCAAAAAGCTCCCATTGCTTGGATTTTGGAAGATTTAAAACTTTTATTTTTCAGTCTTAATATTTAATTAGGGTGCTTAAAAATGCAGAGGATCAAAATGACAACAATGAAACACCCGCACACACTGGGATTAGGCTGATGCCTGGCATTGAAAAAGCCCCCAAATGACAGAACATACTGCGGTAATTCATGCTCGTGACATTACAGCGATTGGCTTTTAATGCACTCACCAATAAATTACCACTGTTCAAACAAAGCGCTCCGAGGAGACAGATGGACAGAGAGGAACATTCAAGGTTCTTGATTATTTATCAGTTGGCTGAAACATCGAGAGACCAAAGGGAGCGCGGCATGTCCTACCCCATGAATCACCTTGCAGCGAACAAGTTTATGTCCGCATAAACGTTAAAGTGACATTTCCCCGACATGAGAGAGGGAAAGGATGAGCAAACAGAGCGACTTCGCCAAGGCGGCATTAAGGGGCCCCACGTTCTGCCTGTGAGAGAACACAGCAGACCTGGGACACGGCATTTGTCATCTCCTTTGTGGACTTTGCTCAACTTTTTGTATAAACACTCAGTAAGAGAAGGAGTCCAATTTGAAAAGTCCCAAAAGTACCTGATTTCCACCGATGGCAATGGAAATCTAACGTATGCTTAAAGCACTCCAAATATGCATCCTGGATCCAACAATCCAGCTCATGAATTGACTTCTGTCAAGCCCCACATGACACAAAAGCTTCAGCAATGCAGGAAACAAACCCAGAAGCCACACCAGGGATGTTTCATTGGAGGGAAGCTATCAGGCTGAACACATTCCAAATTTCAGCGCCACCATCCTTAATTAAAATTAAGGGTATTTAAACCATCTAAATTATTCTTCCCTCCTTGCCCCGTACTTTTTCCAGGATGCTCCGTGTAGCCACCTAAGCAGCTTAAAGTCTTGCCCTTTCATGAGCTCCCATTTTGGCTCTCCCATGCTGTACAAATGTTGAACCATGGAAATATCACGCTGGAGACCAGCTGAACAGAACCTTGTCTCAGGTGGTGTTTGAAACCTTTCAGGAAACAGTGATTCCAACTAGATATTTCCATTTTTAAAAAATTATACATAAATAAATAGAATCACTCGGTGTTCCAAGTTCATCCATTAGTGGGTAATAATTGCAATGTGTAATGATCAGCTTGAAAGCGTGGTGTAATGGGCACCAGGTTTTTAGCAAGAGACACCGATAGGAGACAAACCACCCAGCCAATGGTGCCAAGAAAAAAAAAAAAAAAAAGAAAGGCTTGTAACCTTCTGTAATACCTACCTTTTCCTTCCATCATTCTTACGTTCGTTATGTATTACTGATTCATTGCTAAAGAACAATGTTAACTTCACAAAGACATTCTTAAATGCATTTCATTCAAGGTGAAAATGAAACCTAACAAAAATCAGAAGGTCCTGCTGACACGCATACTTGATAGCACCCTTCTCACCGATGCAAACGAGCTCAGGCTGTGTTTGCTCTGCTCTCGATGGCAATATATGCAATAGTTTCTGTATGAGCAATGGGAGATAAGGACCCCTGGAGTTCTGAATTGCCACCATGCTGGACTGCATGGGAGTGATAATTTAGCACTAGTATTTTGGGACCAAAAATTATTGCTTATTTTACTTTTTTGAAACCTTCCCTTCATCTTCATCTGTCTTTCATATGATAATTTGAAATACTTCCCCCAGACTTTCTATCTTTTATTAAGATGAGACAAAGCCTGAGACATCCTGTAAGCTTGGTAAATGTTTGCTGTGGATGCATTTTTAAATAAACATCTTATTCGAGGATCCCAGTACACAGTCTTAAAGTGGGATCCATCACGGTAATTCTGTGCATTTCTACCCAAATATCTCAGTACATCTGTGATGTTGCTGCATCACCTAATGTTAGCATGTGTGATTTATAGGCAAGAAATAGAGATAGAGTGTGCTGAAATAACTTGCCTATAGCAATATGCACAGGGAGCTGATGCCAGGGCTGGGAATTAGAGCTCAATTGATTTCTGGTACCCAGCCCCGTGCATAATTCACTAGGTCACAGTGGCACAATTTAAATATGGGATTAATTGTGTGTTCATATAGAAACTGCTGCTCTTTTGGTCCAGCTTGGTGCAAAGTTGGAGAAGGAGATGGGTATAGAGAAGAAACTGAGGTCCATGAAGTAAAATCCAGGGAAGGGGATGGGAAATTAGGCAAATAGCTGGGAGTGAATGCTGCTGGGGGCTTGGGGCTGGTTGCTGCTAGCCCAGAGCTGCTCAGCTGCCTTCAGCCCCAGGGCCACATCCCTGAGGTGCAACCACGCACAGCTCACATATCCAGCTGTCACACTGCGATCTTCCTTGAATTAGAGGGAATAATGAGTAGGAACAGGCGAGGTGATGACAAACATCTTATAGACATTAGGGTGAATGTCTCCAAGGCAAAATCCTCGCAAAAGTCTGAAAAACAAAAACAAGTGGGTAAGGGGAATACAGCTCCCCCATTTTGTGGGCAGCCCATCATGTCCAGCACAAGATTCCTCCTCCTATTTAGCAGGTAGGTGATCCTTGTCCTATCTGCTCTTGCCTTCATCTAGCTCCTGAAGGCAGTGGCAGTGCTTTTGTGTTTGCTGGGAAGATGCTTCCCCTGAGCACGTGCAGTGTCAGCAGCTTGTGGTACCTAACAAAGCTCCACCGAGCCACTTAAACTTTGCTGCATGTGTAAGCACACAAACACTACAAATACTACTTCTTCTGCAAAGCTGGGACGTGCCTTAGGCTCCTGAGGTCCCCTTCACTCTGCTGGAACAGGAGAGGACTTACGGTGCTAATCAACTTAATCACATGCCCCAAGGTTAGACCCCAAAGCAATTGCCCAGGTGTGATTAGCTTGTCTACCACGTCTGGAGTCATTGGGACACTCAGAAAATGTTCTCCCAGCTATAATTCCCACCTTAAGACCTGCAGCAACACCTGCTTTTCCTTCTACACCACAAATGCCCCTCATCTTCCATCTGTTCCCCTCTTTGGGACCTCCTCAGATCTGGGCTGTGTATCAGATACTTGAAAAGCAACACAAGGCTGAAAGGTGAAGCGCGTAAGGAGCTTGAGTCAATGCAACATGGTTGGCTCTCCAAAGGAGGTCAGGACTTGCTATCGATTCCCAATGGTTCGGTTTTCCAGTAGCTCAGTTATCACCTCATCTTCCTAAAAGAGCATCAAGACTAACTCCAAAAATAGATAAATAAAATCCCTTTTCTGGACTGCCCCGTGGAAGTATTTACCTTCAGAGTTCATTTAGGGATAAGTGCAAACCACAGTTGCTCCCATCAGCATAGGTAAAGGCTCAGCTACAGGTGTGCAAACCCCATTCCAAGTCAGCAATCCCCCTTTAGAAGTCTTTGTTGAAGTTGGTCAATATTTAAGGTCAGGGTTAAAAATGAAAATCCTCCGAGTTTTTTCCTCCCTGCCCTCCCATAAAACCTCCAAGTAGCTCTAACCAAAAGTACAGAAAGAAAAAAAAATAATAATTTTTTTAGTGTTTGCTCTTATGGCCCTAGAAATTTTTTAATTCATTTAGCTACATGCATCCAACAAAATCATTTCAAAAACATTTCTGACCATGACCTTATTTTGTTGTTGCTTTTAAAAACAGAAAAGTATTCTCCAATGTTAGGAGGAGAGAGGGGTGGTCTGAAAGGAAGAGAATGCTTTGTGTCCATATTATATGTCGCCACCACTTTGTGTCCTTATGATATGTCACCACATGGGTTTTTTCCTGTTCCCAGCCAGTCTGTAACAGATTTCCGAACAAGCAACAAGGCTGGGGCATGCTAGGGACACCCAGTTCTTCCAGGCCCCTCGTGCTCGGGTGCTTTCTGTTCACAGAAATGGAAATCCCTTGGCTGGTCCGCGAGATGACTCACAGCAGATAACAAACTACTGACCAAAGTCATTACGAATCTTGCTCATCTTCACAGGGTCATTTTGTGATGCACAGATACGGCTTGCCTTTGGGCTGCAGCCAAAGCAATATTAATAATTATGAAAAATATCTTCTGCTTCGCACAACATTGCAAATCTGCAGCGCCACATCTGGAATTAGCCTTTTCGTGGTGACAAATTCTAAACAACAAACATTCATAATACAAGCCCATGAACTATTGGCTGTAAGAGATAATAAATCCTTCAGCAATATGAGGAGGATAGAAAAAGCTTCCTGGTACAAATATTGTTAACTCTGTCTGGGCATTAAAATGGCAAGCTAAGAGCGCTCTGGTTAGCAAACACAATGAAACCTTTTACAGAAAGGGGTTTATAGAAAGGGAAAATACCAAACTATAATGCAGGGCATTTTGTGACAATGCGGAAAGGTCAAACACTCACAACCCACTCAGTGGAAACGCACAGAGGATTGTTCCCAGAGCCAGCCAAAGAAGAACAAGAGCCTACACCCAGACACGGGACTGGCGTTGGGTAGGGGCGAGCAGAGCAGCGAGGAGTGGTGAATGAGAGCTTTCAACAGTGCTCACCTGGAGGGCTGGATGCCACCAAGGACCCAGAGACACAGCTGGGCAATGCACCGATGGGTATAGATTGCATTGAAACGCTGATGAGGGTTAAAGTTCCTCCCTCCACACACACACCCCCAGCGCTTTCATGCGAGGATGCTTCTAACGCCATTGTCTACAAGTGGTTTTACAGCTCCAGAGGAGGAGGAGGGGGTAAATAAGTCCAGCAATTATTATGCAAAATGTTTTGGATAAATGTCAGCTGTGCTACATGTTCACATACCATTTTAAAAATATTTTCATGTAATTCATATATTTTTTTCTAATACCATATATAGGGCCTCCTAGCACACCACCAGCAAGAAGCCATCTTCTACTCACGTTCACAATCCTGAGTAGAGCAGAATATAGAACCATTCTTATGCTGTTTGGCTCTCAAAATCATCATCAAGTGTTCATTCAGCTCCTTACGGACACGTGTCCACCTTCCATCTCTGAGACATTCAAACTCAGACTCCGAAGCACTGGAATACTAAACGTTACAAGTAAAAGACTGGCATCCTGTGGCCACCTAAAAAATTTAGAGCTTCTAGGGGAAAAAAGAGAGAGAGAGAGAGAAGCAAAAATGCTTCATGATGTGAAGTCAAGGGACAGCTCAATTGGATTAAATTCCCAGGGGTAAATCTTTTAGCAAGAAATTAGAATTGACTTCAGTCCTAGGGGCTGTGATTTAGTGCTGTTCACTCTGTGTGGCTAGGCATGCTGTTGACACGTGGGTTGGGAATTTTTAAAGGACAGAGTTTTTCAAAGCACAAGGGAATTGTTAGCATACCTTACTGGGAACATTACATTTAGAGATGGAGATGTTGATAAAAACGGTAAATTTTTCAAAGTCTTCCTCCACGAGAAAAGAAAACTAAACAAAAACAGCGGGTATGCTCTGCAAAAAGCCAACTAGTTAAAAGGAACAAATACTTCAATAAAGATAAATGATAAAAAGTAAAGGAGGAAGCACAAAGAGTGCCAACCAGGGTTAAAATATAGACAACGAAATTTAATGTAGACAATGGAATTCAATCAAAACTTTGTAAAAAAAAAGAAAAAAGAAAAAAAAAAAAAAACCTCCAAGAATTAAGCATAAAAAAAAAAAAAAGTAACTTGAAAAAATAAAACCCCAGGTGTCAGATATAGCTTTATTGTTAGATGTTAATGTTAACATTGCAAGCAATGATATAAAAAGGCAGCACTATTTAAGAGCACCAGTGGGAGATATGAATCAGGGAGGCTTTTTTCTAGCAAATTCCCCCAGGGACTAACTCTTAGATCAATATTATTTAATGCCTTATCAATGTTGTGGATTTTCATAAAAGATCTCTGTAGATGACATAGATTGGGTGGCAGCAAATAATAAGAACTTGCTTTTACAAAATAAAGTATTTCTTTTTAAAGGATCACAGTACAATGAAATCAATTTGAACATAACCAAATGCAAGGAAATCCTTCGGTTGGAGGGGTCTCAGTTCAGTTTCATTTGATCTTTCATTGGAAAACAAGAGTTTCGTTTCCTGGGTGCTTAAGAAAAAAAGAAAAAAGAAAAAAAAAAAAAGAGGGGGAGGGAAAGAGGCAGGAGAAGGGCAGAGGTTTTAAACTGAAAGAAGATAGCTTTAGATGGGGTATAAGGAAGAAGAAATTCTTCATGATGAGAGTAAGACACTGCAACAGGTTGCACAGAGAAACTGGATGATGACCCAGCCCTGGAAGTGTTCAAAATCAGATTGGATGGGGCTTTGGGCAACATGGTCTGGTGAAAGATGGCTCTGTCCATGGCAGAGGGGTAGCCTAGGTGATCGTTAAGGTCCCTTCCAGCTCACACCATTCTATTATTCTGTGGTATGAACACAAATTTTGATCCAAAGAATTTGGATTAGAGATAAAAAATAAAATAAAATGCTGAAAACCTGTGATACGTTGCCCAGACTTGCCAGTCTAACAGTCATTAATTATAGAAATAGGACAGCAAATGGCTGGTACCTTCTACAGGGCCAAACACAAGGAAGATTGGGAACCATGGGAAGCATCCTCGGAGCATGCCCAGGTGAGCATCTGCACAGAGCAGCTCCCAAGGAGCTCTACATGGGCACTCTTTATGTATATTAACAGTTTATTCTCTTCTAAAACATTCACACACCAGCATGAAAAGCTCATACATCCTCAACTTTGCAACCCCTAGAACTAGGAACAATAAACTCATTGTTAAATCTCTCGGCTAAGAGATATCGTTTTTCTGTTCTTCTGTTTTTAAAAAGAATAAGGCACCACATACTTACCTGCATGCCAGGAGCAGCTCTTTGGAAGTTGGTGCATTTGTAAATCCATTCTCAACTCTGGAAATATATTTACTTAGACAATATCTAAAAGCATTAGCTGTAACTTTTAAGATAAGTCAATTAAAAGCAGACAACTTGAAGATGTACAAATTCTCTTGATTTTTTCCCATTTTTACAGTCAAATAATAGATCTGTTCTTGAAAGTTGTCATTTTTCATAAAAGATATATTAAGTACTGTTGAGAAAAAAAACTGACATGCAAGGCAGGCCAATAATTTTTATGTATGCATATATAACAGGTACACACAGCTGGACTCTGCCTGTACACTGGTGAGCTATGGCCTCAGCTGACTGCCATAGCCTCAGACTGTACCTTGCGTGACAGCTGCCCATGACTATGTTTAACTATCAATGGAAAAATCCTTTCAGTCTCAGAGGCCAGAAACTCATTCAGCCTTTGTGATCAGAGATGTTGCCGAGTGCTTTTTTTATTGTTATTATTGCTATTTCTCTGAAAGAAGCCTGAATGAAGAAGTGTCACTTTCATAGGTCTGGGTCCTCCATCTTCCACAAGTCTTTGTTGGCATCTTCGTCCTTGGTTTCAATGCTCCTTTATATCTGAGACCTCTGAACCAAAGCTGTAAAGAACTTTCAGAGATATAATAAGTTTCTTGAAGTTTGCTAGAATTAATACAATTCATTTCCCTTCTGCTGCATCTTTGCATTGTGCTGTCACTTCAAACAGAGCCCACTTATCTTCTTCTGGAAGACTTTAGATGTCAAGGCTATGAGGTTTTTGAGCCTCTTCGAGCGGTTACAATAGCAATCTCATTTCAAATAGATGCTTTTTAGACAACATCTTTACAAAGGAAAACTCCTAAAAATGTTTTTCAGGGTGAATTAATAAACGAGTCACAGAGCAACAGGTTCATCTAGCTCGAAGAGACAAAAAATTTGGCATTAGGCACAGAAACTCAGAGAGAACCATCACTTAATTCAGTGCTTCTGAACAGACATGAAAGCATCATCATCCAGATTTGTGTATACAAAATAAATAAATAAATCCCCCCTCTAAAAAAAAAAAAAAAAAAAAAAAAGAATGCCATCAAAAATGAACGAAATATAACTTAAAAGAAAACCAGATATGAGAAGAGTTGTTTGTACAGTGCCACCCCTGCCTGAAATGCATTACCAACAGATACGAAGACTTCTCCAAAGTTTCTAGTCTCAAGCACCAAGCATGCAAACGCTGATGAATTTTTCACCTTGTTTATGAAAAAATCTCTCATCAATTGTACGGCTTTGGCTCGACTCTTAGCGATATCTATTCCTGTTTTGCTGAGCTCAGTAGGTTCGTGCAATCATTACCGTAGTCCTGGAGGACTGAAGATCTGCTGAAGGCAGCTTTTTTCTCCAGCCCAGAAAGGTTCCCCCCAGCCCCAACCAAGCACAAGCAAAGAAGTATGAAAGCTTGAAGACATCAAGCAAGAAGAGCCATCCAAAACTGAACCAACCTTGGTTGTGCATCTGTGACCGATGGCTTCCATTTGTGTGTTTAAGAAGGGCATGAGCAGGGCAGGCAGCAGAAGGGGACAAGGAATGACTAGCAGGGGTGCAAAGAGTAAAAAACCCTCTGAGAGGGGCAGGGAGCAGACATCCAAGGGTGATGACTCTCTGAAGAAGAGCAGGGGCTGCTCAGAGCTTGCAACAAGACAGAGAAAGTGCAGGGTTGACGTAAGTCCTGGTGGAAAAGACCAGCACAGGAAGAGACATAATGGGCAAGGGTAGAGAGTGCATAAATGTTTAAGAATTCTCCCAGTCACTTTGAATTCTAATTAAAATAATTAAGCATTCTGGCTGACATTCTAGTAAAGCTTCTGAATTCAGAAAGCCATTCGCGGTTTGTTATGCAAGCTCACCGTGGTGAGAGGTTCAGGTATTTCCACCTCAAAGCACCGACAGCTTCCTGAAAACTAATTCAGTTCCTAGCTGGTAGAGGAACAAAGCAGCTAAGAGACCAAAAAAAAAAAAAAAAACAACAACAACAACAAAAAACAATGCTTCAAGCCAAAAACAAGTCCAAAAGGTCAGACTAGAGTTATCACAAAATGATCGGATAAAAACTATTTGAGAAATTCTGTGCAGCTACAAAGATACCTTTGGAATTAAACCTTGCAAAGAGAGACATCTTTTAAGAGTCCTGTTAAGCTGGGAAGCATTTATTATTTTTTCCCAGCAAAGGCAAAAAAAGCAAAGGGGGAACTTCTCCCTAAGAGTCACCACCATTAACACACAGAGCTACAAATAAAAAGATAGCGGCGTTTTGGTCTAAACAATACCAGAAAATAAGCATTGGGCAGAAGATGCAGGCTGGGGAGGTTTTGTGAAGTGACTCATCTGCAGGCTAATGGCAAAACTGAGCATCTGTTAAATGCCAAGGATATAAAGATAGGATTTCTTCCTTGCCTTCATAAGTAATTTGGACCTTGGCTCCTCAAATTCTATGAAGAATAGCAGGTGCTAAGTCACTTGAAAAGTTGGACACGAGCTCTTTGACCTGCTTCAGTCATTTAAAATAATTAGACCCAACTTCCTCAGAGGAGTACTGTCATGGAGAGTGCTCCTTCAGCACTGCATAAGCTTTGAGTGTTTGCTTTATGGCTGGAAACAATTCCAACCCCATGACAATTGACTGCTACCGCATTGCTTACAGAGAAAGAGAAAAGAATTGCAGGACAGGAGTTCAGGCAGTTCACCTTCCTTACTCTGAATAGAAAACCCTTAAAAAATTACTTATAGCCACCCAGCGACCTCCCCAGCTCGCGGCTGAGGCTCGTAGATGGAAGCACAGCCTGAAAGTTTACCTCTGGAGACATCCACTGGGGCGGCCAACTTATCGACTAAGATTTGCTGAACTCCCCTCCAGCAAACGGTGCACACAAGGACAAATCCTTCTGCATAAGGTACTCGGAGGACTAGCTAGCAAAGGAAATTAAAAAATAAAATAGTTCAACTACTTTGTCAGCGGCTGACACGAAAGCGTTTTTAAAGGTACACCTAACTCTCCATCCTTGGATTGGTAGTTAGGCAATTTTCTTTTATTAATCCAATCTGATGATAATTAGAAGTCGGGGAAGCTTGGCTTCCCTCCTACAAGCCCCATTAGTCCAGCTGGAAAGGAAATTTGAGGTCTCTGCATAGGGTCATTCTAAATATCAGAACATGATTCACTTCTAAAGGGGGAGGCAGGCAAGGGAGTCTGCCTTTAGAGTTAATAATCAAGTAATTATCAAGGTGGCATGAAATGTTATTTCAGAACTTGAAGGCCTCGGTAAGGAACCACTTAAATTAAAAGGGAAAAATATCACCTGACCAACCCTATGGAGCGTAACAGAGGGGTTACAACAATTGTGATCTGCTTATATGCCCAAAATCACGAGTTCTGAAAGCATTTCCAAGCATTTCAGACATAACGTTTACAATGATAAATGCGTGCCTAGAGTGACACCGTTCACTGAAATTGTGCTGCTTTTTTTTTCCCTCCATAATGGCATTTAAAGAGCAAAACTATTTTCTTCCCTGCTGAAAGTTGTGCCATCGGGACTTTTCTCCGCGGGGAGCAGACAGACTGCACAACTTCCAGTGGGCTGACTCTGCAGATGCTTAAACCGAGGAGAATTTATGCTCTTCCCCTCTTCATCAGTGTTTGGTGTGACTTGAACAGAGCATGGAGAAGTGGGAGAGGAGAAGCGTGAAAACTCAACGCTTTCTTGAGTATGGCCCCAAAACCAAAAGCCAAATAAAACCCCACAGACATCACCCAGGAGGAGCTGTGAACACTCCCAGGAGGCGAGGGGCGCGTTTCACCCGCTGTGAGCCTGGGTGGGCTCAGCAGAAACTGAGCACATCAGTGAAACAACTGCTGGAGGCAGGCCGGGTGCTGCCAACCTGGCTGCGTAACTACTGGAAAGAGAACACCTGAGGTTAACGCTACATTTTTTACACGTTACATAGCAAAATTACGATTTACAGCATCAAAAAGGGGCAGCTTTGAACAATGGGCGGACTCCAGCAACTACAAATGACTTTGGGTAGCTGCAATTCACTAATTCTGTGATTAAGAGCCTGCTCTTTCTTCCTTTGGTCGCTGTGTGTGATGAAATATATGCAAAGAGCACTGAGCCCAGCTGACCAATAAAGGTTGGCTTGTTCCTATGTGTTGGCCAGCACAAAGCCCTCCAATGAGGGGCAAAAACTTCCAGGTTTCAAAAACAATAAAAAATGCAAAAAATACACCAGCTATTGCCTAGGGAAAAGCTCAGTGAGCCACTTCATGTCCTAGTCCCTCAGACCAAGGAGATGTGACATGGGTGCTGCATACTGCAAAGCACAGCACAGCCACCAGGGAGGCCTTCAAAAAGCATTTTTGATTGTTTTTTTTTTATACACATATGCACTAATTTTCTGTTTTGTGATCTCAAAATTGTTTATTTTATTTTTTTATATATTTTTTAGTGATTTATTTGAAGCACTGCAACCTGAGAACAGACTTTGAGATGGAGTGGAGAACACAATGAGTTGATACAGGGCAGGGAGCCCACGATGAGGTGACATAAGAATTGGAAAGAAAACGCATTCGCTGGAGCTGAAATAACTGCGAGGGAAATGATCTGACACTGTAAAACCTGGGGAACAGAAGGGGACAGAGCTGTGAAGGGTGTCAGGAGTTACAGACAGAAAGTTTGAACAAACAAAGGCTGCCTGATGGCAGAAGTATTAGTTCACATTCAATAAAGATGATCTAACACGGTTACTTGCTTTGGAAGTTGACCAGTGCGTTGCCTCTAGGGAAGACTGAGGGCAACAGGACTCTTTTATAGCCTTTTTTATTATTATTTTTCAAAAAACATTTTTTAAAAAGATACCCAGTTCGTTCTACGTTACTTTTACTGAGCACGTGCCCAGTAACTTGGGAACTGTTGACTCCCAGAACAGATCAACTCCTCCTCCCCTGAGAGTGCGGGTTCTCCATAACACACTTCAGCCTGGACATGGTTAGACTCTCAGAGAAAGAAAGCCCAGGGGTTATTAGGAAAGGACTTTACACAGAAATCCAACCCCATTCCAAAAAGGAAGGCAGCTAAGTATCACCACCTTTGAAAATCCAGACCGTTTGCTTTAAAGCTTTGTGATCTTTAATACAAAAACCACCCATTACTGCTGGATTCAAGCAGACTCTTCAGGCAGTAAAGCTTTCCACTTAGCCATATTGCAAAACCCCTTTTTAATAGCTGGGTGCCAACCTGCCTAAAAATGCCCCACGACCTACCTGGTGGCAGTACGCAGATCGCTCACTGATTTTGGTGTCACTCCCAGGGATGCACAGCCCATGCTGTCAGAGTTATCTTTGGGGGAAACATCTGGGAAGGGGTAGGCTTCAAATGAAGGCATAGATTGGAGTACATCATCTAACAGGGCTCTTTTCTCTGTTATGAAAAATAGTATGATCTGTTTTTTCCTAAGGGATAACACTGAAGATGATTCCAGAAGATACTGTTGAACTGGAAAATGCTCCAAGTTTGGATGGTTCGAATGAGAAAGTTTCACTTGCAGTCTTCTTAAGTGAGGACGGGAGCACGGCCGTCCTGGTTCACAGCACCAGCTCCAGCTCTCCGACTCATTTCAAGGAGAAAAATCTGACAAAAGCGCTGTATTATCAGGAAACAAGGAGGCATTTACCTAACCAAACCAAGCATGTTGTAGCTACATCTGACCTGCTGCCAGTCTGAGCTGGCACGTTTCTGTGGCACGATCCAGCATTGTGCAAAAACGCTTGATCGGTCCTGCGTGTAAGATCGCCTTTGTTGCTTGATACTGAGCAGAAGCAACCCACGGCTTTGGATGGCCGAGACCATGCAAGTGCCTCTACACTATTGTGTCCTTCGCCAATTGCTAAATTAAATTGCTTTCTGTCAAAAAAAAAAAAAAAAAAAGAAAAAAAAAAATCCTGGAGAATTTCTGACCAAGTATGATATTGAGCAGATAACTGATTTGTTTTAATTTGCACATTGTCTAGAGAGAGGCAAAGCCAAAGAGGCAAACAGCAACCTCTGTTATTAACTGCTTTATCATGTTCCCGATGAACAGCAGCAAAAAGGCATCACAAAACCTCAGGAAAACAAGAGCTGGCATATTATCAGAGCAAGGAAAGAGACAGAAGAATCGAGCACAGCTCACCTTGACAAGGCTGACAATAAAATCTTCAGTAAAACAAACATACCCCCTCCCCGTCCCCCAGAAAAGAAAAGCCAGAAGAAGTTAGGTTCATTTTTGGATTATTCTGAACTCTTCTTTCCCAGATCTTCACAAATCACCATTGATTTTCTGCTAGCACGTTACCTCTGTGAGCACCAAGGCAGGGGGCGTTCGCTGGGAGACTCACATCGCTCAGCAGAGGGATGCTGAAAGAAGTCCTCTTGGCACAAGGACCAGAAAACAGTGTCATCTTCCCCTACACCACATCTGGCAGCCATTTAAAGGCTAAATCTAGTGACCACAATTATACCCCTGGTTGCACTTGCTGGCCTACTCATCTCCTCATTGCAACTCTGCCATTAAAAGCATTTGGATTGTCTCAAAATCCACAAAAAGATAAAAAATAAATGAGCTGCAAACTATTCAGTAACTTCACATCATCTAAAGAGCAACCTAACAGTACTCGGTTAAGTAACTGTTGAGCTATAACTATGCTACATTCACAGAGCTCTGCAAAAAAATGAAAATAAAATATGAAGGGCTACAAAAAAAAAAAAAAAGAAAAAGATTATATTTTCCTCTCACTGAAGTACCGACAGCAGAATGTACTCTGCTGGAGATGAAACGGTGGGCGTCTGATGGCATATTTTAACTGGCATTCCTCTTTGTGCACGGAATGTAATGCCACCCAAGGGGGAGATTAAAAAAAAAAGTCTGTAATTTGCAAGTCCATTTCAAAGTCATATCGGAGTGTGATGTGAAATTCAGGATAGGATTCTTGAGAGAAATCTCCTTGGAAAATGCGTACGCACCTCGGGGAATCTTTGGATTTGCTTCTCCACACTGGAAGGCTGCGCTGTTTTTCAACATTTCCATGTTGTTTACTCCTTGCATCTAATTTTGGAGCTAGCGAGCGGTTTATGACAAAGGTGTATCCGACTAGCAGTAAGCTAGTCCTTGTCTGCAACCTCCGAGATTTCTGAAATCCCTTAGTATTCGTATTGCAACTTCTAGTTGTAGCGAGGAATTGCTTTCCGGTTAGGGATTAATCCTGCTGGCAGGTGTTACGGAGGCAGGCAACATTTACATGTGTGAAAGACCTTCCCTTATGGCCCTGGGGGGGGGGAAAAAAAAAAAGAAAAGAATTGCCTGCATTGATCTGATCATTCTCAAACAATTGCGAAGAATATCATGCTTTGAGGCTTTGGGTAATCATCAGCGGGGATTAGGAGGGAATACTCTCCTTAATAGACTTCTGGCTAAAGGAGTTTTCTCTTTCCTCTGTGTCACCTTCCCTGAAGCGGTACAGACAGGCCACAGCTGGATCCGGGGAGAGGGAAAGATTAAGATCATTTTCCCGAAGTCATATTCTCTTCCTCGGATGCCTGAGTGATGATGATGCTTAGATCCAAATTCATCACCGAAGCTGACGTCAGACAAGAATCTTCCCGCGGGTCCCAGCAGGAGCAGGAAGACTTCTGTCCTCGCTTGTAGCGTGCGTGCTTTGATTAGAGAGAAGCGGTTTTGATCACATAATCAAATCCCATTCATGGAAAAGGCTGGGAGTAGCAGCGATAGCTGCAGTCCTTCCTGTCTTTTTCCCAGGGCCCCAACAATTTGAAGGATTTCAGTCTCCTGTACATTCCAGCAGTGAAGTCTTCAGATTTAATCTAGTGTCAAAGGAAAAGCAAGCACAGAAGTTCACAGCGTACGACTGATGTGATTTCCTTTTGCTCTTATATTCTGATTAATCTCACTTATTTTCTGCCATGCAGAGGTTAGACATCTATCCTCATTTAGTCTGCTGTGTTCTTTGTGGTAGTGGAGATAACTCACTCTCCGAACCTCTACCCTGAAATTGTCTCACTGCCCGTAAGGAGGGCCATGACGGCTACCTTCCACAAGAAACCTACAATTTGTACAGCTCAAAGCAGGCAAATTCTAGAAAATTATTAAGAAACCGTGGGGAAAAAAAAGAAAAAAAAAAAAAAGGAAAAAAAAAAAGTATTTTATGTTGATACTTCCTGCTTGACTGTTTTCAGATCAAAGCAAGCAGTGACAGAAGAGCTCTTTGGAGGGTATCTAATCCATTACGCCGGGATGATTCCCTCCTCCAGCAAGACACTGGCACGGCTGTGTCTCACTGCACCCCGCAGCGAGGGTGCTTCTTACCGGCACGACGCGCGGATTTCAGTCTGGCACTGCCTTGAGTTGGGTTTGTCCTGTTCGATGGAAACCAAAGCGTGCTTTGCTCTGCAGGCTTGGGGCACGAGGCTGTTTTTAAGGAACTATACAATACCAATCCTCTTCTTTGGAATTGGTACTGGGTGAGGTTATTGGAACAAAACCAGAAAATCATCATCACAATTTATATTCCTAGCTTTCACAAAGCGACAGGGTCATGTTTAGCGGTGTGGTCAACTATAATCAATAACCTTGCTACTTCTGTAGCAGTGCAAAAGCACTGTACAGCCCGTATCCCCACTGCTTAGTCAAAAAATAAATATATATAAACAACTCAAATTGGACATGTAGATATATCGAGACACAATTATGAACAACCATTTGTGCAGTTTTGAGCTAATTAGACAACGAAAAATAAAGACAAAACAACAGAGGCTTAATTATTATTATTTTAACGTTAAAAATACAGTCACATCAAAATAGGATACACAGTTATAAAACTGTTGCAGATGACATAAGAAAATAATGTGTATATATTTTTTATATATAAAAATCTACAGTATTTACTAATGCTGATACATATTTTAGAGCTTTGTGTTGCTTGCACAAATGAATTGTACAGCCTTGTTACGAATTACAGAACCATCGTTAAACACTGCGATTATTACACTGAGCCACGATATTATGTACATACATTTCTAAGCTGCTGTAAGCAAGCAGAACTAAGGTAAGCCCAAGTCATATTTATCTTCACAATTTTAGAGTTTCAGTGTAGTGCTTTGCTACTGTTACTTCGCTGCAGTTTGCGACTCTTCAAATATAAAATTGCCCAGTTCATTAAAAATTACATCAGACACATCATATACACAAAACAAAAAAAAAAGGTTTTTGAAATATACTAAGTAAATGTTACTTCCATTTGTAAAAATTGTTTTACTTCTGTACCTTAAAACTTACAGAGCCAACCTGCAGCAATAAGAGGCACTAAAGCTCATTCTTTAAAGGAAAATAAAATAAAATCCATTTCTACGTTTTCAGTTAACAAATCTTACAAAAGAGAACAGGACAACCTTCGAATCCATCCAGAACCGATGTTGCTACCGATGCTAGGTACTTAAGGATTAGAAAATCTCTCTGCTAAGCACTCCAAGGACCTCTTCTGGCGAGATCCTTACCCGCCTCCGGTCCCCTTGGTTTCAAGGAGAGGTCAGTGCATCCCGCACTGCCTGCATGGTCCCTGGCAGCTCACAAGGCTGCATCCTCCGCGTGCCACTTCAACCTGCGGTTTTGTCACCCCCCAGTTCATTTTTGTCACCCCCAGTTCACAGTCAACGAAAGGAAAAGCAAACAAAGTAAAAAAAAAAAAAAAAAAAAAAAAAAAGGCTGCAAACGCTAATTAAAAATACGTTACCTGGAGTCTAAGCTTCCTATTAACAGTCAGGATGGTTTTAGTGTAAAAAAAACAAACAACAGTCTCTCAGCAGCCTGAAAGCACAGCAGCACGTGCCCTATCGCAGGCACGAACCTGCTGGCTCTTTGGGGAAAAAAAGGGCAAAACCAAAATGGAATTGACATGACAAAGCTTAAAGGAAGGGACGCTGCATATGCGCATGGCTCAGGGAATATCAAGTCACGACCAAGTCTCAGCCTCCTGCGTGTACTTCTCAAGAGCGTCAAGGAGCTGGGAGTTCTGATACCTGTGAGATTTGGCCTTGCAACCAATTTGTTTAGCTTGACAGCACGGCATGGCAAAAAGTGAAGGGTGCAGCACCATTTCTGGATCTGGCCTTGCTCCCACCGTGCCCCAACGTTTTTCAGATTTCAGACATTCTGACGGTAGGTTTGGGTGCAAAGGTAAAAACTCTCCGCTTTCAATTCACCTACGAAACTGGAGACTGCCCTGAATTTTCAGCACCATTTCTTAGCCAGATTATAAAGACATTTTTGGGTTTCTGCTTTTGCCTGCCTGCTCCTTCCTGCTGAGGAAAATGACGAACAGTAGTCAAAGGAGAGGAAATTAACTCTCACATAAATTTAAATTAATAATCCCAAAGTATCTCCCCTGCCCAGAACAGATACCGGGATACTGAGGCAGCTGTATAACAATGACAGAAAATCCCATTCAAAATGAATGGCTTCTCAAATAAATTATAAAGAAAAATTAATATGAAATAAAAGTACTTCACAAGCTTTGCCCAAAGTTAAATGCAATTTACATTTAAACTCTTTAGCTCTTTTTCATATGCATTCGTGTAAGTGCACACTCGCACACACGCACCCACACATCTATACAGTGCATTAACAATGTCAGTCAAAAATAAAACCTGTAAATGTGTTAGGTTTTAGGCAGAAAGATCATAACACGAGTTATTTAAATTTGAGGGAAAATGACAGTATTAGCTATCCTGTGTATATGATCTTATTGCTATTGCTACGGCTATGTGCATCAGATCACTTTCAAGAGCTTCGATGCAAGTCTAAAAACTCAACTAGCCTTCAGTGAAAGCCTGAAACATCTTTGAAATAGTGTTGTTTTTGACAGAGTCATGTGAATTGTCCACATTTCATAGAGGAAATGAGGTGGACTACTGCTAACACAGTAATGCATAACTGAGTTTGGTTCTTGCCACTTTAGTAAGTACAGACAGATTCTCAGAGAAGCACAGACTCATGCATAGACAATCCATCGTTTCGATTTCGGTAGTGTTGGGCTTGAGCTGATGGACCTGAATATTGGTATTGTGGTGAACCATGCTCTTCAAAGTTTGGTGAAGTCCTGTATCTTATTGGACCGTCCACAGAAACAGCAGGAAAAGCGTGGTCTTGAAACGGTGTTGCCTGAAAATGCTGGTATTTCTGGAAGTTATCCAAGTGACCCGTGTTAATGTCTTGGTTCCAGGGCTGCCTGTACGGTTCGTGTCTATAAATATACGCAGCATCGGGCCACTTTCTATCTTCTGGTAAATAGTCCACAGGAGGGATTATGAATTTGACACCTGGGGGGGACCTCAAGTTGCTGGTATAGGCATCGACAGGGGCTACTTCTATCCGAGCAGGGGCTGGGGAGAGAGGATTTTGGCGATTGGCAGGATACGAGTTCACTTGTAATTTATCTGGAGAGTAATCTGCTGAAATAAAAGAACCATATGGCCTACCAGAAGGGCTGGTTCGATTCCCGTGGTAGTGCAGAGGTATGGAACTTGTATTGCCTATACTGGAAACGTGCTTTGGAGAATTTCCATGGTAAGTAGGTGGATTATTATAAGATGGCAGTGGCTGTTTTACATTCAGTCCATGAGGTGGTCCATCAGAGGGCAAGGAGTATTTTGGAGATCTGGGTTGGGAAGTGAAGGTATAATTGTTGGATAATTTTAATGGAGCGGGTATTTTATCAGCTTGTTTTCTTGGACTATTTGAATATGCTACATGCCTTGGACTCTGTGGATGAGCTCTCTCAAGCATCTCTTCAACAAAATTCTCATTCTCAATATCAGCTTCTGGAACATTATCATACTGTGACGCATTAGACCCACGCTTACCTTCATCAGCATCCAAAACCCTCATCTTTTGCTTTACATTCAAAGGCTGTGTTTCTGCAGAACCTGGTGGTGAGCCTGAAACTGAATGATTTATTGGCCTTCCTTTCACCTCTGCAGTAAGTTTCATAGTCTTTTCCATTATTTTGATATCGGATGGTTTATTCCACTTAGGTACAAATTCCCTTCTTGTATTTGAAATAGCGTTAGAATTTTGGTTAGCAGCTGCATTATCATATTGCCTTGAGTTGTCTTGCCCCATGGGTTGAGGCTTTCTTCTAGCATCTACCTCAGTTTTAGACTGTATACTCTGTGTGTCTATCGGTCGGGACTTCTGCTGTTTTAAGGAAGGTTGTTTTTCCAGTGAATTAATTCTTTTTCGGTTATTTGGTGAACTTTCCGGTTCTTCTCCAGAGGATGGTCTCCTCTCCGTCCTTCTCACTGTTTGTGTACCAGTGCTGTTCTGTCCATTAAGCATTGGAGTGGAATTAGGCATAGCAGGCTGAGGTCCTGATGGAATTTGCCCCAATGGCTTCTTTGGAAATTCATCTTCTTTACCTAAAGAAAGAACAGTAATAACAAATTCACATGTGTATAGAAATCATCTTTGATCTATTGGTCATGCAAGCAAAAATAACTAAATTATCCAAGCCTCTCTCTGGATAACCATTCTGTCAAAGACCTTAAAGGTTTTTCTGTATTTTAACAAAGAATTTGTTTAGGCTCTCATCTCAACCAGTTACTCTAGTCTTCCTTTCTTCAGCCGATACGATCTTGTCAAGCTTTTCCTCATTGACATTGCTGATGAAGAAAAAAAAATAATCATTTTCCTAGATGGTATTTTGGCTACCTTACCTACTCTGTACATATCCCTCCTTGCACTGTCCTCATCACAGTAAATAAACTACTTCTCCACTTTAAAGATCCTTTCTGATATCCCTCTTCCAATCCACCACCTTCCATTCAGTCATCTTTTGCTGTTCACTGCTGGCAAGCCATGCTATCTGCTCTGCCCTCACATGTGCAACCTCTCTAGCAGACATCTCTGAACTTTCTCTCACTTCTTTTTTGAGTGCTGCTTCCCGTTAACATCTGCAGTCATGCCCTTGTTCTTCCTCAGCCCCTGCTTAGGGGATGTCATTCTCTGTATTAGAAAGTGACACCGTAACAAGAAGACTCTACACAGAATCACCATTTTTTCAGTTCAGCTTTCTATCAGCTATAGAACAACTTAAGTAGCTAATGCTGAAATTGTCTATATCATGATTTCAAATGAGCGTTCAAGTTACAGAACCAGGATACAACTGGCAAGCTCTCCCATTTTGAGCTCAACACATCACAACAGCCAGTGCTAAACATCAATTAAACGGAGATTGAGAACAGCCCACAGTGCCACTACAGAAAGTATAAAGAAGTGTTTCATTGCTGAATTTTATTTACAGAAAAATTTACATTGAATTTTCCACACCAGTCTCCCCTTAGCACTCAACGTCCTTCATCTTCTTAGCCATTGTCTTTTACCACCATCTTCTTGCATGTGACTTTGTGTAATCCACTCATTTCTCCCATTATGTATTGAAAAGGTCACATACTTCTCATTAAATTTATTAATCTACATTTTATTTATTTGATGTTCTGTATTTCCAGAAAAACAATTAAAAAAAAACTTATAAAGTCAGCACAGCCAAACAAATCCAACTATTTATCAGTCTATTAAGTAAAGGTCCTACTGTATGTAGAAAAAAAGGAAATGGCTATTCTTAAACGTTACACAAAATAAAAAAATATATAAAACAGCCATAAAACAATTTTAATTCCTGCTTCTTCCTAAAAGACCAGAACTGTAAAATCTTCCTTCATCACCAAAGATCTTAAGGTTAGTTAAGATCTTGAAGATTTTAAAGTTAGCCTCACTTTTGCGAGGTATTTGTAATTAAAATTCCCTTTAAGTGTCTATATGGGCTCACATGGTGAATACATATAAACGTCTCTATCCCTGGTGTGAGCGCTGCAATGAGAAGAAAGCCATGTTCATTTTTACAGTCAATAGTACGAGTTCAGTCTTTGATGACTGGTTCGTGCTAGAGGTACACAGAGGAAAGCCAGCAGCCAAGGTCAGTGTTATTTATTACAACAGCATAACAAACTACCATCACGGATCAGTTGCTATATAAACTAAATGAAAACTTACAGTTTGTGCCAGCTAGGACATAGCAGGAAGACAGCAGAGAGAAATACAACAGTGCTGTGTGTCATGACAAGATAACTAAATAAAAAGTACTTTAAAAAAACCACTACACATAGCCTGGGTTTGCCAAACAATTAAACTACCCTTTTCTTGATATTCACAGTCTTCACAGGAGGCCAGAGGTCATATGGAAATGCACCCTTTCCTTTAGAAATTAACAACTTCAGAAACCTCAGTTTACATATAATAAATCCAACCTACTCGTTTTCTGCAGAAAAAAACCTTCCACTCATTTTTCCCTACTCATCAGTTATGATCATACAATTATTTAGATATTTAAACCTCTTCTCTTACACTGAGGGTGTTCATTGTCCACCTTGCTATGCCTCAGCAAACAAATTACCCATGCTAAGCCCCCTCCCCAACTACTTGCCCCCAAATCTGTGCTTCCACAAGTTAAATCATCCTGCAGGATTGTACACCTGGCATTCTTTACTCAGTGATGAAGAAGATATGCAAGACAGAGCAGCAGGCTATGTGGTGGGGTAGGGCCTTAGCATCAGGCACCAGTGAGTGGGTCTTGAAATTACAAGCTTCGTGGTTTGTTCTCAGTCTCGGTGGGGCCTCGTGATTCAGAGACCAGGCTAAAATCTGGAGCATGGACTTGCAGACTTGCACATCATGAAGTCTGAATTAAAAAACAATATCGAAAGTATATAACAAAAATTTGTCATTTGAATTAAACAGAATGCAGCGTTTATATGCTGCTAATCATGAATCACACATAACCTCCAGGTTATCGTGGTAGTTATGGGATGATATAAGAAAATGTCTCCTCAACGTCTGTAAATTATTTAATTTCTGTCCTTGTGTGTCATAAATGTTTTAGAAAAAAAATGTATTATTTTAATTCCATGCTTGTAATACAAGTATTCAAGCTATATGGGGAAAAAAAAAAGAAGACAAGACCAGATCCTCTAGTGCCTGCAATGCTTCCTTCTTTGTCATAAAGACGTTAAACCCATGAATGGATTTCCTTTCCTTCAGCCTTTACTCTTTAAGAAATGCACACAGAGCAATATGAGATCCTTTGAAATATACTTGGTCGTACAATAAAGGTGGGGTTTGCTGGAGTTTTTTGTTTCTTTAATTTCATACATTTAAGGTTTCTTAATTACCCTTAAGCTCTAATAAAACCCAAGTGAGAACAGTGCAGACATTCTTATTGAATTCTATCTAGGCTGCTTTGAAGATTGCTTTCTGTCATCTTTCCTTCCCATTTGAGGGTAAAAGAACACTACAACTCATGTGCTCCATGCTATTTCGACAATGTATTGCTGTAATATGAATTACAGGTGTAAAATGAATTACAGGTGTAAAATGAGTATCAGAGAAGCCTTGCCATGTCTGCTGTGAAACTGTTCAAACTTGGAATTAATTCATGCACTGAGCAATAAGCAAAGAGTTCCAAGCCAACCATAGTTCATGTAGAAGCAAACCTTTGCATTCTAACAGCATCATACCAGACCTCCAGCTTTTTACAGGCCGGTAATATTGGAGCTTGGTGCTTTCACAGGAAGCAAAAATATGGAACAATGTGTATGTGTGGAAGGAGGGTCAGTGAGGAAAAGAAGAAATACAGCTCTAAATCTTAGCCACAAGGCTTCCACTGAATTTGTTTTAACTTGACCTTGGTCTGAAACAACTGACACAGCTTGCTTAATCAACCACATTTGCATCAAACTTTAGGAAAGGCCACATTGCTAGAGATATTTGTTTATTAATCCAAGCTACAAAGCACACGCCTAGTTCTGTTCCAAAAAATTCTTCAGCTCTCATCACCTCCTGCCATAACAAACACTGGAAGGAAAGGAGTTGTAACAAGGATCCACAGCGCTGAGCACAAAGACATCCCCCCAAACTGATCACCTCCTAGAGTAAAACCTATTTGTTTTAAAACTGCAAAAAAAGCATATTTAATTCCAATTTTAATATACAAACACATATAGACACATCTACAGAGCTGACACTTCCCGTGGAGCTATCAAAGTACTTTATTATTTAAAAACAGATGAAAACTCATGAAGTTCAAAGAAGTCCACAAAACTAAGGAGGTAGAAAATAACAAAAATCCATCAGCATGCACGTTAATGCTTCTCAAGTGCACAAACTAGCATGCAGACTATGCCTGTGAATGCTTCAAGCAGCCTGCTATTAGCGAGAATATGAAGAAAACCGTGATGTTGCATGCTGGCAAGAAAAGAAAGAAAAAAGGAATAAAAGCAAGAAGCAAAGGAAAAGAAACCACAATTCAAAAGCAAACAGAAGAAACTAAATCACAACAAACATCTCTACTAGTAAGAGGTACATAAATAGCTTGCCAGAGAAGCATGCAAAAACACTGATTCTTCTAACAAGCTGCGTATCTTTTATCTACCCATTTTCCACTCCAGCTCTGCCTGAAGCCTCTCATGCAGCTCTTAGCCATCATCTTTACTACATCAGCTCAACTCATTGGTCGAATTTCTCAGATCTGAGCATGCAGAAATTTTATTTGTATGTTTTCAAGGCCATTAAACTGAACCTGTTTGTGCTGTTGGCCCTAAGTCTGAGCTACTTCACTTTCTGGGCATACCTTCCTGTCTGAAGAAATAACAAGGGAGGAACTTCTGAGTCCTACAAAATGTATTCCTGGGACAAGTAATCTTCTACACAATCTACGATGTTTACACACAAGGTTTAAAAGCACTTCCAACTAGGATTTAAGACAAAGATGTTCAGTTCAGCTGGTGAGAGTTTTGGCAGCAACCTCAACAATCATTGAATGTGCCGTTGTCTTCCGAAGCTAACTGGGCCATCAGAAAATGCCCAACTGCATCTTTTCTCCCCAGCTTCCTTCAACAAAACAGCTTCCTAGACAGAGTTAAGTTATATGTGTCCTTTGGGAAAGCTTATAACAGCTTATGTTAGAATATGTAGAGCTGGTACCATAGGATTTTATGTTTTTCTTTTAAAAGAAAGGTTGTGATTTAGTTGATTGGATGTAATATTGTATAAATAAGCAAACAACAAAGAAAAGAGAAAAAAAGTACAAGAGAAGAAGAAACAAAGAAAAATGGGGGAGAAAGGAGAGAAATGGAAGTAGAGCAAGAGAATTTAAATGAAGAAAGAACAATTAGGTGCTCGTTTTCTGCTGATAAACATATTACCTGACATGACAAGGAGCAAAGCAAATATCAGCAGATCTGACTGTTGACCAAAAGATAAAAAATTCAAGTGATATTAAAGAAAGTTTTAGTCTACTCACTTACTCTTGCTCTAGCAAGTCTTGGTCACCACCCAGTGGAAGTCGATCCCAACTACAAGACTTTTACAGATAATTGCTCCAGGAGGCACTAACAGCCTCATGCATTGAATAGCAGACATATAATTGGAGTAAAGTGCTTTAAGTGCTCTCTCTGGTGAATAACAGTCTAGTCCTTAATTTCAGGACCAGAATACATGCACTCTGACTGTTCTAACACAGTTTTCAAGGATGGTAATGGTCATAAAAACAACTCTTAAAATGACATCTTGATATTTTGTGTTTATTTTCCATCAGTGACTTCCCATCTTACTTGTTCTGTTTACAAGTCCAAGAGAATTTTAAAGAAATTTAAGTGTCTGCACAAGAAGCTCAAGCTGCTGCCTGAAAGTCACTCTCTTCCTCCTCCTTTATATGCCAGGGAGGAGATACTGAAATGAAACCTTGCTTGACAACTTGATGATGGTAGAGCAAAATACACTCTTTGTCTTTCTGCTGCTGTGTAATACTTTTGTAGTACTGACAATAACAAAACCTTACTTTATAAATATCTGCATTTAGTGAAACAATAGAAAAATATAACAAACTTGGTCATCGGTCCGAAGCTACGGGTAACTAGCTGTAAGTCTGTAAGTGGTCTTTGTAAAAAAATAAATAAATTCTAAAATTAACCACTTTTCATTTTTTTTTCATTTCATAGCCCTATCTCCACATTTCTTCCATAAAATAAACTTTCTTGAAAATTCAGTTCAAGCTAAGGCTGTGAAAAATAACCAATGTAACTATCTGGATCTTATTCAACAAAAGCATGCAAGTTTTAAGCAGTAAAGATTTTGAAATGATGCAAAGCCAATGTCTAAAATGGTTGAAAATAATATGTATTAGTATAATTTCATAGGCCAATTTCCTTCATAATCTTGTAAAAGTCATAACACACAAGAAACAAGGCAGAAAAATTAGTTGATTAAAATGCAAAGCACGTGGTATGAAATAGCTACTTGTGTATTCTTCAAGTACAAGTGAAAAATCCAAAGTTCCTCTGAAATAAAACACAACCCAAAGAGATACACCATCAGAAACAAAGTCAAGCTGACTTACATATTTGCATTATTTTGGCCATCAAAATATGTATTAAGAGCAGAAAACAGACATTATTTGAGTACCAAAGAGTATTTAAAATAGATAAAGATTTTAATAAAAGGTAGTCATAAAAATTTACTAAAATATACCTTTAAAGAAAAATAGCAGGTATACATTTAAAAAATTATGACAAATAAAAGATTCAGATTTTACTAGTTGTCCCTAAATACAGGAAAGACTGGGAGAACTAAAAGAACTGAGGGTTTAAAGGAGGTGTTACCATGCACTAAGTTCAGCAAAAGGACAATGGCAGCTTTCAAATTTGGCAATATTTCTTTAAACCAGGTCTTGCGCCTCAAATTTAAGGCCTTCTCCATTGCTATATGGTCTATTTAACTTTCAGTTAAAAAATAAAAAGACCCAGGATCTCTCTGTCCTTCAGGACATCTTAAATCAAAACGTGGGTGAGCATTTCAAGAACTTGGACAAGGAAAGTATCTGAACCAACAAAAGAAAAAAAGAGAAACAATGGCATCTACCAATGAAATTCTTTTCACAGTCCTTGAATTAAGGAATTAAGGAAGAGATTGGCCACTCTGTGTCAGATCTAGCTACTTGAGAAGATGTAAATCCTAAACCATACATATGACTGTGCTGCTCAAGAGCCTGCTTTGGTACCACACTTCATAATGTTCCAGTCAACCTAGAAAATCTGTTGGTTTTTTTTTACTAAAAAAACTCGAGGAGAAGTACCTTATAGGACCGTTTCTACATATAGCTGTCACATCGTGGCCCTCTGAGGACTCGACAACAAGCAGCACATTTACCCATACACTCTGAGGTTTCCATATAGTCACTGAAACATGGATGCCTACCTTGGGTTTTGAGAACAGTATTTAAGTTATGAGCCATCCTTTGAAGCTTGCAGCCACTCGGTACAGGCTATCCTATTCTGGACAGCACTTACACCAGAAATTACTACAGAAAGGCATAAAAATCTGTGGTCTGGTTTATGCAAAATAGTCCTAATACTGGCAAAGCCATTTAGCTGACATCCAAAATTAGCATGATCAATTCAACTGTGCCCCTGGAATGTCAAATGTTCTGGCTGAGCATTTTATTGGCTTTATCAGTAAGAAAGCGTTGAATCAAGTCCTTTCCCTCCCTGGAAGAAGCAAGCCAGAGAAAGCTACGTTAGACATAAGCAGACTTCCACTTTAAAGCAACACAAAAATTATTACCTCTTAATATCCTACCACAGTTTACCCTACTAGGGCAGGAAAATCTATACAGCCTAACAAAGGATGCCAGATGGAAAATTCCACAGAGCTCAATTAGCTCACTGCTATTCCTGGATGACTGATACTAATGCAACTGTAAGATGAAGATTTTTTTTTTCTAACATTAATTTTTACTTTAGTTCTTAATTATTAAAGGTGTAATTATTGCTCAGTGCAAAAAAGTACAAGACAGGAAGTAGTGTTCTGATTTCAGCTGAGAAAACTAAAATAAACATTATTTTCTCAAGCTACAAAGGATACTTAAATGAACAGTTTGATTTTTTGTGTGTGTATTACTTCATGATGTATAATGTTTTCATAAGTTTTATGTGAAACTAAAAGAAAAATAGTAAAGACACTCAAGGTAGAAGAGAGAGTAATCAGACGTACACATAAGCAAAGCTGAAGCTGAATGTCTAGAGAATGCTGAGAACCTGCAGAAAAATATTACTGCCTGAAGACAGTGATTAGTAAAACCAAAATGAACAGTAAAAAAAAAAAAATCAAAGGCTTGTGAAATTCATATGAAGAACAAATGAGACAGCCTCACTCAACTACAGATAACAGCAGACAAATCAGCTAGATTTCCAAGGATTAGGATAAAGGCATTTCATATTTATTTTGTGAAAGGTTAAGTAATGTTCCCACTTACCCCTGGCAAAAATATACTACACAGAGAGGCTTTCCCAGGCTACTTTGAAATGAAAAAGAAAAAGCCTCACTTCCTCATCCAGCACCAAAATATACTTTACTTTGGCTTTGTTTTTCTTATTTGTATTTTAATACTCAACCTTCCTCACTCGTGTTGGAAAAGAAGACATGTTTTGACACTGACATTGCTTTAGCTTTCTAAAAGAACGAACTTATACGGATTAAAACAATTACTGTCTTGCCAGCTAGTCACATCAAGAGTCACTCCTAGACGTACAAAATATGAAACCACACAACTTGCACTCCATGTCAAGAAGATGCATTCACTAAATTCTGTTTTTTGTTTCCACAAGACAACTCCCTGTGCCTCACACTTTCTGTTACTGCATTGCAAGATAACCACTTTGTGGCTCTTAATGTCAGGTACAGCCTCCTTTAATTGTTTCAAGATCTAGGAGTACTCTCAAACATAACTTCACTTGAAGACTTTTTGCCTTCTCTCACAAGAAAAGCCTTAAGACATAAGTCAGTCTGGAACAGCCTTCATTTTTTTCTTTCAAGAAAATTTACAGTAAATTCTGTATTTGCCACAGAAACTCTCAACACAAGTTGCATATATGTGATTTTCCAGGGTGGAAAAAAAAAAAAAAAGCATTAATTCATTCAAACATATCAAACTACAAAATGTTTCATAATTCTTTCAGTACCACGCTTTTTCCACTTTTCAAGTGGAAAATAAACTCCCCACTGGTAAAATTTGCTTTACCACATCCACAAAAAACCTACCCAACTACAAGTACATTGAGTTTCTGAAAGGGGGCAAAAAATCTTCACACACAATCACGGATAACACAGTATTTAAAATGTAACGGAGCACTCTGATGATCCTATCTTCTTCTAGCATGATGGAGTGGAATTGATGCTAAAAGACAAAGTTGTCCATTAACATATTTATCCACCGCCAGTCACCGTGATGAAGCATCAGCTGAGACAAGATGTCTGCCAAAGCAGACAACTGAAGAGTGGTGCTGAAAAGAGCAACTTGCTCTGAAGAATAAGAAAATGTTGCAACCTAGCTTGGGGAAAAAGGATGAGGAGAAAGCAGGATGGGAAGGCTGTGATTAGAAAGAGGAAGAAGCAGCACAAGCAGTAATGAGGAAAAGAGCTGCAGACTAACTGGACATGGAGTGTGTGCGTTACAAGGAACAAGAAAACTGAGCAGATGAGATAAGTGAGAACAAGACTTAGACCTATGGTGGGTGGGATAAAGTGTGCTGGGAGAAATGTCAGAATGAGGGAAAAACATAAGAATAGGAGCAAGAGAAACTGGGACAAGAAGCCAAGATGATGGGAAACAGACACACAAGGCATCTGACTGCATGCTTTAGAACTAGAACAGGTACCTATTTGTGATGAGGAGCCCTGAAACAGCCCAATACTACACGCAATAAATGAGTGTATACAAATACGAGAACAGAAAATGAAGTTCTAAAATGGAAGAGCTTCACGATTACACTATCACAACAAGACTACATAGGCAACCTTTGTTCTGACATTTCTGAACTTCTGTAAGCTAACCATAACAACTTAATAAAGTTATGTTAAGGCCATTTTTGCCATATTTTTTAAAATTTTAAGGCATGTTTCTTTCTCACATACTATTTTACAAATGAGCAAGGATAAAAAAAGAACTAAGAATAATCACAAGAAAATTTAATTTAAATATTGTGAGGGCAGTAATAGAAAATAATCTCTCAACAGGAAGAAGAGACCCTATAGACACATCTTATGTAGTGTCCTGAGAAACTACAGTCTCTGCTCTGCAACTGAAATGCATGAACACAAAGGCTAAGAAGAAATGAAGAAAATAATTCAGCTGAACACCCAAAAGGTGTATCACCTGCAAAGAATTCTAAAAAATGGATTGGACCGATAGAAGAAACTATTTGGCCTGACATTTGTTCCATACCTACTATTCAAGCTACAAAACAATTTGTATTCTCAGACAACAGTGTTGCTTCAAACAGTTGGAAACCCTGATATTTAATCTTCTATCTTACGGATATTTCCATTTCATAAAACCAAATTAATAAAATTATTAGAACCTGGTGTGTTTTAAAGTGCTTTGCCATTAGCAAAAAAAGCAAACTCATAAAATGAAGAGTGTTGATTTTAAATGGTAAAATATTTTGGCAGAAATAACTATGCAGTGATGAAGAGACAACTGTTTCCATAGTCTTTAACATCATGATTTAGCATTTTTAAGATGGGCACCGTGTGAAAAGCTCCAAGTATCTAAAATGTAGGTGTACAAGTGTCTTACCAGCTACTGGTAAATCCAGCTTCGCTCGTTTCAATTCTGATATAGAATTTTGGAGCTGCTCTATTACAAAGTCATCTTCATAGAAGAAATCCTTAGCTAGAGTCTCCTGCAGAAATTCTACAAGCTCTTCCATTTGTAATTTCATCAGATGCTCTACAAGAAGAAAATAGTATTATGAACAAAAATATCTTGTGATTATGAACATTAAACTTCAGAAATGTACGTAAAATATTAGATGTTCCTGTTGTCAAAGTAGAATGAAAAGGCTTATTAGTTAAGCAGAAAATAGAATTCTACATTAAAAAATCTACAGAATGCATCAGAAATTCACTTGCAACTTTAAATGTAAGTGCTTTCTACTAATCATTCTCTGCTAGAAACAACGTTTCCCAAAAAGGGGCATCTTCACACAACTAAATGCAAGTCATCTGCCTTTATCCTGCTTAAGTTATATCCAATAGTTTCAGGTCTTCATTTTCCAGCCTGCATCCCTGACTTACACAACACTGGCATAGACCTTTACAATATACATCATCTCTGTTTGAAAGGTTTGAAAGCAGTAAAACAGTTTAAAAATTGGCATTTAAGGTATTCTGATTCACAACTGAATTAAACTTCGAATGAAATGATGGTGGCAGTTCACACTTTAGTACCAATGCGTTGGGCATTTTTTGCTGCTTCAATTAATACAGGTTATATTTTGAAAGTCATTTTACAGTTATCAGATTTTCTCCCCCTTTTACATAGTTGTAAGGCCATGTTTCCCACACAAACATATCTTGCTTGCTAGGCTGTAACCCCATATCCATACTGTTACTTTAAGCCTACATATGCCATCAAAAGTTCCAGAATGCTAAACTTCTATACACAAACCATCAAAAATGCTTTTGCCACTGTAATAAAAATTCTCTTGACATGTGTTACACAATGGAACTTGGATTGCACAGCCATACATTCAATGTTTTTAATGGTAGATAATACAAGTAAAGACCGGAAAATAGATCAGAATCCATCTTCTGTCAACTTCTATGCAAGTCCTCTCACCTCTCCTCTGTTGCCATAAAATAACTCTTGGTGTTTTGATCATGGAGGAAGTTGCTACGTACTTGCTAAGAAAGCAAACCTCCACCCAGAAGTTTTGCTCAGGTCTTCCCATAAGAAGAACAGCGAACACAGAAAAATTTCAAGCAGATGTCTATTTGCAAATAAAGACAATAAATCAAAATGCTAAGCCTAACAATTTGCCCCCAAATGTTTAGCTGTTCAAAGTACAATTAAGAAATATAATGTTTTTCAAAGCTGTTTATGAACATCCTAATGAACACACTGCAGCGAGACAATGATGCAGCGTTACTACAGTTTAAGGAGGATAAGCTAGCAAACAAAACTCCAATTCTGCAAAGAGCTCCATGTTGACCTCTGAATTTACATGACTCTCTGTGAAATAAAAAGCCAAAGTCCCACAGGACTTTGTCAAACTTGAGCTAACTTGGTCTCCTGAGAAATGCCCAAGAATATTTAGAAGGTAACACGGATCTTCAAAATTGGAGCTTAATGTGCTAAATCACTATGGGAAGCCATGCAGGCATAAACGCTTTGGACAATTCTGCTCAAAAGTCCTATCTTATTTTCCCTGTAGGCAAGATATGGAAGAAAAGGCCATCCAACCTACAGAAAAGCTGAATTTTAATGACGTTCTTGGACAAAAATCAGTATAAAAATTAGATATACACTGATGATTCTTCACTGCTGAATTGTTTGCTGATAGAGTTTCAGGTATTTATGGGCACAAGACATCACCTTTTCTAGATTCTTTTAGCACTATTTTATTAAATGAAATCCTGTAGTGGCTAGCAAGCCATTTCTAAACCATGGAACTAGATTATTTTTTTCCCATTTTTTAATCAGCACCACAGCTCAACCTATGTCGATGTTTAATTAACTTTCTTTCTGTAATAGGTATTTTATTTCTCTGAGTCACTTGCATTCAAATACGAATACAAAAAAATATTTAAGTTTTTAAAGTCCTATGCTCAACTGTACTTGTCTTATCATTTAACATAATTACGATTTTTAGGCAAGTGTAACACCATCTAGAAGCCTGCTGCCAAGATAATACAATTTTTCTTTGGCAATCACACATTAATAAAAGAAAGGTTTTGCTCTATTTTTTCATGAGGAGAGAAAGACGCTTGTAAAAAATAGCATAAAGCAAACAGGAAACTAAGATTTTAACACAAAGGCTACACAAAATAAGAATGAAACCAGATGAATGTATGTTTAGCATTCAAATATTTGAGAGATTTCTTACTTCTATGTAGCTTCATAATTGTGTATGACATAGCAGTGAGAACCCGCTCTCCTTCAAGTATGTAGATATCCCATAACCTGAGGCTTAATGTAAAGGGGGTCTGCAATGAAAGAAACAAGCAACAGTGTGAAAACAGTCTGTCCCAACCCTGGATTAGAAATAGAAGATGTAGAAAATGGAAAGTATACTCACACGATCAAGGAAACATTGGAAAAACCATTTTGTTGTGTAAAAGCTAGTGGACATCTCCTGTGAGTCCTGTAAAAAACACAAAAGTTTTAAAAATATTTACAAACGAACAAAAAAAACAGTTCTTCTGTATTATTAAATGCAGCAATAATGAATATATAAGCAATATACAAAACCAGATATTATGCCAGCCATAACCTGTATCACCTCAATCATATGAAATTATTTTTGCATTTGCAGTTAGTATACAGGCCTTTCAGCACTCATATACATTATCAACCAATCTTCTTGGGATTGCTATATATTTTGTTCCTGAAACATGAAAATCTCAAAAATCAGAGTACTACAACATTTTTTGATAAGAATCATTATCGTGTGCTTTAAAAATTAAAATTACAACTTCCATTTCAGAGCCAAGTCAGTTACAGAACTGCTGTTTTTTGTTGTTGTTAAAATTTTTGCAAGGATTTGCTAAAGGATTTTTTCTTTTAAAAAAGTACAAGATTGTCTTCTAGGACTAATTTGGGCTTGACCTCCTAACATTTTTTATTTTTTTTAAACCAGATTTGCCTAATTCAATGTTATGAGCTAGTATTACAGCATGTTGTTAAAAAAGATATTAAATTCTAGTTTACAAGACATGAGGCACACATTAGATGCTATTTATCACTGCCAAGGTGCTAGGTTGTTCTCAAATTTGTTTTTTTTTTTCTTAGGGAGATAAAAACACCAAAACAGAAAATAATATAGTCCTGGGAAGGCAATGTTTGTAAACAGCTCTCTTCAAAGTGATCTCTTTGAAGATGTTGCTGCAGCTGAGCAGTTTTTACACTACTGTTTAAGATATGGAGAAGGATTCTTGCAGACCTAACCAGACTGTAAAAGAAAATTCTTTACGACTAAGGAGAGCATTTTCTTCCCACTAGAAAAATAAAATATGGCCATTATTCTTTGTTTGGAACAAATACAGACAAAATTAATAAAAAATAAAGTGTTATTTCTTGTTTAAGAGCATTAGAAGAGATGCTGTGCAACATTTACCTTTGAGAAAATACTACTCTGTCCAAATTTTATAAGGACCATCAACTCCTCTTATAAGAACTTTTTAAATAGAGACTAAAAATAAGGCAGCAAGCTGTAAAATAGTATTCCATTTATTGTGCTGTAACTACTTACCAAATGCTGCTTAAGTTTGGACAAAAACTTTTTCAGTATTTTGTCGTGATGTTCTTGAAACCTCAACAGTTTTGGAAAACCAGGAATAAAAAAACCTAGGAGAAGAATTTGAGCATGTAACAGGTTTACGTACCATAAAAATGACAGCAATATAAGGCAAAAAAGAAATTCAGAGCTCTGAGAACATTACTCTTCTACAGACCACTGGATCTGAACAGATATTCATAGCAATACTATTATGTCCGTGTATGGATACACACATACTCCTGCCTAAGTGACTACAGTGAAACATCAACGCCTTTGCTTGGTGACTATTATCAGATTAATGATGGTAGATGATTTCAGTTTGCTTCAATCATACACTTGTCTACTTCACGTGGATTTGCAGAAACCCAAATTTTAATTATTTTTTAAGAAAACAGGAAACCCTAAACTGCTAAAAGCACAAAGACATAAACCAGGAATATGCCCTGCAAATTCACGATAGAAAAGCAAAGAGTGTAGGCAGCTACTTGAAATGCCTGCACAGGAGAAAAGGTCATAAAGACAGACGAGGGGTATTCTACCAAGGCAAATATCACAAATTTACAGCATAATGTAAAGACAGCTTGCTAACACAAGTGAAACTAAGGGCATATATAAAATCTTGAGTAGCTTTATGGATAATATACTAGAAAAGTAAAGCGCTAAGATCCTCTTCCACTTGTTTTCAGAAAAGCTAAGAGAAAGACTCAGATCAAAATCATAATACTACTCAGACAACTTGAGAAATGTAAAACACAGCTACACTGCAGGATAAAAGACCATTCAAAGAAGATCTTTTGAAAAGTTGAAGTTATGTTCAAGTCAGAAAAACAGTAATGATCAAACACCAGCAGCATAAAAATATGAAGAAGTAAGCTTCCCTCCAAAAAGAACTTAAAAAAGGAAAAACAAAACCATACTAATAAACCTGTTTTCAAACACCTTCAAAGCAGAAAGCTTGACAGAGTATCGTAGGTTCAACTGTTTATCAAGACTTGTTGAAAGTGCTCAACGATGATAAGGCCCATACACAAGTTAAATTTCTGTACGGAAGACAGTGAAGATTTTCCCAAGTCAGGATCCTAAATAACTCTAAAAGAACTGAAGAATCAACTACCTGAAAAACCTATTTTATGAAATCTCTTGCTTAAAATACCAGAGGCCTGGAAAGTGGCTGAGATGACATCACCTATTTTAAGTAAGTTTTCACTCCAGTATCTGTTAAGAGAAAAATAGCAGAAACTATTACAACAGGGAAAAGTGGACACACAGATGGATACTGAGCATCAGAGAAGAATCAATATGGCTTTTACAAAAAGAGATCATGTCCCAAATCTACAGGACTTCCTTTGAAGAAATGAGGGAGCATGTAAAGACAGAGAGCAGTGGATATTGCCTACTTGGCTTTCCAAAGGTACTTGATCGGTTCTGTCAGCAAAGTGGCTTTATCTCTTCAGTCCATCTCCTAAAGCAGCTTATCCAATGAGTTAATAGGCAGTACAATGCAAGAGACAAAAAAGCTTCACAGCAGAGAGTAATGACCCATGAAGTTACAGAAGAGCTTGTGCTGGGCTCTGTGCTGTTTGACGTGTGGCATTTGTCCACATTGTGAGCAAGCTGAAGTCCTAGCCATCCTGAAAGAGTAATGGAAAATCTGGGAAAGGTTAAGAAGGGACAGAAATTATCAACGCATACAACCAGTTCAGTGTCAATGAGATTATAATACTAGGTCAGATCAGCCAAGAGGGAAGATCACCTAAAGAAAAAGCCAACTTCCATGAGCATCTGTTGCTGGTCACCATGAGAAAAAGGGAATGTGGCTAAATAAATTTAGTATGGCAACTTAATATTCCTAGGATTTAAAAAAAAAAAAAAAAGCAACCAAAAGCCAGTTCTTTCTAGTTACCAATTACGCAATTCAGCACACAGCTTATAAGCTATAAAATTTACTCCCTGATTCATACAGGTTTAGTACTTCAGAGACACAAATTTAAATGTCAGGTTGCACATTACTAATATAGGCAAGGTGCTTGTTTTTTTTCTTCAATATAAACAGTGAATGAATCACAGAATCACAGAATTTTCTAGGTTGGAAGAGACCTCAAGGTCATCGAGTCCAACCTCCAACCTAACGCTAACAGCCCTCCACTAAACCATATCCCTAAGCTCTACATCTAAGCGTCTTTTGAAGACTTCCAGGGATGGTGACTCCACCACTTCCCTGGGCAGCCTGTTCCAGTGCCTCACAACCCTTTCAGTGAAGAAGTTCTTCCTAACATCTAACCTAAAACTCCCCTGGCTCAACTTAAACCCATTCCCCCTCGTCCTGTCACCAGGCACGTGGGAGAACAGGCCAACCCCCACCTCGCTACAGCCTCCCTTGAGGTACCTAAAAGGAGTGATAAGGTCACCCCTGAGCCTCCTCTTCTCCAGGCTGAACAAGCCCAGCTCCCTCAGCCGCTCCTCGTAGGACTTGTTCTCCAGGCCCCTCACCAGCTTCGTCGCCCTTCTCTGCACCCGCTCAAGCACCTCGATGTCCTTCTTGTAGCGAGGGGCCCAAAACTGAACACAGTACTCGAGGTGCGGCCTCACCAGAGCTGAGTACAGGGGGACAATCACCTCCCTAGCCCTGCTGGTCACGCTGTTCCTGATACAAGCCAGGATGCCGTTGGCCTTCTTGGCCACCTGAGCACACTGCTGGCTCATATTCAGCCGACTGTCCACCATCACTCCCAGGTCCTTCTCTGCCTGGCAGCTCTCCAACCATTCCTCTCCCAGCCTGTAGCTCTGCTTGGGGTTATTGCGCCCCAGGTGCAGGACCCGGCACTTGGCCTTGTTAAACTTCATGCAGTTGACCTCAGCCCATCGGTGCAGCCTATCCAGATCCAGAATGACTACACCTGCCTGTCTAACATCACCAGCGGCCATATGAACCCTCTTGGTTCACCACAGCAAGTTCAAATGGTGACTACAAAAATCAGCAAGGGACATTCATGGTAGAGTTCTCCATTACCATCACATTCCAAGGTCAGGACTTCTTTTCTTTTTTTTTTCTTTTTTTTTTTTTTTTAAAAAAAAAAAAAAAAAAAAAAGAGTTGTAGACCAACCACTAAGACTTAAAATCTGGAAAAAGTTTTCAAATCCTGTTTAACAGCCTATAGCATCTTAAAAAGGTGACTACATCTATGTGAAACTCCCATGTATCAAAATCAGATCAACTGATTTGGTATACTAGTTGATCTAAACACTTTCTCCAAAAAAAATTAAAAATCTTCATCACTGAGAAGAATCCTTTTACGCAGTTTTATTTTTATAGGTTTTGATTACTACTAAATCTAGAGATATTGGCTTCTGTAAGATTGTCTTAGTCTGTGTTACCATTGCGTAAATCTCCAAGCAAGTCCTTGGCTCTTTTTGAATTCAAATTTCTTGTATGACACTGATCTCTTCATCAGAAGACTTTTTTTTCTTCCCAGTTTCTTTGGTCAAAAAGGCAATGGCTTTGAGGAAGTGCAAACAGAAAAACAGCCAAGTAGCACATCGTGTCGGACTCCAGGAACTCTGAACAAAATAGGAAGCTACCATGGTATGTGAAAGTCTTAAGCAGGGAAAAGGAACCAGAGCCTGTTGGGAATGTTAAAAATCCCAAACGCTAAATAACATTTATTTTTTTTCAAGCTCCCAAGAGCTACAGCTTTCTGAATCACTCATTAATGACAGATGCTGGAATTCCTAGAGTTGTTCTATCCCTGCAATATGCATTGGTCATACTGAATTTCACACGGAAAGAGAGAACAACCAATAACACAAAAGTAACAAGACAGTGAGAGCAGGAAATGCTGCATGAGGGAAAGAGAAAACCAAGAAAGCCGAGATTAATGCTCACAGTGGGAAACAAGCAGAAGGAGTTGGAAGCCACGGTGCAATTAGAAATCTATGATCTAATTGCTACCACGGCACCGTGGTGGGATGAATCACACAGCTGGAACATTGCAGTGGAGGGCTGAAAGCTTTACAGGAGACAGGCAGAGAAAGAAAGGTGGGGGCATCGTCCCCTATGTAAAGAAATGGGTAGATTGTGAAGAGTTCCCTCTGAGAAACAACCAAGAACAGGATGAGAGCCTGTGGGTAAAAATGAAGGAGGACCAAAGGACACCTTGTGGTGGGGGTCTACTACAGGCCGCCCGATCAAGAGGAGCCTGCTGATGAGGCCTTCTTGCTCCAACTCCGGGAAGCATCATGCTCATGGGCTGTCATCCTCCTGGGGGATTTCAACCACCCGAATGTTTGCAGGGAAAGCCACATAGCAGGCAGTGAGGAATCCAGGTGACTTCTGGAGTGTGTAGAGGGCAAATTCCTCGTCCAGGTATTAGACAACCCAGCCAGAGGACAAGTGTTACTGGACCTGGTGCTCACCATTGCAGAAGAGCTCTTTAAAGAGGTTAAGACTGAAGGAAGCCTAAATTGCAGTGCTCACGCCCTGGTTGATTTTGTGATCTCAAGGGATACGAGCCTGGCTAAGAGCAAAGTCAGACCCTGAATTTTAGAAAAGTGAATTTCCAGCTGCTCAAAGAATTAGTGGATGAGATCCCATGGGACACGATCCTTAGGGGCAGAGGATCTGATCAGAGACGGCACCTCTTTAAGGATATTTTTCTTGCAGCACAAGAGCTCTCTCTTTTTCCGTATGTAATAAATTAAACAAGGAAGGTAGGAAATTGGCATGGCTGAAGCAGGATCTGCTGGTCAAACTGAGGCAAAAGGAAGAAATGCACAGACGGTGGAAACAGGGCTGGGTGCCCTGGAAAGAGTACAGAAACGCTGTCTGTGCAGGGATGGGATCAGGAAAGCCAAGGCACTGACAGAACTAAATTTGGCAAGGGATGCAAAGAGTAACAAGAAGGGGTTCTACAGGTACACTGGCTGCAACAGAAAGACTAGGGAGAGTGTAGTGCCTCTGACTAATGTAGACTGAGAACTGGTAACAACAGACATGGAGAAAGCTGAGGTACTTAAAAACTACTTTGCCTTGGACTTCGCTGGTAGTCTTAAACTAAAAGAGGATAGATTTAGACTAGACATCAGGAAGAAATCCTTCGTTATAAGGGTGGTGAGGCACCCCATCTCTGGAGGTGTTCAAGGTCAGGTTGGGTGGGGCCTTGGCCAACATGATCTAGTGGGTGGCATCCCTGCCTATGGCAGAGGGGTTGGAACTAAATGGTCTTTAAGGTCCCTTCCAACCCAAGCCATTCTATGATACTGGTTTTTGTATATATATATTTTTTTTAGTAGTATTTTTTTAAACTACGGATTCCCGTCATGCCAAATGATGGCATAGCCAAAATGCTATTTAACATATTCTGTATCGGGTTTCTGTTAGTATTATCCTGCTATATAGACATCTATATAACCAGCTTTCAACTAGTTACATTTTCTTAAGAGATTAAGAAATGCATCATCTGATTTTCATCAAGAACTATTTGGAAGATACCCCCGTACAAAAGCAATTACTTAGAAGTATGAGTGAGCTTCTGTAACATCCAGTGTCACCTCAGGATAAAGCTCCAGTTATGTCTTACTTTGAACATATACATAGAACAGCATAGCTCCATTTTCAAATAATTTACAACTTAAATAGGGTTGGTTGAAACCTAATATATACTAAGTGATGTGACACTCCGTACCATGCATAGCGTGCTTCGGACCCGAGAGCAGTTTCACCAAGGCCCAGAAGGCATCTTCTTCATTCATGTACATAAGGAGCAAAGCTGTGATCTGGCTCATTCCCTGACAGTATCCAACTTCCTGAAAATTAGAAAATGAGAAATATTAAAATCCTGAAAGCAAAAGACCCCCACCTATGAGTTGTTAAGTTTTCTTTCAAGTAAGGTAGCAAAGAAGCTGCCTGCCCTGATGGTATAGATTCTCTAACCTTGGTGCCAGCACAAACATTTAACTTTTAAATATTTAAAATATTGATAGATAGAAGGGATGACATACAACCATCAATCTGAAAAGTAAACTTTAGGTTTGGATTGGTCATTAGGACCCTCTATTGATTCACAAAATCAGTTTTATTATTAATAATTTCTAGTAATTAGATCATTTTACTTCAGAATGGATGTATTTTCCGTTTAGTTGCAATTTGCCTCTGGAACAGAGGAAGTTGTTTTGGTTTGTTTACAGTCATGGCACCATTTGATAACACAGGAGTTTTCAGGAATGACCTATAACTATAAACCTGTTCAAGTGTAGCAGCAATGTGCTATTAAATGTGAAGAAAAAGAAATCTTGTTCCAGAGATAAATTTGAGCATCCCTTCCACTATTAATTTTGACTCTTACGGCAGGAACCAACTGTCACTATCATTGCACTGCTCAGATAGCCCCACTGATAAAACATTTCTAAGGAGAATGAATTAATAGTTGAATAAGGGTTTTCAAATTTAAATCTTATTAAAAAGAGCTTTGTTCTAGAGATAAAACCAAAGCATAAGAGAACTGTGACACATTAAGAAAAATGCAACATAAAAGCAAACTCAAAACTCACTACAGTATTCCCATCATCTATATTGTAACAGTTGATTTTAAGCAGTATTTTTCATGCAATTTGAAGATATTAATCCAATGTTCCACCAAAGATATATAAAGGAAGTTCCTCCTTCCCAAGTTTTATTTCTCAGTGTTTGAAACTTGCAACAAAATGCTTGAGGTAACTCAGTAAGTGAAAGACAACAAATTCTAGCAATGAAAGTTCATTTATGGGCTAAGGAACTGTGAGGAAACAAACTGAAGCAGGAAAGAAAAGCCACATTTCCTAGAACTTTGAAAAATGAAATGAAGTGGTATTTAATTAGTGCTTAGCTTCACTTCCTTACTCTTAACATTATGTATTTTACATCAAATTGTAAGGCGTCAGTGATGGATGTAAAATGAAAGATGTACAAAGATAATCAAAATGGACACAGTGAAGGCAGGAGGCAGTGCATGAAACACAGTTAAATGTGGACATGATCGTATTTCTCTTTCTTCTATTTTTAGCATACAGCCAAAAGACATTACAAAATAGGTAAGTTTCTAACCCTTACGACATAGTCTAGAAACTCCACTTCAAGAAATCCTCATTCAGGATTACAGCCAAGACCAAATTTAGTACCAGAATGTACTCTGACACATGCATTGGAGCATATCTAAAAGAGGGCTTAAGTAAAGAAGATGCAACCTTTAAAACCATTTCCATTTGTCAGAACCCTCCAGGCTACAAAATATGCCTGCTTACTCCAACCTTTCCGCAGCGTGTTTTCCCTCCCATTATTCACATGATCTTAACTGGAGGCGTATAATACAATAGGGGAAAATATCAGTAGTATAAAACCCCAGCACAAATTCATTTTTCTTATTAGACACGATACTTAATTGCAGTCAAAGTGTGTGCACTGTTCAGTCTGCCCACTACGATACTCATAATCAAGATGTTTTGTTTCATTTTAACTTCAGTAGCTCAAAACATGTCTACAGACAAATCACGTATTTTTCTGTACTTCCAAAGGTCTCTGAAATGTGTTTTTTTGAGGGAGAAAGAGGATACAGAATTGCAAATTATCTTACAGCATGTTCAGAGAAACCAAGTGTGAAAGTACACAACTTACCGTATTATATATGGAATACGCAGCTAAAACGTGGAATAAAGATTGTTGCCTGGAGAAAGATGTAGAAAAGGAAAATGCTGTAATTTTTTTTTTTTTGTAAAAACAGAAACACATAAAATTAGTGAACTATGTTTTGGAAACCTGTTTCTCCAATTTAACTCATCTAGCACTAAAGAGCAGGACAAAAACCAATCCTACAGTTCTGCGTGCTTCTGATTGTAAACCAAACATAACATTTAGCAGTTTTCTGATTTTTGCATGTTGAAAGATTCAACATCTCATCTACAATACCTGGAGGAGACAATGGCATCAGACCACTATTTTTACAAGCAGGGGAAAGTGAAAACACAGGATGGGACTCCTTTCAAATGGATTTATCCTAAGTGACAAACTTTAAGCGCCCCACAGCTGATTTCTGTTTGCAGAACGCTAACAGCTGTTACTGATTGCAAACAGTCATGTACAACTGAAATGCACAAAGCAGGCACAAAGGTGTCTTAATCTTGGTACCCAAATTAAAAGCTGCTTTTGTGACTGCTTTCTGTCAAACTGAAGGAAAACAATTCCAACTCTGACTCTCCATCCTATGGCTCAGTCCTCCAGAGCACACTGATCTCTGTAATTCTAACTTTGAAGTATGTAAACAGCTTGATATAAGTCTTTTGCTTTCTGTAAAAACAGATTAAGTCACCTGGTACTAAATTGTGAAAGTAGTAGGACAAAAATATATGAACTGCACTCTTCTCAAAATGGGACATCAGAATGGATAATGGTGGAGAATTCTTCTTTTCTTTTTTTTTTTTTTTTTCCCCCCTTTTTTAAACTCACACCTACTTGCTGTGATTTGTTGTGAGTAGAACTTGGAAACATGAATGACTACTTTCAACTACAACTGATAAAATTTAGCTGCTGAGTTTTGCACGCTGTCTTCTGCGCCCAGTCAAATTCCCTCTGCCTGTCACTGATCAAGTGTCCAGAAACAGAAGCTAGCTGGTCATAAAAGAAAAGATTAAGCAAAAAAGCTGAGTCTTTTCTATTGAGAAAGAGGATGAACACTTGAAGAATTTTACCAAAATATCTAGATTAAGGAAGGCATTTTTGTTCACCCTCTTGCAGAAACTGGAGCTTACCCATTTTTTAGTAACCAAAGAAAAGTGTAAACTGAAGTCCTAGATACAAAACTTGAGAATTATTTTACAAGGATAAAATGAAAATTAATAGTTAGGTCCCAAACAGGACACAAATCTTCTGTCATCAGTTAAGGGAATTTGCACCGTACGAAAGCGAATATAAGAGCATAATCTCATTCACAGTAAGATACATAAAATAATGGTAATTTCAGAAATATTTACAGTAGATGATACCCCTAAAGACCTGCAAAAGAATGACCCTTCAAAATGTACGGTCTACCAAGAAGTCAAACAAGCTATTGATTTGCCTGGGAGACCTTATTTCATTGCTATATAGCAAGACTTCTGAATTTTCATTGCCATCACTAGAAATGCATAATACATGTACAGTAATTCCAAGATCTATTCCAAGTGTGAAATTGCCTCGTGCAGCCAAAGGCTTTTTTGTGGACTCTGAGGACATGCTTACAACACAGCCATAAGGACTGGAGCTGGCTCTGCCTCTGTTAACCCCAAACTGATGGGGTAGTGAGCTTCTGCTTAAACCTAAAATGTGTCCATAAAAACTAACTGAGGCCCAGAAGCACGACAGCCATTTTTGCTTGTCATTGTGTCGGTACTACTGAGAGGCAAGGCATGTCAGCTCAAATATAGATAGCACTGCAGAAACATATCAAAACTACAGGGTCTGCACAGAATAGTGCTCTCAGCTTGGGAATTTCTGCTTTGTACTCCATCCTGTGCTGCAGCCATTGCAGAAATTTCCCATGCTTGCTTAGAATTTGTCTGCAAAATACCTGGAAGAATAATATAAGAAAATGTTTCTTTCATTATCACATTAAAGCCCATAACTCTTTGAGTATTGCCTTTTTGAAAACAGCAGACTACTGTAGAATGTGCCTTGGAAAGAAAAAGAGATTAAAGTGAACTAACACAGTCACAGAAGGGAAAGAAATACCCTCTTCATCTCAGCAGGGTGCTGATGTGGCACGCTAGCAACAATGCTGATGTTTGTATTGCTACTTAGTTCACTATTAAGCATTTTTAGTGATGACAGCTGCCTAATATTCCTCATCCAATGACAGTAGGAATAACAACATTTTGAAGACATTCAAAAGCATTAAGGCTTGCATTTGTAAATAATTAAATGCTCGCATCTAAAATATTGCTCTGTTTGGTTCTGAGACAGAAAGTAAGAAAGGAGGGATGTAAAATACAAAGGAAAGCTAAAGTCTCTGAGAAGATAAAAGATATCAGATGTAAAAAATTATTTTGTTTTTAAAAATACACTGTTAAATAAAATGATCGTGTAATAAATCTGAATTTATTAGATTGGCATTTCCATTCTTTCTAACAGTTTTTTTGCTTTTTAACATGTAACAATCTGTTTAGAAATGTCTTTCATTGGAATAATACTGACTACATCATAATACAAAAATACTGGTTGGTTGGAAGTGACCATCTGGTTTTGCAGTAATAATGCTGATTAATTACATCATTACACAGACAACTCTGCTTTGAAAGTTTGGAGTTTACATTCAACATTCTCGGACAGATCAAAGAAGTTAGAGGCAGATCAGAAATGAACCGTAAGACAAAACAAAACATTTAATTTACTTACTTAACACCATATCTATCTCGAAACATGATATGATCCCTGTATGTTCGATTTACATCAAGATCAATTTGCCTAATGTCTGGTGAAGACCCTCGTGCTTGACACTTCAATTCCTAGGAAAATGGTACAGAACAGAAGATTAAAATTGCAAGCTCTAAAATAGCAGAAACCTGCCTGTCTGTACAGCTATACTGAAGTATTTGTCATCTCGTGATTTCAAATGTTTAATATAGAATGGCAACTCTGAAGACAACAATATCCAAAACATGCATATAAATACATGAATTCTGTAGAGTCTATCACATTCACACAGCACAAAAGTAAAACACTTCTCTAGTCATCCCCTCTGTCTTTATGTTCTGACCAACCTAGTGGTAGAACAGCTCTACTTCAGCACTTGCTTTAATGTTTTACAATTAAATCCAATTTTGTACTTGAATACATTAGGAAGCCTGCACAGGTTGAACTGTCATATTTTTTACACCTATGGTAATTTTCTTTTGACATTCATTCATTCTTACTTCTGTACCCAAAAGTCGAGTTTGTGAGACATTTCTAGCTCGCTTCAACATGGTATGGTCAAAACGTTATGTCAGAAAAGGCATTTTTACAGAATACCAGGGATAATCATTCATAAGGCAGAACTCCACAGCTTCCAGTTGCAAGAAAACAAATGAAATTTAAAGACAAAAATAAGAAAAATAAAGGGACAAGCATACAATAACAGCCATTCAGTATGTTGAATACCATCAGCAGCTTTAGGCAAACGAGGAATTACCTGTAAATCAAGGAATCAATTGGCAGCAGTCACTAACGAACACAACACAAATCACAGTCTCAATTTCATGCACCTTTCAGTATAATTTAAAGCACTGACATCCAGAATGATTTGTCCCCCAGACAGAAAAGAAGTAGAGAACAGAAAATTTAGAGTTTTAAGATGGTATAAAGACCTAGAGTCTACGATTTGTTGGAATTGCAGAAAAAGAAGCACCCTTGCTATGATGGGAGGCTCTAGTGTGGGCACCCAAAGTTTGAGAAACAGAAAGGGCAAAAGATTAAGAATTGGTGAGTAACTACCCTGCACTGAGAACTGTAAAAAGCTGTCTGACCTACAGCAAAAGCGTGCAGCTTCCTTCTAACTTTAAGGTGTGAAATTTGTATGTGAGAACTGTAACGAGGAGTGTTAATATCACTTAAGGAAATGGGAAAAGCAGACAGCAGTTAAATGAGCTTATCACAAATAAACAAGCTAGGATAATGATGGAAGAAAGTCTACAAAGACATTTTTTGTTTTGCACTTAGCACTAAATGGCATTAATAATCTCTGAAGATGAATTAACATATTTTTAAATGCTTCTAGTTATATTCGCTATTCTTTCCCACAACTACATTACTCAGCATGAACTCCATTTTATCCCTTTTATCCCTTTTTGCCTCTAGTCTTGCTTATGAAGTTAAACAAAATATACCAGTCGGAAAGAGCAACCCATCAGACTAAGGAGTAAGAAATAATTCGAAAGGAAGATCACAGAGACCAAAATTGCGATAACATCAATCTTCTTTCATGACCTTACAAGATCCCTTTTATGCTCAGACCCAGAGTCTCAGCTCCTAAAGAGTGCTATAAAAAATTACCAAGAGCCAAACCCAGCGATGTGTTTCCTTAAAACTCTGGAAGTTGAATTTTTCCCCCCACAGGAATTTAAATGTTTGCTGCCTTTTAAGAAACAAATGCTCTACAATACTAAATTACCTTTCTGTTCAGCTAAACTCTCTTCTAATCCCTTAGCACAGAGACAAACTGAGAGGAAAAGACAGAACATTTAAAATTCAGTTCCCCTTCTGCCCTACTACCCCCTACACATCAACCTCACTCTGCAGTTTGGAGCCTGAAGCTTAGCTCAGGTGGCAATCAGAAAAAGTAGAGATAGAGGAGAAAAGTTTAGAGGAACATAACCAGAATAATTCAAAGGTGATTTTAACTGCTACCCAGCGTGAGGGTGGGGGCTGAGGGTTAACATATAGGTTTTTCTTCACATTTTAATTAGGAATAGGTTAGCTGGTCAATTTGTGCCTGCAGCATTCGGTAGGGTTAACGTCCTGTCATCAGTCACACCTCTGAGAATACCACTGAACTAAACGGACGCTGCTTTTTAAGGGCTCTCCGTGCTTCACTTAGGGACGAGGTGGCAGAAAGGTAGACAGCTTGCTCTGTCAGAGACCCTCCTGACTCTGACCAGATGAAGAAGGTACCAACGCACACCCCTTCAGGACACTGCAACTCCTCTTCCTGATTGATATTCAGCAAAGGCGCTGCTTGCTTAATAGAAATTTCTCAAAGGAGAGCCGTAGTTTCAGAGGTTTGTACCTTCTTATTGGGAGCAGGATTTTGTCTTATTCTGTTTTGCTTTACTTTTAGAAAGGCTTTTGCAAGGATTTGAGGACGGGAAAGGAAATGGAAAGAAAATCAAATAAATTACATGCAGTACAGAACCAAAAAATAAGCTGGTAAAGTGCTTTCCAATCCACGGCCTTTTTCCTAGCTAAATGTGTTTTTTTTAAACACTGCATAATAAAAAAGCTTAATAAAACCTGTAAATATAGTACCTGATATTCTTAAATTAATGATAATAGCAAGTGGAAATGTTTCTAACTCACATTGTAGAAGTCTTTCATTTCTTTTTTCATTTTAGGGACATCAAGTAGCAAAGACCAAACTTGTCCTCTGAACTGCAACGGGATCCCTTTATAAATTCTCCTGTGGAACTGTAAAAAGAAAAAGAAAACATGAATGCAGCACAATCTACAAAGTTCCGAACAAAAGGAACAGTGACACACAACACGGTAACGAGAAAAAAGCAAATTATGGCAGTTCTCCTGGCAAAGGGACAACCTGCTGAGGATGAGACTAGAGACACCATCTGGGACCTCTGCTGATGGGATCGGCAGAGGAACAGGGAACAAAATGGATGCCAAGGCATCATCCACACAGGTGATGCTGACAAGTCAGACCAGCACGTAGACAGGTCTACCAAAACTGTATCACCTCTGCTGTGCTGAGCTTACTCTAAAAATATTGGGAAGACAACTGCAAATTTGGTAATTTACACTTTCCTTTTTTCTTTTTTCTCAACACAAGGGTTTCAGGACAAGCCACAAATAACTCATTGTAATTATCAGCTATAAATGGGAACGGTGAAAGGCAATCAGCAGCATCACAAAGCTCCAAAAATTAACAGTTAAAAAAAAAAAAAAAACAAAAAGAACACATTACTGATTTTCAAATTCTTGCAGAACCATAACAGCGCGCTGAAATGTATGCATGCATGCCACGAACATGAGCTTGCTGGAAATACGGCAAGTGCAAGCTAAAGAGTTCAGACCATATTTCTAAGATAATGAGTTTTTTCCTGAATGCATTATTAAAACATATTTGCACAAAAATAAATAAAGAAATAAATGTACATACCAGCTATAGTTTCTAAGACTACAGAAAAGACTACAGGGTGACCTAACAACATTGCTCAGAGCACAACTTTTGGCACTGAAATATAAAATTAAAATTTCCCCTTCCTGAGGGTCAGAAGGGGACGACTCAGTACCTGGCGAAGTGGAGTAGTTATATAAACTATCTATCTCGTGTCAGTCTTGCCTCTGACATGTCACGGCTCCTCTACTCTGATTCAGTGGTTTGGTTCTCACTGGGCTTATTTGAAAAATCAGCAGCACTGACAACTGTCTTCCCTGCTTCTCTTCCAATTACAGTTCTTTTTGCTGCAGCACTTAGGAGCACGAAGATCCTCTAAACAGAGAAAGACAGGCTAGCTCTCTTAAGTCTTGGCTTCGTGCAGCCAGGAGAGACCCGAGGCAAGCAAAGCCTCGGACCGATGGGGCATTAGGAACTCTAAAAAAATAAAAGTTAGCATCTTTATCAAAAAAACAGACAACTCTTACAAAGGGAAAGAACCTTTCTGAAGTTCCGCTCTCTGCTTTTGCCATTATTTTTGTAGCGGCACAGTGACAACCAGATTCTTTAAAAGGACAAAATACGCAGGACCCCTCCCCAAATGAACCATTCTTTTACTTAACCTGCAAGTTAGAATTTAAATTTCAAATGACAAAGCCATCATGTCCTTTAAACAATTAGAAGAGTTACGTTTATAGCCTAAGAAATACTTTAAAAGACCCCCTCCCCCCCGAAGAACAGGTCTTTTTTTCTCTCTCATATTTCATGTCTCCAGTTCAGAAAGATTAATGACCCACACACTGCAGCATGTGTATAAACCTCACATAGTTTGAGATATATCAGATCTTTGACAGTGTTTTTAAGGCCAGAAAGGATCCCTATCTGGATTTTAGAATGCCTCCCTCTTCCACAGGTCTTTTGATGGTTCTCCAAGGGAAACACAACCTAGAAGGGTTACAACTGTTTTCTCCATCCCTTTTTTATCGCAAAAGATGCTACAGCAATCCTGGAGGCCATCCACACAGAAAATGTTGTGAGGTATGAGCTTTTTGAGGAGGCTTTGATGCTTTATTGCTATTAAAATTGTTTAAGCAGCAGTTTCCTGCAAGGAAAAAGAATAAGCCACAGGGCTACAAAGCACGCTCCTACAGATGTATATCCAGACTTCATTGGGAATTTCAGTGTTCGTCAACCCAGACACAAGGATAACTGCCTGTGAGAGGATAATTCAGTCTTTTGAAAGCTCAGCAACACCAATTGCAGTGGTGTCATTCTGCAGAGAGATTAGCCTGTCTGTTGGAAACCAGAACGAGCCAAATTTGCCAACCTTATCTGCTAACTTGAAAGGACGCAGCAGCGTTACAAGTCCCCAACGACATCTAGCTGTGCTCCTCAGACCCACAGTACAACAACAGTGTATCTTGATAACAAGCATTGTCCCCAGTCCATTATCATTGTGTAACTCATTACCAAATGCCTCCAACAACTGAGAGCTTGCTGGTGAACAGAATAGGCTGAAAAGAAGAAATTCTCCAGATGATTCTTGTTCTAAATGAATATTTTTGGAGAAGGCTAAGGTGGGCATTAGAGGCCAAAAAGATGCCGTGGTGATACTAGTTTCTTACTGAAATTGCATTAAAACAAATTCAAACCACCCAAACTGTGGATTTTCTTTTTTTTTTTTTTTCCTTAGGACACAAAGCTGAAGGAGCACAGTCGGTTTTTCAGCTGACTTTTTTGTTTTCCCATCCTCTGGATTTCTCAGACTGGAACAACCAAACACTCGAGTTCTTGAAGTAGCAAGTAAAAACCGAGATAGAGACCACTGGAAGTACTTTTAAAAGAAAAGTTTGAAAAATGAGTTAGAAAATGTAACTTTAAAAGGATTGGAAAGCACACAGACACTGGCAGGTCCAATGTCCCACTGTAATTCTGTGAACAGTCAGAAAGCGAGGAAGTATTTTCAGTTGCTGGGATCAGAAACAGTGCACTACCTGGTAGAATAAACCTAACTAACATTCAGAGCTTTTTACAAACCATTTCAGATCTGTATCCAGTCGACTCTGCTGTTAGCCTGTTCTTTTAGTTAGACAAAGCAGCAAGCTCTCAGTCAGCCCAAAACGTTACAAGATCCTGGCTACAGGTTCAGCAGAACACCAGATCAGGAACTTTCGCTGTCTGCCGGATGGACCAGAGAAATGTAACTCAAGAAGAGGCTCTTTCATGGCTTAGGCTCCATTGCACAAACAATAATGTAGAAAATTGTTAATGCTTCTTTCCACGGAATGGCAAACGACCATGTGCTGCATCTCAGGGCTGGGGGAAACACGTGCTTCAGAGCAAAATTCATTTCTGGTAACCATTCAGTCACCAAACAGTTAAAGAATATACAAAGGAGCAACCTGATTATTAGCCAATTGAACTTCTTTCCCATACGTACCATACTACTGCCCTCTGCTGTCTCTTATTTCCACATATAAGTTTAACTTACGTTGAAAACTGCTGGGTTGGATTTGTATTCTTGCAGACCCCTAATCAATTCTTCAGCTCTCCCTAAAGTAACCATTAAAATAAGTAGAAAACTCAGCAAGTTACTTTCCTTAATCTCCACAGAGGCAGAAGAGAAAGTAATCAGTCAATCTTCAACGAACTCATTAAAAGTTAGGCTTTCTTAAGATAGTAGCTCTAAGGAAGATTCAAGCAGATGAGCTTATAATTCAGATAACTGTGGTACGAAAATGGGCATCATCCACAGAATGGTGTTATGGCATCTGGGATGTTCCCATCAGCATAGGGCCTTATGGGGAAAAAAAAGACATCCTCAGGAGATAGAATCATGTAAACACAACTTAAAAATATAGGGTCAAATTCTGTGCCATGCTCAGCATGACAGAGTTGTTATAAACTCTTGCAATTATTACTAATGGTGTTGATTTTGTAGCAGACAGGACACACGCACACATGGAGGGAACCTATCACCTGCGAATTCAAAAGGAGATTCTTGGGCCAAAAGAGATAGGACCTCCTGCACATTGCATTTTCCCACAGTGAAATGAGCCTAGATAGAACGAATTTTGAAAAGCTTACAAAAGAGAAAAAAAAGTCCATTAGATGTGGAATATCCCAAATAAATCTCAGCCATCTTCTCAAATAACGAAGTCCAAAACACCCACTATTCAAAGTGAACTCTATGAAAATAAAAAATAAAAAAAGGAAACTTACAGCCTGCCCTTTCTTCCCCTGCCCCAATCTTCCAAGTTCATCCATCCACCCGACTCCTGGCCAAGAAACGAGGCCACTATCACACAGCACAGGTCTAAGAGCAGAGACTGGCAGTCTAGCTGCTGCCAGATACAAGGCCAGCTTTCAAAAAGCAAGCTCTCAGGTATGTCAGGAAGAGCTGCACGTGACGCAGAGGGACTCTGCCACCTCAAAGAGAATCAGTGATGAGAGGCACGAGAATTAAAATCTGAAGTCCCACAAGAAAGTATATTTATAATGAAAAGAATGTGTATTTATAAAGGCTGCTGCCTTTAGAGGTTCTTCAGCTTCTGTCGATTGCATAAAAGGAAGAAGTGCAAAGACAAGAGTTGCTAAATCTCATTCAAAAAAAAAATCTGAGGAGTGCGAAGAGGGTTCTTCATTACGGCTCGGTGTTCAGACTCCAGACTAAGTGGAGACTTGATTATTATATTCTGTGTGAATGCCAGAACAGCTGGAAATTGCCAGCTACCCTGATTGTTTCTCTTTTTCCTTTCCCTCTCAATTTAGGCAACTTCAGTCACAGCTAGATGAAGGTAGACAGTGAAAGACAGCAATACTTTGGTGGCAATACTCAGATGGGAATATAACGGTTTTATTTAATCTTTCCTGAAAGTTATGATCATACTAAGACAGGAAAGATTCAATATCTGAGGTAGCTGATCGTGCCCTGGACTATTAAGCAGCAGAATACAAATAGGAAATAAAAGCATAAGCTAGAGAAACATGACACAGAGACACAAACTTTGCTGCTCTGTGACACTCCGTGCATGAGAAGTGACTGTGGGGGAGCAGCAAGCTGTGTGTGATTGCTATTTGTCAGAACAAAGACATGAGGACAGTGCCACCTTTCAGAGACTGGTGTCAGTAAGAATCGAGATGACTGCACTGAAAAGATGCCTAAATAATCACGCACGAATCAAAGAGCCTGCACGGAGTTGTACTCGGGTTCATTTCCATTATGTTGGCTTTCATTACCTATAAATCGTTATTCAAATAGGGGAGAGACTGGCATTTTCCTCGTTCAGTCTTCTCCAGTTGCTCGTGGTCACACGTTGCTGCCCTCCTCCTAGGCATAGAATTCCTAATGGGAAAGCAGGATGGAACCCCCAGAGCCCCCACCTCTGCATATTTAATATTCGTCTGCAATAAATGTCAGGGGAAGATGTAAACTGAAGCATCTCGTGCACACACACATCAGTGTGCAAACGTTTTCTCATAATTCTCCTTGCAGAGTTATGAAGGGAAAAATTAAGGAAGCAGCCCCAGGGCATCTCTGCAAAAGCAAACTAAAAGAAAACTGCATTTTGCAATTAGGAATATGTCAGCTTGGGATACTGTAATCAAATTTACGGATTCATTTATGGTATATGTAAAGTACAAACAGATTTCTCCAAGCCAAAGCTATTTTAGCTGTATGTTGTGAAGGGTCATTACAGAAGGGCTCTCTGAAGTCCCATACTTTGTAACACCTACCTGTGACACCAGTACTTTCTCTCCTCCCTCTCTCAAGTATGCCATTTTCCAAAACCACACCAGCACTACAGTTATAATCTCTAACCCTACAATTATTGTTTCTGCTGATTTTTTTTGTTGCAGCAATGCTCCCTTCAGTGCTGTTTCAAAACAACACTGATTTCAGGCGCAGGCTGACCGCACAGACACCACAGGAGCACAAAGTGAAGTGAATCCTGTAAGACACAGGCTGTTCTTTTTCTTTAGTAACTTGTTCCTCTAGTGTTAACCACCTCATCCTTCAAGCGAAGGCAGAAAACAAGAGGCAGGAATTGTTCTTGCAACCTGTTTCCACTCTTCAAAAAGTGGGGTTGGGAAACTGGTGCCTTCTTCCAGTCCGTTTTCAGATGGAAACTGTCGTTAGTTGCTAATTTTGTACAATCCTCAGAACATCACCTGGCTTTCCATAAAGGGCAGCAACAAATAATGTCCAATTTTCCACTGCGTGTTAAGGAGGAGGAGGGGGTAGATTCTTTATTTTCTATATTCTGGTTCACTTACCACATCAGATGCAAGAAAGACTAACAATAACATCCTTGTTTTTGAAGTCTCATGTGCTCCATCAGAACTCAGCAATCACTGATTTTTTTTCCTAGCCTCCAGCAAGGTTCACCCCTTTTAGGAACATACTGAATTATTCCTGCCTCTATTTATAGTTCAGTCTATAATTTGTTACATGAACTGAAGCCTCTTCTGCTCAGCTGACCTGCTATACCTTCTGCATGCTTGGTGAACAGAGGATTATTCTGGTAAACTGGTGTACAATGGACGGACATCATGGGCAGCTGAAAACGAAGGCTGCTGCTGCTTGGACAACGCACAGCTATTGTGTTACCTGAAAGGTCACATCTGACATACTCTCTGCAAACTAAGTAGCTGTTATACAGGGTTTTTTGACTATCCCCTTGATTTGTGTGAACATAAATGATCTTCAAATCACCCCAATAAAGAAACAAACCAGGAGTGCTATAACCTCTAGCTTTTTCTTCCAGGAATAGGAAGTAGCATTGTAGGAAAAACTTGGGAAAAAGAAAGATTACTTTTTCATAAATAAATATAAATTAAAAAAAAAAAAAAATCCTCTAACTTTTTAATAATATCCTGAAAAACATCAATAACTGCTTTTGGTACTTTTAAGAATAGCAAAGTACCAGAGCTTCTAGTCTCAGAATCGAAGGCAGCATGCATGCATCCGTGGGGAACATCATGAGAAAAGTTCTTCCTCTGCTTCAGTTGGAGTATCTAATTTCTCTGCTTTTCATGGTAACAAGCATTCTTGCCTCCATCTCTCCATCCAAAGCTCCTCCACGTTGCACAGAACAATTTGCTACCCTTTTGTTCCACTAAGGGAGCAAGCTAAGTCTGCAGGCCACTCATCCAGGCAGTGGCTGGGATGTGCCACAGCTGTCAGCAAAAGAGCAGCAGGAGTCCCCTGCAAAGCACAACATCACCAGAAGTGTCAGAGCTCCAATAGGAAATGCAAGTTTTGAGCCCTATTGAGGAGAAGAGGAATTTGGTTCCGGGAAGCTCGTATCCTGTGCATTAACCACCAGACAGCCAGAGCAGGATTTGTTCTGAAAACCTCCTCAGAGCACAGTGCTGGGAGCCCAGCCTCTCCAGGAAGATCTTCCCCAGCCAGAATTCTTCCATGCTTTCACTATTGAACAGTTTTAAGATGATCAAGAGTATATTTACAGCAAATAAACTATTCATATGATAGCCTTGACTTACTTTTCAAAGTGACTAAAAGCACTTAGCACTTAATGGCATACCCAACATAACCCAACTTCTGTCTTTACTCCCTGACCATTATTTGTAATCCAGTAGGTTCAAAGTAATTCTGGAACTAAAAACCCCAAAAGCAGTTTTAAGAGCATGAATGGATAATTCAATTACTTTAAAAATTCACCCATAATTTCACATGGAAAGTCGTTTCACTCCTTTTATGTTCTGTTGTTGTCACTGTTCTCTTCTAATCCAGAAATGCTGGGTATAGGTAAGGAGCTGCCAGCATAGTCAGGGATTTATCCCTGAACAGTTCTTTCATACTGGTCTCAAAATAAAAGCCCATCAAGATAGAAAGTGTTCTATTGAAAAGCAGATCCCATTCATGCTATCAAAAAAAAAATCACTTCTCTTATTATGAATGCTGTGTTGCAGATGATTTACAGAAAAACAGACTTTTTCCTCCTGTAAGGGATGATAAGGCACAGGATGGCTTCCTATACTTTTTGCTTTGAAGCTTACGCAGTGAAACTCTCCTTTTAGCAAAGGATATCTTGGGATATCCTAAGATATCTCTGCTGGCAAGCATGAAAAGGTAAACATCAAGTGCCCCACAAAATACCCCACATTATGACTAATCAGTTTCCTTGGAGAGTTATTTAAGGCAGTTTTCAATGAACAGAAGACACCCTAGGCTGTTCAGTAAACCTAAGTTGCAAAAAAAATAAATAAATAAAAAGGAAACCACAGAAGAAAATAAGATTAATAATAAAAAACCTCTCAGATCTTAGTAAGATTCTTTTGAGGTACTGGTGGCATATCTTTAAATATTAATTACTACAATATCCAGCATACAAATTAATTAAAAAAACCATCCTCACGTTAAAATTCATAACCTTTGAAAGGGGGTTGTATGATTCCTGCAGAGTTCAGCTATTCCCGTTCAAATGTATTCTCTCTTTTCAAGCTTACACTGATCTTCATTTTTTTTCCCTTCCTTCCCATTCTCAAGGTGTAATCAAATACTACTTCTGATACACACCAACTAACTGCAAGACAAGACAAGGCAAGGTTTCATCTGCTCCACAAATTATTCTGCAGTCCTATGAATGCAGGACACTACGTGACCCTAGTTCTGAACCCACAGCACAAGCACAATGCAGTACAACACACTATTACTGGGAATGATGAGCAGACACGATATTGTCCTTCAAAATTCCTTGCATTTGGAAAAAAAATGTGTATTTTTATAATCAGAAAATAAGACATCCTAATTTAAGGTTACATATTCATTTGGAAGCGATAACTAAAGAAAAAGCAGGCGTAACTTTACCTTTTCACTATTCTTGTATTTCTCCCAGCTTTTCAGCATCTTAAGCCATTTTGTAGTTCTTTCGATTTCAAGGTGCTTTTGCTGAAATGAAATCAGAATATTTTTAAAAATCTTTTCAAAATGAGTACATTAAAAATTATTTATTTAATGTATTTTTTAAAATATTGAGAAAAAAATATTATAATATCATCAACTTCTGGTCTCCTCACATCTAAGAACAGCAACAAAGAATAACATCAGTTAAATTAAATTCCTCTTACAAAGTACTATTTTACATAGTGCTGACAACAAAGGTTTCTGCTGGTCTTTGGCTGCCTGTTTTTGGGGATGTTTTAAGTTCAAGATTTGTAGAAGTTTCTTCTCTACACCTTTTTGACAAATAAAAAAAAAAAAAAAAAAACCTTGCTCCTATACTCAGTAATGTTTCAGGCTGCAATTTCTGCTGCAAGCATTTTAAGTTAGCTGGCTCTGAAATCAGAGCCTTCTTTAATCAAGACACAATTAGCTGTTTTAGTTCCTAGAGTTTCCTGGCACTTTGGCTTTTCACAGTCAAAAATCCATACTAAGTGAGTCTGGATGATAAGAAGAGGTAGTATTTTTACAGCCCAGTTTTACACACTGTAAAGAAGGCTACATCTCCCTAATTACACTAGAAAGCTAACTATTAACTGTGATGTCTGTGGGGGAAGTGAGGTTGTTTTTTATGAAACTATTTCAACTGCTGCATAATGCTTTGGAGCTGAGGATTTTCCAGGAACAGTGAAAAAGCTGAAGCAGAAAACTTGTCTGTGGTTACTGCTTTCTTGTCAAACCTGAATATTCAGGGGTTTGGTAAAGCTCAGCTCCTCCACTTCAATTCTTGGTAAGACAGGAAGGATGTTCTGATTCATATGGTCAGCGATAAATTGATGTAAGAATATTCAGAGTAATTTCTGCAGGACACTGGAAACTTATTAATACTTTATATCTGAAGTGTGGGGGATAATATAAATGAAAACTATTACTTATTGTCTCAACTGAATTTTAAATGTATTTCTAGCTTTTACTCCCCATCAGATTTTATGTATTTTTTCTTGTCTACCAACACAATAAAATGGGAAAGGAATGTTTAATCCAGGAGCACAAAGCCTTCAACTAACAAATTGCAAATCAGTGCCTGCCTAGATCCATCCCAACCCTGATTCAGTCCGTAAAACATCTTGGAAATAAAGGGGTTTTGGTTTTGTGTTTTGTCATTGTTATTTGAATAGTTATTTTTATTTCCACCTGTCCAACAGAAGTATAAGTTATGTGGAAATAATTCCTTCTACCATCTCAGTCTTACTTATCTAGCTCTTCACGTTGCAATCAACTGCTCACATTCTTGTTCAGGCTCCATGCTGTATTTAGGAAAGTCTCAAGTACTTCTTATTTTTTCAAATAATATTTAAAGCCCTTTCTGAAGAGTTAGGTTAGAAGGAAACCATACAAAAAGTACTGCTTCCCAAATCTGATAGGTTTTATGTTATTGCTTCTGATTCTCTTCCACACTCTGAACCTCTGTGAGAAATCAGCATTTTTAGCATATCAGAAGTAGATGGTCCCCAGGCATAGTTTCCACTGCTCGAATAACACTGCTGTCAAGTTAGAAAAGGTCTCTGCCCTCAACAGGTTGTTTAGATAATTGGTAAGAAAAATAAAAATCTACCTGCTCCTACAGTCTTTTTGTTTGCATGTTTGATCTACTTTGAAGATTTTTGGTCTTTTGAGCCAGAAGCTCACTTCAATTGTATGTTTGTTCAAGCTTTTATGCCTTCTGTGTCAATTTATCCCAGTACTCAAGCAATGCTGCCGTACTCAAAATAACAATTATTTTTTCTGTGTTTGGTTGTTGAGAACTTTTAGCTTTTTTTTTTTAAAGGCTGAATTATGTTCACTTTCATGTCTAGCAGGTGCGCCACCAAATACACGGATAGATCTGAAGCAGCTCATTGCAGAATAGAGGGCTGCTGCTGCTGCTCTTTTAGGCAAGTTCCATGTAGTTGTCACCAAAAAAAAAAATCCATTTATCTCCCTTCTGAGTACGTTATCCACTTTGAAGCATTCTTGCCATAGGGAATAACAGAATCCCTGACTGAAAAAGAAAAGGTCTCTCACTCTCGTGTCAGTAAATAATACACTAATGAGAACACGAAGCGTGAAGTTCTGCTGGCAAGCACTTTTGGCTGCATCTTTTGTGCAGCGCTCTTCCTTCCTCAATGGCAAGCGTGCTAGAGCTGAGCCTTACAGCAAGGCTGCAGCAGGAGCCTCAACAAAACCAGAACTCACTGGACCTGCTCTCTGATGTACAATCAAGTAAATCAAAGACAAAAAACCCACACCACTGAAAATGCCTTACAAAGCATTTCATAGCACTTCATAAACAGTCTGACACAGACTCCAGATTTCCTGAGGTCAGTTCCCTGTCCGCCTTTCTCTTCTGGTTCATCTTTCCTCCCCTAGCTTTAGCTCAGATGTGCTGTGTGATTCACATGAAGATTAGTTCATAAAGCAGGACAATGGCTTGGCACATTTAAGTCATCAAATGCCCAGCGAGGTAAACAAAGCATCAAAGGTACATTGCATTCACAGCAATAACGCCTATTCTAAAAGTATAACAGGCAAAAACATGAGCACAAATGTGTGCACAACCTCAGCTTCAGCTTGACATTAGGATGTATATGAAGAATGGAGATTTAAAAGTCACAAGGATATGCACAACCCTTTAGCTAAGCTGCAAGTTAAATCAAAGCATGAGTTAGGAACTCGTGTTTTTTGTGTTGTTTTTGTTTTGTTTTGTTTTTAATTCAGAGTTAAAGCAAAAAAAAAGCAAAAAACTTTAACAGATTTTGCACAGAAAGCTTCCAGTGTTAGCCTCTATCAACATGACACATTCATTGTCCTGTGAATGGTATTTGAAAATAGCAAAGCCTCAACCACCACTGATAGAAGGCAGATAAGCCTCAAACCAGCAGAGGTCAGGATATCATCAGGAGTACAACCAGGAGTCTAACACAGGAGCATTACTGCACAATTATAAAAAGAAACTAGGTTTGCAACTTAACATTGATTCAATAAATACAGTTTCTATGCTGACATTTTGTCTGAGACAGCATGAATAAAATATGGGACAAAGAACTGAGACACTGTTTTCACCCAATAATTTAAGGCTAACAACATAGTCACAGCGAAACAGAGCTTCAAAACACATGTACCACAATAATTGCAAGCTGTCTAATGTTTATGCTCATAGGCTCACCACCCTGCTGTGTCCTGATGGAAATGAAATTATATATAGTCTTACTGTGTTATTAAATGTAATGGAACATGGCAGGAAAATGCAACTTATTTCAGGCTGTGTATGCAGAAATACACTTGAACTGATGCAAAACATAAGGGACTCTGAAGTTCACTTCTGAGAAATGCTTCTTGCTAGCCCTGTACTGATCCCCTGTTGACTTCTCCACAGAAGCTCAAAGTACTTCACATATGGAAATGTTGCTCCAAGTCCTCAGAGCTGAGCTTCCTTAAGACAAGTCACTCCACCCCTCTTCCAAACACTCTAATGATTTGTGCAGCCAAGAGAGAGGACTAAACTTACAGTTTTGAGTTAAATTAAACTTACAGCTTTCAGCGTTTCACAATGAGTTTTCTTACGATACAGATCAGCACGAATCTGATCAAGTCCTAGAGATAAGAAGGGGACTGACAGAAAATGCCCACAGTATTGAAAGGCACACATCTAGGCCCAGACAAGCAGATACTCTGTTCCCAGTGATTTTAATAAAAGCTCAATAAAATCGAAAGGTCAGCTCCCAGACTTGTCCTCCAGCATCCTCCCTCAGTGGGAGGCCTTTTGGACTGCGGCCTGCACTGCCTGTTGACAGGTCTTACACATCTACAACACCCCTGGCTTGTCAACTCAGCATTACAAGGCTGTAATCACGCTGCAGTGACTGACATCCAGGTCACCCATCACTGTTTCTATAGAAAAGCACGCTGCACATGCCAGGGGAAGGCAGCAGATGCCTCAGCACCAGAGGTGCCACCTCACTTGGCCAAATCCCCCGGGCAGTGCAGCTGACGGCAGCTGTGGCACCGCCATGATGCTGCTCACCCCGGACAAGTGCCTGCCAGCTGGGTCCCCATTAGGGCAGGGCTGGGCAGAATTTGTTAAACAGCTCTGTTTACATAAATAAATAACATAAATAGCTCGATCACATGATGGGTGAGGAAAATCTATGTCTCACTGCGACTAGTAATGACATTATCGTGTGGGCCCCCAAGGGATCTGGAGGCTAGTTAACAAGGCCTCAAGGGACATAGTCCTTCTGGGACTTCCATCATGTTTCTCCAGGAATGCAAATCACTAAAATGTTTCATCTCCTAATTTCACAACAATTTATATTTTTAAAAAATCCGGAATCTGTAAGAGTTTGCTTCCTAGTTAAAAAACTGGAGGACACTGAACTTACCTTCTCTATTGCTGCATCATGGACAGGAAGCTCTTCTGGACTGAAAACAAAGAAAAAATTCATATTAATCTACAAAAAAAAATCATTTTCTCTAGGTCACATTACAAGTGATCTTCTATAATAGCAATATGTAGTAATGAATGAGTAAACGAGAAGTCTCAGCTTCAGACAGGTATGACATGGTACCCTTGGAATTTAGTTTTTAAACACAGCAAGATTCACGTTTTAAGTAAAAAAAATAAAATTAATATTGAAACTTCTAAATCAGAACAGACTGTAGAACTTCAAGAGAAGAGGACTTTACCAGAATAATAATTAATAATAATAATCATCATAATCATGATAATTTTTCTGTTAAAGTACCCTGGGCTGTACTACTCACCTGAAACCAGAATTTTCTTTAAACATACACAGCAATTTTAAATTAAAAGTTGCTTTAATGAAAATTTTTCAAACCATTGCATATTTTGTGTGCAGCTTTATTTTTTAGAAATCCAGCTATTCCCAAACCTGAGAATCCGAACCCCATTCCATGCATTTTTAACCTAAACAGCTTCATTTACTTGACCATATAATTAAAATAATTAAAATACCCCTAAAAAGTTTTCCCTTCTTTTCTATTGCACCCTGTGAAAGGCACAGAGACTTTGCTTGACTTAGGAGAGTTAACTTTTTTTTTTTTTTAAGTTTAAAATTTTCACTCTGATGAACAGGGAGAAGGTGACAAAAAGTTTTATTAGTAGGTATCTAATTAATATTTTAAAATAAATTTATTTCACTTCTTAACCTAACTAAAAAGACGGGTTATGAAGAAAAAACTTGAAAAGCAGCCTTTTATCGGATATTTTCTGGCTTTATATTATTTTAGTTTCATTCTGAGGGCTCTAACTTATATTTTTCTTATCAAAGAAACCTATGTTTTTCATATCAAAAGTAACTAAACCGCTTTGATGCCAAATGAGACTTCCTTCCTTTGTATGCATCGTCTGCAGCTCCTGAAAACATAGCAGCTCATCTAAGCAGCAAGGCTCCCCTTTTCTGCTCTACAGATCAGATAAATAACATACCCAACAAAACCCACCTTGAAAAGGGACAATAAATCCTTCCCAATAAGAACAAGAAAAAATAGAAGAGTAAAAAGAAGAGTCCTTACTAAGTCTTAATATTTTGAAAGAATAACTACTCACATCATCACAGCTGTCTGTGGCAAGGACACTAAAACCCACCAGTTTAGACCAGTATTAAATTTGTGCAAGGGTGAAAAATATCCTTAATGGGAAAAACTACAGAAGTTGAGATGGAAATTGAAATCTGCCTTCCCTCCTATGTTGATGAAGCCAATATAAGAATAGTCCAACGCAAAACACTTAAGTTATATTTATATTTTATTTCATTTAAAGACTTAAGAGATGCAGTTTCAAATTCAGAAGTTTTAGTTGAATAATGAAATATATCTGAGTTACTTTACCTAATGAAAAATCTTGTTCAAATCAACATTTTGGAGCCTACAAAAAAACAAATTTTGGAGTCCAAACAAGTCTAAGTTTCCAGTACATACATTAGGAACTAATTTAAAAACCAGCAGAGCTTATCTTTTGACCAGCAAAAAGCATAATCAGTTCATTTTGAAGCACTTCCCAAGTATCTGAGAGTTTTCTTGAAGAGTAACACCAAAACCCAGTATAATCTGATGGAAGTCTCAGTGTCTAATATGCTAGAAAAAGCCTACATCCAGTACCACCTGAAGATGTGATGTGCATCATTGTGTACATCCCCACATAATTAAACTAACAAACTGAAAGTAGGCTCTGTGTATGCCAAATATCACCTAGAAATCTGAACAGAAGTTGAAAAAACATTAATATAATGAGCAAGTGGGAAGAAAAAAAAATGTATCTGCTAATCTGCTTTAGTTTTTTGTTTTTAATTACACAGATTGCTACGCCTTTCAACTTTACTTTGAATTTTCAGTTCTTTAATGACCTCTTCTCCTCTCCTCACGCCAAATTTGAGTGATCCCCGTGGCTGCATGCGCGAGCCGCTGGACTAGACAATCTTCGAAGGTCCCTTCCAACTGAGCTACGCTACCAGAAGAGTCAGGCTCACTGAGGCAGCAAGAGGAGCACAGGCACTGCATTCTTCATGGCCATGCAAGGTCACACAAGCAGCTGGCTGCCCGCACAAGAGACTCTTTTTCTTCCCCAGTGCTGTCACCAGCATGTCAGGCACCGAGCTGATGGCTCCAGGTCCCTGCATACCCACACAGGACCCAGCTCCTGCTCTGCTGAACTGGGACCACTGGACAGCTCAGCTGCCCATTTTCTAATCTGGCATGGAAAGTAATCACATGGGAAATTAGTCCAATCTCATTTTCTCACAAAGAAATGGACAATTCACAATAATTTATTATGGAAATGCTCTCTGCTAGCTTTAAAATAACCCCAGAGGGACAAACAGAAGGCATAGCTGGATGTGCTTTGTCCCGGCAAGCAGATCCCCTACTGCCTGGCTGTATTAACCCAGCAGCAAATTTATCATCACATTGCTTGTGCGCTAATACCAAGCACCCACACACTTCAGGCATCGAAATGCCATGGGAGCACATTACGCAGGCCCTGATTTTCATTCCCCAAGATGCTGCTTTCAGCTGAGCAGGAGGACGACAGCAGGGAGCGGAGGAGCACCTTGCCCGGGGCTGCTCCGTAACTCACGGGCCTGGAACGCAGGAGGGAGTTCCTGGAGATCCCGTGCTCAATTAACAAGGCTGCACTGATGACGCCCACGTACTCACATACATAATATTCAAATCTGTCATGTAAGGACTTAAGGAAAGGCATAATGAGCAAACAAACTCTCTCGACCTGCTAAAGAAGTTTGAAATAAATACATCTCCTTTTACTGTATTTATTTTCTATGCAGAAGCATCATTTTTTCTCTAAAAAAAGATTTGTTTGTGTCACTTCGGACACAAAAGTCCCATCTATTAACCTAATTTTAGTAGACTGGAAGTGTTCCAATCTTCCCCCTCCATCTCATTTTTTAAACCTTCAGTTATTTAACATTGAATCTTCTCCCTCCTTCCACAGCCTTTTTAAACCTGCATTTCTCTATCTGAGCTCTTCACCAAGTACTAAGGTGAGTGGCAAACAGTATTAAATTAGCCACATCCTGGCCTGAGAGGACTGCTTCCCTTTAATAGCTCCAGTAATATTCATACAGGGGATATGGAGAAGAAAAGCAGGGCTGATTAATGTAATTAGCTCAGCACCATACAGTACCTGAAATCCGAAAGAGAAGGCATGGGGCGGCTTTTAACTGAACCCATGTACATAAGGTGTCATTTGGCAGAAACACAGCCTTAGCACCACATGGATCAGAGTCAAGGAAGATCTAACTTGGGTAAATGCAACGTAATCAGATGGGAACCAAGAATTGTTCAGGCTGGTCCGTGCCTTCACCCCAGGCACAAAGGTGAGATTAAATCCCGGCTCTGACAGAGAGGACAGCCCACACGGAGGTGTGCTGGTTTCTTACCAGAAGGCCCTTCAAAGACATCTCATGTATAGGGAACAGACTGTGGGGTCTCACCGGGATCAGGGCCCATACACGGGGTCCTCACTGGCAGCACCTGCTGGAAGTGCTCCTCCTGGCCTGCAATCTGGCCTCCTACTGCTTTCCTGGGAGAATTTCATGTGAAGGAAAAGCAGCCTAGAGTCCAAATAACCAGGATTTCATGTGGGCAAGTAAGGATTTGATTGAGAATGCTCAGGCTTTGTTTTGTTTTAATTAGCTTCCAAATGATAGATGGATTTTACATCTCTGCCACGATGGCTAATACAGTTTTTCACGCATTTTTTCAAGATAGCTGTTAAAAAGAAATATTAATCTGAATTACATAGAGATCTGACACATCAAAAAGCTACATGTGCAGATCTGTGGTTTGACCATTAAGCTGTATGTTACTGAGTAGCTGAAATGAGTAGCTGAAATACGCTGAAAACAGTCTCAGACTTCACAGGCTTACAGTCACCCACCAACTGCTGCCGCTTATATCGGCCTTCTTTAAATAGCACTGATATATTTGTTCAACAGAAACAAAAGGAAAGACTTCCTCATAGTAATTCACTCACTAGATTTATTCTTCTCCTAAGCTTGTTTGCAGTTACATTCAAATTTATTTGCTGAAAATGTCATGAAAAATTTTCATCTCTTAACTCCTAGTTCTAAACCCACCACCTTCTTAATCCCCCTCCCTACCTGCTGTAGCCTTGCTTAGCCCAGAATTAGCCCGTGCCCTGTGAAGAGCCTTGGGCTCCTTCAACCTGAAAGTGTTGCAAAATATTCATGTTTGCAAGTCATTCTTAGAATGAAAAGAAATAAAAAATACATCAAATTTTGTCAATTAATTTCCATATTCCTATATTGCTGAATTCACTATCACATGTGTATTAAAAAATGCAAATCCTCATAAAATCCCAGAATGGTTAGGATTGGAAGAGACCTCAAAGACCCTCCCAGTTCCACCCCCTGCCATGGGCAGGGACACCTCCCACCAGCCCAGGCTGCCCAAAGCCCCATCCAGCCTGGCCTTGGGCACTGCCAGGGATGGGGCAGCCACAGCTCCTCTGGGCAGCCTGGGACAGGGCCTCACCACCCTGAGAGTGAAGAATTTCCTCCTAATATCTAGTCTAAAACTACCCTCTTTAGTTTAAGACTTGTCCTATCATTATCTGCCTAAGTAAAGAGAACCTCTCCATCCTTTTTATAAGACCCCTTTAAGTACTGAAAGGACACAAAAAAGCAAAATAAAAGCTGTGGTGCAGTCCTTCCATAAAATAGCTTCTCACAGCATTTCCTAATTATTTTCTCAAGCTACCCTCAACACATTACTAAGTGCAAAAGCATCACCTGGCATGCACATTTTAACTGAAAAGTGTTATGAAACCATATTTGGCATCACATATTAAATACAACGTGGGAAATGTTTCTTGCAGAACACTTATCTTCAAGGTCTCATTACTCAATCACAAAGAAGTAGATGCAGTGGGTTCACTTTTTCAGTTGTGATGCAATGTTAAGTGTTTAAAGCCAAGAGGAAAACACATTTGCTACCAACCAGAAGAATGAATTGGATGGAACTCCGAAAAAAAATCCAGCCTTGGGTTTTGACTCTTTTTGAAATTGCTTTGATCAAGGAATATGTGAGTGAAATATCTACCAAAAAAAAAATAATAGTGTAGAACCAAAATCCAAAGGGGTCATCAAGTTAAGTTTATGAAAAGTGGGAACAAAGGGAGAATTCAATTTACATTTGAACACGAAAAGTCTGAGTGCATATGAAAATGTTGTACAATACATAACTCAAATGGTTGAGTTACAAATTGCAACAACATTTTGGAACTTAATTATATTAGGAAGAAGTAAATCTTCCCAGGCATGAACAGTTATTAGGCTGTGCAATAATTCATCGGGAGTGAGTTGTACAAGTCTATAGCATTACTGGGCAAAAAATGAGTATCTTCACACTGGGAAACCAACTCTACTACAGCAAACACACTGACTAGATGCTCTTTTAGGTCTGCCTCTCCTTCAGCTTCTGATACAGGGCACATAAAACCATCAAAGCAATAATCAGAATGGTTTGGTTGGAAGGGACCTCAAAGATCAGCTAGTTCCAACCTCCCTGCCATAGCCGGGAACACCTATAAATAAAAAAATATGTTATGAATATGTGAAACTGTGCATTGCAACAGAATGCAGCCTTATTTCCTATATCTACATATCAGCCCAGGTAGCTCTTCCTGCCTCACGTCATACCATATAGCTGCTGATCTCTGTTCAAAGGTTAGGTGACAAGTGCTGCACAGTCATCTTATTGTAGGGAAGATAAATAAGGCTGCGTAAACCACCAGACACATAACAATGCTACTTAGAATGATTATTTCCCTGTCTCCATTAAATTACTGCCACGATATGGACTATAAAGCAAACTGTCTTATGAAGTCTGAAAAAAGCTAATTAATCCTTACAAGTAAAACCAAAACAGTATTTCAATTCCATGCCTTTCTTTAGACATAGGATTAAATTGTTCTACTCTTTAAAGCACAAATCTAAAGCAGAATTCAGACAACACTGAATTCACATCTTTTAGTCTAAACAAGTTAATTTTTGGAAAAATTCTGGTTTTGATTAATTGACTTAATCTTCCAGCCTTTGAATTGAAATTAAAGGCAACAGTGTCATTTTCAAAACCAATAATACATGGAAAAGATTTCTGAGAATATTAAAAAGAAAGCAAGTTGGGTTTGAAACTAAATGATGGATTTTCTACAGATAGAACTCCATGGATCACTTCCTCCTTCTTCCCATTACGTATTTTATTTATACAAATCACAATTCTGATTGTGTGTCTATCAAAATAATTGGAGCTCTGCTACTGCTACCATCCACTCTAAATTTCACCAGCTAACCTTTGCACAGTATGGGGGTGGTGTCTGCAGCAGACTAGAAAACAGCTTTCCAAAGTTTTGTTAGAATTAATAAGCAAGCCAAAGCAATTAATTAACATACAGGATAAGCCAACGTGATATCCCACAATATAATTATCAGGAAATATGCTGCAAGAAAGAATTTAGTGCTGGCAAAAGATTGGATCAGATGTGATTTCGTGACTAGATTTTAGTTACAATTATTATTTGTGGATTCTGTTGACGTTGCTGCCAACAAGCACAGCACAATGCCATGAATATGTAGCCCCTGTCCAGAAGTCTGCAGCACAGCAAACTCCCAGAGATAAATTAAAAGATTTATCAAATTCCATTAAATCTCTATCATTAGGGACAGGTACGTTCTATAGAGAAACTTTAAAGTTTTTCCAGCCTGGAATCAGAAGACCTTTGAGAAAATCTATAATCCACATAATTGAGCAGAGCAGCATTTCTAGTTATCTGATGTCATTTTAATTGAATATATGCAATCACTGAGGTTAAAAAAGTCTTCTCAGAATCAAATTCCAAGTGTCTTGAAAAAAAAAATTTAAAAAAAAAGAAAAAATACAAAAAGGTAAAGCCACCTTATAGCCCTAAAGTGGCTAAAGACAAATGAAAAAGAATAAATCTCTTTGCCTTGCTTTGATTTATACTCAATATATAAATGTATAAAAAAGTGGTTTTTTTTTTCCTTATATATGTAGATTGCTTTTAAGTATTGCTTGAAGGGTAGTTAATATGTAGATCACTTACATCATGTATTAATAATAATCCAGGACTTGCATGTTGGCAGCTTCATCTGTACTAAAACTAATGTGCTATGCAACATATATTCTGACATCAATGAAATAAGACAGTAGTGTTCCAGCAGCACAAATTTGTTTGCTGCTGAAATTCAACGTTTTATGTACCTACACTTGCTTCTTCTATAAAACAATATTCTGCAGTCTAAGATTCTGCTTTGGAGGGTCTTTCATTTGGGTCAAGATCAGCAGCATCACTGCACTTCAAGAAAAAAAACATCCATCACCTAGACCTCATTCAGCACTCTTAATAATCACTGTCAATGAAGCATATTCAGGCCATTCCCTACATCCTTTAGTCTTCTATAAACGCTAAATATAGTAGGAAACGTAGGTAATAATGATTGTGTTAAATCTTTACATGCTGCTTGAGTAGTAACTTCAAACCAAAGCACAGCACTTTATATATTTTGTATAAATTAAATCCTATGTTATCATACTCACTGACATTTTCAGGTGTGCTACCTACTAGCTCTTCTCATAACAAGAAGTGGTTCACGAATTCCCAATACACAGTGGGTGATCTTTTACTCAAATCAAGAAATGGAAGATGTTAACAGAAGCACACTGTTTGTCCTTAGCTGGCAGATTTCTCCTGCAGCTTTACTTGTGTTCGCAATTAAATCTGCAGGGCTCCAGTCACTTCACTTCTTTCTGTATCTGCTGAGAATCGTGGAAGTGACAGCCTGCACTAACACATTGGAAGGGATTTAAAATTCAAATTTCGACTCCAGTCCTAAGAATAAACTAAAGAAAGGGGTTCATCTGTGATCCAGTTTTGGAAAATAATCCACAGTGCCCTGAATGATAGAAAATAACAGCAAAACGCCCCTTCCTGCCATGGGGAGATCCTACCTGCAGAGTAGCAGAACCAACCATATATTAGATTGCGATCAGGATAGCAGGAGAGGAGGAAAAAACAAGTTTTAAACTTCCTTAAAAATGACAGGGGAAAAAAATACACCTTTTACTAAGATGAACAAGACTGAATTAAAAAGAACATTTGAAACACTTTTGTAAAGGAGCTGAAATAAGCAGTCCAAAACCACACAAGGACTTATCAGTAACTTCTAGATACAAAAAGATTTAAATGCTATTGCAGCCATGAAAGCACAGCACACAGGGAAAGTTGTTTATTGTCCCTTGGAAGCCAAAATTAAATAGACACTAAAAATATGACTGAGAAAGATGTACCTGAAATCCTACTACTGTCCTTTTGGGGCTACAAATACCAATCCCGGAGTTGCAACTTTTAGAAATGTGTTCAAATGCATCAGTGGAAAGAAAAAGATCACAATGCAACTGCGACTGGACACAAATGTCTGCATCCAAGTCCAGGAAGGTGTCAGAACAGATAACACCAAAGTAAAACATCCAGCAAGCTCAATATACTGTTTGGCTGTTGGTTCTGTTGAAATAGGATTGCCTATTTTTACCCAGGTCTCTGCAAGTTCACAGTTTCACAGGCCCCATCACTTCACAGTTGAATAGCAAGCAGAGATTCATTTTAATTTATACACAACTAATAAATAGGATCTGGTCCCAAAATCTGTAAAGTCCCTTCATTATTGTTTAGTACATGTCAATCACTAGCATGTTTTTAAACTAAGCTTCACCATACAAAGCGCAATTAAAATTTTCTTTTAGTAGTTGTTTCCTATGAAAGCATGCAAGAAAAAAATACTGATTTTGTCTAATGCTAGGAAGATTAAACTAGAAAAAGCATTCTGAATCTCAGTTACTAACCCAATACAACTTCAACTTCTCTCCTTAAATAAAAACAATTCTCGGTGCAATAAGGAAGGAAGATTATTTAGAGGTGAAATTTAATTTATTTTTTTTTAATAGCAGTTCCTCAGTAGCTTGATTAGCAATGAATATTTCAGAGCTAAATCAGTCCAGGGAAATGCAGCACACATACAGCAGAATCCATCAATGCAGGATTATAATGAGAGTTGAGTTTTCATAGTAAATCTTCACAACACACATGAAAAAATTCTACATAGTCAAAATGAGGTATATTCATCTATTTAGTAGGAAAAAAAGGAATTAAGAGAAACATACCTCTTCTCTAATATTGAGATCTGACTATTTGCATTTTATTTTTTGAATAGGAACTTGATTTGGCAGCTGAGGTAGGCTGAACCTTCATCTCCTGCCCAGCAGTGGGCAACGTGAAGCCGCTACCCCGAGAAGTGGGTCTGACCCCATCTCCCAAAGCTTGGGAGACAAGAGGGGACAGCACAACAAGGACAGCAAGCCCTTAATAAATGGCCACAGCACATGAAATGTATTAACAGGTACATTTATAATTGAACCATTAAGAAGGAACATTGCATTGCTCCTCTAGCACATCATTGCATCACTTAATGAGTTTGGCAGTGCTGTGCCTAGAGAACTACGGAAACTGGCTGCAGGTCCCATTAGCATCTCAACCTGCCTAATAACCTCGGTATTCTTTCCTTAAGGTTTGACATACACACTAAAAAATTGAAAATAAAATTAAGATTACATTAAAATCCCTATTGCTTGAATATTGTTTCATTATTACCAAATAATGTACATTATTACAGTATGTAATAATTACATACCACCATAATTCTCTCTTTAAATTCTATTACCCAGAGTATTTTGGCATCTCAGTAACTTCTTTTTTTGCAGAGAACCCTCAGTGACCAGTCCTTAAATCTCTTATCTGAAGAGACTTCACCTGTGTACCTATCCAGGCCAGCAGGGTTAGCTGCATAACTAAGATTTATTGTTCTTGGACACACAGTTCTAATCAGTGGGTTGTAGAAAGTATTAAGGAATGCATGGAGAATATTTTAGTGATGAAGTAATGTTTTCCAGCAAAGCTCTGTATAAACTACCGAGAATAGGAAGAAACTTCGAGATATTAACTTGTTGCTCATCATATTGCTCCCTACTAAAAAGTTATAGGCAAAAGTAAGAAACTTTAAAAATATATATATTTGGAAACATTTAATGGAGTATCTCAATTCTTGATTGAGCTCTCCACTTTGCTCCACTACCTCATTTTTTTTTAAATACAATGCATTTAAAGAGTAAAGTTTGATGGAGAGGAGCAGGTAGGCTACGTTATCTTAGGAAAAGGCAGAATAATGAATTCTGCTATCTGAAACATGCATCTGGCATCCCAATAATATCTAGCTTTAGCAAACTATTCTAAAATTATGTTCACTGCTTTAATAGATTCATGATAAAGAGTAAAATCATGAATCAGATTCTCAGCTGCTGTAAATTGGTGCAATGCCATGAAAGCCAGTGTGGAGCTACTCTGAGAGCAGCACCATAATCTGACTCAAATTATTAAGAGAGCTTTCATAAAGGTCTCTTAATAATTCTCTCTCTTAATAATTTTCATTTAAAAAAAAAAAATCTACCATTAGCACTTTATTGAACTCTTCTCCCTTTACTAGGGAGAAACTTCCCTTTACTCTACAGAATAAGCCTCAAATCTACCCAACAACACGATGCTGGGCCCTGGATATTAGTCCCCACTGCAGTATCAGCCAGACCACGCGTACAGCCCCAGCTTCTATTTACTGAAGAGGTAGGAAGAGAAAAACCTGTTTTAAGTGAAATCAGTCAAGTTACAGCAACAACCAATATTAACAGGTTTTGTGGTCTGAGATAATTATTAATACAAGACAATTTGCTAGTAGCCAATTAATACCTGAAAATAATTCATATTGTGTGAACTGAAGAAAGTCTTTAAAATAATTGTTGATTTATTTTTTAAATTGTGTCATGGAAGCTTAAACTTTTCACAGCTCTGTATTAAACAGGACAATTCAGTTGATGCCATCCATCAATGAATGATGAAAAGTTTCTGAAAAGCTACAGACTATATATTTTTTCCTACTATTTCCATTTTGTGCCTTAAGACCTAAACAATTATGTTTTCCACAATATGTTATATGCTAGTTAACATGCTGGTCAGTCATAATCTGTGCTTTCCAAAGTAGGTTAAAAAATAAACACAGCCTTGAGGTGTATCTGCCCTAACTCCAAAAACCAATGACAATTTTTTTTTTCTTACTGAGAAAAACACAACTGTATAGTCTTAAAGAGCTTTCTTATAAAAGAAAATGGGTGATATACAGAGAGGGAAACAGCACCAGCTACTGCATGAAGCTGCTGCTGACCTTTGGAGTTGCAAAATGCTGCTTTCAGCTTCTACCCTATTTTGGGAGCACGCACAAAGTTGAGGCTGTTTTGCAAACCCCAGTCAGTTAATCCTCACATGACCACTGAGATTAACTTTATACAGGGGTGTGAGAAAAAAAAAATAAGAAAAATAAAGTTTCTTCATCCTTGTAGACAGCTGAAGAGTTTTGTTAAAAATAAATAAATAATGAAAGAATATACTCACAAAAATGTATCTTTAAATATGTGCTTCCATGATCTTCAGTTAAAGCTTAAATTCTTATTTCTTTTCAACTTATTAAGCCATTTGAATTTGTTGAATTCTTTGGTTGCTTGGAATGTTTAATGCATTTTTAAATATAAAAATAAATCAAATAATTGTCACTTTGATATAAACAAATGGAGACACTTATCTCCATATTATGCAAACCATGCCCTTTAATAATATGCATATATAGTATTAGCAAAGATATTTTTATATGTATGTTTATACTTAAATGTTCCTAGGAGAAGTGGAGGAAGACTTGCCACTGCCCCAGGAGCATGTATTAGTCCTCCCTGTTTTTTTAACCATCCCAAAACAGCAACAAATCAACTGAAGAATTCAAGGGGCAAGGGTGAAATCCTGGATCCCAAAGCATTCCTGGAATGTCTGCTATGAGCTTCAGGACACGAAGAAATTCTTTACAGTTCTTTACTGAACTTATTCCCTTGTCAGGGATTGCTGCTAGAAAAAAAATGCAAATAGAAGAAGTGTGCATGCAGTAAAGAATCTGTGATGAACAGACCACAGTGAAAAGTTTAAGAACTCTTTAAAATTTAACAAGGCTTCAAGATAATAGAGAAAGGAATTACTTTTTTTTAGGCGCAGGACATTTAGAGCTTTGTTATCTGCAGGTTTGTTTTTTTGTTTTGGTTCTTGTTTTTAATTGCAAAGCTCTGGTCCATTAATTTCATACCCAGAACACATAAAATTTTGCTTTTTATTAAATATGGAGGAAAAAAAGAAGCATCTTGACACACAGTTGACTTAGAGAAACATAACGTATCCATGACAAAATTAAAATGAAACAACCAACCTTTTCCTACCACACACATTTGATCTTTTCCATTTCCAAAAACAGCTGGAACAGTTTTGTGTTATGACTGCCTGTGAAGACATCCAAGACATTTCTCCCATTCCTAAACTACTTGCTTGAAAGAGTCGTACATTAAAGACTAAGGTTTCTCGGAGCACTGAGGTGGTTCCCTGTGATGGTGGGCTAGACTTGTACATCAGCTACAAAACCAAACAAGTATCAGTCAGATTTGATTTCAAGCACAAGTTTTCTAGAAGAGAATACTCAGTCTTACCAAAATACTAGCAGACTGTATATAGAAATGCTGGTGCTAGACTTCCTGGAGGAAAAAATGTTCCTTTTAAAAATGATTGGCATTTTTCACAACAGCCTTACTGTTCAGCATTCTGGCTCTGTAACGAGAAAACAGGAGTCCACGGGGATTTGTACAGATGAATTTATGGAATGGGGATCGTGGCCAATTTCTCTGGGGTAGGGATGATGTCACTTTTTCTTTAATTAAGGTACTTTTAGGATTACAGGTAACTGTAATGTGCCTGGAAAACATGCACTGGTCTGTTACCTCAAGACTCGCTTTCAAGACTAAGATGATGTCCCTAATGAGGGCTTCTGGAGACAAACATCACAAACTTGAAGAATAAAGTGTCATTAGGCACTGATCCAAGGACACCAAATGACACTGAGAAATGTTATAAGTACTCGATCAAAACCAGTCTTTATCAATTAAGATGAGCAATGCTATTGTAATTAATATTGAATTAAAAGGTATCAAGATGAATCAATGCCAGCTCACCAATGCTAGGAGGTGACTGGGGACAGCCAGCAGGGCTTCACTAAGGGCAGATGGTGCCTGACAAATCTGGTGCCCCTCTACAATGCGGTTACAGCACTGGGGATAGGGAAAGAGCAACTGACATCAGCTACCTGGACTTGGGCAAAGCATTTGTCAATACCCAAATCAGTAATAAAATAACTTCTTTGGCAATAAATTGTATTAAATATATAAGTAAAAAAATTACCCAAGTTGAGACCATTTCCTCCACCACAGCATATGGCTGGAATAAACTATGACCACTACCACTTCCATGCAGTAAGAGTAATTAGTAAGGCAAAGTTTTCTACATTTTATCCAATAATGAGATTTTAACTTTTTTTCTGGTTCATACATGATCGTCATATATAATTTATTAACTACTGAAAACATTCCCAATGTAATTTAGTCAGTCCCATCAACAATACTTCTTACCAGTGCTTTGTTTTGTACAATCTCAACTTCGGCGTCTTCAGAGTCCGGCCCCTTCAGCTCCCCATGGAGTCATTTCACAGCTTAGCATGTTTGCTGGAAACCTCTTTCCCCATATCCAGCTTCCCTCTGAAATTTCCCCTTATTCATTTCAAACGATCCACATTTATAATGATGCTTTTGTATGGTTCGTTGAACTTTGTTTCTTCTTCCCTGAATTCACTGGGCACTAACTCGGTTTTTGTTCTGCTTTGGTTTTAATACTTGTTTTAATACCCTGGCCGTACCAATTTCCTTTTACTATCTGAAGTCATTTGCAGAAGTACAAAATAAAAAACGGTACTACAGCAAACACTTTAAATTATGTTCCTAAGGCATCAGTTATTAAAAATTCACAAGGGGATAGGTAAAGATGGTCCTAAATATCATAAATGATAAACACCACAACAAGCATTAGAACTGACCAAAGCTGCCCAGCAGATAGTTCAATTGTGGGTCTTAAATGAAGGTTACCCTTAAGGTTAGATATTTCATATTCGTTTCCAATCACTGAGAACTTTGAAACTGTTAAAAACTGTGCTAAAAAGGCACCTTTTCTCTGCTATTCAGTAGGTTGTCAAAAGGAAATCTAAAGAGTTTTACCCAATTCTACCAGTACCACAGGAAGACAAGGTAAGTGCAACTCTCTTCTTGTTCTCTAAGTTTACTAATTCACAGTTTGACACCAGGATGAAAGAGGAATCCTAGATCCAGACCAAAACTGCTCTTTAGAAGTCCCTCATCTTCATTTTCTCCCACCACCTTCTCTAGCTTTAACGTGGCACATTACAGAGGCAGCTTGAGTGCTTCATTTCAAAAACACCTTATCTTTTCTGCCCTATCAGCAATCAGCTGAACTTTGGATGCACATTCAGAGAGACATGGAAAGCTGCAAACAGATCACACCAAGGAGAAAGAGGAGCTTACAAAACAACTCATGATAATCAGGGCCTGCTGCACTTGAGCAAGCAAGACCTAATTTTCTGGTAGGTTCCCCATATTCAGCAGCCTTCTGATGCAAGAGACATCTTTCAGCTACTTAGTATTTTAGAATGTCAATGTAAACAAGATCATCAGCACAGATTTCATCTTAACTAGATTATAAACAGATTGATCCTGTCCACAGATCTTCATTTTTCAACATATATTAGATTTTTGTTAACTCACCCTGTAAGCACAGGATAGCTAGGTTAGGAGGGATTACAAGTCTTGACAGCTCAGTAAGGAACTGTCGGCAACACTCAGCAAGCAATCAGCTGGAGGTTTTTAACTGTGCCACTGATTGCTCCTTGCAGTGCTGATCTAGCACCTGTAAGGTTTCAGTGAATGGGATTCGATGATAAGCATGAAGCCAACTGTTTGAGGCTTTTGGAACATGCTGCATTTATGCTGCTTAGTTTCAAATTCTCTTAGAAACAGGGAGTTTCTTTCAGAAGTGGTAAATTGCACAGGCTCAACACTGCAGTATAAAGGAAGCCAGGCCTTAGTCTACAGTGCAATGTAAATTGTCTTCCCCTGAAAAGACATTTAGTATGCCTATCCTAATAGTATTTCTCCTACCAGGAGAAATTTTATTTCTATGGGAAGTGTCATTTGCAATGAATTTCCTTTAAAGAATCATAACGCAGCCTTGAGAGCACTCCCAGGTGAAACCTACCTTATAAAGAGCCATAGATCAGCATATGAGCAATGAATATCATAGAATTAGTGAATATGCAGGATATCTACATACACTGTTAATTTGTACAGTGCTTGTGTATTATTAATCTTTCCAATTCCATCCCTTGGAGTTGGATATATAGAGAATGAATTCTGCACTGGCTTCGCATATTAGTGACTAATGACTTTACCAGAAAGCAGCTACAGTCTAATGACTAGGCTACATCTACTCTGCCACATCACAAAAGTAACTGCAATACCAGGTAAAAGTGCACGCTGTAGCTCAAAAGTACAACTACAGGAGCCTGGAAATTGGCACATTATTTTGCCAAGTACTCACATCCCTCTATCTCAAATCCACTATGACATGAAATCCAAGACTCCTGAACCACAGGAGCAACCAACTGCAGGAGCAATTGTAGCAGTCATTAACATTCTTCCACACTCCATTTATATATATATACATGCACATATTTATAGAACAATATATATATACACACACACTAATAAATGTCATTGTATAACAACAGCAATGCATGTAACAGGGGAAGTTCAGGAGTTTGCACAGATATCTAAATCAAGAATCCACTTGCAAATCTGAGGTTACTTGACTGTTCCCATTGAAATCGGTGGTGAAGGCAGCAGTGGCTTCTATTACTTTTGCACAAGAAATAATTCTGACATCCTTTCTCCACTAAGATTACTTACAATGACAGCTACAATACCTGACATGCATTGGTGCAGCTGTAGTTTACCAATACAAAAACCTCTCTGCGTAAAGCAGAACTGTCTGGAAGTCACACAAACTCACCCTGATGAAGTCGATGCTATCTACCAGCAGAGGTGACTGTTTTAATTGACAACTTACTAAAGCAATGACATTACAAAACAGAAGAAAAAACCCTGAAAAAGCAAACCACATGCACACCAAGTAAGTGCATACTTAGTAATTAAGCTTTCCACTCATCACTGTTTTTCCTGGAGAACCTAACTGCACTTCACATATTCAAACAAATGTCAAATATCAAGAATGGCAAAGAGTTTTGACTGGTTATTACCAGAAGTGGCAAATCAGTTTGTGTTCAGGTTCTGCAAGTTGGATATTTCCATTTGCCAAACAAAAAGTTCTAATACAACCTAACGCTATCACCTTTATTTACCAAAAAGAGATTTTGGGTTACAAATAAGTACCTAAGGGGAATTCCATCTGGTTTCTGGCATTTTCTGACTTCGCTTAATGCAACATTAGGTCTCAAACTGACAGAGACTTCAGTAAGGTTTCTAAATATATCAAGTTAAATGAGATTCATTTTTGAAGGATGAGGATACACAGCTGTTCAAATACGGCTATTATGTATTATTTTTTGTAAAAATCAACATTATAATAAAACTTACAAATTTCTTCCAAGAACTTGAAGCTTGTTTATATATAACACAATTACGTAAAAATAACATTTATCTGCTATTTAATTCAGCTGGAAAAATCTTTTGGTAGACTACCAATTTTTATTCCCAAATAAAATATTCAAAATATTTCCTTCTCTACACAGGATCACATTACACAACACACAAGAAAAGCTACAAATGGAATTGAAAACCACAGTGAAAGATTATCCAAGATTTACACAGCAAACAGTTCCCAAAAGATCTATTAAAAGGCATAATAAATACTTTCCCCAAATAGGCAATACAATAAAAAGTATAAATGAACAAACTCTTAACCTTATTTTCTTTTCACTATAGCTTACTTACTGTAGAAACCCAAATCTATCTGTGACTTTGTAAAGATGATAGTCAGCATCTTCCCATGGCTCAATCTGTGCACCGTCTCGTCCCTGATGGAGAAGGAAAAAAAAAAAGAAGGGTCAAATTAAGTTTGATGGCACAATAAGCTAAGACACAAAAAGCTCAGACATGAAGACAGGCTTGAGCCATTTGAAGTGTAATCTCTGGGACACTATGGTAGTAGAGAGGAGTAGGAGGAGAACACTAGGCCAAAACTGATGAACCAAAAATAGCAAAGTAGCACGCCTCCCTCAGCCACTGTGAGCATTATCATCACCACAGGAAACCTCTCTTGGTCACTGCTGAACACAAAACAAATTTCAACTACTGATTCCAAGCAAAGATTGGTAACATACATGTTACCGGGTGTGAAGAGAGAACAAAAGTCATACACACATTTTTCCCTTATTAAAATACAAAGCTACTCATACGACTACACCCTGTGCAAGATACCCCTATGTCTGATATCTGAAATGTTTCCAACTCTACAAACAAGTCTGTTGCTCACTACCCCAATGGCAATTATAAAGCCCTCAAGTATTAGAAGAATATGTGAACGCAGTGTAGGCATTCTAGGTATGTGCTGTGCTAGGCTTTTACTTGACAAGTAGCTTAAGGAAAAGATAATGCCTAATATTTCTTTAATCCCTCGCAGCAATCTGACTATGAATGCAGTTTACTTATCTTTTAAGTTCCCTGTAATGATTTAGGTGTTTCTATCACCATAACAGAATTCAATAAAAACTACAGTAAGAGTTCCTCTGATCTTACAGATATACTTAGCATCCTCAAACACGCTATTTTCATTACTTCTAAAAACATTACATTACTTAAAATAGCCCCAAAGCAACTTGCCGTGCACCTGAAAAATGAGTTGATTGAGTTATTATCGAGAACATCCCCTGTGGAGGGAGAATTTAGCTCACCCAGAAGCCAGTGTATCACGAAACCCTCAGATCAGTACTACACAGAGTACTGTAAACAAAAGCTAGCAGGAAACCATGATTCATATTTTTAATAAAAATATTATGAAGATGAATTATAAGATGTATTTAAATCATGATCATGTTCACTTACTCTGTCATACTTGGCAACTATCTCTGCTCGTTCCTGGGCAAGTTTGACAGCAGCATCCTGCTCGGCATCTGCACCTGTGAAGGATTAAGATAACGCCGTTCAGATTCTCTCCCTTGCGAACACAACTGCACTTAGATGCTTAGAAAATAGATCTTAACTTCAGAGAGATTACTTGGATGAAGAAATGCCAAAACAATTATATTAAAGCAAAATACGACCACGGTACACCTCCTGAATACTGTTCAAGAGTAAAATACAATTATTGGATAGTGTTCTAACTGCTGAATTTATAATGTTCCCCATTTTCTAATAAAATACTTATTAAATAAAGTTAAAAAAATAGTATCACACAACCCACTAACTGAAAGACCGAAGAAAGTAGTAAAAGCTACCAGTTGTCCATTCCGGAAATGTTTACATAGCCGAAGAAAACTAAAATGTACTCTACTGTTTTCAAACTAATTTTGAACCGTTTTCAGGATTCATACAGAAGGATTAGAATACTGTTAAATGCTCAAGAAATCATAGAATCATTTAAGCTGGAAAAGCCCTCTTAGATCATCATGTCTAACCACACAAATACAGGTATGGAGAAAATAATTCACCTTCTAAGCCAACACATTTTGAAATGAGATGCTAGGGAAAAAAATGTATGTAGAAATATATTATCATAAAATCTCAGCTTCCAATTGCAATGAAGGCAAGAACAAACACTTCTCCCAGGCAGCTGCAGCAGCACTGAAAGCCCAGCAGTTCTCTGCCTCCCTACCCCATCTCCTCTAGCACTTTGATTCAGAATGACTTCACATGAGAAACTGCCTACAACTCATTTCTCAGAAAACAAGGAAGGAGAGCGCTGTGGCATCAGACCTGCTACTTGTGCAACCCAGAGCTGAAAGAAGCATTAAGACTATCACAACAGAAGACTGATGAGCAAGAAAAACAGATGCACAGGTAAGCACTGGACATCACTGCACTGCAAGTGCAGCAGAGGTTATTACAATGGTGGAGTTAAAGTTTAGATAAATCTGGTTTTATTGAGGTCCCTCAGCATCATTCCCTTAGCAGAAGACATCCCTAGATCATGGATAGGAATGTACATGGGCACTGTGAGAGGGAAAGTCATGAAGATGCTTCTTGAATATTCAGGAACATAACGCACTGCAACATTCCACATTTTGAGGGGCAATGTTTGACTTGCCTCATTCATTTGATGCCCATCATAAGACTGTGAAAGACTCAAGAGTTGATTTGTTTCAATTCTAATTCGATTCTATCCCTATTTCAATTTTTCTATGATTAAAAAGCAATGAGTTGGGGATAAAGCAACATTTTAAAAAGCCATGAAATAATTTTCAAACACTGTTATAGAAGTAAATCCAGACGTATTTTTTAATTTACTGTTTAGTTCATGGCAACATCATATCTGCTGAGCATTAATTCTTCAGCAGATGTACTTATCAACCATCTGGACCACAAAATATGAGAACAGATCAGATATTATGGGCTTCTTTTTAGCATGTGACATTATTAACAGTTTTATTTGCTCAAAGCCAGTATTTCTTTATTCAAGCCTACCTACATATTTCTCAGATATTTAGAGAAGTTGTGCCAAAGTGGCTTTCTATGCTGTATGACAGCTTGTGCTTGCTCTCCACGTGTTTTCCCTCAAAGTTTCTTAGGGGGAGTGCAGACAGAACCCAGCATGCCCCATCACAGACACATCGTACAGGCAACAACGATGCTCGTCCCAAATTTCTCTAATGAAAAGTCTGACCGCTTTTTTGATTTTTGGAGATTATGAGTAAAAGCTTTACACTTTGTTCTACTCATTCTATTTTCATCAGTGAGGAAATCAGGCTTTGCTGTATTTTCCCCAACGTACACCAGAGCCAGTCCTCATGTATTTATGCGACTATTTAAAATTTAAGAAGTGCATCTGTTGTATTTTGAAGCTACGCATCCCTGTGCCACGACACTGATAAATAATTTCCTCCCTGTAAGGTGCTCAATGAGTTGGCTCATTTCATATTGCCAGCCTTGAGTGCCATCCAAGCAGGGCGCTGTCCTCTGGCTCCTCTAGGTGCTGGATCCGCCTTTAGCCATTCCTACAGAGGACTGCAAGACACAAAACAGTTTGGCTTTGGTTTTGGCTTTGTCTGACGGCTTTCTGGTTCCTGTGGGCCCGTTACCCCAGCCACCTGCCTGTACAGTGAGCAGGACCCAACTCCTAGAGGCCAGCCCCGATGCCCTTCTAGAATCTCCTCCCAGCACTGTCACCACACAAAGGCACAGGCTGAACTCTCCGAGCACATTTGAGAGCTACATATTCCTGACACGATGATATCACTACATTTTTTAATCCTTTACTAGTTGAGGTACTGCACCTACTGAACTGACATTGTCCTCTTAAAGCTCCCAAGCCTACACTGACAAAGCCAAGGAGTCCTTTGCAATTAAGAAGCTATAGGAACCATAATCAAAACCAAATTGCATTTGCTTTTAAAAGACACAAACAAATCTTTATAGGAAACCAATTACAAGTTTTTAAAAGTAAATTTATGCTTGCTAGGAAAGCCATTACTCCATGAGAAAATCCAAATAGGGAGCAACCCTAATCTTTCCTTCTCCAATGGTTGATTTGATAAAGCGTAGCCAAACAAGTAGGAGGAACTGTGTTTTTTATTAATAGAATTCAAAAATAGATTACTGCTTGTATTTAAAAATACCCTCAAAAGGGCATGCACAGCTCTTCAACAACATGGATGGATTAAATGGCACAAGTTGAAACAAAGTTTAAATGTACGATTAAAATAATGCAGAACTTTATTTGCAACAGAAACCGGGTCCTGATTTATGCCAAAAACACAGCCCTGGCTTACCTTCCTGTCCTGCATTAGTAACACGTTAAGTCTGACATGTTCAATGCCTCATGACAATTCAATTACATTTGGTGGGGAAATTATCATATTCGTTGCCTTTCCAGTAATCCTCTTCGCTTGCTGCCAAAATTATCTTAACCTTCTAGCTGCACTGAGATGGTTTAATGTTACATTAATCCAGCCATGCTGAAAACTCAAAAACAGCTTGAGACGGGGACAAGAGGTTATATTGCAGGAGATGAGCATAAAATATGCTTCTTATAAGAAGAATTATTTAAATATCTGCAAGTTGGAAATTGCACAGTGATTCCTGATGAAGTAAAAGCTAAATATGGGAACGAATCATGAAATAACCTTCCTAGGCAGCAAAATATATCGCTGCATTACACAAAATTAAAACGAAGACTTTAGAATATCAGTTGGTTATCAGTTTGCTCTCACTGAGAGCAGTTAAAGATGTGAAACAAGCGTGATTAATTTTCCTAATTAAAATTAGCATTGTATATGATCAACACCACATTTTACAGCACACAACACAATCTCATATGAAGCTGACATCAACCTATGGTCAACTGAGTAGTGCAGAGTACTGAATTTGACTAAAACCTGGGGAAACATATTATCACCAACCTAAAAAATGAAAGAAGTGGAATCGATGGTGATAAAATTAGCCCATGATGGCACAACAGGCAGCACATGCAAGTCCCTAACATCATTGGTTGGCACTACAGGGTACAAGAAGAGAACTTGGCCAGCAGCAATGTCACGCACCTTGCTTTTGAAGGAGATAAATCACAAAAAGGAAGGCCGGGACCAAAACACATTATAGAGTATTTTCTCCTCAATGCTGTCACACAGTTTCCTATACTTTAGAAATATTACAAATTTATAGAGTTTGAAAGGCAGCACGCAAAGGATTTGAAGCATCATTACAGAAAAATCTGGACAGAAATCCCAGTCCATGATGATGTTAAAAAGGGCTGACATAACAGCCAGATTACTGCTTTTCTTTTACCTTGGGAATCAGATTATTTTACTTTTTAGCACTGCTGAGGTGACTGGCAAGCAGCTGGATTTGAACTTTCAGAAAATTACTTAAGGCTGCAATGAGATTTGGTCTCATTTTGCAACTCACTAACTTTAAACTGATAGAGCCAGGACTGCTAAGTTAGACATCTGTAGGCTGCCATCAGCCCTATAAGGCAAGAAGAAAGCATTGCCTACAAGTTTTGTGCCTGCATCACTCCAACAAGTGTCTCCCTTCCTCACCCACTTCCTCACCAGTCCAGTTATCCAAGGACTGAAAAGGACAGTGCCTTCAGAAACAGAGCAAGGGAATGGTATATAAGAAGTATTAAATGACAAAGGCAACAAAAAATTAAGCTAGTCCTATCACAAGGACACAATCCCAGTTCGTCTTCAGTGTTTATCTTCTGCAAAAGATCAGTGATCTGGAGATGTCAGCATTACTTAGAGGCAACAAATGTACAGGTGAATTAGGGATGTGATCCTGCTAGCCACTACCAGGTGCCATGCATCAAAACCCCATGTAAAGTAAAACTCCACATTTTGAAAGTTGGAGCTTCTTCAAAACTTCAAAACACGTGCCCAGTTTGGTCTATTGGTATAAGAATTGAAAAACATTGCATTAATTTAAATTCCTAAGGTGATAACAAACAGGCTTCTTACACAAACTTAAAAATTGCTGGAAACTCCCCACTCCTATTAAGCAACCGCAATTCTAAGTCTCCCAAAGCCTTAGACCTTACTTTTCCTAAATTCCACATTTTTCCAATCCTAAGGAAGAAAGGACAGTAAAATTTAAGAGAAGAGAAACTAATAGTAAGAGACAAAATGCAAGGGAAAAAAAAATATTCTGCTCCCTAATGAATGCAAGACTAATTGTAACGGACCAAGTGCCATAGCAGTTTAATAGCAAAACAATAGATCCAAGTAAAAATAAACACCATTTAAAGTGAAACAATAATGTACCCTACAAATGGATGTAAACATTAAATTCTATTAATCAACTTTTTTCAAGGACAGAAAACGTTACAAGATACTAATACAAAACTACACTTCTGACAGTTACTAACCAACTCAAAAAGAAATAATCCTGCCCTACTCTCTCCTTCATCCCATCTTCCCCCTCCCATTTCACAGGGCGAAACGTTAGCTGCTGTATGTATACATGTGCAGGCAAAGGAACCTTAGATCTGAGGGCCCCTGTTACTCACCCAAAATGTAAGTTTCTCTGTTTTTTTGTTTGTATGTTTGTTTGGTTTTGGTGGTGTTGGTTTTGATTTTTTGTTTGAGAGTTTGCTTGCTTGAATTTGGGGGGGTTAAAAATCTGTAATAATGTATTTTTGTACTCATTTAAGTTAAACACCTGAACATGGAGGACCCTTCCTGCAGCCTCAGCAGTAACTCAGGTTTCCAAACTACAGGAATGAGAACGAGCAGCACTTTCCTTCGTGTTTCCAGCAGCCAAGGAACAGCCTGCGACAGCCCAACAGCACCCTGAATCCTCCTGGTCAGGGGGTGAACCCCAACAGCCCACAGTTGCACCTGGTTCTCACCCAGCTCAGCTCCTCCAGGCTGTTGCAGCCGAGTGAGGAATCAGCAAGAGATGGTAGCTTTCTGTTCTTGCCCTGGAGAAGAAAGCTTCTGTTGCTGAAGTTTAACTAAGACTCTGTATTTTGGTCTGTTTACCTAATCCTGCACGGCTTCCAGTCCTGCTCAGCTACAAGGCTGCAAACCAGTAGGGCTTTGAACAAACCATGTTCAAAAGTGGTATCCATCCGCAAGCCACTGAGCTTCTAGCCCATGTAAAAACAGCCCAACGACTCAGTGTGAATGACCCTTGGGCTGACAAACTCACTACTGAGACTTCTCCCTGAAACAACCCAAAAATGCCCTGTTTGACACCTCACCTGGGAAAGGCAGAAACCACCGAGCACCTGCTTCTCCATCAGGGCAGCACAAAGCGCCACCGAGAGCCTCAGAGATTCTTCACACATCTCACAGGAACCTGTAGGTACATCACAGGGCTCGTGCCTTAGCACCAACACAGCAGGTTGCTTCTTCCAGCTGTGCCACACACCTCAGTAACGCCTCCTTCTGTGCAGCTGAGGGTTCGCATAGTGTTACCATCCCGTGTAATCCTGAAAAGATTTCTCCCTGGTTTGCTCCTTGACCCACCATCACCGCCTCCTCGACTGCACAGTGCTCTGAACCCCCTCAAAGACTTGGGGGCATTTATTTGTTTTCTATTACTTCCCTCGCATCCTTGCTTGTTGGCACATCACGCCTTCCACTTGCACAAAGAGCTGCCCTGGCACAAATTCCCGTCCACAGGCACCACCAGCAGCTGCTGTGCATCGGCACATTCAAGGCCCATATCGGAGCAATAAACAAAACATTTTTTAAGCCTCTCGTCATCTCAGAAAGCCCCTTTAATACCAGTGCTGTTTATTTTCCTTCGAGTCCGTTCGCACAGACAATGAAACAAAAGCCATGACATAGGCTTAATAGTATTTTGTTGTGGGTAGATGTTTAAAGAAAAACTTGGTAAATACCTGCACACAGATATTAGACCTGCACCACACACACAAGAAAAGATTAAATATTTATTATACTTTGTTGTTTTTTTTCCATGAGTGTTAGTTTAGGCAGTGAAAACGGAGTTAAATAGTTGACATTAGAAAAGCAATCCCTTTTACATTGCAATGACTTCTCACGAAAAAAACACCACTGTTAGTTAACTGAGCTACATTTCTTCCACCTTTAAACATAATCGTGTACCTTAAGCATAGCAGGTATTAAAAATTATCACTCATCAGATGGTAAAGAGAAGCAAAATAGTACAAAGTTATCTGCAAAAAGTTAAACAATTAAAGAGCAGTATATAAAATAAAGATATTTTACCAGTCTGTAGATCGTGGTTTTCAGCCCAGTCCTTGTAAAAGTCAGTTTTAGTCTTCATGAAGCCAACCTGTTTATTTCCAGATCATATTTGAAATCACTGCATCAGAAAGTAACTGGGGAAAGTTCTCCTCCTCCTCTTGGAGCAACCATCGCATGTAACCGAGCTACTTGCCATTCCCTCTTTCTTTTTCTCCAAGGCATGGCCCCTCTGCAGCTCCCCAAACTGCAGCTACTCAGACAAAGCTGCCATTTGTTAGCCAGAAGTGTCATGCAGGCGACACGCTCGTGTTATCCTCTGCAGCCTACAGCCTGGCATTCCAGCTAATAATAAACAAGGGGATTGGAACAAACGGCCTCACAGGCCGCTGCTCCTCTAACACATCCCTGTTATGCTCGTGGGGAAGAATTCTCCCTGGTATTTACCCAGAGCTGCATGAAAAGCATCTTATTTGAATAACTTACTAGAAACGGGACTTAAAGTATCCCGTTCCTGGCTTATTTCTTAAGAAACCATGAAATGAAAGCTTGTAAAAACATAGTTGAGATTTCTGGAAGTGTTTGGCATTCCCTGCTCAGTGGATGGAATCTGGCTTTTTGGGTTGTTTTTTTTTTTTTAGAGCTACTTTATTGTTGAGGAGAACTTGGGGACCTGAAATATCGAGGACGTTAGGAGCTGCTAAGAATGTTTTCCTCGATGAAATTCGAGATTTAACATTGTCAGAATTGCTCTGCTCTCTGACAGCTGCTGTGCGGTCAGCACCCTCAACATCTGACAAACAAATCTCCGTGTCAAATATTCACACAGATCAAGCCCCTCTCCTACATAATTTTTAGTCTTACCCAGAGACTGTCTCTCTCAAGCAAAACGTCAGCTGCTGTGCCGTGGTTACAGCCAGGAACCTGCCTAGAACAACCAATTTCATTTCTTAACCTAAAGTCAGGGGGTAAAACCGCCAAACCAGGCTTGAAAGTCTTGTGTGGGCTTCCAGCTCTCCGTGAAGCCAACAGAAAGACAATCTCTGGGCTGTTTCACCCAGAGAAGGCTCAGGGGGATCTTATTCTCTGAGATACCTGAAGGAATGGTGCAAAGAGGACGGAGCCAGGCTCTGTTCAGTGGTGCCCAGTGCCAGGACAAGAGGCAGTGGGCACAAACTGGAACTCAGGAGGATCCATCTGACCACCAGGCAGCACTTCTGTGCTGTGGGGGTGACGGAGCAGTGGCACGGGCTGCCCAGAGAGGCTGTGGGGTCTCCTCCTTCGAGATCTTGGATCCACTTGGATGTGGTGCTGGGCACCCTGCTCTGGGTGGCCCTCCTGGAGCAGGGGTGGGACCAGATGGACCCAGAGGTGCCCTCCCACCTCAGCCATCCTGGGACTCTGACTTCTGAGAAGCATTAAAATGCCAGGAACAGATCTGATCAAGTGCAGAAAACCATTCTTTTTTCCCCAAGGGACTGGAAAAAAAGAAGTTCCTTCAATTGTTTCAATCTTCTTCCTCATATTGCCTCGCAGAGCACTAAGCCTGGAAATGAGCAACAGCTCCTTTGTCCTTCATCACCATTTACTCCTTACAGACCCTACCCAAACCCAAGCATCAATAATTTAGGCTGCCGATACAATGTGAGTGCACTGCCCTGCCTCTAAGCACATTTCCCTCTAATGTGACATTTTCTTGTTGTTGACATTCTTACACAGTGGTGATCTTCTTGCTATGTAAGAATTGTCTTCAATTTTTCTCATAATACAACTAACAAACTACAAATCCAACTACAAAAACCATTCTCCCCTTCCCACTGTTAAAAGTCAGTATTTTATCAGTATTTCTTCAGAGTCCAACCAGTTGTAGTTATACTGTATGAGGAGGAGAGGTAGAAGATATGAAAGCAAAGACTGAACTTGCCTGAAGAAACATTATTGAACTCTCACCTTAATGAAAACTCACGTTTCCTTACAGCAGAATGCTTGCAGGTCTGTAGGATCCCCTACGAGCTGCAGCAGTCACCGACGGAAAATGGCCACTTTGGAAATTAGCTGAGTTAACTGCCACGAAAAGCTGCCTCAAAGCCATTTGAAAGCAATCCCCAAGGGACTCAAAGCAAGAGCAAGGAAACCAAGGCAGGCCTGCTAAGTTATATGCCGCAGAGGAAGCTTGTGTCAAAAAATGAAATTAGAATTTAGGAGTCCGATACGTATCTCAAAGAACTGAAACACCCACTCTTACTATCTGCCATCTTCAAGCAGCAATTGACTTAGAGGAAAGGACTTACGGGAATTCTACTCATTTTAATTAACTACTACAATATGTCTAGGGACATATTATTTTTTATATGTTTTTTAAATAATAAGGTTTAGGTTGGATATTAGGAAGAACTTCTTTACCGAAAGGGTTGTGAGGCACTGGAATGGGCTGCCCAGGGAAGTGGTGGAGTCACCATCCCTGGAGGTCTTTAAAAGAAGTTGAGATGTAGAGCTTAGGGATATGGTTTAGTGGAGGACTGATTAGTGTTAGGTCAGAGGTTGGACTCGGTGATCTTGGAGGTCTCCTCCAACCTAGGTGATTCTGTGAAATAATACAGCCTTACTAATACTTACTAGTTAATAAGAGCACTGACAGAACAAAATTCAAAATAAACCGGCAAGAAAATGAAATAAAAATATAATCTAATAAAACACATCTCAGCCATCTGCTTATTCACAATTATTTGTACGTGTTTCACAAAAACAAACACACCTTAAAATTAAGTCATCGTCACCAGCCATGCCCACAACCAACCCAGCTGGATGTTTGAAGTCTGAAGGCTCATGTTGGCACCTCGATCGTACAGACGTTATCGCGAGGGTTACGAAGTGGAGCATCAGGAGCTGGCAGGGATCTGTGGCAATTCCACTTCACCGAGTGCTGTGCGTGCAGTCACAAGCCACAGGCTGATTAATTTATGGGAGGTGAACAATAGGGTGCAAAGCCAGAAGAAAGCATAATCACTAATTTCTGACAAGCTCCGCTGAAAAGAGTACAGCCAATTTTGCACGATGCTCCTCTCTTGGAAGGCAGGGTGGGTACAAAACCAACACCAGCCACACTCCTGCCCAGGACTCTTGCCAATACAATCCCAAATATTTTATGGCAGCTTTTAATAGACATCATTTTAAAGGCTTGGGCTGGGTATAATTTGGGGTTTGCCAGTATGTGAAGACTGGTCTGACTTGTGCAACAACTAGCTAACGTCTGATGGCTCTGCTTGAGTCAGCTTTTGTTCCTCTTCCCAAGGGTGTAGCTGGTGCCTGGCCTTTTCAGGAGTTTATTAGTATTTTTCTCTTTCCTTGCTGCTAAGAAAAGGCAGCACTACGACCATTAAGAAGTGGTCAATCACTTATACATTATTCTTAAAGGAAATGCAAACACCAAAAAAGCAACTAGAAAGATCCCATCTTCATGAAATACCAGGAGGTTTGCTACTACACAGAAGGCATTTTACAGACTTCCAAAGATTACATTTCCTGGAACTCCTCCTGTGGCTCCAGCCGACGCTGCTAGAACATGTCAGCTGTTTCATCTACAACCCGTGCACATTACGCCCACGTTCCCCTACAAATTCATGACCTTTCCCAGCACCAGTCCAAGTCTTCATAATTAATGTCTAAACATAATATTCTGCAAAGCAGCTGCTGTATTAGATGGAAAGATGAGACACACGACCACAGGAGCAGTATTGTTGGACGGAAAACCAGGAGTATTTCAGGAATTTTACCTACTGCTCACTGTAAGTCAAGCCATCCTTTCCACACAAGCACTTTTCCAGGTATCAGTTATGACTTTGTAAGCAAGTTCACCAAAAAATGACAATTTTTGGATCCCTCGTACCTTAAGATAGAAGTATGTTATTAGTGCAGGCACAAGTTTCCAATCCTCAGAGGTTTTCCAAGCTAAAAACTGTTCTGCAAACCTGTTCACAGCTCCTTCAACCCCTACAGGTTAGTAAATACAGAAGCTAAATGATCTTTCAGCACGATTCAATGGAACAGTTCCCCACAAACAGTTTCCTCTTCATTTTCCCAATGCCATACATCAGGGTGACAAGTAAAAGTCATTTTTCCCAGTAACATAAATCAAAATAACACTTTTTTAAAAAATTAGCTGAAATTTTCTGACAATTTCCAACATAATCTCGAATTTCCTGTATTGTACATTTCAATCAGTAGCAGACCGTGAACATTTTAACAGCGCTAAGATTTGCAGTATCAATTTAAAGAGAAAAATGGTCGTAATATTTTAGATTCTGACACGAGCCAGAACATTTCCTACCAAGAGTTATGCTTACCACATTAGCAGACTTAAATATAAGTAGTCAGATGCCATACTGCACTAATTATGTTGTCTCTTGATTAATCATTTTTATCTCAACATTAGTCAAAATTAATGGAGCAAACAAAAATGCTGTTTTAAAATTCATCCTTAACGATGTGGTGTCTATTCCCAGCTTAAAGCATCACCAAAGCCATGCTCAGGCGTAGAGGGGAAGAAATGTTCAGAAGCAGCTCTTTGTTTGCAGGGAAGCCGTGTTCCTTGGCTTTTGTAACTGTAACTGGGGGCAGTGATCTGTATTTGTATCATTTTGCCATCTAAAATATGAAGTTTTGTTTGTCTACATAGGGAATATTTGAATGGATTCAGAAAAAATGAGAAGTTATTATACTACTGATAGGATTGCATCCCAGCTTCCTCTTACCAAGCGTACATAAAAAAGTCTTTTTCCCCCTTCTGCTGAAGCAGAGATCAGAGGGCACCCAGCCATCAGTCCTTCCCCAAAAGCAGGCGAAACCAAGCCTTCAGCCTCTGGCAACCCTTGAACTTCAGCCTCCTGCATACTGGTCCATCTTCGAGCAGATAAACACTTCAACTGTGTGAACACCCTACAGCTACAATCATCATCCTCTAAGGAAATCCTACAAGAAGTCCGAACGGCACAAAGAAGCTTCTGCGACATTAAACCTACTCTTAATGACTCTAAGTTTGACTAAGACTACAGGAGGACATCAAGGCAAATTTCAGTGAATCACAGAATTGTAGGGGGTTGGAAGGGACCTCAAGAGATCATCGGGTCCAACCCCCCATTTGATACCTGCTTGCTTACAACAGCAGTCATGTCTACACAGCCCAAAGGAGACTTGGAAAAATCAGATCAGCTACTCAACATATCTCTCATTTGCTTTATTAAAAATGAAGTGGCAACTTGGTAGAGGAAGGACTAGCATCCCTTCTGAACATTTGAAATCACCTTAAGTAAAGTGCTTGGTTGTGGGTTTTGATGTTTATAAAGTGGTATAGGAAGGACCAGAGGAATAAGAGACTCAGTTGAAGGGTAAATTAGTTTGTTCAGCACCAGCAGTAACTGGGGAAGAAAACACCAGCTTTTTCTTCATCCCCACTGTGAGAAAAGGAAGTCGGCAATAGGCAGCCAGTTTCTCTTGTTTTTAGTTTCACTTCTCGAGGACTGGTAAACAAAACAAACTAAAGAGTCATGGAATTTCCCTTTCGAGGCCGGAACGAAGGCTCGAAGGCTGCCCTGTACTCCGTGTCCTGGCCTCCAGCTCTGGGAAACGCAGTGGAGCAGTCGTGATAAAGCCCAAGCTGCACACCTAACAGATATAAATCAGATTACACCGATATTTGGCAACACTAGTACAAGTTTGTTTGGATCCATTTAGTTTGCATCAGCTAAAATATTTATTAAACCACTTCAGTTTGGTTAAATCAGCACTAAGGGAAAGAGATTAATCTCTCAAACTTCGTAGCTGTTTATCCACAAAATGCTGTGCCAGTAAAATAAACTTTCTGGACACATCCCATCCATCACTTTTATTCCAATTCAGTGTTGAGTTTTTTTTGCTAGAGGAAACAACTAATTAGCTTTTATCCCTGTACATTAGCACAGTCTAGCAAAGCAGCGTTGGGTTTTTCCCCCAGCCTCAGTGTGGGGAGATGGGACAGGTCAGTAAAGCACAGACGATGCTGAGGTCCCGTGCCAGTGCACGGTCACTGAGAGGCAAGCACAAAGCTGCAGTAGTAAAGGAACACAAAACAGAGGTGAAAATGCTTATTTGAATATTTGATTTTAAAGAACAACACAGGTTAATTTGAACAGAATCTCCGGAGGTTACACTCCTCACTCCTATGCCTAATAAGTAGCACGGATCCCCGAGAGACGTACCACTTGGATCGTTCTTCGGATGTTCTGAAAATAGTTTACAAATATCCCGTGTTCACTTAAGAAGCCAATTATTAATGTATTCTGCTGCAGGACAGCAACAGTGACTTCAGTAACCAGAACACCAGCAGGTATACGTTAATACTAGTTTATAGGAAGATAACCATGATGTACCTTAACGGCACTTGTAAGCTTACCAACAACTTTTCAGTGCTACTTCTCTCAGAGTCAGCATTTTTATTTCAGGACTAATGCAAGATGAAGAGCGACAAACACGCTGCAAAAACCTTAAGAAGTTTGTGTTATAATGCAAAACCACATGAGATTAATTCTAGGCTAGGCCTGGCACACAGGCATTAAGCTCAGAATCGATTTATCTGTTAATGCTCAAGTCAATGATGCAGTAAACCTACTAATGAAGATCCACTTCTTACCAGTATGCTTTGTTAAAAAAAAAAAACAAGCACAAAAATCTGACCATTTGTCATAGCCTCTCATATCTTAGCAGAGAGTTAAAAGGATTTTTGAACTCAGTACAGAGCAGAAAGCCTGCTTTGTGCAATCCCAGCACTGACACCAACACTTGGGCAATACCTCTTGCAATTGGCAAGGATCGGTTCTGTGACAAGATATAAACAAAGCCTTATGCAGCTTTCAGCCCTGCTCAGTAACCTACTTCATTCCAAACTGATTGCTTTCAACCTCGACAAATTTCTTACCCCTCACAGAACCAAAATCCACAGTAAATTGTTACCAGGCAAAATCCTCCCCAAGAAGGGCAGACCAGAACATGGAAAGACCAGAACAAGAGGGCTGAGTGCTGACCCGGACATCAACTCAACCATATCCATGATAGCTTTGAGGTCTAACTACAGCCAGAAGCTGCAGATAAGAAAACAAATTGGTCAGAGCACATTGTATGCCTAAACTGCCTTCAAAGTTCTCATTTTGACACCGTCTTCACCACAGAAGTCACACCAGGACACTTCCCTCATCCTAAAGCTCATCGACTTCACACCAAAGTTCAACAAGTTCATGCTTCAATTTTCACTAGCAAAGTTATATTTAAAATAACTTGTCAGTGCATGGTTAAAAAATATATTTATTCCAGATTTTGGTTACTTATTTCTTTACCAATAAAGGCACTTCTTTAGTACACGTGAAAATCTAAAATTTATTTCCGATGTTACTCTAAAGACAGGTGATGTGCCCCCTTAAAACACGGCACTGTAATACAAAAAGCCAAGGCATTAACTCTGTAAAGGTATTCCCAAAAATCTAGGTGTAGGGTAAAAAACATAGAGGTTGAACATAACAAATGTTGTTTTAGTTACGGCATTTTGGAAGGATTGAGTTATCACTCCTGGGCCTTCAACCTAGATGAAAATCCAACAGCCTTTCATCAATTGTTTCCCCTTCAGCAGAAGTACAGTTATCATTTGCCATCATGTAAAGAAGTCAGAATTAGGGAAAATTAACATTAAATATTCTAAAAGAGGAGAAATTGTTAAATCCAACGTCAAACTTTTTGCTATTGTAGCAAGTTCCTAGAGGAATTTACAAAGAACGCAGCCTAACTTCAGGCTGGGAAGAGAGAGAGAAAAATTTTAACTTGAATTTATTTTAATGGAAACCACACAAAAGACAACAACTTTTGGTGTGTGCCATCGACAAACACCAACTTTATTTAGGGTTTCAAAATTTAGCTCAGCTTCGCCGTCTGTGCCTCAGTTTCTTCTGTGGCATACCTTGAGGTCTCTTCCAACCTAGAAAATTCTGTGATTCTGTGATTCTGTGATAGCAGAAAACCCTGCCCACTGCAGGGATACCACACACACCCTATTTGCCATCAGCAGCTGTTTTGAAAGAGCACAAACCTAAAACTTGACACAAGGACCAACAGTTCCCATTATTTTGTTATGTACTATAAAAATATAGAAAAAATAAAAGCATCCAAGAACACTTTGTACCAAAAGGTACAAACAGTTGGCTAATCCCAAGGTAGCATTCAAGCCAGCTCACGCATTGTAGGCAGGTTTTTCTGAGAAATGAATGAGATGCTCATCCTGAGGAAGTTCTCCCTTCCTAAAGCAGCACCACAACCAGCTGGTGTTCTCCGGGTGCTGCTGAGCCCAGGTGGTGGCTCACTGGATCGCAGACTCAAATACAAACTGAGCGATGTTTTTTTCAGGTAGGTAAACCTGTCCCTGAGGAGGCGCAAGATGAATGTGTGGATTTGTCACCTACTTAATCAGGTTTTGCTAAGTCAGAAGTCTGCAATGGGAGCTTAATAAAACGCTACTGCTGTTCTGAGCAGTCCAAATCTACTCTGAAGCTGCAGATGCAAGTGAAAGCTGCATGACAGCCACATGAGGCAGAATTTCAGAGCTGGGGGAAGCACAGGCTAACCGCTGCAGCTCAGCTGGGCCACCACAACCTGCACGCCGACCCAGAGCAGCCAGGCGATGACGACCCCGTGCAGCTGCTCTCCAGCACCGTCACACCTCCTGAGGCTGGAAAAGCAGAAGAGTGACAATGTCAAAGCCGTGCCTAACGAGAAGCCCAAACGTGACCGCGGCGACAGGAGGATGCGGAAGGGGTGGGGGAGGAAGCGTGACGCAGGCTTTAGGGAAGGGCAGTGTAAGAGGATGAGGTACAGAACGCGCTGAGCTGTCAGGCTGAGGTACGCAGGGGTCATCGTCACTAAGGGATAAGGGAATTAAAGCTAACAGAAAGGGATTTTAAAACTATGCTGTGCATCGCAGGTATTTTAATGCACAAAACTACAGGTAAGCAACCCCAAAATTACAGTAAATAAATGAACAAATGACAGAGTTGTTCCAGGTTTCTGCTATCTTGTTACGCAAGGAATTCCATCACATCTGAGTGGCAATTTTCCTATTACCCTGCATTTGTTTTCCTCCTTCACATCTGTACATTAGATCAGCAGTATTTTACAGCTCCCTGTTGAAAAGAGCGCTGAAATGGGGAAAAAAAAAAATCAAAAGCCTAAAAGGAAACTCGTTGAAATTTCCTTTCTGTGACTACAGAGGCAAAATAACTGCAGGGGTTTAGAATGAAAAGAAGCAGGACACATGAGCTTGTTTTCACATGGGCATCCAGGATTTAGTACAAACTTTAACTGAAGCAGCTCTCAGATTTGTGTCATAACGAAGAATTATGAATGTCTCATGCTGCTTTGGAAACACTCCTCTGCAGTTGTTTCAACTGTGGAAAAGATCACTCAAATTAATACAAGAGAATAGAAATTGTTTGAATTCATAGTAGTAACTCTGTAACATCGTATTAAAATAAATTCTTCTCTTTGCCTTTTTTTAAAGTTTTAATTGGAACCAAATGTTTTCCTTCTACTAAGAAAGCTATAAACTCAAGTGCTGAAAGCTGCCTGACAGATAAAAGGCAGGCAAAAAGAGGTTAAGGAGGGGAAGCTCATGCAAAATACTGCAGCAAAGTTGTGTGAAATTAAGAGGGGATCAGAAACCGCCAAGAATGGCAGCTTAGGCAAAATACAACACCCAAATCTAATAGCTATTAAATAACAACCCTGCAGCAGGAGTAGTGTTTAAGGTACGTCAAATAAATATTGCTTCCTGTGTCCATCCGTGACTGCTCCCCTCCCAAAAAAAAAAAAAACAAACACCACGTATTCCAAAAGTGTTATCTCCATTAATTCCTACTCAACCATCTCTTCTGAAACCTTCCCGAATTGTGTCCTTCCCCTAGTTAGGATGCAATTGAACTGCAGTTCAATTTTCTTACTGTCACTAATGACTTCAACAGTCCTACCACTTACCAACTCAAATCATTCAGTATCAGCTGGCACGCCAATAAATACTATTCCCAACTACCAAGCTGTAGTCGAAATGTTCAGAAGTTTGTCGGAAAAGCCTTTTCATTTATTTAAATGTGAAAAGATTATATGGGGTAGGGCATAAAGGGAGCACAAAGGAAAAATTATTTAGGAGGGCATCACTCAGGCCTCCTGTCCTGTATTTACAGTGCTTGTTGAACGTGTCAACGCTCTTTTTTCTTCGGCTCTGCTGGAAGTTACTGCGCTGGGTTGTGCTTATGAACAGGATCGTGTGCAGGCAGTGTGATCCACAAGAAAAAACAGGACTGGCAGATGAGTTCACGCTAGCATCATGGGCAGTTTAATAGAACTTGGAGGGATCTTGCAGGAACACATTTCCAATGCCTGAGTTTGTCCATGTCAGGTGTGGGTTAACCTCAGCTTGTTGCCAGACAGCCACTGTCTCACTCCCACTCAGCAGGACAGGGGAGAAAATGAGATGAGAAACCTCCTGGGCTGGGATAATGACAGGGGGGTCACTCACCAACTGCTGTCATGGGCGAAACAGAATGAACTGGGGGAAGACTGATTTAATTTATTGCCAATTAAGAATAGAGTAGGATGGTGAGAAGCAGATAAAACTGGGACAGGTTGCGCCAGCCTGCCTTTCTGCCAGGCTCAACTTCACTCCCTTGGTCTTCTCTCTTCTGCCACCCCAAGCAGAGCAGCAGAGATGGAGGTGGGAGGTTGTGGTAAGCCCATAGCAGTTCCTCTCTGCTGCTCCTTCCTCCTCACACCCTTCCCCTGCTCCAGGGTGGGTCCTTCCCACAGGCAGCAGCTCTTCAAGAACTGCTCCCGCATGGCTCCTGTCCACGGGCTGCAGCTCCAGCCCGGGGCCTGCTCCTGCGGGGGCTCTCCATGGGCCGCAGCCTCCTCCAGGCCACATCCACCTGCTCCACCAGGGGCTCCTCCACGGGCTGCAGCGTGGAGATCTGCTCCATGTGGGACCCATGGGCTGCAGGGGGACAGCCTGCTCCACCAGGGGCCTCTCCACAGGCAAACTTCAGCTTCAGCACCCGGAGCAGCCCCTGCCCTCTTTCTGCACCACCTTGGTGAGACACAACCTTGTGGACACATTATTCTCACTCCTCTCTCAGCTGCCACACAGCATTTTATTTTTTTTTACCCTTTTCCTAAATACTTCACCACAGAGACACCAACAGTGTTGCTGATGGACCCAGCTGCAGCACCCATGGGACATGTTTTGGGGCTGGCTGAAATTGGCCATGTCTGACATGGGGCAGCCCCTGGTCTCTTCTCACAGATGCCACCCTTGCAGACTGCCACTCTCAAAACCTTGCCACACAAACCCAACTGGACATTTTCCCATGAATTTAGCACTTGAGAGTCAGAGAGTATGCAACCATGAGTCATACACATCAGTCTTTAATATTTGACTGCACGATTTCTAGATCCCCTTTCTGCCTGTGAGACATCAGCCCTGTTCTGCGTCTTCCTAAAACACTCGTTACAATAGTCTACCCACTGTCAAGATCATAAATCTGGGGTAGAAGGCAACTGATGTTCTGTGGAATTCATAGAATCACAGAATTGAAGGGGTTGGAAGGGACCTCCAGATACCACCAGGTCCAACCCCCCTGCCAAAGCAGGTTCCCTACAGCAGGCTGCCCAGGTAGGCATCCAGACGGGCCTTGAATATCTCCAGAGAAGGAGACCCCACAACCTCCCTGGGCAGCCTGTCCCAGTGCTCCGTCACCCTCCCCGTGAAGAAGTTCTTTCACATGTTGGTGCGGAACTGCCTGGGCTCCATTTTGTGGCCATTGCCCCTTGTCCTGTCCCTACAGAGCACTGAAAAGAGGTTGGCCAAATCCCTTTGTCTCCCACAACTATATAAATGAATTTTGGTTTAGACCAGAAGGGTACTTTTTGAAGAAACCTCCAGCTCACCTCTATCTTTATTTACTGTTCTTCAGTTTGGGCTGGGAAGCAGCAAGGGAGCGTGCAAACTGGGCTTCTTCCAAATTAAACTAATCTGCAAGACACACTCCTAACTACCTCATGCTGTGCCCAAAGAGCAAGGACAAGGTTTGAGCTGGCCAGGAAAAACAACTGAAACACAGTGGGATGTCAGGCCACCATCCCTGTTCCTCTCCAGGTCCATCAGCACTGGGCCGTGCCACTTGCTAACACAGACTGCAGGCCACTGTTGTGTTAAACACAGCCCGATCCCAGCACAGCCCCTCTCCCTTCGATTTGCCTAAGCGTATTTGCTCATTTTTCCCTTTAGAGCCTATCTGGGCTATTTATAGAAGGGCTTTACATTCTTATTAGTTCCCAGACAATGATTTTTAATACTTTCCATCACCATGGATATTCTTCTCTGAAGCTTAATACATAATGTAAAACAGGCAATTATCACGGCACAGTTTAGAAGGTCATTCCCATGCCCATAAGCTAAATAGCAATGCAAACGTCAATCCGGGGAGCTTCTGCAAAGTTTTGTGTATGGATTTGGCCAGCTCCAAACTAGCCTTCATTCCACCTGTTTTTAAACCTAACCACGGTACTAATTCACAGCACAGCGGTGACAGAAACATCTTTAATGATCCACGTTCCTTTGATTTGTAGAAGAGGCTCCACACAACTGTCTGCGAACGTAACGTTTTCCTTTCACTGAGATGAGGCACGGCTCCAGGACTTGATGCAGCTGCAGCAGAGAGGAGGAAATTTTGCAAAACACGTTGAAGTCTTTTCAATGTACAGCTGTTGTGACAAAAAGGGGAGAATTGGTGGTTTTCTGTGTTTGGTTTTTTTTGTTTGTTTTTTTCTCAAGGAGAAAAATTAGGATGCAAAGCAACAGTGCTGCCATTTTCCCTCTCACACAGTGCAGTACAACACCTGAAACCAACAGCACATCACACACCGGGGAGCTCTGGGAGCATCCCAAAAAAAGCTCAACATTTGAAAAGCTCATTCTGAATGATGAATTGTTTCACTAATCCAAATAACGATGGCTTCAAATGAAATAGAAAATATTTATCTATGAAAGATCACAGCATCTTCATGTTACCAAAGCCCTTTCGTTAGTACAAACAGTATTTCCTTTCTATCAAAAAAATAAGGTCTCGGATTGAGGCTGCTCCTCAACATTCCACTTGAGACCTATGAACTGCACTATAAATATTTCCTTCAGACTACTGCTTTTTCCAACCCAGAACGGAGATTTATCAAAAGAGGTATACTTTCATTTTAGTTGTGATATGAATCCACGAACCAGAATTATTAAAGTTAAAATTTTAAAGGATATACTTCTTAAAAAAAAAAAAAAAAAAAAAAAAAAATCCTAAAATTTAGCCTTAACCTCTGGAAAATACCACTGATAAAAGGGAAATGGCATGGAAATGAGTATTCTTCAGTCAGAATGTTTGGGGGAACATCTAACACATAGGGTAGACTAGCAGACAGAGTGAAATTTGCCTATTCATATGTTTAGATCCTCCTCTCCTAGTGCTTACATATTTTGCCTGGTACATTGGATGAGACTCTTATTTTTAAAAATAATATAAGAACAATGAGGGGAAAAAACACAATGCTCCCATGAATTTCCAGGGAATAAAAATATTTGCCAGTCAATAAATGCAACAAATTTTGTGCAAGCTGATTAATCGATAGGTTACAGGCCTCCACCACTTGCTTCTGAAGAAATTATGGAGAGAAAGATGCCATTTTAAGCACCTCATGTTCAGCTACAACTGGTGGCTGCAACAGTGCAAGAAGAAGATGATGCAGATATCATTTATCAGAGATATCTCTAAGATAGGAATGATGAGAAAAAAAAGATGATTTTGATATTCTTAAATAGAAATCTATTTTACAATGAAGAATCAAAACAAATATTTCCTTTTCTACCACCCCATTTATATTTAATTAAAACATGCATTAGACTACTGTCACAGAGTGGAGATTCTCTGCTGCTGTGTAGTAGGGATGGAGCATCTACATTTTAATAATGTAGCATTCTGAAAGCAAAACGATGCCCTGTGAAGAATGAGAAAGGGTTATGGTTAAAAAACAGAGTGGGAAGAGAAGGGAAGGAGAAATACCCGCTATAGCACACAGCTTTATCTCCCCAGGGACAACTGGATTCAGCTTCCTGCATCACGATCATACCTCCTTTAAGAGCTACACAACCCCCAAAGCCGACACAACACTGTGAAAGCAAAATTAATCCTATACAAGTCTTAAGTAACTCTTGTAAATTTATTGCTTAAGCTGCAAATTCATCAAAAAGCATACACTTGAGCCACTTCCAAGTGGCAGCAGAAAACACCTGCAATCCAGCAGAGTTACTGCAGTAATATTTGGCAAACAGGAATATAGAAGGACTCCACACTCTGAATATCAATGAGCTTCTCCATATGGACGGAGTCTGTTCACAAGGGCTGCAGTTAGTGAGCCTCTTCTTGTCTTAAAATGAAGCCCACGTGCGTGCAGAGAGCCCTCGTAGCTGACAGGCTGCAAGATTTATATTGTGCTCATCTCTGCGGCCTGCGGTGAGGAGTTAAGTGACCGTGACTAACAACTGTGCCATCTGATACGGGCGTCGCTCTTCTGGAAAGGACTGCGTGCAATCAAGTATGTGATTGTACTTACATGGCTCTCTGTTTGTTTGAGTTTGTTGCCATACAGTAATGCTACAGGAGATAACAGCAGCAGAGAGAAACTTGCATCACCTGGGACTTGACGCAGGAGGGGGCGGCGCTTGTTCCTCGAGGAACTGGTCCCACCAAGGACTTCCTTCCTCCAGGTACTGCTAGAAACTGTTTTGTTAGCTGCTTTATTAGCAAAGAGCAGCAGTCTTGGGCATCTGTGTACTTATTTTCTCATTTCCACCAAGAATTTAATTAACTGACATTAATTAAGTTTTCTGTTTGATCTGGAAATTCAGCTCAAATTAACATTTTTATGGGTAGTTTAATACCAACACTGGCAGATAATTCCTGTTAGCTGCTTGTACATGCAATGAGAGGGACAAAACAAGGGAAGCTATTCCACTTGGAAACAAATATTTTTATTTGCTGTTAGATACAGCTTTTTTAAAAAAGCTGGATATGTTATCTGAGTTGAGAAGTTTGGATGTTTTGCTTATAAGCTATACCTAAAGATCCACAAGCTCAAGAAGACACAAAAATACCTCAGAAAAGCCAGATAAAATGTCCAGGAAATCTGTGAGCTGTGGATATACACCAAAACATTATCTAAGCTACCAGACTGCCATCATTATCTGTTACAGAAAATGTCCAGCTGAGACCCTGTCACTTTGAAACATTCACCACATTTAAAGTTATTAAACAGGCAAACTGGTTAGCATCCATCTCTGCACTGTCACTTATCCCCATCCACTGCAATTTAACAAACAGAACTGTCACCTTCTTAAGCTCTCAATGTATTAAATAAGTTCTGTGCAAGTTTTACAACCAATGAACATGGAAGCTAACATCCATATTTAACATTAGATTCCAAGTTTCATAAGTATGAGGATAAAATACTGGAAACTGAACAATTTAAGGCAAAAAAAAAATAGGTCATTCTTCATTGCATTAAGGGTGCACATCTTCAGAGCACAGGTTTATGAAAAAAGTATGCTTTTCAGTGTCAAATAAAGTTGACATTATACTTTAAGAGCCCAGAAGAAGAAAAAAGCTGTACACATTTTAAAATAACATATGCACGATTGCCATGATCTTACTGAAATCAAGGTCAGAAAAATCTGTTCCCTTGAACTATGAAAATACAAGCTGGAACAAGGTTTGTTTTTCTAGATCCTGCATACAGAATAAATATCAAACCCAGGTTTCACAGCCCTTTCTCAAGAGTCTCCACAAATCAGATGCATGCACTTAGTTGTGAAATTCACGTCACAATAAATAGAGAAAAGAGCTGCTACAGAAGGAAAGGTACACAAAAAGCCTTCCCCCAATGTTCAGGTCCAGGCCAAGCCCTTGTCTCTGCTCCGAACTTACTGGACAAATGCCTCAGGGCAAACAGAGCTGCAGTTTCGCTTGCAGTATCACTAAAACCAGAAAACCAAAAACATTTCATCCCGCCAGCTCAAGCTCAAAACTATGTAACCCATTAACCTTCTGCAGTGCTAAGCAAACACTTGGATACATCACCACCTCCCCACACACAGCTGCCCTCTTCTTTCAAGAAACCCAAGAAAGCCACCTTGTTTTCAGCAGGTCTCACTCCCAGCTTCTGTGTTTCCTCTGCTGGGGTAAAATCAGGCAGGAGAGTTTCCTCAAGCACTGCTACTCCAGGTCAGATGGACTGAGCCCAGCTGGACTTAGCAGCACACAGCAGCATGCTGCAGCTGGAAAAGATGAAGCTGGTCCCCAACGCCAGAATATTTCCAAGGGATTTAATAGGAGGCTTTGTTTCCCTTCCCTGCAACTCAAGCACAGCAGCTAGGACCAAACCAACGGGTATCAACTGTAAAAAAGCTCTGAAGGCCACAGAGGCATCCCACTGTCTGCCTGATTTAAAACCACAAGACAGCCTATTACCAGAAGAGGATAAACAGCAACTTACAACAATATATAATCGTGCAGCCTTAAAGCTTACAGGTGGTTGCTTCTACTTTTTCACTATTTTGTGTCAATAAAAGCTTTAACCAAAACTATACTTACACTAGAGATGGACTTTAGCTGAAGAAAAAAAGTTTGTTTCGATTTGCTACATAAATGAAGACAGTCTGGGGCTTGCAGCTCACTGTTGCTTCACATTTGACTACCCCAGACACACTGCAGAACATCAGATTGGGGAAAAAATATCACAGCAGTCAGTAATTCCAGCAAGTGAATGAAACATCAAGCTCTGACTATAGTTACAGGCAGACAACCTATATTCGGTTTTTATCACTGCTGAAAGTTGCTCCAAGACGAAGTGGTCAGTGCAACCAGAGAAGTACAGTGCATGCCAGAAGAAGGCTGGAATCAAAGAAGCAAGATTATAGCACTGCCTGTCAGGGAAATAGCAGAGGTTCTGTTGATGTTGTGCTTTGGTGGGGTTTTTTGTTGGTTTTGGTAGGTTGGTTTTATCCCCGCCCACCCCTGCGGCCTTACAGCTACAAAAAGACTATTTTACTTCATGGGCATCAGAACTTGTGGGACTTCACCACCCTCAAACAGCCTTCACACATCTTCGGGGAGAGCAAAGGAAGAAAAGGGGACACAGCCACGCAGGCTGTGCAAACAGCAGCTGTAGCTAGTGGCTGAAGCCATGAACAATTATTTGTAATATGCCTGGTTCTAAAGCTTTCTAATGACAATGTCAAACATCTTGTCAGAAGCACTAAACTATGATTATTAACAGAGTTTCTTTTTCTTCTTTAAACTCCCTTTTTTTTTTTTTAATGTGCTATTTTATCTACTGGATTACAACTGTGAACTCTCAGCTACCTACAGGCACACTCAAAAGAAACAATACATTTTTCTTTTTTAAAAAGAGAGGAAAAAAGCACTGCACCAAGTCAGATCAGTTTCTTGATGCCAACACAGCTGTGCTGATTGATACCACACTGAATTTCTGTCCCATCTAGCAGAAACAACACTGAACCTGTTGTGTTTTTCTCATTGCTGCACTGTTCTTTACTCAACAGGAGCATTATGTTAAGCTATTATATTGCCTATACTGCTACAGAAAGAGAGGTAAGGTTGCATTTTTCAGGAGTATTTGTAATTTGTCAGTTGACCATTCATGGATTCAGGTACCTGCTCTGTCGTCCCATCCTTCCACCCACCCCCCCCAAAAAAACACTACAAATTAGAATATCAGATCACAGCACCAAGCTGGAGAGCTGTTTCCTTTACTGCACTGTCCTTCTTGTAAACCAGCTCATTTCAGTTAACTAACATTACTGCATAAAGGAACAGAAGTACCTCATTTTTCTGTAGTTCCTCCTACAGCTAAATCAAATTCAAGTGATCTGAATTCATTTTGCTAAGTCGTAGGTCAATTTCCAAGACACAACATCTAAATATTTTGTTAAACGGTGCTACCTACCTACCAGTCAGGGCCTAAATCAGCAGCCAGCAAAGTCAGCCATCAACAGCTACGTATGGCTAAGCAGCACTACGACCCTTCTTAATCACTGCATCTGACACTACACAAATGAGGAAAAATATTTTTAAGTTGTTCAACAATCCAACTGTGTTAGTACTTGTGTATGCATCACCCTGAGGCAGAACAACTTGGACTCTTGCGCTCACCTGGCTCTTTGCACTGGCTCAGCCAGGAAGGAAGCCCAGCCCCACATTTGAATACCACGTTCAGCTTTGGGCCCCTCAGTACCAGAAGGACAGGGAGGCCCTGGAGCGCATCCAGAGCAGGGCTATGAAGCTGGTGAAGGGCCTGGACCACGAGTCCTGTGAGGAGCAGCTGAGGGAACTGGGGGTGTTTGGTCTGGAGAAGAGGAGGCTCAGGGCAGACCTCATTGCTCTCTGCAACTACCCAAAAGGAAGGGGTGGGGAGCTGGGGGTCGGCCTCTTCTCACAGGTAACCAGTGATAGGACCAGAGGGAATGGCCTCAAGCTGTATCATGGGAGGTTCAGGTTGGCAATGAGGAGCCATTTCTGCTCAGAAAGAGCAGTCAGGCACTGGGACGGGTTGCCCAGGGAGGTGGTGGAGTCACCGTCCCTGGGGGTGTTCAAGGAGAGGTTGGATGTGATGCTTGGGGACATGTGGTGGTAGGGGGGTGGCTGGACCAGATGACCTTGGAGGGCTTTTGCAACCCTAATGGTTGTATGATTTATTTACATGCCAGTGCTGTGTCCTCCCTGGAGCTGGCATGCATTGCAATCTGGTAAAAGCAGATCAAGATTAAGACTACCGCAATCAGAAATAAGATTAGAATTTAGTTTAAATCAGTTTCCTGCTTTGAATCACCACATGACTATACAAGTGCCCATGAAGCTGTAAGAGTGATTTGAATCGGGATGAGGAGACAAAACAAGCAGCTGAAACAAGGCAGGATGGCATCTTTAAGAGACACTTATGCTAGTGCTAGTTGCCTGTAAAACCACTGCCAAAACGCCTAACTTTAACCAAAATACAATAATATCAGTAGAGCCTGCGCAAATACAGCTCAATTTTATCACCCTAATACAACCTTAGCTATGGTAGATAATAATTAAAGCTGTGTATGTACATATTGATGAGCTACATAATACAATCAATGATCCTGACTGATGTGACCATAATTTCTTCTTTAATGACAAAAAAAAAATTGTCATTGAACAATTGCCAAGATCATTTTTATTCTAGAAAATAAAGATCACTACTTTCTCCCCTGTCCATTCCAGCTCTAAAAAACAAACTGATTTAAAAAATAGGTGTACAGGTATAGAAGAAAGCCTTTCCTTCTATACAGCGTTTCTCAAGTTAAAATCCCCAGCCTGGGTAATAACTGTTCTTTCATCAATAAAATACTTGACTGCACAGCTTTATTTCACGTGAACTGCACTACCACTGGCTATAAGGACAACTGCTGGAGTCAGACTGCCTTCAAGCAAGAGGTCAAACTAGATTAAAGGGTAGAGAAGACCATGGTAAGCAAGTGACTTCTCACATCACCTTTTCAAGCACAGCACTGCTAGCTGGGTGATGGGGGGGGATTGTCCTGCTCTGCTCTGCACTGGGGTGGCCTCACCTCCAGCTCTGTGTGTGGTTTTGGGTGCCACAGTATAAAAAGGACATAACACTGTTAGAGAGTGTCCAAAGGAGGGCTACAAAGATGGTGCAGGGTCTAGACGGGAGGACGTATGAGGGGTGGCTGAGTTTGTTCAGCCCTGAGCACAGCAGGCCGAGGGGAGGCCTCATGGCGGCCTGCAGCTCCTTCACGAGGGGAGTGGAGGGGCAGGTGCTGAGCTCTGCTCTCTGGGGACAGCGACAGGACCCGAGGGAACGGCATGGAGCTGGGACAGGGGAGGGTCAGGCTGGGGGTTAGGGAAAGGTTCTGCACCCAGAGGTGGTCGGGCACTGGGACAGGCCCCCCAAGGATGTGGTCACGGCCCTGGGCCTGACGGTGTTCAACGAGTGTTTGGACGCCGCCCTCAGACACATGGGCTGGTTTTTGGGTGGTCCTCTGTGGAGCCAGGAATTAGACTCCACGGTCTTTGTGAGTCCCTTCCAACTCTGTTATTCTGTGATTCCACAATTATTAAATGAAATGTTGGGCAATGATAGTCAAATATTTGCCCCCAAATTCCTCTAGAACTGTTCAAGCTTTAGGCTGCACGCTGCATTCAACCAGCTCACGTGCATTCCCGTGGAAGATAACTCGAAAGCAAACGCTAATAACTTGCTGCAGGACCTTTAGATGCAAGATGGAGAAAATAAAATAAACAACCTATTTCAAAAGAAATACACCAGAAGGAGGACCACAGATTTCTTGCAAAGTCTGGGAGATAAGGTTCTCCCAGAGAACCATCTGCAAGCAAATTCAGGCAGCATCTTCACGAGTGTGAGCTATTACTGGGATATTTCCAGAATGAAAATTAACTTTGAAACTGAAGATATTTATTAGCTTTGTCTGCAACCTAGATGGCTGAGATACGGTATGTACCCCAAAGAAATATAGGGGATTCCTGAAGGAGCAGTACCGGTGGCTTACAGCCCAAATACTGCAGTGGCCAAGCATATGCTCCCTCTTGCAATCTCTAAAAACAACCTCAGACTTAAGTTTTCCATTAGTCATCTTTTACACTGAACTTTGCACACTTTGTAATTCGGTTGTCTTATCTGATGAACATATTTCAATGCAACGTCGTTTTTCTATTCTAACATCAAGGTGATGCTGCCAGTTATGCTCTGCTGCAGCCATCTGTAAGAAGGAAGAGGGGGGAAGAGGTAAACCAAGAATATTTTTTATTTTAAACAATTTTGATTTCAACCTGGATTTCAGACACAGAAAAAAAAAAGAAAATAAACCATACATGTATACCCTACATTGATTTCTCCAGGAGAAATAACATTAGAACTATTTGTTTGAATACAGACAGGTTTCAGATCTCGTGAAATACATGGCCTTGAATGAGAACACTTATCAAGAGAATTTCATCCTGACATGATTTTGGACTTTATCCAAAGCCAAGGTTTCAAGGTTATATACATATATTTTTAAAGCCTTATGAAATAAAATAGTGACAACCTCTTTATTTATTTGCAACTTCTTATTCACCTTCAAAGTTACAGAAAATGGTAAAAAGCTAAAGTGTTAGCCTTGCTCCAATAAATGGATTAGGAACTTTTTTTTTTTTTTTTAACTAACCTGATGTTATCTAAATACAGTAAGGGTCTGGATTTTCCAATTAAAAACAAGCAAACAAAACACACACACACACAAAGCAACCACCACTACCACCCCCCCAAAAAACACACACTCAGCTTTCACAGCAATTGGAAGATTGCTGGACACAAATAAATGGTTTTGGTTTTTTACTTTAAAAATAAATACAACTCTTGGGACTCAAGTTCTAATCAGTGCATTACAAAAAAATATATATGAAAACAGCTGTTAGACATTATAAAGCAAAACTTACTGTTTAGCTCATTATATCCATCACTAAGCAAGAACCTCACAGGGCTAGGGAAAAATTTGGGGGATGTGAGCCTTTTCAACAGCCAAAGAGTAAAGACAAAATCATAACTAAAGGACTTGCAACTGGGAGACGAGCACTCTATTTGCGGAAGTTAGCCTTGTATTTGTAAACCATTTAATCACCCTCTTATGATATAGAAAGTGAAATCTAATTTAACTAGAGGCGTGAGTCACAGCCACAATGAAAACAAACTCTGGCCTATAACAAACAATTAGACTCAGCAGCTTTGGCAAGCTGCTCAACTACCCGATTAAATTCACATCTCAACCCGTGAAACATTAAGAACGGTTCCTTTTAAATAACATTCCTCAAGACTTTCTTCAGCAGGGATTGAATTTTCCTCTCCACAGCCGCTACCGCAGGACTTATAATAAGCTTCTGTTGTGAAACCACAAATGCAAAAAGGACGTGTTCTTGGCTAATAACCATGTTTCTAGGTCTCAGCTGAAAGTGAGCTTTGGGGAAGTTGAAGGCTGGGGGAATCCTTTCCCCCATAACCTTGCACACTATTTAGGAAAGTAATTATAAAGTTAGGACACTCAATTTCAAAGACAAGGTTTTAAACTAGATGCGGCAGAAGAAATATGCAATACATTACCCTACTTTGAAATGTCTCCCCCACATCAGTTAAGGACCTACTGAGGGAGACACTCTTCCTACACTTTTCCTCCCCTCCACAGGTCCAGTGCTCCCTGCAAGTATCAGCCCAGGTATTTTCAGTGTCATTTTCCTGGGTTCCTGATTTTCACGACAAAAGGACAGGTTCTTACAGTAAATTTTATTCATGCAACATGAGACCAATGAACTTTAAACTCTACCCAAAAACATATTTTAAGGATGAACGCACTTTTTAAGAAGAAATAGAGGGCTCACCTGAGGAATGCAATTAAAAACATCGGATGTTTACCAACACTAATTTGAAAGCACATTTGTAAACCTTTCACACACCAGCCCTCCTGTCTCAGTGAATTCACCTCGCATTCACACTGGGCTTCCTAGCAACTCTTCCTTTACAAATACATTTTTCCATTTACTGAAAACAATGCTGAGAATGAGTCATTTCTGTAGAATACAGCCCCTCACATACACCAGATGCCTAATGTTGCATGCTGTGAGGAAAGAAGACGAGGAAACTAATGCCTACTCAGATTGCTGTATTTATTACAGAAGTCTGCCAGCATTTTGCATCGTTTCCTTCAGAATGTTTCAGTTTGTTTTTTTTTTTTTTTTAATGTTAAGATCTTAACATTGCTCATAAAAAAAATTGCTACCAAGTTCTCCAAGAGCTAATATCTAATTAGCTCAGCTGCTAGCACCCTGAGAACACTGTCCAAACAATGGCCAAAAGGGGTCTGAAACAAATGGGGGTGGCTGGTGGGGGGCATGGGGGAGGAATCAAAGCTTTGCAACTCATATTCTGAGCATCTCTTCATGTTTTTCAAGGCTTGCACTTCCAATTCAGTTGAATCAGTTCCAATAAACAAGTTTTTATATTTTTTTTGTGTTACCTTTGTAAGTTCTTATAGCTCTTCTCTGAAAAGCAAGCCTGACTAGTTAGCTACACTCGGAACAGACACGAACTCCCGTCCCCTTCATCCTTCTAACAAGTGGAGCGTAAGGAAACAAATCCAAACCTGAAGATGAACGGAGAACTGATACCGAGTAATTCACTGTGATGATATTATACAACTGCTGGGTGGGACGTTCAGACAGTCATTACAAAATCTAAGGAATTAATTAGGAAGTTTGGTTTCTTGAAATGCACACCCTTTTTTTTTTTCTTTTCCCCAGAATAGAGATGATAGAAGTGGGTCCCAATTCTACCTCCACTCATGTTGTTTTCTTACAGTGGTGTTTTGTTAACTAATTCCTTTGAATTACAGCAGCCTGATATGATTAGATAAGTGCTCTGAATTAAGGATACTTGCCTTTAGCCACAGATTACATGTAACGGCAGAAGAGAACAATGCCACAGTAACAGGCAGACGCAGACGCTATGGGCTGTATATTATTCATGACCTATTCAGCAGGAAATAAAGTGCTCCCAGAAAATTAATTCTGGTAATAAAGGAGTGCAATTTTTAAGACAGCTTTATGAATTATTTTGTTCCTCTACAAAACGTATATTCAGCAATTGCAAATAATTAAGATGTAAAAGTAACAATGAACAGTAGGAGGGGGGAAAAAAGTGTTTAATTAGTCCTTAATTAGATAAGTATGCCAGATAGTGCAAAGGATGGAACTAGTTTCAAGGAGGAAAAAAAAAAAATAGAAACAAACATCCAACACACTGAAGAGAACAAAGAAAAAAGCATTTAACATCAATTAATTTCAAACAATAATTATTTCAAGTAATGTTTTGCACACTTGCAAGAGCCATTTCAGATTTTGAAGTTAGCTGAAGTCTAGAAATAATCTAATTTTGAAACCTAAACAGCAGTGCAGCTGTGTATGTTCAGTCTCTCTCATTTCCATAAGCACTGAAGAAGCCTATTTTTGCTCTTATTCTCATTTAGAATACTTAAGCTTCTAAAAACTATTCTGATGGGATTATATAGAATATAGTTGCTATTTTCACAGCCTGAGCTACCCAGACAAGAAAAACATTTCTTTAGCCCAGAAAAATAAGGAAAAGATCTTCAGAACAACAGTAGCAGTTACAAATGCTGACAAACTCCATCTTCAGCATAATAAACGTCATCGGGATTCTCTTTGGGAAAGCTGCAGTTGCAAAGCGATCATAATTAGGCTTAATATAGTTCAAAGCTAGATTATGGGAGCTGTACATGCCACAGAAAATTAAGTAAATATTCAACTATAACCAAGCTCCAGCATATTTCAGATTTATAGTAAATTACTCGGAACACTGAATACAACCCAGTGCTGCGCTTACCTTTCTTAGCAGCATCTGTTCTCCGTCTTGCTGGCGACACCAGATCCTTTACAATCTGTAGCACCTGAATCATTGCTCCTTAGTAGGATCAAAAGAGACTGGATGCGCCTCCGAAATTCCAACAGGTTTCATCCCTACACAGTATTACATGGCTGTCTTCTGAATGCTCAGGCAAAACTGATGCAGGAAAAACTCAGCTACCTTCAGAGCAAGATTTCTGCCTGACGACTCTCCAGGCTGGGGTGATGGATTTAAAGTGACTTCAGCACAAGGAAACAAAAAACTGCAAGCAGTCCTAAACGTATTTCTGCAGAACATTTTAAAAATTACTTACTGAAGAGAATGCATACCGATTTCTCTAAATAAAGTTCAAAGGAAACGTTCACACCAGGAAGTAAAGAAAACACCTCTTGAAACGAATGCCAGTTGCAGCAACGTGCTCCCCCAGGCATACCCACCTAAGAAGTGGGGCTGCATCCTCTTTTCAAGTCTGAATCGATTCATGAAATTTCACATCATGTTTTAAGAGAGCTACTGGTGCAGGGTAGAGACAGCGTCAGACCTACTAACAGAACTCAAATTGAATCTAGCTTGCTAAACTCCAGCAGGCATAAGCAAGCACCTGCTAAAAAGAGGCACTTGGCTCCCCTTCCTCCCCCCGAACACACACCTCTGACACCCTCCGACGTGACTGGAATCCTTGCACACCAGGAAACAAGCTGGAAATCCAGGGAGCATTTCAGGAGTTCTCTCTCTCACCACCAGAGGCCCAGAGAACAGTTGCAGCTCAGGTACCATCATTACTTTTGGCAGGTAATTTTAAGCAGACAAATGGCAGTGTGTGTCCCACAACATTTTTAATGCCATTTGGAAAACGTACAAAGGCACTTCAGAAATCCTTCCTGTCAAAGATTTTACAGGGCTAAGAAAGAAAAGAATCATGAGAAATCATGTTTTATACGGTTGCATTAAATAACTGTCAGCCCCGAAGAGCCTCTGTGAATGCTTTTGGAAACTGAATTCCTACACAGCATCATAGGGCCTCATCTGCACAAAGAGAGCAATTTAGAAAGCCAACTTCGTTTTCTGTAAACCATAACATCAGAACAAACCCAGGCCACAACCAACCAAGGCACGAGATGCATTCTCTGGCCTTTAGACCTTCTGTTCCCATTGCTTAAGTGTTACGAGTTGGGAGGAGAGGTCATCTCTTTCCATTTCCAGCTGCTGATCACACGCATGTCAGATTTAAGATTTGCTGGCGTATTTACCCACATGCACGTTGGTCTGTTGAAACACGCACAGTGTAGGCACAACAAACTGTTTCTCTTCTGGTAGGCTCATTTACATTCTGCCCGTTAATCCACCCCTGCCAGAAGTAATAACATTCCCGAGTACTATCATATTTGGTTTGGCAAAACAAAGACAACTAAAATCATTATCTCTGACAAGCCATCCAATTTCTTTTCCCACCCTGCAAATATGTCCACTCAATGGGAAGCTTGGAGACTATTACTGTGCAGCTAGAATTTCTCTCTTCCCAAGAGAGGACTCTTCAAGCTCTCTGAAATGAAATGTCTAGCTCTTCACATAGAGAATAATTTCCAACTCCTATACATAAACTTAAATTCCAGGTTTCAGACAAATTACTTTATACGTAGAGAGGGAAGGAAAAAAAATATATAAATAGATGTTTCCAGAAGAAACAAAAAAAAAGTTTAATTTCAAAACATTTATTTAAAGATGCAATATACAGGGTTGCCTGATAAAGTTTGCTTGTTAATAATATGGACCTCTACATTTCTGCTGTAAGAACTTTCCCACTGTTATATTTCCATGATGTGTTTGTTCTTAATTTAGTTGGGTTATCGACCAACTTGTCTGCAAGTTACAGATATAAACTCAAAGGAATATCATTGCTTACAGCTAAATGACATTGTAAATTTACTCTGAAAAGCTGACCACGTTTATGGTTTGCATAAGCATACAACCATCTTTACAGCACTATGAATTATTTCTGTCTTTAACAGACACATATTAAAGACAGAAAAAATGAAGAGGAGCACCGTACAATAAAATCCCCAGTAATAACTGAATAAATGTTTAACCAACTAACACGTGAGTATACCTTACAGATCCTGAAGGTGATTTATAACTGAACTAGATTAATCTACAGCAAGGTTCTGAAGTGTTGGAGAAACAAGAGAACGGTGGGCTGACAAAGAGCAACAGTAGAGAAGAGGGAATGTAGCAAGAGAGAAGGGAATAGAAGGTATATTTTCTGCTTGCTTTCATGCCACCATTATTTTCACGATTCAGGAAGGGAGCGATATCAATAGTAAAAAGAGAAATCACAGCTACTGAAGTGCTGCATTTAACACCCAAAAAAGGATTACAGCTGTTCCCTACTGGGAAAACAGAAGTTGCTCCATTTTCTTCAAAACGATTTCTTCCCCCAGATGATTAACCGGAGAAGGTTTCTTAGATGATTAGATGTAGAGCTTAGGGAAATGGTTTAGTGGGGACTGTTAGCGTTAGGTCAGAGGTTGGACTCGATGATCTTGAGGTCTCTTCCAACCTAGAAAATTCTGTGATTCTGTGATTTTCAGGTCTTTTGGACTATGACAAAAATACAAAACTAGCACCTACAAAAGTCTGCAGAACAGTCATGAAAAAGGCTTTTATCCCGTGTTCACCAGTGTCTCTCTCTCCTAAAGGGAGGTTCACAAGCACTTCAGGACTAGCAATCATTTTCATATACACCTGCCTCCCTCAGCATGAAACAGTCTGAAAGGATGGCATACATAGTAGTTTCCTTCTTGTCCTATTTGAGAAATTGTAATTTATAACAAGAAAAAAAAGCTTTAAAATGAACTTAAGAAACTGTAATCAAGTTTACTAAACATCCTGTTTGCAAGAAGAGATGGATACACAAGATAAACCAAAACGAAACCAAGTGTCATAACCTTAGCGTAAGAATTTAAGCAGGCTCTGCTTGAGGAAGAAAAGTAAAGTTACATCTTGGTGCATATCACGTGAATTCCCACTCATCACTTGCATTTTCAACAGCTAGTTAGCTGAGCAATATGGGCTTGTTACTGTTCTTGCATTTTGCCTTTCTTCCTTAACTTCAAAACTTTAGGAAATAAAGGAACCACACACGTTATAACCCTGACAAAATACTTTTGTATGAGAAGGAGCAGTTAACCAGGACTGGATTTTATGGATCACGGTGGTTACCTCTTCACCTCTCCTAACTATACAGAAAAGAAAGATCTGCATCCTGATTAGCTGGCTGCCAAAATAAGCAATGTTTCTATTAATGTAATTATAGTTAGCTGGTCTTTGAAAGGAGTTTTTTCATAAAGCATACTGCCAGGAGCTAACGAGTTTACAGCACAAAGGATGCTGCAAAGTTATGGCTCAGTGGATATTTGTCAAACAACAATTAGGGGGAAAAAAATCAGAATTTAAGTTTAAGCAAAACTTTTTCCCCCCCATCGCTCTCTTTTTATAATCTGAAGTTGTTATAAAGCCTAGACAGAATGCCATGAATAAAACGCACACACACACACACACACATTGTGAACCCTCAGGGTAATCCCAGACAGCACTGCAGCTAAACTACCCCAAAACACACCCATTTGTTGTGCCCTGGTTTGCAGAAAGGAGGATGTACAAGCTACTTAGAAAAAGCAACACCAACACCCACCACTAAAATGGCTTGAGGGAATTCATTCATACGAGCAGTAGGCCTGTACACATTTTTATTTGAGATGCAAAGTTATCTTGACCATTCTTTTTCCATTTCACATCAGTCTGACCGGGCTAGAATTCAGTTTACATGCCACATCTCCACAGAAACCTATGCAATTCTGTCTTCATAATCCTACCTTGTGTTCCCTATGGAGCAGACCAGAATTATTCATGTCCTTTTCCTTATCTGCTAGACTCTAAACATGGTTAAGATATCTACAGGCTGACAAACCCAAAGAAACAGACAGTTCATAACGGGCAGAGAGAAATTTGGGGGAAGCAGCCATGGCAAGGTATCAGCCTGAGATCCAGTCCTGTCGCTACCCGTTTCAACAAATACAGAATCAAGCTTGAAGGCTTGCCATCACCATCTAGAAATTAAATAATTGTATACATCAAAGATTTCATCTGACATCTCTTTAGTTCTGCAAAAGAGAAAAGCCTGATGTTATAGATGTGAATTTACAAAAGTCAAGGTCCATCTGCCTTTTGAACCCCTCTTTCTACATCTGAAAAAAAAAAAAAAAAAAAAAAGCTTAAACACTTCAGAGTCAGTAGGACTATTCATAACAAGGGCTATAAAAAGCCAGGTACCAGCAGCAGCGAAGGCAGATGTTCTTAATGACCAATTTGAATGTTTGCTTTAGAAGCTGCAGTTTCAGAAGCCACACACGGCCGAACTGCTTCATCTCCCCTCCTATCTTAACACAGCAGCTTGGAAAATGAAGCAGATTTTCTTACAGGGAGCAACAAAAGTTTTATAAGCAAGAAAAAAGTTTCTCGGAATTAGAGTAGCTTAAAAGGATTAAGGAAATGCAAGTAAGGTACGGTAGTTGGAAAAAGATTCTTTAAATACCAGAAAAAAGGAAAAACGTATTCTAAAAATATTTGCATGGCAATTTCCCAGTACATACTTTCTTGAGAACAGTGATAAAATCAGGTACAACCTACCCAAGAATTAAGTCACAGCAATACCTTAAATATCAACAGAAACAATTTGTTTTACAATACTCCTCTCTGACTTTCCCTGTCACAATTGGTCTTCAAATGAATATCTCAAAATAAATAAGCATTGAGCTCTAAGACAGGCACTGTATCATGATACAAATTACTCCTAGAGCAGCTGTAAAGCAGGCTATCCATCCTTTCTCACTAATATTTTGAATTAATTTTCCAATCCATAACCTGAAGCCTACAGTTTTCATTCGTTAGGTAATCAATAGTCAGGTCCAGTTGGCACAGGAGAATTTTGGAGTTCCACACATCAATAACTAACCCCCACCCCCACCGAATGTCTGAATCTTCATTATTTTCCAAAGAGTATTCTCGGACAGTAATAAAGGGAACCATGAAAAGGGAAGCAAAGAAAACCAAATGTTCTCAAGACATCATTTCTGGCATTCTGGTAGCCCTTCCTGGGAAACCGTTTGCGCTAGTGACAGAAACCCTGCTTGTTATTCAAGGCATTCATTTTTCAAGGATGACTGCTTTTGGCTATGCATTTTGCATAAAAATAAATAAAATATGCTCACAGTCTTCTAAATAGTAGGATCATCTAGGCTGGGAAAGACCACCTCCATCACCAGTCCAACTGTCAACCTGACCTACTGAGTCCCACCACTAAACCACCTCCCTTACTGCCACATCCACACGTCCTAAACACCCCCAAGGGATGAGTTCTCCCCTCAGCCTCCTCCTTTCCAGTCCAAAGAGCCCTGATTCCCTCACTCGCTCCCCATAACTCGTTTTCTCGTCCCTTCACCAGCTTTGTTGCTCTTCTCTGCACACACTCCAGCAACTCCACATCCTTGTAGCGAGGGCCCCGAACCTGAACACAACATTTGAGGTGCACAAGGAGCCGATCAGTTCCCTGCTCCTGTTGATCAGCACCCCCAGGTCCTTTTCTACCGGGCAGCTTTCCAGCCTCTCTTCCCCCAGCCTGCATCAGCCTGGGGGTGTTGTGCCCCAAGCGCAGCACCCAGCACTTGGCCTTGTTGAATGTCCTGTGGTTGGACCCAACCCATCGATCCAGCCCATCCAGATCCCTCTGCAGAGCCTTCCTACCCTCAAGCAGATCGATGCTCCTGCCTAGCAGACCAACAATTCCGCCTCAGTTGGTATGATTCTGCAGTCATTAACTGCTTAATTCAATGGAATTTGCATTCAGTTAGATTCTTTTTTTTTTTTTTTTTTTTTTTTCCCCTTTTTTGGCAGTTCTGCCCCCATTTTCAAAGCATGAAAGCATGGCTACAGTTTTTAAACAAACTGAGGTCAACGGATGATCCTCTTTTACAAGAAGTCATCTTGGGAGCAGAAAGAAGCTTGGTCTAGATAGAGGCTGGAGAAGTAATAAATAATTGTAACAGTAAGCTAGAAGTGCATTCTGATTAAGGAAGAGGCATTTGTTCACATCTTTTATGTCTTTTTCTTTCGACTTAAACATATAAGAAAACTGTTCATTACATTCAGAACTTTATTAAAGGGTCCAAAAGATTAATTCTACCTATTGCAGGCAAATATAAGTACATATATCTATATCAAACCAAAAAAAAAAAAAAAGAAGAAAAAAATGAAAGTTAAGGAGGAAGAAGAAGCGTAAGTGAAGTTCAGCAGCCATTATTGCAGGGTTTGAAGTTTTAAGGAAAGAAACTACACATTGCAAAATCCTGCAACTGCACAACACCCTGACTGTTCTGCCTGTTACTCAATTCATGTTCTTTTTACCCTGTAACTCTTGCTACAACGCATTCAGCAAGTGGATCTAGGTGGTATCATGACAGACAGCGACTTTCCCAGAGCCACAAGAGTCACCCTGGCAAACAGACATCACGCACTAATGGAGAACAGCATCAGATCTTTGTGTTCAAGTATTTCTCAATTAACTGTTTCAAAAAATATGAAATCAGGTATATTCTGTTTTTTCCTCCCGACAGGTGTGTTTTACACGTATCACGTCTACCAGCAAAATAAGGACGCTGCTTAGTCTACGAGCACGTATTTCCCATAAAAATTGTACCATCAAATCTAGACATACACATGTGTTTAAGTACTTTCAACATCTTTATTGAACTAAGCTACACGGTTCAGCAAGAGTTCAAAAGGCTTTCAAAAGCTCTTGGGTATTTAACCTGTTACATTTTTAACTTGTTAAAAAGGGTAGCGCACAGTGCAGAACTCCTCAGATCCAAAATGAAGTGTTGCAACTACGTGAGTAGGGCTGTGTTAAGCAAGCAACACAGATGTCCTGATGAAGAGCAACCACAGAACCTCAGATTCTTTTTATGAGCCTTCAAAACATTTGTCATATTGCTTTCTCCTCTTCCTCGTGCCTATGTTGTCCTTCAAAAGACAAAAGGCCACCACGTAATGTAGAGTCATTGAGTAAATAAAGAAAGTGCCAACAAAGCAAGTGGTGTTTTTCCCCCAGCAAAAATTATATCTAAGGACCTCATTTCAATTATGTGATGAAATATTTTCTAAAATGCAGGAGAAAAAAGTCAGTACAAGCTCTCATCGCAGCAAATGTACACCATCCACAGAATTTCTCAGTCTCTCTAATATTATAGTCCTAATCTTTATGTGTTTTTAGCTACATATTTATTTTGCAGACAAAAGCCATGCTAGAGCTCTCAAATAGAAATTACACGTATGTGAAATTGTAATTACAACCAACAGAAACATTTTAAAAGATTTTCCCAAACAGAAGATGCAGCATTTCCTCAATTTTGCATTTCCTGGATTTGGGTCATAGCTGTAGTATCAATTGACATTTATCTTCAAGCTAAGTAATGTTATTGAAATTATTCACCTAAACCTCAGCAAATGGAAAGAAGCCACATTAGTCATTAAAAAGAGATGTTTTGTCATTTTACAATATTAAAAAACAAAACTATTACTATCATACTGACTATTGACACACATAATAATTTAATCTGGTAAAAATTAAGGAAATTGAGTGTATGTTTAATTCAAGAGAAACAAAAACCAAAAAAACCTTTGCTTTTAATTTAAATCCCTTTCCAGTATTCTGTTGAAAAATATATAAACGAGGTAAATAATCCCGTCTCACTGAAGCAAAGAAAACCAACAAACTCTGTGCATCACTTTGTTAACAGGACTAAATCCTTACCAACATTTCCATCTTGGTATTTAAGAAATAAAAAAATGCAGCTGTTTATGGCCGCCAGGAAAAATAGCAGACCTTGTTAGTCCACTGCATAAATACACAGTATTTTTATTAAGCCTGCATAGTCACTTTGTGTACCAAATATTCTACAGTAGGACTGGCTCTCTGTAATAAACTCACACTTTTTACAAGTTTTTGAACGCTTTTGGGCTAGTCTAGCAATAACAAAATATCTTTTCACACAAAAACAGCTGTACTACTGATGAAAATACTGCTGTAAACAGAAACTGAAAGACTTCAGTACTTCAAAAGTAACTGAAGGAAATTATCCTGAGGGTCACACGTATCAGAAACGATCCACCCTCCGTAAGGAAGTGTGCCTAGATCTATTTGTTTACTGCAGCCATGTTTTAAATCTCTCCTTGTACATTCACTCAGAAAACATGTCTTTAAAATATACTTAACTGATGTATTTAAAAAGCCAGGCTTAGTAATTAGAGTCGAAAATGACAAGTATGTTAACCATGACTACTTAAAGCTAATCCTGGAGTTATGGCTGATATGTATGACAGTGGCCAGCTGTGGCTATCTCTAGGGATCTCCCTGCTTTGCTTTTGTTCTTAGGAATGGAATTAACGTCGTAGAGCACTCTAAGTAGCATGTTACACTTGCTTTGAATCCCGTCCTATTTCCTGTAATTTACACACATGACAGCTGTTACCAAAGAGTTCCTCTACTCCCCCACCAATGGAAAAACCTGGTGGAAACACCTGGGCTTCTCAGCCCCACCACTTGCAGACAAACTGCACCAGTGCTAGGCAGAGGCAGGAAGCAGCAGTGTGAAACAGGCTTCTTGGCTCAGCTTTATTTTAAGACAACCACATTATTGAACTGAAGAGCATCTTACTACCTGTTAGAAGAGCAAAAGTAGAGGAATTGTACAGGCTGAAGTGCCTCAGTCCCAACTTTAGCAGACTGTAGTGCATGTAATGTTCTCCATGCTCTCTCCATAGAAAATTTAAACTCATGCCAACAAGTTTCAGTCGAGCATTGTCCATGGTCTGAATGAGGGACAGAACTGCAACACTCTACCCAGTTAGTCAGGCACTGTACCTCTGTACCAGGGCTAGAGGTACACAAAAAGCAGTGCCATCATCCTGTTTGCTGCAGACTAGCCTTTAAGCTGCTCCATTAGGCAGGCCTTGGCATACTGTTTAGCAGGATCACTGAGTTTCAAGTACTGTACAAGAACACAGATTAGGAGTTAGCTCTCCAAATGGATGTCACACTTTATGACTGATGTAATTAAGGAAAAAAAAAAGTCTCAGAGAGTTTCACATAAATATTATTTCTTTATGTTTATTTTAATGCTTGGGGAATAAATAAATCTTGAAACGTCACTAGAAGTGACTCATTAGCCTTTGCTCTAAGAAACATTTTCCTACCACATAGCTAAAGGGAAATCTGTGGCCGTTTTTGTCACTGTTCCTGGCATAGAAAGGAATATGGCAGGGGGAGGAAGCAAGGGGAGAAATAAAAAGCAGAAGTGACAATTCTCAGTTTGTACCTCATCTTTTAAGGGCTAACTATAAACCTAATTTTTCCTCTCTCATCCCCCAAGACCAAGCTCTACTTCTTTCAAAAACTTTTATGGTAACTATGTTTAAAAAATAAAAAGAGAAAGAGAGATGCTACAAGTTTATATAGTTTTTACAACCAGACGTAGAGAAATATAAAATATAGGAAATATGAAATATTCTCCTAAGAATGCAAGGCAATCAGGGTCTGTAGAGCAGACAAAGTATGGCTATAACATAGCATCCCTGATAAGAACAGAGTGCTGCACCTGGCAAGCATCACTTCCAAAAAGTAAGTTTGGGTGAGGGCAGGGAAGGAGGGCTGTGTCATTACAGTGTTTGCACAACTCAAACAGTAGCACCACAAAACAATAGTCCTCGTAAAAGGCTGAAAGAAGTTCTGCTACAAACTAAAGAGAAGGAAAAAGCTTTATATTGAATGCAGCAAAACACATCCTGGTGGGAGACTTACTCCCCTACATCTCTAAAAATTCTGGGAAGTTAACTCCCGCTCCGAGAACAAGCTCTGAGTGAGCCTTTCAGCACTCTGCCATGGAATTAGACAGATGTTCAAAGACCTTTTCAATGGTAAAAGAGAAAGACTGCATTCAAGAATACTTTCATATGGCAAAGCGAAGTGCTTTATTAAAACAAAGTGCCCTTTTATATTAATGTTCTATTAGATTAATGACTGCGTTGGCCAAAAGCACTGCAGATTTTATAGCACGCTGGTATGCCTTCTACCCCAGACAATAATTGATTGTGTTATGCAACATAAAATATGGCCAGGGGGAGGGTGCTTACTTCAGAAATCTTGAGCAGGATAGGTACAGGGATACCTATAGCCTCAAGAAAAATCCACTGCTATCTTGTCAGACTCCCACATCATTTTAAGAATGAAAATCTCTTAATTATAGTAGGGTTCTTTTGCATCCAGAGATTAAATGAACCTTATAAACAGCTGCTTGATAGGATATCACCTAAGTGCAGCTCCTTTGTTTACACAAACATTTGCAAATATCCTTTAACTGTTGAAGTGACAACAGATTGGACAGTTTAAGTGAAGGAAAAAAAAAAATCTCAAATTTAAACAAATACAGAGCTACTCCCAGAGCCAGTAACCCTGCTGGGATTACTTGTATTACCTCACTTATAATAACAACCCCAAGTATTTTCAATCCATGCTACAAATCAAAGTTGTTTCCTATCAGAAAGTGCATAAATAATGTCAGAGTAGTTTTTCTTGAAACATGGTCAATTTATCTTAAAATAACCGCATGCCCTATAAATCAAGGATTTTTTTTTCCTTGAATATAGGAGAAATAGTCCAAAATGAGGCAACAGCTCACATTTTTCTCAACTGTGATAAAGTTACACTACTGAGCAGCAATGGCTTCATTTTTCCAACATGGCAGTGCATATTATTCCATCAATTGTATGGAAAGGGAAAACGCCGTGACTCACAACAGGCGAGGAAAGTCTTTTAAATACCTCTCAGCACTGCTGCTGGAAGAATTCCTTTTCAGCCCGTTTCAAACCCTTCATCTGACTAAGCTGTTCTTTTGCAAATCCTCTAATTCAATAGGAAATTACAACAGTATGGTGCTTAGTACGGAGCCTCCGCAAAGTCCTCCCTGCAGCAACCAGAACAACATTGTTCTGTGTCTGCACGGTGCCTTGTGCGAGGGGTGGGTGCCTGCCCAGACATCTCCAGCTCTTGGTTTTTGGCCATATTTTAGTAAAGAGTTTCTGCATCCTTTCCTTTGGAACGGACTTGACCACCACACTCAACTTATCGCAGGAATGAATAGGATCCGAGAAGTATGAATTGCTTACATAGCGCTGGATACTTGATACTCACTCCAGAGAACAAGGTTACAGTGTTCCTTGCTACTCGCTCCTTCTGCTGCAGGAATACCAAAGATCCACAATAAAGGCATCATTGTGCAATGCTCTATATAAGGGAGTACAGACATAGGCCCAGAGACTAAGATTTTTTTCATTTTAAAATGAAAAAAATGTAACAGAAGAGTATTATCTTGCCAAAGGCATGTACGTCTGTGTACACCAATTTGTCATAACTCTCAGTTCAGTAGTCCTTACTGGCCATCAATGAAAACTGCAAGACAAATTTAGAAGAAAAAAGACACTCTCCCTTTATATATAGATATAAATAAAGGGAAGCGTCTGTGTAATGTGATTTATAAACAGAAAATAATACAAAAGTATATAAAATGTAATGAATGTTATTAAATATGTTTACAAACATACATATTATAATTTGTCATAATGCATAAGTCAATTTTGCCATTATGGGGGTGCACACACAAAAAGAGTTACTTTTTTTAAAATAAATAATTTCTAAATAACCCAACCTTAGTTCTCCTTGCAAACACAGAATATATGTGAAGTGAAAGTATCCAAAAAGGGACCAATAAGTTGGTGTACAATAAGTGGGCTTTCTCCAGGAGTATTCACAACGGTAACTTTTCTGCCACAGCTCTCCTATCAGTTTAAAGATAACAATAGCTTCCTGCTCCTGCCAACATCTTGGTTTACAAACAGAAATTATGTTAGTTTAAATGTAGGTGTTATATTGCACTAACTTATTTAAACAAACCCCATCAACCATCAAATTAAATCCACAGCTGAAAGAATATCGAAAGTTCTCTTTATGACAGCCACATATAAATAAAATGACTGTTTTAATATTTTAAAATTAAAAAAAAAAAAAGGAAATCTATGCAATGGATTTTAAAACAATTAGCTTTATAATACATTAATTTAAATAAAACAGAAAACACTAAGCAATAACTATTTGTTGACAAGGTCTTATAAAAAGTCAGACTGTGGAACTTAAATATACCACCTGGAAGCACAGCTTCTGAATATGATAAATGTTTTGTTGTTGTTGTTTTGGTATCTGCAGCCTCCTGCAAGACTTAAGAAAAGAAACTGACTTCACTCCAGTCTATGGAGATTGATGATTTATTTCATTTAGTTAAAAAAAACAAGTGACAGAACAAAAGAATCCCACAAACCCAAAAACGTTTGTCTATCCCAACCTAAAAATAAAGACTAAATGCAAGGAAAGCCGCAACTTAGCAATCCTAAATACCCTGAAATGATCAAAAGTAAAAGGAAGGATTACGAAAAAGTTAATCTAAAAAGTCAGTTTAAATGCAGGCAGATTTCAAAAAGCTTTTTCCATTTGTGTTCTGATTGTACAGTTATTTAAATCTATCAGCCAAAAAGAGTAACAGGGTCTCAAAAGATAAATAAATTGACATAACAACGCAACAAGAAATCCAATATCATAAAATGTTAATATTAAGAAAACAAGCAAGTTTTTACTAACATGCCTACATTTCCTCAGTGTGATGCATCTGCGCTGTGCATGCGAAGTATTGTGGTTTATATTTTATTCTGACTAACAAGCCCTCTGTATTTAGAGGAGAGGTTTAATTACAGCACTGGTGAGAAATTGGGTCATCTAAGATCTGATTAGCCCTCTGGAGATGCCTCTCCTCTCTTAGTGTTGAGGAAGCCTGAGATGACTCCATGGTGGAACTGGAGCATTGTTCCACGTTACGATGGTTCCACGCACACAACAAGCAAGGTAAAGACAGCCTTACACTGGAGAGAACTGTCTCACCCACTGACCACTTACTCTCACCCCTGTGCTTTGCTCAGTGAGCTGCATGAATGGTTTGTACTGCTGCAACTTTGTAGTACACAGGTTAGGGAGCCCACCCAATTCAACTCAACCTCATGAATGCTTGCACAATAAGGAAGAACGCAGGAATTGAGACAGGGAAACACCATCTCTACTGGCTATGGCAACATCGCAAAGGGGTCATGAAATATTGAAGCCCCTCAGTTCAGTCCTGGCTTTCTCTCCAAGCCATACCTTTCAAATGAAATCTGACTTCATCAGAAGTTTTCCTGCAAGTTCCCAGAAGTTTCTGTAACTCATTAACCGTTACCTCTAGATCAATTTCGAGCCAGAAAACTCATCTCCTGCACGCTTGATGATGGCCTCCCTGAGGACTAGCTGCACAATAAGGAGTGCACCCAGCATACACATAGCATTAGCTACCTGTAATTGAAGAAAATAAAAGTGGAAAATATAGATAGATAAAACAGAAGAGTATCAATGAATCAAGATCAAGAATGGTAAGCATTTCTCCTGACTGCTAGATTCAAGAGCTAGACACCTTAGTACACGTGTGTTTTTCATGCTTCATCCTCCCACTACAAACAAGTTACTACACCACTGCTTCTTCCAATCCAAGAACTCACACATGTCGTTACAGTTATACAAACTGCCAAGTTACCCCGATAGCTTCAAGAAAACGCAGAGCACATATAAGAAAAACAGTAATGTTATCAGTGAGGTAATTTTTAGGAGTCAGCAACATGCAAGAGACTCCTGGTTCACAGAAGTATTTTGTGGATTTCATTCTCTTCCAGGTACCAATAAAAAAGCCCTGCGATTCAACTGTTTAACTCTTAAAGATATTTTTTCAAGCGTCCTGAGTCTTCAAATTAAGCTTTTTGAAACGTGCATTATGGCTCTTTATCATTCAGACCTTGAATAGGGTTTTCATAAAGCATTACTACTGCAAATTCCAGTAAAGATGACCCAGGAGGCGATAGCTTCTTCACTATTTCTCAAATGACAGTATTTCGAGAGATTAGAATATAATTCCTGTGAAATCAGAACAATTGCTACAGAAAACACTTCACACTCTGCATCTTCAAGCTTGTATTTTGAAAATGGGTGCTCAGGGTTCTCAGTTCAAAAAAATAAAACCTTAGCTTGCAATATAAGAAAATAATCCGACATCCCGTAGCTATTCATTAGAAACATCTTTTAGCTTACTTTTGCATTTTCCTCCTCCAGCAGGCAATTTTGTCCATGAATCACAAAGTCTTCTCCCTTCTTTCAATCTCGGCTTATTGAAAACAACCGATGACTAAAAGGCCTCTTAAGCTGCATGAATCAACCTTAACATTATTGGCAACAACTTTTCCAGACTATCCAAAACATGTAACAACCTTACACTTTGAGGTACAGGTCATTGTCCATTTCTCAGCATTTACTTTATCAAGCGTTTGACTTGCTCCTCAGCTCATTATCAATTCATTCTGGCATAAAAGGAGGGCAGATTGAAGGGGGTGGTAGGAAATTGAGGCAGCCTCAACCAAGCACTTTTCTTAGCCTAGGAGTTTTAGGAGTGCATAAACCCAAAAGACTCTTTTCTGAGTTGCAAACAGAGATATAATAATGCATACTTGCTAAAGCATTACATGTTTAAGGTTGACCTGAACAGGTCATTTGTTTTAATTCCCAAATTTATTACTCACGAACACAGAAGCTGACAGCCAAATATATTTCTTTACACACGCCACAGGGACTCAGAAAGGGAGGGAAATGTGGGTTTTGGAGTGTTTTTGTTTTTCAAAATCACAAAAGCTAAGGTTTCTCCATAAACACAAGCTAGAAAGCCAGCTGTAATGAGAGGTCAAGAAAATAAGCAACCATCAAAGAGAGGCAGCCTTTAATCACACCAATACGGTCTTGATTTGAACTGGTAGAGCAAAAGGTTTCCCACCTCATTACCAGACCACACTGACCAATTCCCAAATATAAGGTTACGCTGCACAGCGTCTCTCCAAACACACAAAACGTGCTCCTGTGCTCAGTCAGTCACAAGGAAAACCTAAACAGATTATACTGAAACACGAAGAGTAGCAGGTTCACTTCCCAACTGCACGCAGTGTAAGTTTTAAGGGTGTGGGAAACAAAACTAGAAGAAAGAAAGTCAGGAAGGAATTATTCTGTAGAATTTATTATGACAGCAGAATAAAATACAGAAAAAAACTTGGCACTCTATCCTATACATTTAAGGGAAAAAAATGAAGATGTCAGCAGCTTGTTGCAACAGTATATACTAACATTTAGTTTAATTGTTTGCAAACCAAGTTCATTGCAGGCAGCTCAAGCAAGTTCATCGCACTGACCTTTCTTCAAAGGAGAAAGCACAGGAAAACTCCCAAACATGAAGAGCACTGTTTATAAGCCTAAGAATTTTCATCATGACACTACACATTTTCTGGCAGCCAAATGTCAACAACTGGAGAAAATGTAAGAGATTAAACCAACTCTGCCTGTGGTGTGACACTTCTGGCAGGTTAGATACAGCTTCTCAGAGAAATCCTGGCTATCTTTAAGCATAAAATAAATCAAGATCTAGCCTGGGTACACTGTGCCCCATAGGATAATGAGGTCACAAAGCCACAGTGTAATTTGAAATGTGGATTAATCTTCGCCTTATTTATGAAAACAGACATTTATAAAGGCATTCCACAGAAATAAAAGCTTTAAGAGAGCCCGTCCATTTTAGCACCTTTTCAGTTTCTCTGTACTGCCCATGAACAAAAGCCAGCTGCCATGGATGCTGGGCTTGGCAATTCTACCAGCGCTCTTCTCCAGTCCTGCAGATGATCAAATACAGCAGGATCCAAGGCACTTACCCAGGCACCTGGTAACTATTCGAAGTTACACAACAGCAAGAGTTCCCCTACTCACTTTCTGAATAAATTTAAGCTTATTTTTAAGCAAATGACTAGTTAAGATGTGTTTCTTAAGTACCAAGATAGCACAGGTTGCTTCTAGAAGCTGCTTCAATAAAATACTGTGTTTTTTTTAACAAACCACAAGAACAACAAATTTGATGCAAGGTAGAAGTAGATCTTCAAGCAAATAATTAAGATTGGCAGAAAATCAAACGGTTGCGAACTGCCTGTGAATAAATTTAGGGCAGATAATAGAGAAGTGATTTTTAGGATTCATTTTAGGACCGAGATTCTAGACCAGTCCTTCCCAAGCAGCAGTGGAAATACACATCGCATCAAGTGAAGGAGACAGGAGACCTAGTTACCCAGGATGTGGAGAAGGCTGAGGTATTCAGTGACATTTTTTTGCCTCAGTCTTACCAGCAAGAGCTCCAGCCACACAGCCCAAGCCCCAGAAGGGGAAGGCAGGGACTGGGAAAACGAAGAACTGCCCGGTATAGGAAAAATCAGGTTTAAGAGCAGCTACAGAACCTGAAGGTGCACGAGTCCATGGGCCCTGATGAGATGCATTCATGTGTCCTGAGGGAACTGGTGGATGATGTTGCTAAGCCACTCTCCACCACATTTGGGAAATTGTGGCCACCTGGTGAAGTTCCCACTGACTGGAAGAGGGGAAACAGAACCCCCATTTTTAAAAAGGGAAAAAAGGAAGAACCAGGGAACTACAGGACAGCCAGTTTTACTTCTGTGCCCAGCAAGATCATGGAGCAGATCCTCCTGGAAACAATGCTAAGGCACATGGAAAATAAGGAGGTGACTGGGGACAGCCAGCAGGGCTTCACTAAGGGCAGGTGCCTGACATATCTGGTGGCCTTCTACAATGGGTTACAGCACTGGGAGGTAGGGAAAGAGCAACTGACATCAGCTACCTGGACTTGTGCAAAGCATTTGATGCTGTTCCTCATGATATCCTTGTTTCTAACTTAGAGAGGCACAGATTTGACAGATGGACCAGTCAGCAGGTAAGGAACTAGCTGGATGGTCACACTCAATGACAGGGCAATCCCAAGCACTAATCCAGGCTTGGTGGGGAATGGATGGAGAGCAGCCCAGAGGAGAAGGACCTGGGGTTGCTAGTGGATGAGAAGCCAAACACAAGCCAGCAATGTGTGCCTGCAGCCCAGAAAGCCAACCGTGTGTTAGGCTGCACCAACACAGCGTGGGCAGCAGGGCAGGGAGGGGATTGTCCCCCTCTGCTCTGCTCTCCTCAGCCCCCACCTGGAGCCTGCGTTCAGCTCTGGGCCCAGCACAAGGACAGGGATGGACCAGAGCGAGTCCAGAGGAGGCCACAAGGATGCTCAGAGGCTGGAGCCCCTCTGCTGTGGAGCCAGGCTGAGGGAGCTGGGGGTGCTCAGCCTGGAGAAGGGAAGGCTCCGGGGAGACCTCACAGCAGCCTGCCAGGGCCTGAAGGGGCTGAAGGAAAGCTGGAGAGGGACTCTGTATCAGGGGGTGTGGTGGTAGGACAAGGGGGGATGGCTTTAAACTAGAAGAGTTGGACTTGTGGCTGCCCCATCCCTGGCAGTGCCCAAGGCCAGGCTGGATGGGGCTTTGGGCAGCCTGGGCTAGTCGGAGGTATCTCTGCCCATGGCAGGGGGCTGGGACTAAATTATCTTTCAGGCCCCTTCCAACCCAAACCACCCTGTGATTCTACCACAAGAAAATAACAAGTAGGATTCTATAACGTAGTCTGTACACAACAGTAGTCTGAATTTTCTGAACAGCACAACATTAAACTTCTTAGGTTTGATGTCCTGACATTTTAGGTTTTCCTTTTAGATAGATTTTCATTTTGAATTACACTAGATGACTTACAGGAGTGTTAGAGACTCTCATCACTTTAACACTTCTAGCTGTTCTAGCTGCCACATTTTTTATGTATAAGTTTTCATGTCTGCACGTATGCAGACAAATGTATGTTCTTAAGATGATAAATACCTTGTACAATAACGTGTTTAGTAGAAAGAAGCACAAAACTACAAATACTGAGCTTGTAGTTTAAGTTTCTCTGAAATAAACAGTAAGCTAAGAAGTCCAAGAACAGCTGAATGTAAATATTGAATCTCTTCTAATTCAAATGTTTAAAAAAAAGCAGCATTTTCAAGTAGTGTCCTTGAAGCCCATCACTCAGCACAGACTTCAGCGGCTCATCTAGCTCAGGAACATGGTGCTCTTCCCACAAACAGGAGACTGCGTTTTGCTTAACATTATCATTAACCACCACAAAAAGCACTGCTGAAGTGTTACCTTTTGTTTGAACACAGGTATTCTTCCTAATACAGAGCAGACTTTCCAATCTAAAATCATGTCAAAATCTCATCAAAATCAATGGTGTTTTGCTCAAGTAATGACATCATTTGTTATACTCAAACCACAGCAAAACCGTGGTGAGTCACACAACACAGCAGCTATTATTCAAAAGGTAAAAAGACAAATATATTTAAGACTATCCATTAGGCGATGACAGCATGAGATGCTCTAAAAATGAATGATGATTAACATAGCAGCGTCTGACAAGTCAGGATATTCAGGTACGTGAATTACTGCTCGTAAAGTCGTCATTTATGCCCAACTTCAAATACTTTAAACATCAGGAAATAAACAAGTGTGAACAGCAATATGAAGGGAAACAGATATAATGCTACTAAAGTACTAAAACAGTGCTAACTGCTCTAAGCATGGACCCTGAAATTCACCACTTCTTTCGGTCATTTTTTGGTGTATTTTTTCTTTGCTGTAATTACCAAACATTTCATCCATCTTTTTTTTTTTTTTTTCAGATGTCAAGCTAAAAAAAAACAAAGACTGTCCCTGACAAGAAATTCAACCAACAATTTTCTTCTAGTTACTTCCTGCCAGAAAATCAAACAGACTCATTTTACTAACACAGGATATGATTATCCCATGAATTAGATGCTTATTCTCTAACAGATTTAGTTGTATTGAAACTAAGCTGTACTATAAGCACAGCTCACATGTTCAGGAAGTTATATCATTACTCCTGTGCGATGCAAGGCTAGGTAACATTGCTGCCACAATTTATATTAAGTAGCCTCACATCTACAAAAACTTATGAAAGACATTCACTCAAAACAGTTTGCTAAGAAGAGATTATCTTAACCATCAGCTGTGGTCTGAAACAGAACTTCTGTTTTCAAGTTCTTTTCCCCACCAAAACAGATCCTAAGTCACAGTTTTCTGCGGCTTATATCTTTCTAACACATGCCAAAATTCCTTTGGGATCAGACCTCTATACTGGCATTTGAGTAATAAATTTATTTTCCCCATAAAATGAAGTCCATTCATTTTACTTTGGATCTTTACCAGCTATTTGAATTTACTGGACATTCACATATTTTGGAGTTTTTAAGCAAACCCAAGACATTTTCCCCTCACATTTGGGTATTTTATTTACGCTGAAAAAAAGAAACAAAGGTCAGCTTGTTTCAGCACTCACCTTCTTGAGAACAACACCAGGCTACCAACACAGAAGCCTTACAGAGCACACATTGATCAAAACTTTGCAGGTTAAGAAGAGTATCTGCCAATCTTGGCATCATTATCAAAGGACTGAAGAAGCAAAATTCAGTAGAATATTCTGAAGGAAGGACCACCTTCCAAAACTCATTACAGAAGAAAATTTCTTCTCAACTAAAAGCAAAATCTTTGTTTTTAATAAAGGAATCTACTCACTCATGACTGGAAACTTCTTTGCATATAATCCAAGGCAGGTCTTGAAGCAAGGTATCTTGTTGGAGAAGGTTTCTCAGAGGTATACATGTCCTGATGATGGCAGGAAAATAAAGAGAGAAATAATTTTTCAGCTTTAAATAAATGTTATACATAAACTCTCTCCTACTATATTTTCAATCTTTCTTGGTAAAAAAAAGTAACACAAAAGATAAGAAACATTCTCAAGAAAATAAAAGACTATGATATAGACGTAGTAACTAAAAACACTATCAAAGTGGTATTTTCCCTCAAGGCCCTCAGCTAACAAGAAGATGCAATAAAAGAGATACTCTTTGAAACACAAGAGCTACAAAGAAATTTACTAAATAAACCTGAGTTGGCACTAGCATCCTGCACTTCGTCAGAAACAAAACCTGCAAAAGTTACAATTTCTAGTAACTGTAAGCCATGGGATCATTCAGTCTAATTGAACTGAGGAAAAGGCACCGAAGTAGGGCAGCTATGGATTCGCTAACAATAGGCCTGGCTTCCCCTGGAGCGAAACATGCAGGACTTAATCTTCTACAACGACAGCACAGCAAGAACATTTTTTACAAAATATTGCATAATCTGTATCCTGCTGCTAAAAGCAATCTGATAGAACACTTAATCTGAAATAACTTCACCTCACAGTTGAGATTAGGAAAAGAAAGACAAACGTATCTATGAAACCATGAAGTTTTCCTCTAATACCTGCACAGAGTTAAGGAATAGCCTGATTTATTTCCTCTTTTCAAACCAATGAGAACTTGCCGAACCTGACCACCTGTGTTCAGCCAGGCAGATCATATCTCGTGCTGACTCAGATTTCAAGTCTCAACACTCCTGATCTCCTAAGGCTTAAAAATAATAACAACAATAAGACAGATTTACAGCACGTGCCAAGAAGCTGATGACTTTTCATAGGACTGGGCTGACATCACAAGAAGATGATAATATCAATTGCTAAAAACAGTTTTAAAAAAAATGTTCTGACAGCCAAAAGGAAGCTGTTTCAGAACTCACTGAAACTTACAACAAACGTTTTTAAAAGTAATGGAGGGAAGAGGCTTAATAGGGGAAGAAAACGGTATCGTGCTGCAGAAACATGTATGCAAACATTATAAAAAAGAGGAACAAAGCCATTAGATGGTGCAATCACTGAAGAGCAACAGTTTGAATTGCAGGTTCTGTCAATTCTCCCTGAGCGGCTGCTAAATTAAACGGTTAAGTATGCGCAGCCTAATCGAAAATCAAGTGGCTGGTTAAAGCGTATCATTAGAAGTGCAGCCTTGTCAGTTTTCTTTTGACAGCTGATGTCAAAATTAGCAAATATAACTTCCAGGACATTTAACCATTTACCAGCCTAATTACAGTTATTATGTTAAGAACATCAAACGAGCCTTACAGATGGCACGCCACCCAGGTCCAAAGCACTTTTGGTTGGAGCTCCACACGGCTTTTGAGCCCAAATTGTTCTTCAGCCTTATGCAGAGTCAACCGGAAGACTGGTTTCTCCAATTCAACCTGATTTTCCTACAGTACAGCCTCACCTTATTTTGTAAGTACGACCTGGCCTCAGAGACATCTCATTAGGTGACGGTTTATTGTCTGTATCTACAGGAAAAGGCTACTCATAAGGAAAAAACAAAGCATCAGTTCTGAAAAACACTTCGTGATAATAATAGCATAATTAATCTTATCATAAAACCTAGTCACGTAAAACTAAGGAAACGAGCGGTGAAGAATCTAGCAGCTATATGCTACCCAAAACTGTGCCATAACTATGAGAAGTGAACGTTTCAATATACTGCGGTGACTTGAACTCAGACCTCCATACATAAAACGTTCTTGCAATTTTGCCTTCTGCCTCTAAATCTTTTGTTTAGCTATTGCTAATACCTGTTCACTAGCCAATAAAGGTTTCCAGTTACATTTATTTTTTATTTGAAATATCGCTGCTTAAGTGCTTTGTGTTTCCCTTGTTCCTAACTTGAGCACTTTCCTGCAGGCTTTTTTCTTAGACCATTTGAAAGCGCCCACTTCCCCAAAAAGGAAAGCTTCCTTTTTTATCTGCAATTTGGAACACGGCAAGCAGTACTGGAAAGTCAGGAAAAGTCAGCACTGCCAAGCACCAGAAAGTCTGTACCTTCTATTGCAATACAACATTGAAGTTTTTCCTAAGGATGCGTGTTAGGAAAGCAAACTGCTGTCACTTCGCTTTCTCAACCAACCACCTGATTGCTTTCAATGCTCGTGGTGTTCTCTCCTGTGCACAAACACTACCAAATATTATGCAACAGGAGAAAGAAAGAATGCTCCTGCTGAACGTCCTGCTTACAGATACCATCTTGAAAAACTGTATTTTTATTCAAGACAGTAGCTGACATCCTCTTGCCATTAACAAGCCCATAAAAAACCCACGCACCAACCTTTGAACCTTCTCTGTTCCTGAAGAGCAACCCTTGCATCCAACCCAGTACTTCCCCTACTAACACCACATTGCCTAGCCCTCCGTGGTATTCAGCTTCAATAGTTGCAAAACTACTGGCATTTTGATTAAAAGTGCAATGGGATATGAGAATTGGGAAAAGTTCCCTATAATTTCAAGTTTGAGCATACTTAATAACACGTTCAATTATCTGTTTCTACACCTGATTCCAGGTCCCCGTTTTACCCAATATTCTCAGCATGACGAGTAAAACCAGAGTAAAAGGAAGTTACAGCATATTATAAGCCCACGTATAGTGACTCTATCCAGAGAAAGAGATTCCCTTTAATTTATCAGCGAAAGATTCAAGTCAAGTCTGTGAGTGCATTGCTGTAGCAGCAATTTAACTTAGATACTAAAGGAGTTAACACTAAACATTTATATCCCTGGTTCCCAAGACCCAGAAACTGAAGGAACAGCATGCGACTGCACTGCTTTTACAGCACACGTGCACGCACAAGAGACAAAACAATCTACATGGAGCCTGCCTGCACAAAGCAGCATTTTACTGTCATTTACTTTCTTCTTTAAACCAAGACGTTAGTGCCCCTCAAAGAAAACAGATCCAGAGATTTCAGAAGCACGTGTTTTAAAGCTTTAGAGCTAGCTGGTTGGCAAAACGTTAAGTCCGAAATGATTGGTGTCCGTGCTTATACTGAGGGCAAATGAACAGCTGGTTAAAAGGCAGTTCTGCTAAATGCTGACTTTCCACTGCATCCCAGCTGAGTTAATTTCAAAGTTATAATCAGTAACAAGAGAAGCTACAAAGAAGCAAGACTAAGCCATTTAACAGCACGGCTATTAGCAAAATAAGACAATAAAAATTCTGATCATCGCACCTTGCTTCTGAGCATCCTAGCTGAGTAAAATGCCCATTACAGCCAGAATGCAACGTTCCCAACAAAGTCGGGCTGCTGCTGTCTCAGAACCTTCACCAAATCATTGACTGGCCACAAATGAGGAAGCACCGAGAAACACAAACGAAACAAGCACAAGGGCACACCCTCCCCTTTGTTCATTGCAGGAATATTTACACTACAAAGCGTCCAAGCGAATTGCTTTTGGTTTCAGGCACTGCTGATTGGCCGCCGTGCCTAACACACACGCCTGCGAGAGTTTGAGTTTCGACTGTCACGCAGCAGCCCTAGATTGCAGGCTCCGCATCAAACTAAATAACCACACAGAGAAATGAGTTAATAGAAGTGTTCTCGTTGAACTGAGCCTCCACAAAATACGCTCAGCGTGAGCAAGGCAGACTCACACTTTTGTTCCACTTTGACTCAGTGAAAGCTAAAAATGAGCTTTGTACTAATAGACAGCTCTCTGCACAACCCCCTGCTCCGAGCAGAAAGCTGCACAGAGAAAGTTACTCTTGGTGTGTAGAGGCTCAGGGCTGGTACAGGAGTTCAGCAACAGCTTTTTCAGCCACCACCTGAGTCTCGCTCCCATTGCCATTCAATCACTGCGGTGGTTTCCTGCAGCCGACAACCACCCACATTGCCCAGAGACGCCAAACATCTGATAAATTCCTCCTTTCGCTGGTAGTCCCAGCACAGACCGAGGGTCGCGGAGCCCAAAGTTTGGTGGAAAGCTCTGAGGCTGGCGCTCTTCTCCACATACCTGAGGCGTTACGAAAAGCAGCCGAGGCAGCAGGTACATGAGCAGCAGTGCCGAGAAGTCCCATTACACCCAAACTTCACCCACCCCAAACCTCCCCGCTCCTGCCCTGGGTGGCGGCACGGCCTCGCAGCGCACCCAGGCCCTGACACCCTGACAGGACGGAGGCCCTCAGGGAGTCAGTCCCCGTGTGGTGACAGCCCCAAGGGGCTGCCCGACCCCCTTTAGTGCCCCCACACCCCTCAGGCTGCCCCCACACCCCGTGTGGTGCCCCCACACCCCTCAGGCTGCCCTCACAGCCCCCCCTCCGACCCCACAGTGACGGCTGAGGCGACCACCACAGCCCCTCACAGGGCTGCGCGCCCCTCACCAAACTGAAGGGTCACTTTAGGGGGTCTCCTCCCCCTGCACAGCCCCGGAGCCTCACTAAAAGCTCACAAAAAGCCCCCGGGACACCTCCAGGTGGGGCTCCCTCAGCCACCCCCCTCACGGCGCCCACCCCACAGGGCTCCCCTCACGATGCCCACCGCCCCCCCGGGCAGGAATAGGAGGGTCCTTCCTCACACGGCCCCCCCCGCTTTGGGAATGGAACAGCCCGCAGCACCTCAGTACCCTACGGGAGCCAGCTCCCGCCTCTTCCACCTCCCGACCCCGCCGGGGGGAGGGGGGTGCGCTCAGCGCGGTCCCCCTGCGGGGGAGGATGGTAGCGCCCACCTCCCCCCCCCGGGCTCTCGAGGAACTTCAGTCCCACCCCGCTCGCCTCAACGGCGAGGTCCGCAGTTTTTCCCCCCCCGCCGCCCCGCGAATGGAAGCGTCCGCCCAGCGACCCCGCCGGGTCCACTTCGGGAAATGGGGGTGGGCGCGCAATGGCCGGCTCGCCCCTACCTTTCCTCTCCCTTACCTTTGCTCGCCGCCTTCCTTCTCCTTCTCCTTCTCCTCCCGGGGGCCTCCGTCCTTGCCTCCTCCTCCTCCTCCTTCCTTCTACCCGCTCCGCTGCCCCGGAGCTCGGCGGCCTCCGACCAGGAAGCGCCCCGGTGTGACACCGGCGGCCGCCGCTATGGAAACCCTGCCCGCCCCCGCCCCTCCCCTCTCCTCCCCGGCCGGCGCCGTCCCCTCAGGGCAGAGCCGGAGCCGCCGCCGCCATTTTGTGCTCGCAACGAGGCGCGGAGCTGCCCGGCCCCGGCCGCGCTCCCTGCTCCCTCCGCAGCCGTTTTGGGGTCCTCAGCGAGGCCCCCCTGGAAGCAGAGGGGTCGGGGAGGTCGGGTGGTGAATTGGGGTGGCCCTCGGCTGGGTTATGTGTGGGTTTCAGGGTGGGAAAGGTGGTGGGGTTGTGGGGTTTGGCTCCAGGGTCAAGCCAGTACCTGCTCTGCCAGCGCCGCTGCCTTGGTGTGTCACTGGGCGTGAGGAGGAATCTCAGAAATAAAGGTGGAAAACACAAAGCAGGACTACCACCTTTCCGTCATACCTATTAGGCTGTGCTGCCTGAGCTACCAAGACGCTCATTTTTAAAACTCCATCCTTTTTTTGGTTCTGTCTGATAAGCCACCACCATGGGATACTGATAGGAAACGCAACTTTATGGGTGAACTCCACAAGCCCATGCATAAAAGTACAAAAAAAATGGATAACCTGATTGCACATTCCACCTCGGATCAAAAGAGAGATGGCTTTGATCATAGAATCCCAGAATCATTAAGGTTGGAAAAGCCCTCCAAGATCACCTGGTCCACCCACCCCCCCTACACCAATGTCACCCACAAACCGTGTCCCCAAGCACCACATCCAACCTCTCCTTGAACACCCCCAGGGACGGTGACTCCACCACCTCCCTGGGCAACCCGTCCCGGTGCCTGACTGCTCTTTCTGAGCAGAAATGGCTCCTCATTGCCAACCCAACCCCTTCCTTAAGCAGCTTCCCATGCCGGAGTCCTCCCACTCAGGGTGTGCAGGCACCATATGCGTATGCATGCCGTGCTTTGCATGGGGCGCTCAGCTGAGTTACAAACAAAACCTGACGGGAAGAAGCAGAGAAATGTGACAGCTGCTTTATGCTCTGAGACGTCTCAAATGCCACAGTGAAGTGGTTACCGGAAAGAGGCTGGTTTGGAGCAAAAAGAAAGCATTGCAGTGAAGAGGGAATTTGAAGTAGCAATAAAATATGATTTCACATTAAAAATACAGATTAAATAAACAGTAATTAAAATGTAGTACTAAAAGACATCCAGTAATGGTACAAACAAAAGTGACGCTCGGTAAATATTTTGAGTGTTTTAAACAAACCAGTGTTTGTGTAATAATTACATTTAAATGCTTTCTATTCAAATACTAACCAAGGAATTTAGCATAATCTACTAAAGACAAACTCTTTAAAATAAGCAGTTCCAGACAACTTGCACTATGAGTTGTGGGGGCTGGCACCTTCTGACATTAATTTTTACTAAAATATGTAATCCAAGAATATTTCATGACAAGCTGGAGAAAGCAGTGCTCCATTATTCCGAGGTAGATTAGATGAGCTGAATAATTATTGACTGGCTAGCCTGAGATCACTAAATCTTTTCCACAGATATTAACATTTTTAATAGACTCTCTGTCCTCAGAGTTCTCTCTCATTCTGGAGGAAAAATAGCCTGAACAATGAAAGCAGGATCCCCTGAAATGGCAAATACCCATGCCAACACATCATGGTCTCTGAGAATCTAGCAAATGTACAGAGCTGTGTATGTGCATTTGACATTCATTTTATGTAGAAGAAAACGTCTAAAAGTAGTAAGACAGTAGCAAGACAGTAGCAGGTTGGATCACTTTTGTCTAAATGTTTCCTCTCTTCTTGTGCTGAGGAAGTGTAATAGTAGAAAATATGAATCATTTATTGCTTTGCAGTACATTTCAGAAAGTAATAGCGATTAACTAGCCTGTCAGCATCCATAAATCCCAAGAGGGACACTGTGGTTGGATATGAGTCCTTTCAATTTAAAGTCTTAATTGTCTTTTTTAAAACTTTAGAAGCTGTTGGAATATAAAAACACGCTTAGCTTTCTTCAAGCTAGGGATTTGTTTCCTCCCCAAATGGCTAATTAGTTAAGATAAATGTCTTCAACAGGGAGCTCTCTACTTCATCGAAACTATCTCCTCTCTTTCATACATTTTCAAACTATATATCATCGGTTTTGTTTCCCATATGCTCATTGTTTCCTGTTGTAATACTACAACTAGGCTGTGGAACGGTTCTAAAATCACAGCTTTCCAAGCGGCTGACAGTGATATCATACTTGTTTTATCACTACTCCCACATACGAATCCTGTGATAGCGTTTCCAGCAATGCTCCATTTTTATTAGGGTTCTTTGTGAAGGTATATGCAATCGTTATTATTTATAATGCTGAAAAGTCTATGGGGCTTTTCATGGACATGCAAGAGGCATCGCCTGTGTCTCTGCTGTCTTTGCAGACTGCCATCTATGATACAGTCTGGATGTCTCCATTGAATTACATTCTGAGCTGAGGTATCTGTTCATGTCAGGGAACGTCCAGTTACTTACCTGAAAAGCTGACCTGCTCTGTGTTTAAGTTCAGATGCTGTACTAGCCACCTACATTCGTGACTGGAGTCACAGAAATAAAGATACTCACAAATTACCCCCCACAAATTAATGATTCATCTTGTCAAGACCGCACTTAAGACATAGGGCGTAAGATGCCAAGCACTCTGCATGGCCACTGACATTATTTGGCAGCAATACCATAAAGCCATAGATAAAAGAACAGAATAGTGGCATTCCCTTATAAAGTATCCTATTCCTTGTAACATCGCAATCCTTCCTACTGAACTTCAAAGGAATACAAGAATTCATAATGTAAAAAATACGAGATTTTCATCAGCAATTATTTCTCAATGTACCATGCCCTTTGTTTTTTGTTTTTTTAGCTACGAAGCTTATGAAACCCATTCTCTTCCATAAAACACCATTTACAAAAATTAAGCGTAACACAAAGCATATGTGCGGAATGATAGGAACCAACTGCAACATCTCATTGAGATAAATTTCTCTCTGTTAGTTATGTCTGCAGCCTCCCTTTGCTATATCAATGGATTCCTGGCTAAATCAGCCTTGCAAGATTCAAATCTTGCCTTGGGATAAGGGAATGAATTTGGTGACCCATCCAAATTCCTTCCTGGGCTTCACAAGTCGTCAGAACATGCTCGGCTCTGCAGGCAGCGTGCGTATTGGTGCCACTTCAGGTGAGAAACTATTTAAGTTCTCGCAGTGTGTCTGGGTAGCGATCAGACTCCAGATAGCACTACATCTTTTGCTGTCAACTGCCTCGACAATTCATTGATGGAGCTTTAATCCCCGACAGACCAAGTGTTCAGAATGCTGATGGCTTTGAAAATAAAGATGTAGGCTTTAAATTGGCAACTGTAGTGTAAAAGTCCATGAACGTTTTGGAGGATAGTACTTTGCTATGACGGCCTGTCCCTAACCACCTTTGGGCTAAAGTTACAAGTTCATATAAGGACATGAGTGCTGCCCTGAAGAGAATGGCTTTTACTTCACAAAATTAGGTATTCTGCAGACTCAAAAGACAGCAGGTAGTAGGTTGGTCCTAAAATAATGTTAAAACCTGGTGTGGGACTGTTCCTATTCAATTTGTGTTTGTGCTGTATAGGTTTGGCTTAGCTTCTGTGGTTCAGGAACTCAACATATTTTCTGTAGCATATGGCATTTCCACTCCTGCCTACAGATCATTTTTAAGGCATGAGTTGATATTTTTTCTGTGTCAGTCAAAATATAAACGATTTATGCACAGCCATGTACCCCAGAGAGTGAGTGGCTCAGAAGCTCCCGCAGGTATCCAAACAAACCCAAACCTGTCTATTAGTCTCAAATTCAAACAGTTCCCTGTTCAACCTTTGAGGCTCGTCACTTTTTACAACCTACTCTCATCATTACAAAGGATATCACTCAAAATATCTGATTTGATATGAAGTGCTTATAGGCCTATGAACAATAGGTGCCAGATGGCTATTCTTCCCAGTATCATGCAGTAAAGTGCATCAATATTTTATAAGATTAAACGTACTCAGCTGTTATGCCACCTGCTGCTTTTGCTTTTGTTTGTTTTCCCCCAAATGAAAGTTGTGGTGTCTGTGCTGCAGGTGTTACTTTCGGTCCATCACTTGCTTGATCACATCGTAGATGTTTACAGGAGCTTAGCACCAGCCCGCTCTGCAGCAGTGATGTGCGAGGAGGCAGAGGTTTGTCTGTACGTGTGTGGCAGCATCAGCCCACCATCTTGTACTGAAAATCCTGAGAAAGAGACGTATTAAATCAGGAGTGGAAGTTCTGATTCTAAGCAGGGGAGTTAGCCCTTAGCTGTAATTCTTCTGGCTGCCTAATATACTGTTTTCCATTCCTTTTGGCTCTGATTGTTCACTTGTCCTCACCCAGTCCTATTGTCTCCCAGCTCTGATTTTGAGGATTTCATAGATTCGAGTCTCTCTTCCTGCTGCTGGTGGCTCCTGCCATGTGAATCAGGTTGGAAAGTACACAGTGCTTTCTGTCGCTGGCTATTTCTGTCCCCTCTGTCTGTCAGGACAGATTTTCTTCATCTCCTTCCTTTATTTCCCCCCAATTTTCTGTCTCCTCTAGCACTTTATTGGCTTTTTCCATTAGCCTCCTTCTGTCTTATTCCTTCTGTTACTTCAATAATTGTCTCATTTCTTTCTCTCTTCTTTTAAATGTTGATTTAGCTTCCAGCATTCTTTTGTTAACTATGAAAACTACACACAGAACAAAGCATAATACCTCGATACACTACATTTTAAAATGTCTTGTTAACACTAAGCAGTTTTTCAATGAATTGAAAACCGTCACAATAGAAAATACAAAAATTAGAAAACCTGGCTGAGGAAGATGTGTGTGGTTGTACGAAAACTGGAGTGCTTGAAACATGAATTTGGGGTGTTTTTCTAGCCAGATTTGAGCCTGATCCCAGAGCAGAAGAGATCAGATGAAAGAGAAGAAAATCTATAATCAAATCATTTACCTTTCAAACCAAGGAAACATAGAATACAGTCAGAAGGAAGAAGGAAAAGAAACAAATAAGACAGAAGATTAACTGTTATTGGCAACAATGCACAACAGAACAAAACATTAGCTCAATTTTTTTTTGTCTGCCTTAGTGTGGTTTTCCAGGACAGCAGTTGGAAGACAATGATTGGAAGATAATGTTTTTGTAAACCCTGAAGATCTGACATAGAGTTACAATAAGGAACCTGCAATCTCATGACACTTTTATAGACAGTTTTCAGAGCACAGTCACTATTCGAGTAAAACTTATTATCATTCACCTGTAACTACCAGAATGTCAGAAGTAACCCAAAGTTAACAGAAATAGTATAACTTATTAGATACCAACAAGTTCAAAAACTTCAAAGAGATACATTTTCATCAAGTTACAAGCAAATGAAAACAGGATCATGTCATAAAATGTGAAGATGCTCTAAGCTGTAATAGTGGATCCTGACAAAGGTGTAATTACTTGTCTAAGGTAGTGCAAAAGTTAAATCTTTATGACCTTTTCCATTTGCTGCTGAAACTAGCAGACAAAGAAGTGTAAATTACTGATGGAAAAGAAATATTTTCAGTTTGTTCAGGTAAAGCTCTTTATAAAAGATTTTTTTTTTTTTTTTCCCAGCAGCATGGTATTTGCAGTCTTTTCCCAGGCTGCATGTAATATGGAATTGATATAGCACAGCACGAAGTGAGGGATGCAGGTTAGGCTTTGAAGCACATTCTTCCACCGTTGCCTTGAGCTACTCCGTGTTCAGTTGGTCTCCTGTTCAGGTTAAAGCTGCGTGAAGCTTACCTACAAAGCTCTAACAGGAGAAATAGCTTGCCAGGGAAAATGGAAGTCTTATCCATTTATCTTTTCCCAGACCAAGCCCATATGGCAACAGTAGAACAAAACAGGCTGACTGCTGTCTGGCTGAGCTCTTGCAGGATGTTTCCCACCCGTAAGCAACTGAGCTCATTTCCAGAGGTAGGGCCATCACATGGTTGGCAGTAAGACTGCCCAAATCTGGGGACTGTTGGGTAACTCAGATTCCTGGCTGATGAAGGAAATGCACTTACAGATCCTGCTGGGGCTGGTGTTTACACCAGGTCTTACTAGTTGCCCAATTTCATCCCGTAAAGAAGCCACAGGACCCTTTAGAGGGGGAGACTGTCATTACTAAAGGCACCCCTCAGCTCTGGCAAACAAAGCCAGCTTTAGGCTGTAAAGCAGCTCAAATCTTCCCAAATATTTGGCAAATACCCGTGGAGTGTAAACAAGCTTTATCCCATCACAAAATTATCATGCAAAGCAGAGTTTTAGGAAAGATGAGGCACCAGACACCAAAGATAAAGCTTTTTTTCCTCAAAGATTTCTTATAATCCAATAATTTACTATCACACTTGGATTTTTTTCTCCTTCCCTAACCTCAAAATAATATGTGGGGTTCAATATGACCATTCTTCGGATCAATCAACATCATTAAAAGTGGATTTTCTTAAATACTGGGCTGAGGGGAAAGTGAATTTGTGCAAGGACACACGTACCTTGAAATATATGAGCCAATCGGCTTAAAATGTTGTTTTGCCCTGACCTGACAAGGCTTGCTGTCTCTGGCAACGCATAATCTCTTTTAATATACTACCAGGAAGGTGATAGCTCTTTGAAAATACTTCTAAACTGCACTTTATCTTGAAGGCTGACACCTTAGTAGAAGCTATGCCATCTCCTTGGGACCCCTGTTACAAGCAGATATTAATAAGGGTTAGTGGGGATTCAGGGGAGGACTGAACAGGGAAGGGCTCTGAATCAACTTGTTACAGGTTTTCTGCGGAAGTTTAAAAAAAAATTATCAAGGATTTTAAAGCTTCTCTAAACAGACACTGCCAATGGAGATACCCATTTCATTTCATAAAGTCATGAGGTCTTGTCCTACACGTCAGTATGTTTTCATAAGAGTGTGCTTCCCTTATCACCGTCAGCACGATTTAAAGTTGTGCATTTAAGACTCAAGTAAGCTTCTTTGCAAACACTCTTGAGAATAGGATCAAAATGGGAAGAGATTAGACGTAATCTAATTATGTTAGGTTCCATTTGAAACCCTTCGGTATAAAAATTAAAATAATATGACACAGCTTTATGATATGCTCTAGTTCAGACAGAAATTGTATGAGCATGTATAAATGAAGCAACATGAAAGAAAAGATCATGTGTTGAGCAACAGTTGCTTTAAAGGATCTAAATCTGAGGACTAGGATGGTTTGGGGGACTAAAAATAAATTGTAAGAACTTTACCTGCCATGTCATTAATGTGAAGCTCGCCTTTGTCTCTTATTATAAGCCACAGCTTATTAGAAAAAGCTGACGATCAAAAGATCTGTATCAAAAAATCAAACCAAACATGACATCAGTTTGCAAGGTTTTGGCTGGAGCAGCACTGACGCTGAAGATTAGTGTCTGTTCATGAGACAGACAGCGAATTTCTCTTGCTAAGTAGTTTGTAAATTTAGAGGACAACATGCACTTTAGAGTAAGGGCTGTAGGGAAACTCATAATCACTAGAGACTGTTTCGACTGTTACTTCATTTTCCTGTGACAACAACACACAAATGAATTAAATGAATTAAATGAATTTTTGGTGTAAGGTAAGGAGATGTAATTTCACTGGAATTGCACCACCTTAGGATCCACACTGAATCAGGTCTCAAATTACGTACTAAATCTCTGTTATTCACAAGTACACCAAATATGCTTGAAAGGAGACCTAGAAAACCTTGTAGTCTCACTCACCTTGTGCATGAAGTGCTTCAAATGATCTCATGAGAAGTTCAGGTGCTGCGCTTCCCCATCATATCATCAACAAGGCTCCTGGACTATGCGTGGTCAAATTCAGAACTGTACCACGCTTACTTTGTCACTTGGATTTTGGAATGGTGGATATCTTACTCAGCACCACCCAACTTCCCACCCTGTTCAGTGAGACTCCTCAAAGCTGTGGTCATAGAAAGTTCATAAAAGCTTCTAGACTAGCTATATTTCCATTATTCTGAGTTACAACAAAGCTGGATTCAACAGTTTCCTTTCTCATTTTGAGTTTGATTTATGAGCTTAAGAAGTTTCTATATTGTCCACTTAGGTGGGATAACATTAGATTTCTCTGTACATTTTTCTGTGATTTTAGAAAATGCCTCAAGCTGCAAAATTCAGACCTCGATTTCATACTCCACCACAGGACTCACATTCCAATTCACTATGACATGACAGATGATTTCCAAAGCTATTTGTAGCCCACTTCCAGTAGTCTGGGGACATCTTGATCTAACATTACAGCATGGACCTCTCTGATCACAGTTAGGGAATCCTCATTTTATGTGCTCTACAACCAAAAGAAACACATACATTTAAAACAATGAAATAAGTCCTGTACCAGTTGCTAGCCAGATGGTATTGTGAATTGTTGCAATTCATCAGCAAAACAGAGGAAGGAAGTGTTTTAAAGCAAGATTATATTATTTTCCTTAAGTTCGTATTATGAAATCTTCCTGAAGTGAATTTTCAAAACTTCAGAGGGAATCAATGGAATGGGGCAAACCGGAGACTCACTGGGGAGTTGCTAAAAACAAGGGAAAAGTGTGGCATGCCACTCAAATAAAGGAAGAACCCATTACCAAGTCTCAGTTTGGGAAGAGGTACAAAGAAAAAACAAAAGTAACATAAAAAAATATCTAGTACATTATAACATATGGTGTTTGTGCCCTCTTAATAGTTACAGGTTGGGAAGCACTTAGGTGCTTACCTCACACTGGAAGAAAATAAAACTGAAGCCTGTGAAAGATCAAACAAGCTGTGATATGTGCACTGTGTAGGGCTACTGCAAGATTGAGCAAACTACTGCCAGTAAAGTGCCTTGAGATCATTAAGAAAAAATGCTGAGAAAAATGCATTTTATTTTCACTGCCTTTTAAGAGACAGAATGCATTTGAAAACCATGAGAAAAAAAATATTTCTTAAATGAAAATGACCCCTGACCACTAAGTTCACTCCAGTCAAATAAAATACATCCTGTTTTTGTAACTTTCTACCACAAGGCAGAGCCTGGTCTGCATACACTCTTTCCAGACAAAGATTTGACCCATAGCTGAATTTTAATTAGAAGCAGGGGAGGTGATGGGAAATACAAAGTGCTGCTCCCACTTAGGATAAAGGGTGAAAACGCATTTGGGAAAACACAGAAAATTGAGTTCGTTCATTGTACTGTCTCTCCACTAAAATTAGTTGATAAAAAGTGCTTAGAAATATCCCCAGACATGATCAGTGCATCCATTCTATTAGTTAATTGAATGACACACAATTTGACACTTAAAATACATCCTGGATTTTCTGTACAATCATGAAAATCTCTCACACAGGCTGCATCTTTTTGTTGTTGTTGTTGTTGATAATTTTGTTCTGGAACATTTGCATTGAAGTGCAAAGGCTTAATTATGTTGTGCCCTGCATCTCTTACCCCCCAACCCCTTCCCATGGGAAGGAGGTAATGTTGGGTAACCCCACGTGCTGTGCAGACAGGAATCTTTTTTCTTCCCTGCACAGAGTTTGTAGAAGAGCTTGGAAATGCCTGGTACATGCCAAGTCTCTGGATAAGCCCTAGGTAAGGGGGGTCACATTTTTGTGAGACCTCTTAACTCAGTTCCACAGTTCCACAGGAAGTCAGATGAGATGATCTGATCATTTCATAGCCACGTGGATCAGACTGATCACACAAATGTAAGTTTAGTTTGCAATGTATGTGCCTATATGCAAGCCAGGTGTCTAGGCTCCCATTAGAGTAGCTGGAGAGCTAGTCAAATGAGTTTAGGTCACGATTCACCTCATTATAAAATAGACACTTATATTTGATCAGATTAATCACACCCTAAGCTCTACTGACCATTTTTTCATTGATTATACTGGGAAGCCACTTGATAAATACCTGCTCAGGTTTAGATGTCTATTTTATAAATACCCGACCTTGAGTTCAGTTTCTAGTTTGAGACACCTGATAACGTACCTTCAAATCAGCATCTAGATGCTCAATGAATCTTGAGTGCTATCCAAATGCAGGTACCTCCACTGACTGCGATGGGAGCCGCAACAGCTACCTCACACATAGACACCTACGTGCAGACACCTAAATTTAGGTGTCCTAATCTGCGTGCTGAGCCTAACCTTCACATTAGGTAAATGAATCTGCTCCCAGTCAGGTTTGTAGAAACACAGGTTTAAAATCTGGATTTGAATGACTTTGATGAACTGAAGAGAAGCAAAGGGTTTGGAAAATATAATCTCAACTACACTGAGAACTGAATATAAATCAGCATATGAGCCAAACAGGAATCTGTTCTGTATGTCCGGTATCTAGTCTCCTGTTTTTTTTTTTTTATATCTTTATATACATACCTCCTACTCAGTTGCTCAGAAGCCAGAACAGGATCTGCCTTTGTAGAAATAGATCAGGATCATTTGTCCTCTTAATGGTTATAAGCTGATTATCTGTTTTTGAGTAGATAAAACACACTTTGTGATCATTTGTTCTTACCGAGAAAAAGGTGTTTACCTTGTGTTGAAATCTGTTGTATGGTTGATAGCTTAAATTAACAATTCATCTTAATGATTCTTAGTATTTCAGTTGCAAATGAAAATCAGGGATTTATAGATTCTAATGTTCTCAGGTGATGACACCTGAGTGTGCCTGTGTGGGTTTAAATACTTAGCATTTAATGCACTGTAAAAAACATCAGCAGCACAATCTATTTTTACCAGAGATAGTCTATGTAACTAAATGTTTTCAGTGCTAATTAAGGCATTCTCATACAATGACGATGAGTGTTAGACAAATACCTTGTAATCAGGCAGCACTCCAAATCTGCTCCTGTGTTCACACTGGATATTGCTGATAATTATCCTCTTCCCAATCATATTATCATAGAAAACATAGCTGGAAGGGACACTGAGATGGGCTCATCTATGGCATTCTCCTACCCCCAGCTGGATCAGCTATACCTAAAGTTTCTAAGCAATGGGATCTTTTTTTAAAAATTTATTAAAATAATATCTTATCTCTTACAGTTTTCTTCGCAGGATCAGACATTGTTTTATTTCCTTTTGTGGGACAGATTTTTTTCTGATCCAAGAAATAAATAAAAAAAAATGCACCACCTTTTGGTTTATTCTGCATCTTGGGCAAAATGCAGCTACAAATTACCTCTCCATACAAAGAAAATAGATGAGCTCTTTTGTTCCAGCTGTCAAGTTTGGACATAACTGAAAGGAGAACTGTAGGCTTGAGGGTATGAAGAGGAGAATTATTATTTTGTCAAAAGCCTGTCTTCCTACTAAGAGACTCCTAAACATAATAACAGGCATCCAAAATGTACAGAACTATTTCTGAGCAATATCAAGCTGTGCAGATCTAATATCCTGAACAGGAGCAAACTGTCCTCTTGGATGCACGTCAGTCTGTTGGGAATGAGAAGGAGCTGTAGGTGTAAAGCTGAGCAGGAGGTGGTTCACAGCCTGTAATGTTTCTCATACCTGAACCCCTAACCATGGCAAATCAGTGTGGAGCTATAAAAAGAAAATGGGGATTCCTCAAGATGAATTCTAATCCCTCCTCTAGCAGATATGAGCAGATGGAAGAAACAAACAGACAGCTCAATGTGTTACATGAGAACTCCCACAGTGTAGGATAAATCCTGAGGTGGCATAGAGCTGATGTAGTGAAGAAACAAGGGGGCATCAAAACGTCTCTTTTTTTTTGTGTCACATTATCCACGAGGTTGTGGGCAGCCACATTTGATTTAACTAGCATTAGGTTTGCTCTAATTAACTTGTAGATACCTAACTTGGGTTCCTAAATTTAAAGATCTGGGGCAGTATTTTCAATATATTACTGGAAATGTAATATGCATTTAATCAACCTAAAAAGAAACCTCAGAAAGAAAAAATAAACAAACAAGAGATGTTCTGGGTCACATCTAAAATGGCAGCAGACCCCATTTCTGGGGGAACGGAGTCTGAGAAGTGAAAAAAGCAACCGTTCAGAGCAGCTGCAGAGGCAGGAGTGACAGCCACCCCCAGAACCATTCTAGTTTTGGCTCAGCTTTCAGCCCTGCTCACTGGCTGTTGCTCCCCTCCTGATACTGTTACTCCAACAATCCTCCTTTCTTTCCATTTGTATTCTCACAACTTGTCTCACATCACCAACATGCTTACATAGCCTACATGTCTACTATTATCACATTGCCACCTTCACTTTGTATATGTAAATTAAGCTGCTTTTCTCCAGCTCTGAGCTTTTTTAGAGCAGAGAGTGTAGTGTCTTGCATGGGGGATCCTATTACTTTCTCAGCCTTGTGCATTCGTGTAATAAACATGATTTATCTTCCTAATGTCCCTGTAATTTCACTTATATGGATTGATCCAGACCTAGACTACGGAGCAATGTTAATATGAACTGAATGATGAAAGTACTTGGTCTTTTAGTATCAAAGATACTAAAGATGTGCAGTTATGTATTTACACTGCTCTGCAATTTTGGGAGCACTGGGGAGCAAAGATGGTGTCTGAATTCCATTTTGTATTGTTGTGGCCCTGAACCTGCACGGTTTTATTAGAGTTGTCCATCCAAAAGCTGGAAGTCCATGAAAGCCTTCATGGACTGTCATAAGTTGTCACCAGTCTCAGTGCTTGAGAGTCGCTGTGCCAATGCAGTCAGTAAGAATCCAGCCATCAACTTGAAACAGGACTGAGATTAAGCTGGCCTGCAAGTCAGACTCTGCTACGTCCTCAGCAATTCAAATGAAAATTTGTGCCGCTGTCAACAGCCAAATTTGTATTTTCATGAAAAACATGAAGAACCTGAAAAACTTCACAGCCACAATTAATTCATATAAACATATTTGTTTTACCTCAGATGTCCAAATATATGCTGTTCATCTCCGTGAAAGCTCTTGAGGTGCCCAGGTTCCAAGGGCTGAATGTGTCAAGAATCATAGCACGAAAGCTATGCACCAAGGTACTACTAAAACAAGAAAAAAAGAAAGAAAGTGGAATTTAAATAATATTAGAGGTAGAAATGACTTTTTCTGTCTACCTCCAGAACTAAGTGCATCAATATTGATGAAGGAGAGATGTAGGTAGCCATGTTTTAAAATTAGTGATACATTAAACTCCATTATTTCAAAGGCACCTAACCAAACCCTCCGATTTTGCACATTGTACAGATCTCATTGGAAAAGTGATGTACCCAGATTTAAGTAAATTAATGTCAGTGGGATTAAGTAGGCTGTAAATCAGGAAAACACTTGATTTCCTTGCCTCTGATGAGAATTGAGGGGAAATTCAGTGTGCACACATTCTTTCCTGCTGCCTTGCAAAACCCAAGCAAAAGTTTCTCACACAAGCAGAATGAAAAAGTGAAAATGAAAACAAAGATAAATTAGCCAGTCGGCTGCTTAAAATAAATGGAACTCTAAAAAATCACTAATGTGGTTAGTTCATTACAACGGGCATTGATAATTGATAAGTCCATTGCCGTATTGAGAATCTTCCAGGACTAATAAGCTCAGCTCTCAATAAAACAGTTACCTCGTAATGAACATCACTGGTTTACTGCAGTGTTACTGTAGTGCAGGAGTTTTCATTCTTCATGAAAACAGCAGCATCATTTTAAATGCAGGAGACTGGTGTTACTGTGGAGGTTACCTTAACTTGGTTTCCTTTGAAAAGGTGATCATACAATTTGTCTCCTACTACATCGGACAGCAGATTAGGGTTCTCAGTGAGCTTCAGTATCCACTTGCCTTAAGAGCACTGATGGCCAGATACAGACCCAAATTATTGCCCCTAATAAGAGAAAAGCTGCGGAGTTCACTCAGCAATCATCTGCTGGGTTTGACCTGCCACCAGCCTGCACCTTCCACATCACGGCACGTCTTGCTCAATTAATGGACGGGCGATGGGGAGATCTGGAGGTTTGGGGGGCAGTAAGAGGGTAGGTGAATCAAAGTGTCAGGGACAAGCTATTTTTTTGACAGCAGAACAGGTAAAGATTATTTTCTACAAATTCAGCACCACGCTGTCCCAACACAAGTCTCCCCTTGTATAAAATCCCCTCTCCCAAAGTATTTCTACTTGACACATGAGAGGTAGGGCTGTGTCTGGCTCTGAGCTATGCCAATCGATTGGCACGTGCACGCTGGCAAATTGGCTGGTACATCACGAGATAGGTGGCCACTGAACTCACACTGCTACCTTTTCCTCGGAGCAAGCATTAATTTCTGCCTTTTTGTTCCACTCAGCAAACTTTTCCTGAAGCCTTTACATTTTTCTTTCCACCTCCTTGATAGAACTGGGTGACTGGCAGATAGCATAATTCCCTGAAGCCTCTTTTCCTTATAAATAAAATGAAAATAATCTTTTATTATTAAATTTAAAAGTCCCTTTTAATTTGTGGGCTAGTATCCTCTAAATACAGAACAATTTTCTTCGCTCATTATGTATTAATACTTCCTCTGCCTGGAAACAGGAACACGAGCACTTTGACACAGAGAGTTACAGGATGTTTCTCCACAATATCAGACAGCTGTGTTGTATCGAGCCATCGCCCCTTCCTTAGTGCCAGCGCACTGTGAATTTACACGTGTGGCCTTGAGAAGATAAAACAGTGCCGCAGTTCCTGACCCTGATGGTACTAGAGCCAGCAGATCGGGCCACATTGCTCCAACTGGAGCTTTTCAGTCCTCACATGCCAGATTCATACAGCTCTGGCTCCAGCAGGAGCTGTGTCTCAGCACTGTAGGCTGGTGGTCCCCATCCCCATCCTCCCACAGCGGGAAGAGTTTGGTTTTTTTACACAATCACAGAATTGAAGGGGTTGGAAGGGACCTCCAGATACCACCGGGTCCAACCCCCCTGCCAAAGCAGGTTCCCTCCAGCAGGCTGCCCAGGTAGGCATCCAGACGGGCCTTGAATATCTCCAGAGAAGGAGACCCCACAACCTCCCTGGGCAGCCTGTCCCAGTGCTCCATCACCCTCCCCGTGAAGAAGTTCTTTCGCGTGTTGGTGCGGAACTGCCTGGGCTCCATTTTGTGGCCACCGCCCCTTGTCCTGTCCCCACAGAGCACTAAAAAGAGGTTGGCCAAATCCCTCTGTCTCCCACACTTCGGGTATTTGTACACATTGATAAGATCAAACATCGATAAGATCAATGGGTTATAGATTACAGGTTTCAGCAGGAGGAACGGTTTATGCTTTGCTGCTGCTGGGGTTGTGTCACCTGTGCCCAGAAGACCACGTATTGCAGTCCCCATCGGGGTCCTGTGCCGATTTATAGTCTGAGACTAAAGTCCTGCCTGCTGTTCCTCATGCCCAAGAGAAGAAAAGACACAGTGAGCAGCTTCTCTGGTGGTTCCTTGTCCTGCCTCCTGGCTGATACATCAGACACAGCACAAAGATGGTCAACATGAAGATAAAGTCACTGATAACCCATTAGTGAGCACTGCTCTGGATCAAGCCCCTAGCAAGAAACGCTTCACTTGAGGACCCATTCCTCCTGCAGCCCCCATCTAGTGTTGATGTGCCAGGCTGCAGCTTCTCACCAAATTAATTCAGTTACTGCACTAACTCTTCTAGCCAAGGTGAATTTCATTGGTGTTATCCCCACTAAAATTTTGGCTTTGCTGGTACTGCCTGTAGGAGCTGCTATCTATTAGGATTCTGCTGCTTCTCCCATTTCCCTATAAAAATCACACTCATTTGAAAGATTCGTATTCGTATTGGATAAAAATCCTACAGCAGAGAGTCGCTGACATCTGGAAGTGAGCTCTGAGACACCAGGTTAGAGGACAGCCGGGCTCAGAGGATTCTCCTGCTCCCTTCTTCCACGAGGTGCCTGGATGAGACCAGGATTTGTACCCTGTTGTGGGGGCAAGGGGAGCGTTGGCACCATCTGCCAGAGGCATCTGACTGCGTTCCCCTGGTTCCCTACGCTATCAGTAGAGAGAAGCAGGCAGCCTTGAGAGGCATTTGGAGCAGGCATCTCGTGGAGATGCTCTGACCAGCCCTCCAGAGGAGCGCGCGTCTCTATCGATTGTGTAGGCAGCCTTGCAAGGTTAAGTATTTACATCAGGGACCTCAAGATACATACTCACAGGACAGGAATGAATGCCTTCTTTATATCGTCTCTCATAGCATCCAATGTTATTTCATAATGATGATCCTTGTTCACATCTTAAGAATCTCATAATTGGAAGGCACCTAAGAAAAATCCAATGCGAAAGCCAGGGGAATATGAATCACTTTGAAACCTCTGAGGACAATGAAGGATGAAAAACGAGTATGGGGAGGATAAGAGAAAACCAGCAAATAAAGATGAAGAGGGAGAGGTCGAGTAACAAAAGGGCTTTGATCATTCACCTGGTCTTGAAGCTGAAGGGAAATAGGCAGCATGCGTTATGTGGAGCAGTGCTGCCACACAGTGACAGGGAAAAAGCTCTGAGCTTCGCAGCAGTGATGACACCGGGAGCTTTGTTTAATGCCAGAGCCTAACAGGACACTGCCTCGTCTGCTGAAAGAATGCAAAATGTAATTACTCGAGGCAATGTTATAAATACCTACTCTGAGCCTGGCTGGAGCGACAGGTGTTGAGCTAGTCACCCTGGTTCAGTTTATTACAAAACATCAATAGTAGTTACAGAGTTAAAACTGGATTCAAGCCCTTTCTTTTAGCAGAATGATCAATAACCAAAAAAAAAAAAGAAAAAAAAAATCATTTTCTCTTAGAGTACAGACTAAGCTTTTATGTATGCTATACAGTAATTCTGTAACTGATTTTGAATTATTAGAAAGAAGCTAGTCCTCAGTTAGAAGATGAATACATGGCATGTCTTTCTGTGACTAACAAAATTAGAATGTATTTTCAAAGGGGAAAAAAAAAAAAAAGAAAAAATAATAATTCTAGGATCCAGATAAGGTTAGGTAGTAATGTCATATAAATTCCAGCAGTGGGCAGAGGAAATGCATCATGTCTTTAGAAAATCCCAGTCCAAGCAAGTACTGTCCTGAAGTTTCTGTACTGTTTCTGTCTTAATACCAACGTAGCCAATTGTCTAAGAATACAGTAAAACATGTTTCATGGACAGCACAATCATGGAAGTCTCAGCTGGGAGACCTTTGGCTAAAAGGCATGAGTATGCAAAACCTTTTTTGATCTTTTCTTTAGGTAATCCCGCAGGATTCCACATCAGAGAAACCATTATGCACTAATCTATCTCCTTGCTAGCAGAATACACAAAGCAGGAAAACAAATTATTTTCCTTCTCCTGGGTGTACAAACAGGGCCTTCCTCTCCCTGTTGTTGTGGAGCTGCTACACACCTGCCCAGAATTTAAGCAGTCCTTGAGATTTAAAGGTGCTGAACTGGCTCCCAGTGGGATTTGAATGCCCTCAGAAGTGTTGAAAATCAGGTCACAGGATCCCCTGGGAATAGCAGGTTGGTACGTTTCAAGATAAATAATTTGCATGAAATTCAGCAGGGAACAGGCCTGCCTTATGTTCCATAGACTAGTCCCATGTTTCCATCACAGCAACCCAATTAATAGGTAGAAGTGTCTTTATGCATGTATTTACTCCTGTTCATATATGTGTAGGCATACACAGCTTCCCGTTAGCAGTTTTACATTTCAGCCTCATCTCCACAAAGTCTGCCTTTACTCTTGGATGAGCTGCTATTTAGACTGGCCACCACTGGCCACTGAGGTGAAACAGGCACTCCTAAAAGGTAGATGTCACATCTGGGCTCACTGAAAGCCAAGGAAATAAAGATATAAATAAATAGTTGTGCCGCATAAAAAGGGGATTCTGTATGCTATCTTTGCTGTCTGTGCATTTTACCTAACAAAATTAGGATGGGGACCCAAGAGTGCATTGTGACAACTAAACACACTTGAATTTTGAAACGTCTTTTCCTAGCACCCTGTGAAACCCTGAGAAGTTTCTGTAATGATCTAAAAATAAAGTTGCATTAAGTCCCTTATCATCTCCCTTTTTATTTTATATGAAAGATCAATAAAGATAAAGGTTAGAAAAGCCCTGCCTGGTACTTGCAATCCTGGCTCCTAATTGTCTCCAGTTGGAAGTGTGAACTCAGCCAAAACCGCAATGCTGCTAGCAAATGCTATAAAAAGGAAAGCTGTCTGAAATTGGAAAAGTTTTTTTCAACACTTTCTCAGAGAAGGCAGCAGCAGGTCTGTTTAATACATTGGGGAAGCTGCAGCCAAAAAAAAATCTGTGATGGAGGAGGGTGTGAAAGGAAACATGAGGCTGTCAATCAAAGTGAGAAAGAACAGAATTTCCAGGGAGCTGGAAATGCTATATTAAAAACAAGCTATTTTGAGAAGACCGAAAAATATATTTAATTGGAAATGGAGAGAACAACAATATGTAGTAAGAGAGGGAACTGGAAGAAAATTAAAAAAAAAAGACTGCAACTTACAATACCAACTTTGAAGACATAGGGATTGAAAGAAGTTGCTGGCCAGTGTTGCAGGGGAATGTGAACTCCTCCCAGAGCTGGAACACGTCATGTTCTCTGTGTGCTGGCCTTTGCCATGCCAAGCAAGGATTCTGAGAACTGCTGTGATCAATTTAGAATGATCTGGTGTTCTTTTAAACGAGCGTTTTTTTTGCCACAGATTCCTATCATATATTAAAAGTAATATTTGGAAGAACTTTTCAGTGAATGATCATGAAGCACCAACCATATCAAAACATAAATAGGCAACTGGGGAAAGTCAAGTCCAGACCTAGCTCTCAGAGTCCTCAACATTTATAAAATGTACATACCACTGTCCTTCAACATTTATAAAATGTACATACCACTATTTCTACTACAGTAGGGCCACAAAGCCCATCAACGGGGAGATGAGGAAGCAAAAACACAGATCTACATTTACAGAGAACTTCTGCTGGGCATATATTTATTTGATTTTAGAGTACCTATGGCTCTGACAGAAAATGGAGCACAAACAATGAAGATTCACTTGTGCAGAAAACATTTGAATTACTAATACCTTCCACTAGCATTTAGGAAAGGATACGTGATGAGAAGATGTGATAAGGAAGTAGGACAAGGGAATCATGACTGGGGCACCCTGCATCTCCTTGAACAGTGCTGCTCAGTCCTCAGGCTTGTCAGCATCCCATGGCAGATGAGATTGTTTGCTAGCTGCCTCATCCACACAGCTGCTTCTTTCCCAGGAGGACTGCCTAAGCCAGGTGTGAAGAAAGAGAGGTCATCATTCCCGCGAGTAAACAGAGAACAGCAACATGAAAGAAATGTGAGAGGTTATATTGCAAAGCAACAATTTTTTGAAGAACTATTTTAAGTAATCAGGGTCTGCAGAGAGTTGCACATTTCTCAGACTAGAAAGATTTACTATGCATAGCACTAAGAAGTGGCAAAGGAGAGCTTTGGGGTTCAGCAGAAAGACAGATAGAAAGGGGTCCACCTCCCCAAATCCATCTCCCTGGTAACCTAAGCAAGCACATCCTAAACCTTTTTCAGAAGCCTGCTCAGCTCCATCTTAGGAAAAAAAAAAAAAAAAAAAAAAAAGAAAGAAAAGAAAAAAAGGTCTCGAATATGTTAATGTTCAGTTTACTGCCACTTCCTACAGTGCCAGCATAGTTCTCCATCTTGCATAGCTTCTTGAATTCTCAGATTGCAAAATCCCCACCCTGTGGAGAGAGCAGTCCTATGTCCCTTGAGTTGTTTTGTTGGACATAAGAAATAACACTGTTCTCATCCTTCATAACAGAGGGTCTCGATTCAACTCTATTCTCTCTGCCCCTCTTACTGTTTGGCTTCTTTTACATGGAAGAGCGAAGCATATGCAATAATCAAGACAAGCTGTGAATATACCTTTACCTATATGTCCCTAAAATGCTTTGAATCATCATAAAATCTCATTTCCCTTTTTGTTTCTTGGATGCTTTGTATGTACAGATTGCAGAATGACTCTGTGGAACCAATTAGGACACCTGAGTGCTTCTCCACAACCACTGGATGAAAGATGATCTTACTAGTTCCCAAGTATACGACCCCAAACCCTGTAGCACTGAATTTCATCCTGTGCCAATTACTCTAGGCCTCAAAGCAATCTCATTCTTTCTGTACAACACAACTGTCTTTAGTGTCAATGATACATCCCAGGTTAAGTGTCACCAGTTTTCTCAGCACAGTCCTAATCTTCTTCCCATGGCCATACATGCAAACATAGAAAATGTAGTGGAAATGTCAATATTTTTAAGTCCTCCCAGCCCTCCAACACCCCCAGTATACCCATTAATGAATGCCACCTTCCCACCCAGGTCTTCTAATACAAGAGTATCCAAGGAAGCCCCAGTGGTTTTATCACACATTGATAACCCCAGTCCGCTCTCAATCCCATACCTGCCACTTCGTTCAGGAGAATATATCTAGTGGGTTATGTGAAGCAAGGAAGTGGAGCATTCTCCTGACTGCATTAGCAATGTGCCAGCTAATCTTGGAGAAGACATTTCACTTCTTTTTTTCTTGCAGTCCTCAATTTCAAAGATTCAGGTCTGCAGTGTAGAAGAGCACAGTACAATGTATGTCTTCCAAATCTTTACATGAAAGAGGCAGAAGAACTGATGAGCTGTGTATTGTTAACACACATCAGTCTGTTCCTTGGTGGAACCACAGCATTTATTTGGTCCCTTCCACACGCACTGCATTTATTTATTCTTAATTTCCCACGTTTCTTTCTTTTTTTTTCACCCTTTTTATTCATCTCGGAGTCAACATTTTGGGCAAATCTGGTTTTTTTTGGCTGGAGAACAGAACGGGCGAGGACGGTGGGGGAAGGTGCGCAGGGTTTTACTCTGTCCCCTCACGCCTCAGGAGGGGACACTGCTCATCCCCTCCTGAGCAGCCCACAGCCTCCCAGCGGGGTGAAACCCCAAAGCAGGGCACATCTCCCTTTTCTGAGGCTCCGGGCGGACACATTCCAGTCAGACATTTCACTCCTTTTTCACCAACCAGCCCGGCCAAGCCAAGCCCAGCCCAGCGGGGTGGGGGGCGCTCGCCCCGAGCCGGGTCAAGCGGCTTCCCCGAGGGATAAGCAACCAGGGCCGGCTTCCCTCAAGCTGCCAGCCCTCCCTCAGCCCCCCGGGGCTGAGCTCCAGGCCGGGCAGGAGCCGGGCTAGGGGTCAGTAGCGAGCCGGGCAGCGAGATGGCGGCGGCCGCCAGGCTGTGGAGGCTGAGGCGGCGCCTGGCCGGGCCTGTGGCCGCAGCCCGCAGCAGCAGCAGCAGCGCAGCGCCGCCGGAGAAGCTCACCCTGAGGCGGCAGGCGGAGGGGGTCCGGTGAGCTGCGGAGAGACGGAATCGGGAGAAAATGGGGGGCTCTGAGGGCGGGTGGGTGGGAATTGGGGCGGCTCTGACAGCGGGGACTCGGGGGGGAAGGGTTAGGGGCTGTGGGCGCAGCGCGGAGCCTCACGGAGTTTCTGTGTGCACGCTTGGGGCGTGTGGGGTTCATCAGTCGTTTTGAAAATTTGCTCGTTTTCTGTTTGTTTGTTTGTTTGCCTTGTGCTAACCTTCTGTATTTAACGGCTTTTTGCAGAAGCATTGTCCTGAACAACCCCAAGAAGCGAAACGCCCTGTCCCTCTCCATGCTGCAGGCTCTGAAGGAGGACCTGCTGCACGACGCCAAAAGCAAAGAGCTCCGCGTTATCGTCATTTCAGGTACTCCACAGAAGAGGAATGGCTGAGAGAATAAAAAGAAACAGGCTAATTTGGAGCTTAAAGCTCAGAATATCACTGAACTATAGAAAACGGGGCAGGAAGGAACTTGCAAGCTGGTTTCTTACAGCCTGCCAGAATATAAACAGTACCACATGTGAGCCTTCCCACTCAGACCTCGCTGCCCTTCTATATTCATTCTGCTTTCCACTTTCATACACTTAATTCCTCATTCTTGAAGCCAGCCTTAATAATTGACTAGGTTCTATTATATTTCTGTTGATAATTAACACATCTAAAAAGAAACGCTGTTGAAACAGTATTCAAAATGTTAGTATTTCAGTCAGGTTGCCTGGTGTGTTTGCAGAGTTGATAAGCTTTCGTTTTCCTTTTGTAAAAGTAAGCAGCAAGTGAAATGATTGTTTTTAAAGCTACATATGAACAGTAGCTCAAACAATAAATTCAGGTCCTGATAGTCATTACGCTGAAGAACAAACACTCCTAGGTAATGGTTTTCGTGCAGAAGCAGGCTGAGCTTGCATAGCTTCTGTTGCCTTCAGTGGCAGGTACAGATTTGTAAATGTTTAATGTAAATGTAAATGTTTACAGGTAGTAAACAGGGTTCAAAGGGTTTCTTGTGCTCTGTTCTGCCTGCTCTAAGCCAGGATCAGACTTTGTTATTTTTGCCACTGATTTGTCAAAACTCTTTCTAAAACTCTTCAATGAAGAAGAGACCATAGTATTGATACTGCAGTCACCTGCAACCTGCAAGTGTAAAATTTTATCTCTCAGAGCCTCTCTTCCATTTAGATATTAACCTGTAGAGTTCTTAAAGATAATAAAAGTTGAGATGTTCTTAAGCCGTTTTTTTCCTCTGTCCTTTTAAGATAATCTTCCCCTGTTCTCCTTCCAAACATCTTGGAGAAATAGATTTACTAATTTTACTAATTTAGAAAGCTGGGATTTCCTGTACTGAGAGGAGAACATTGCTCATGTGTAAGTGTGCATGCACATGAGAGTGGAAATAAATTAACTTCACAGCAGTGACAAATATATGTATTCAGTATTTCAAACAGCAGTTACACATTTTGTAAGATGCTTCAGGTTACTTTTTGAGAATATGGTGCTCTGGGAGTTTGTGAGTACAGTTTGGTTGTTTTATTTTTCTTGCCTATTTGTTTTTCAGTTTAAAAATAAATTGCATGTTCCTGCTGATTTCCAATTCCATTGCTGAATGGAATGCAAAACAAGAAATCTCAGGAAACAGACTTGTCTTTGAGTCTTTAACACAGACTTTACAGTGGATTCTTCTTTAATGAGGCACAAATGCAGATCTGATTAAATTTCCAGATAATGTATCACTGATCCAGTGAGCTGATTGCTGGTGTGTGGTTATTGCTAGACAGACTGTTAACAATAAGCTGATTCATAAGAAGCAAATGCATAGCTAACGTGGTGGCTTCATAGCTGTAGATGGAAATGTTGCATCCATGCAAATATCTGAGGAGATCTGAAGGATTAAAAAGCTTCAGATTAGTTTATTTTTATGGCAGGTGTCTCCCGAGGAAGGAAAACTGTTGTAGAGTGTAGTGTGTAAGTAGAGGTTGTTTTGATCATAGCTGCCACTTGAGGAAAGCAAATCTAAAACTTACACCTCCAGAATCTTGCTCTTTTTCTACCCAAACCCTGGAGAAACTTTTTGGGATTCCTTAGATGAGTGTTAGCAGCGGAGGAACAGAGGCCATAACAGCAGAAAAACCTTCTCTAGCAGAAGAACCTCTTTTTCCATTGTTGCCTTAAACACCATAACTAAATTCTTGATGCTTATTTCATAAAAGTTAATCATTAGCGTACAATAAACAGGGAATAACAGTATTTGTTAGTCTGAGAGCAGAGCAGTCCATTGTCACTCCAGCTAACTAGTTTACACTGTACCAAAGAGCAGTTCAGTACTGTATCTCTTTTAAAGACTGGGCTGAGAGGTGTAAAGAGCCTTATTTTTAACTGAGTTAACTTGGAGTGGAAGTAAAACTAAGCCTTTAAAATATTTATTGGCATTAGTGTGGTTAAATCATTTATTGCAGCAATTCAAAGGTATTACAGAGCTCAGAAGGCAATATTTAGGAACTGAGTGTAAAATTCCCTCTACTAATCTACTTCTTTTTTGATCATTGACACGTTTATACCTTTAAATGGGGTATTGATACACCACTTGGCTTCTCGATTAGTTCAGACTGACAGAATTTCATTAATTTTTTTTTTGCAGCTGAAGGCCCTGTGTTTTGTTCTGGCCATGATTTAAAGGAACTGACAAGTGAAGATGATGTGAAGCATCATTCCCAAGTATTTGCAATATGTGCAGAGGTAAGCAGTTCTTCATAAGTGCCACCCCCTTTTGCCTGGTTTTAAGAGCTAGCAGTGATACTGGTTTAAGTTAACACCTGATCCTGGTGAACTTCTATTTTCCCTGGATTTCTCTATGTGCAAATAAAAATCCTAGAATGCCAGTGTGCATGCTTGCTACTGGGTGAAGTCATGGTGCGTTCCTTATTTTATCCAGTTCTTCTTGCAGCTGAATATTTGGGCAATACCTTTCCCAGAAATCCAGGCATAACCAACTTCATAGCACTTGTGCTCAAAGGATCTTTCCTGGCATCTAGCTAATAACTCAAGACAGGCTTAAACATCGAGTAGACAATGTTAAAGTAAAATCTGAATACATCTCTGACTCTGGTACCCAGTCAGCAGACCATACAAGATCTTCTTATTGCAGAAGCATAGACCTGAAGGTTGGGATGTTAAAGTAGATCCTGGAGCCTTTGGAGAGAATGGTCAAAAACCCCTTTGATTTTAATGGCATTAGAATTTGACCCCCTAATCCTGCTGAGAGTGATCACAAAAAATTTGAAACCTTTTGTTCTAGTTCCTCCAGAAGAAATAATGATCTCTATACACATTGTCAAGCTAACATTACTCATATTTAACAAATGCTGTAAAAGCCATGGTTTGAAGGTTACTACTGAAGGCCCATTGGTATGAGACATAGCAATCATCCTTGCAGCTTTGTCTGTATTTCATCTTGGTATGCTGTCCACAAAGAGGTAAGCACAAATACGATTCAATGACAAGTTAGCCCCTGCATCAGAAAGGAGTCAAGATGAGACAAAGACTGAAATTCAAAACTGAATTTATGTAACTTCACCTAAGTGATGTAACATTTTCTTGACTTCATCTATTGGAGAAATTTAAGTAGAAAATTAAAATTTGTTATCTTGCTACACTGTGCTGATGTGACAATTTTTAAAATCTAGATGATGACAGTAATCAGTTAAATAGCATTCTCTATCTGCAAGTATTAAAATTAGATTAGTTTGATGATCCCTACTGTATTTAAAGAGAACCTGAGTTAGAAGAGCTAGACAAATTTGTCTTTCTTAACTTCACCTATCTAAAGTTGGATGTCCCACCTCTGAAAGAGTGAAAGCACAAGAGTGTTTACCCATCCTAAGTCTAACACAAACAGGAAAAATTAGCTACATAAACCTACGTAATTGGCTACACAGCTGAGCAGTGAATGGAACAGCAGTGGTTTTGTGCATTAAAGCACTAAAGCAGGTTCTGCAGCGAGGACTTAAACTCCAGTCTATGGAAGTGGAAAGTGCACACCGTGATACCAGGTCTGTGAAGCACGTGCAAGTTTTAGAACAGCCACGACGTAACTTCAGGGACTGACTGACCGCTTTCTCCTGGGCAGGTTATGACTTTAATCCAGAAGCTTCCAGTACCGGTGATTGCCCAAGTAAATGGCTTGGCTACAGCAGCAGGCTGTCAGCTAGTGGCAAGCTGCGACATTGCGGTGGCGAGTGAGAAATCTCAATTTGCTACTCCTGGAGTAAACATTGGATTGTTTTGCTCCACACCAGCTGTGGCCTTGGGCAGATCTCTTCCAAGAAAGGTAGGCTTCCTTTGCAGGCACTCTTTTTAATTTTGCAATTAGTAGGTTCCCCTTGCTAGGAGTTTTAGTTCCATTGCCTTAACTTCATCTTCCTGCAGTACAACATTCAAAATATTTCATTGCCAAAGACGTCTTCGTAACACTTTGGACTGGGGGAAAAGTAATAAAGGGATGACCTCTGCTTAGGGAAAGCAGCTTCCTACTGATCTGATTCCAATCAGTAGGAACTCGTATCAGCAGCACGCCAGCTCAGTGAGCCCTCTGCTTCCCAACAGACAGCTCTGTGCTTTAGACAGTGACGTCCTCCCCCTGATGAGAAACCCCTGCAAGTTCAGGATATCAACTCCACTGAGCTATCAATTCTGGCCAGGCAGTGACATTTCACTACCAGCATGATCCGCCTGCATTTAGATCAAGATGCTTTAAATAGCATCTAAAACCCTTCCGTACCTTTTTCCTGGTTTATTTCCTACTGATTGTTACTATACATTTCTCACTGCATAAGCAGTAGTATGACCTGTAAAGCCTCCAGAACTGAGAAAATGAATGTTAAGTTGTGATCCCGTTAGATTCATGTGGACAGGCTCTCCAAGCCCAGCAGGGTTCTCCTGAGGTTTAAGGACAAGTCCAGTTGCTGGGTAAAACCTTCAAATTTAAATTTCCTATCTTGTATGACCATCAAGTTCAAATACAATTTGTGTGTTTTGTCGTTGTTTGGTTTTTAACTGTGCTATAGTGTACAGTTATAACTGTTTCTAAATTAGTATTTATGATTTTTACAATTACCATTTTAAATTTTGTGGAACATAATTTTCTCTGTGCCACTCTTCAAAGTAGCAGGTGTGTTCCCTACAGTGCTCAGGATCGCTGATTTTACCTTTTATCAAATGAAATGTTGCCACTGTTTGTAGCTACCAAAGCAAAGATACCAAAAGGATAATCAGCTCTTATGATTCTGGGTATCAGTCAATTGCATGAAGAGTCATGGAAAAAAAATCTTATTGAGAAATAACACAGAATGGTCAGTGAGCACTTGGGGGATATTTTAATTTGAAACCTCAAACACAAGATGCTGAGTGCAACAGGAGACTGAAGTAGATGGAGCTGTAAGAAGGACACATTTAAAAACACCCAGACCAAACTTAAACTCAGGTATTTTCAAAAACTGCACATTGACTTATTAGGTGTTAGTTTGTTTATTATTCCATGCTCAGCTTAAAATATGGAGTTCAGATATTTGACTTTGTGGACCATCCACATCTTTCTTGATTTCTACTGCAAACACCAGAGATTCTGGGCTTTTGGAGGCGAAAAAAGCTGCAGTCAATGGGCAGGTCTGAAAAAAGGCCAGCTCTAGACCCACTTTTCGTTGTAGAAACCTCTTAATATTTCCTTGGCTGTTTAAGAAGCCAGATTTAAATCTCAAATTTGCCAAAAGAGTAATTCATACTTGAATGAGGAGACTGAAATTCCCCAAACAGAAGCAGTACAGCAGTGGAATTGACTTAATGTGGTATCTTTTCTTGTTCAGGTGGCATTAGAGATGCTTTTCACGGGTGAACCTCTTTCTGCCCACGAAGCATTAATGCATGGCCTTGTCAGCAAGGTGGTACCAGAAGACAAGCTAGAAGAAGAGACCATGAGAATCTCTCGCAAGATATGCGAAAGCAGCAAATCCGTCCTGGCACTGGGGAAAGCCACTTTCTACAGACAGATGGCACAGGACCTTGATACTGCTTACAAAATAACCTCTCAGGTCATGGTAGACAATCTGACTTTGAGGGATGGGCAGGAAGGCATTGAAGCCTTTATTCAGAAACGGAAGCCTGTCTGGTCACATTCTCAGGATGAGAAGAAATGAATACTGTTTCTAAGCTAAGCTTAGCTGTGCTTCGTAATTCTTCACGCAGTTGCCTTTGGGAACTATATTTCTCTTCTTTCTGAAAGTTAAATTTCTTATCATACCTATGCCAAAGCCACAATAAATTATTTCTAAGTATATATATAATAAATTTTAAGAAAAATCAAACCAAATATTTATTTTTTTTTCAGCAATGAATCTTTTCTGTGGTTTCAGAAGGAACACAGTGCTACAAAAATCAGTTTGACATGTCCCAGATTATACATGGAATCACATGGACTGGGAGAGAACTCGGATCACCCCGTTTAGTACCTGTCTCCCTAGTTCTGGTTGTTATTAATAGAGAATTAAAGGGTTTGGACACATTCCAGAGGTGATGGAGTACTTATATTCCAATGCAGTTCAGCGTGTTACAGGCAGAAGCCAGTAACACTAACCCATTCATTGTTATAAATACACCTGCCTATGAACTGTGTGTGTTATTAGTTTGTCTCCCTCAACAAATCCTGTTGTTTCACCATCAGTCCAAATTAGCACTTGCAAAATCTAGAGGATTTTGCTATTGACTCCAGGGAGGCTAAGCCTGGCTTGAGGTGTTTGGTTTCCACAAAGGGCACGCTGCAAAAAGCACTCCCTACGGGCTTCAGCAGAGATTCACCTGGCAATGTTCTGACCCAGTCATAATCTTTAGGCTATGTGTCTTCAGTTTATCACAGAATCTTGTGCACGTAAGCCTGACTTTGTGCTTGGAGCTGGTCTTTACCAGCACTGGAAGAGGTCAGCCTTGGATTTAAGGTCTTGAAATCTTCCAACAACAGGGATTCAGCTCCTCTTCTGGGTAGTCTGTCCAACATTCCTGGTGGAAAAAAAAAAATCTTTAACTTTGAGGCTCCAGTCTGAGCCTCAAAGCATCACTTTTCAAACGTTGTCCCATTGCACTATGTGACATTACTAAGAAAACTTCAGCTCCAGCATCTCTGTATGCCTCTTCAAGCAGTCACAGGTTGCACTTAGATCACACTAGGCTCCTCTGTGCCAGACTAAACAAGTCCAGCTTCCTCAGCTCTCCTTGTAGGTCACGTTCTCTAGATAATTGACTCTCTGGTGGATGAGTTCCAGTTTCTCAACATCCCTTTTGCACTGGCTGTGCCAAAAGAGTACTATGGTCCAAATATGGCCTCACCGGTGCTGAGCAGAGGGGAATAAAATATTCCTTCCATCTGCTGGCCACTTTGAGCCAGTTGCTATTGCTCACCGTGCATTTTGTCTTATTTGTGATGAGAGTGCACTGCTGGCTCATACTCAGCTGGGCATCCACGATAAGCTGGGTTTCAGCAGGCTGCTGCTCTGCCTGGCAGTTCCTAGCTGGCTCTGGTGCTTGGTGTCACTCTTCCCTGGGTGCAATCCTTCTCATGGCCTTTCTGGATTGAAGACGAGCCACTCAGTATGTCACCTGTTTCCCCAGCTCAGGATCACCTGCAAATTTGCTGAGGGTGTGTTAGTGATGGGGGAGTATGAATCAATAGGGACATCACTCAGGTGTGTTTACTCCTTAGTGCGTGGTTCCCTGCTGGTGCACGTGTCAGTTTGTTTCTCAGTTCTCTGCAGTGAGTGACTTACCCAGTAAAGTTCTGGGATGGTTCTTTCCAGGGGCTGATCATTCCTCCAAGCCAGCATGGATGAGTCCACAGCAGCTTTGGCTGCCTCTGCCCTTCCCACTGCCCTGATGCTGACCCTGTAAGCCTTGCCCAGCACTCCTGAGCATCCCCAGCATCAGGCTAAAAAAGTCCTCCTGGCAGGCCTGCCTGTTTCTCCAGGCGCTTTAAACTGAAACACTGCCACAACGGAAAGTCAGCAATTTGGGGTTTGGGCCACAAAGTTGCCAAACGGAGCTAGAGGAAACCCAGGTGAAGTGCTATACAATGTAGCTGTAGCCAGTCTGCTTCAGGATGACCTAAGCATGAGGATCTTGTTGCAAAGGGCATTTCTGGTAGCATCTCCCTGCTTCTGGAAGAGGTCTCATAGTTCAGCCAATCTGCCTCCCATAGAGCAGCAACGGGCTGTACTCCTACCAGCTGCACTGCTGGGATCTGTGGGTTGAATGACACTTTGCTTCCTAAGAGTGAAATTCTGTTTGTCCTTACACTAGGGAACCATACCTGGCTAGTTTGGTTACCAAAGATACCTCTTTTCTAACTGACCCACACATTTTTATTCAAACTGCTGGTATAAACATGCATCACTTCTGTGTATACACCCCCACAAAGCACTTCTCTCTGCTGTCCCCAATGGATGGTCAGGATGAAAAGAAAGCAATTTCCAATCCTGCTGCTATTTTTAATTTGAGAAACGTAAACTTCAATTCACTGTTACAAATAGTTCATTTCCATGGGAATATGAAAAATGCAGATTGTTGGGAACAGTCATTTTAAAAATATAAAATTCCATTGTAATCAGTAAGAAAGTTGAATATGTTTTATATAAGATCCCAGTTTATATTGGTAAGAAAACGTTATGAACAGTTGTCCTGGTGTCAGCACCCTGGTGTGGTGCTTATCTGCCTGCCGCAATAAACCACAACAGTTAAGAGACAGAAGGGTTAAATCTGGAGCCCAGTAACCTTCATCATGTCCTTTTCAATACAGTAAGATGTTGCACTTAGACTGTGCTCCCCCATGCTGCTCTAAAAGCATTAGGAAAGAGTAAATTGTTTTTAAAAATATTTATATTTAATGGCTACCTTGCAACTACTCAGCAAATCTCTACTGGCTCTTTTGTTCCAGGCTTTTAGGAATAAGTACATTATCTGATTTTTGCAGAACAGTGCTCTTTTCAACTAAATGCAGTAATAAAATGGTTTCACTGGCCATCTTAAAACATGAATGACAGTTTAGATGAGCACATTCTTTCAGATATTTAGAAATTCTCCTGCAATCGATTGCCATCCACAAAAGGCAGGGTTTTCGTTCCTGTTAATTGACAGTTACAAGTTTTGAGGAAAATTTCTGCATTTTAAAAGAATAATTGCTTTATTTGAAATATTTTTTACTGAAATGGAATTGAATCTGGTCTTGTTATTCCTGTGCATTGATTTGTTGGATTTGAATGGCCTCATGAGACTCTAGTGTTACAAAGGCATGTAGGTATCCTTAGTGTTATTCGAAGTGAGCAGTGCTCTGTGAAGTTAAGAACAGGCATGCTTTAACGAGACAAAATGGTGATGGGAGAGAAGTTAACTATCAGAAATGGTGGACTGGTTGTTTAGAGGATACGCAGAGGGTAGCAGTGTTACCTTATTTTCCATGTAAAAAAAACAAACAATGCCTCAAGTTCCTCCACGAGTCAAATCCATGGACATTCAGGAAGCACAGAGCTGGAGATGGCTGAGGTCAGGTCCTTAAGAACACCGCTTTTGTAGGGTCGTGGTCTTTTCCAGTCTAATTCACTGGCATATTATGAGATACAACAAATGGTTGTGTTGTATCTTCCTGACCTTTAAGAGAAAAATATTTATTAGTGCATTTTAACTCAGCTTCCACAGTATTTGTTTGTACTATTTTGTGCAATAAAGTAATTATGTAATTAGCGATCATCAGTTCCAAAAATGGCAGGAATATTTCCCTCTTGCTTGAACTGCTAGACAGAGAAGAGCTTCAGAAGGCTTTAGAATATTCCTGCACTGGCCCCTATGGATTGACAAAGCAACATCATTTTTCATTTCTGACTTGTAATTTTTTTTTTTCCCACATCTGCCTTTACTGTTTAATTTAACAGATTTACAGGCCAGTCCTGGGAAACAGAACGGTTCCAGAATTGTTAATTATGTTCCATAGCCAAGAAACAACAAACCAAATGATAGATTGGGAGCCTTACCGCTGTGGCTATCTGCTGCCTGAGGGAGAGTCTATCCTAAAATAGCAAGGAGTCTAGCCCTTGTCACCCACTCTTTTTTATTAAAGTCTGCTCTGCAGCGGTCTGCCAGGTAATTAGCCTAGTTTCAAGTGACCCTAATAGCATGTGGCATGCACTCAGGCTTCTCTGTAAACTAAGTATGCCTCCATCTGCGCAGAGCCGCTGGGATGCAGCTCATCCCTGCAAATGACAGAAAGGTACAGGTTTTCTGGGAGCAGCTAGTATGGAAATGTAGAGTAAATGCAAGCGAGGAATTGCCTGGATGAATGTAATGAACCATCCAGACACTGACCTCAAAGTGTCAGTGAAGCAGAGGCCTTATAAAGAGTCCTTTCAGTCTTTAGGTGGAAATTTTAGAAAAGATTCACAGGCAAAATCTGGAGGATGCGATCCCCTCATGAACAAGATGGACAAGCCAGGGTGCAGAGATAGGTAGAATAAACACAGCACAAGGTTGTTCCTAATTCATGGACTAGTCAATATTGTCCCTCATCACCTCATTTTGGGGATGTATGCTGAAGATGCAGTTGGACAGAGGACTCAGGAGTTGGACAAGGTGTTTATGACTTTCATGTTCAACAGAGCCAAAGAACAGAATGGGAGACGGTCTCATTTGGGCATTTTGTATGAGCTTCACATGGTTTTCTCAAGGCAGCCCAGCCTGGAATTCAACTGACTGAGAATTGGTTTGGTGTTGGTTTGAAGAAACCTTCTGTTTCTGTGGAGGAGAGAGCTTGAGAACATGTACTACAACGGCACGAAAACCTGGATGACTGACTCATTGGCAAAAGCTGGGATCATAATTTTTGTGGTCCAGCTCATGATTTCTGAGCATTTGGATGGCAACACCGTGTCCTGTACAGAATTGCCTGTGGGTAATTCCTGTATGGTGATTCCCATATTCCAGATGGGGAAATTGAGGCCAAACCTGCTCTGTTTGAGGTCCCACAGTAAGCCAGGGGCACTGTAACAATGGCATCCAGAATGTGAACAGCTGCTCCTTGTACTTCTTCAGCAACAAAGGTTTCAGTAAAATCAGCAGAAATGCAGGACGGTCACGTGCCCTGAAAAGCCTGCAAAGGCTTCTGAACAGGAATTATGAGCTACTGCATCAAAGGCCCTATGCTTGACATTTATTGGCTTTTTGATGAATGTTGGGGTAATTTTACTGTCAACAGTTTCTCATTAGGAGCCTGGCAGTGTTCTTTCTGACCATTATCTTGCTCAATATCACATCGGGTTGCTACAAAGAGCAGAGATTTTATGTAAAACCCATCTATCTCTGTAGCTGCAAAATGTTTTAATAATTCTACATTAAAATAATTTCATGGAAATGCTGGCTGCCTCCTCTAAGCAATAAGGGCAATAGACAAATGGTTAGATTTCCATGAAGACCTCAAGCCACAGGACAAAACTCATACTGCAATGAGTAGGATTCATTTGTCTTGATTTGAATGGCATTGCACCTCGATCATACTAATTCTGAATTTAGCCACAGAGTAATGCGTCCCCATCCTGTTTTACACATTTTTGAAGGAGACTCACAAAGGGCACAAAGGCATTAGAGCTCTCCACTGGCCTACTGTTTCCTGGCTGTTTGCTGACAGTATTAGTTTTTTTGTTTGTTTGTTTTGTTTTGAGTTTGTTTTTTTTTTTCCTTTTGGTCAATCCTATAGCTTTCATAAAAAGAAAACTGTAGAACTGTACCCCTAATACCACAGCGTATTTAAAAAGGGGACAACCATCCATGAACCAACTGTAATAATTTTCATTCTATGACTTTTAAAACGTGAATACGACTATTAAATATTTGCATTCTGAAGTCAGGATAATGGGAGCATCACAGGGCTACTGTGTTTTTTTTATTGATTATGGTTGTGAAAGAGAAAAAATGGAAACCAAAACCAGATGATGTAGCAAACTGAATATCTACTACTAACATTTAAGCCAGCTTTATGGGTTTTGGAATCCTGATTCACGACTGTTGTGCAGGCCAGCAACTGACACCTGGATATTTTAACATAGTTTTGTTGTAGCTATTTAGTAAAAGGGAGCCTACCTTTTCCCCCTTAGGTAGGACAGAGTTTTCAGGCTGTCTAGACTGCAACTTGCAATGCCCTGAAGTTATCTGAAAATAAGAAACATTCCTGTAGCCTAGGTTAAATCGTAACCACAAGTTTTAAACTAACTTCCACAGCAGTGCAAGTTAACCTGTTGGACCTTGGTAGGTATTGATCTCTTTGCCAACTCTGCTGAAGGAAAGTCACCTCTGGAAAAGGCAGGACAGGTATGGATGGCAACACCTCAGACTATCTGCAGCTTGGCTCATTAGAGCAGTATGTCAGTGGGGTCTGATGTAATGGGTCATGTTTAAGAGAACAGAAGCTCCAGCCATCGTCTGCTTTCTGAAGGAGTTTTTAAGGACAAATTAACTGCAACAGGAGACGTTTGGGCTGCCTCAGCTGCTGATTACTGAGGAGGCATTAGGGTCTTCCAAAGTGGCACTCAGGTTTTGTTCCAGACCTGTCCTCCTATAAACAATTACAGCAGATGAAATCATTTTTGGAAAGATGAGTGTTTTCTTTGTCAACTCTCCCCCATCAAGGATAATGTGCTATATACCTACTCCGGTCTTCTCCACTTCCTGGCCCAAAATCACTCTCCATATGGACGTTGAATGATACTTCTGTAAAGAAGCAATGAAGAAATTGGTAAGAGATATAAAGAACATGGGGGAAAGGAGAAAGCAACTGAATACATGAAATCATTCTCCTAATGTGGCCTTCAGTCTAAATATGAGTGTTTTGATTCTTATACCTTTTTAATGAAACATATATTTCATGACATAAAAAAATTATCATCTGTTGTTTAAGGGAGTCAAGCCTATAACAAAAGTCTATTCTGAGTGTTAGGATACAGTATAAACAATCATGGCCAATATTTATGGGTTAGTCTCCCTTCCTTCTCAAGACCTCACTAGATGAGATTAAAAATATTTTTAAATGAGTGTGCTTTTTCTTGCTTTTTTGGTTTTGAGTCCTTAGTGCAAAGTCAAAACAATTTTTCCTTTTTTTCCCTCCCCCTTTAGCTGGATAACTTTTTTAATGAATGCCAAGACTCTTATATAAGTACACAAATCTGGAAAGCTTTACAAAATACCACATGTCGCAGTTTAACAACTGGTGACAATGCCATAAATACTGGAGTGGGGGAGTGGTTTTAACGGAAACTCTGTAAAAAAAAAAAAAAAAAAAGAAAGGCATAACAGATGACAGAGCAGAGTTATGAGAGAATTTGGTTCTCTGAAAGAAGGCCATGCAGGAGAAATGCTGAGGGGCAGGGAAACGACTCTGGATTTCTACACCAGAGTTTACTCAACTGGATGGATATGGTTGGTAAAAAACAATTTTACCAACTGGACTATATTCACAACTGGACTGTATTCACAACACAGGCTCAGGGCATTGGGATGTACTGCAAATGCATGATCATCTGCACAGCAAGGTACTCACCACATACATCCTGCCCATTCTCTCCCATCTAGCACCAGCAGACTTTTCCAAGCTTCATCATGGATTTTTCCTAGTGTGGAGAGTGCACAGTGCAAAACATAACGGCATTAACACATTAGGCTGTGTTAATGACCAGGTGAATTCATCACCTTCACTTCCTGGTGAGCACTCTCTGCCACTTACCTTGCAGTTTGCCTCCATAGTACCTTTCTTTTCCTGTCTCCACTTCCCATTCCCCGAGGTTTTTCTTCCTATCATGTTTTCCCTAGCCCCTACAATTCTTTTTGTACAATCATCCTTCCATTTGAACAGGTGGATCTTGCTACATTTCCCATTCAGTACTGCTTGTAAAGATTTTTTACTGAGTGTCTGTGCTATTTCCATATTATAACACTTAACCAATGCAGAGGACTGGAAAACTAACCTAATTTACCCCTTTTTCGATGGAACCAGCAAGAATATCCAATCAAGGACAATCAGCCCCTTGTTCGTTGGCCCAATGTTACTATTAATTATTGTTACTATTATTATTATTATCATTGCTATTATTATTGCTATAACCTATTGTAACACCACTACAGTTCAGAAACTGAAATTTTAATGTCTCCTCTCCATATTTGGGCTTGGAAACTGTGGTCTTAATTGCTGAAATTAGAAGCCTCTCCAGTGTGAGTTAGGGAATAGCATTTGCTTGGCAGCAAGAGTAGACTTATCCTCTAATGTAGACCGTAAAAACAAATAAACAACGTATTTAGTGTGGTAAAATGGAAGTTGTGGAAGATAACAGTCCTCTTTGTGTGCTGTCTGTGGGAAGCTGTATGCTTTTAGTGGTTTTTCATGTCAGCATTTATTCAGAGTAGACAGTCTAGTAATATTTCAATGGAAAGCCAGAAACCTGTCTGATGTGCTTGATGGCTGAAATACAGCACCAATTTATTCAGTTACCCACTCGTAACCACTAAAGAAGCAAAATCCAAAGAGTAAATTTACCACAGCAAAAGTCCCAGTGAACAGCTCAGTAGCAATTCATTGGCTAAAGCAATCTTTTAAAAAAGTCCAAGATCTTTCTGCCCTGTTCATCACTGTAACACTTAAATACATTTTTTACAAGCCATTTGTTAGATTATTCTGAAACATAAAGAAGAGGAAAAAATGTTTTTACAGCCCTGGACAAGAGAGAAAAAAAAAAAAAAAAAAAAAAAAAAGATTCACTTCCTGGCTTTCTCACAAAACTCCAATGTGACCTTCAGCAAGCTAATGCCCAAGAAATGTGACTGTCTGGTCCAACCTCCTATTTATTGCTTCTTGGCCTGCTTACCTCTAACTGGTACTTGCCTCAATCGCAACTTTGGTTGAGCTAAGGAAATATCTAACCTTGTACAGAGGGAAAAAAATAAAATTTAAATTAAAAAAAAAAAAAAAAAGGAAGAAGGAAAATTTAAAAAAAGAAAAAGAAAAAGAAGGAGAAGGATGCCAACAGTGTGATCCATTCTCCTTGTAGTCAGAACTCGTAGTTTATTTCTGCTTTGAATTCATCTGACAACAGCTTCCAAGCAAGGTAAGAGAGCTGCCCCTTTTCATGAGCTCAGCTAGATCTTTCAGCACCTCAGCAACTATACGGAACGGGGCTGATCATTCTTTTTTTCCTGTCCTTTTCCCGTCTTGTCTCTGCAGACTGCAAGCTCTGCAGGGGAAAATTGGTTGTCGCTATGTGTGCAGCCAGGGCCATGGCACAACTGCCCAGATTGAACTCACCTGTGATGAGGAATGAGTGCTGTGCACCCAGTTACAACACTGAGAAGCCAAATATGAAACAATTAAATAATAATTCTCTGTCCAAGAGAGGCTCCTTCAGTTTACTACAGATTCTCAGACATCTTTGCACCTTAGCAGAAAATAAAGTGCTGGCACTATATAGCAAACGGTCAGCAGAGGGCAATAACAGCTCAAATCTTGAAGCAATTCCTGGTTATTCTGTTACCAAGCTGCCAATGTGGTGTTTCTACTTGACTGCTCAAGGGGAATGAGCCCTTGGTTCAATCACGCAGCTCTCGGAGTTGTAACACGTGTGAGAAAGCGCTCCCAAAGTCATGCCAGCCACAGCTCTAAGTTCTCTTCTGTTCCACTTTCACTGCAGCCCCCATCTTTGAACCCACATCGATTATGCTGGAGGACCAATTGTGATCTGATAGTCAAGATGTGCTTCTTGAAACCAAATTCTCAGATTTTTGGAAGCAGGAGGACACCTTGTTCTGTTCTAACAAATACACGCGTGAGAGATACAGATGTGATTGGGGAGCTGGACCGTTCAGCAGAGCACAGTTTCTGAAGGCCTGGCTTCTGGCTTTCTGGACAATTATTTTAGATACAAATCAAGTTCTGGAGATTGTTAGGAGGTTCTGGAGGGAACAAGAGACTTGCAAAGACCTTCCAGCAGACTGGACCTGCAAGCCAGGCAGACGAGGCAAGCAGAATGTGACCACCATACCTCAGATTTTCAGTAAGAGGTAGCAGCAATCAGAACACGGATCTCCCAGCCTGAGCTCAGCCAGCCAGCTTCTCCTTCTCACCTCTTCCACCCTGCTTACCAGGTGACCTACAGGACGTCACCTCTCCGTGACTCAACTTCCCCACCTGTAAAGGAAGTTACGGACTGGTCTGTGACACACTGGGAAGAGTGAATGATAAAAAACAATCAGCTGTGTTACTCACGGCTCCGTGATGAACTACAAGGCTTGTCACACCGCCGCGCCAGTCTGCCAGGCAGGAGAGGAGAAGTGCTGAAGGAGTTAGTCCAGGTGGACTGTGCACACCGAGGTACGGCAGGAGCTGCTGAAAAGTAAAAATACTCCCTCAGGTCCTCTCCCAGCAGGAACAATATTCCAGTTGTAATGCAGATATCCTGCCGAGTTATTCCACCCCTCAGGGCTGCTGAATGCTTTGCAAGAATCTGTAATGGCAATCATTAGACTGTAGTAAATATTACAGAATAGGAATGCCAAATGTCTCTTTATCTGAGCTTCAGTTTTATGTCTGACCTCATGAAAAGCAAGAAAGCATGACCAACCACACTGATAGCATTTATAATACTTGGAATTTCAGGGAACACTGCTTATCAGCATGAATTAACCAGTCCTCCCTTGATTCCCACACCATAGGAAAAGGATGGGGAGCAATTACGTTGTTCAAAGCCACCCCAGTGAGGGAAGCCTGTAACTGCTTAAAGCACAAAACAGTGAGTGTATCAGGCCATGCTGAACCTGCAGAGGAATTCAAATAAACAATATTGAATGATCAGCTGTGGAATGCAGTGAACACAGCCAGGTCAACAAGCGCACTGATAAGAGTACAGGGCGACAAGTGGGATCCAACCCAGCCTAAACCTCCAGCAGCCAGTGGCAACCGGGTAGAGGTTATGTTAGCTTTGTGCCAGGCAGCTTCTGGATAATTCTCAGCAGCAGACCAGGTGGAAGATGTAATCGAGATGCTGCTTCGTCACTATTTTGCTGCCAAGACTCCACTCAGAGCAGAGTCATCTCTGCCAGTCGTGATTCAATGCCTTTTCCACTGGACAACCTTCAGCCCTGTCGTACAACTGTGCTTCTACCCAGCTGAGACAGAAGCGATCTGTGCCCTCTTTCGATTTCCTCCCTGCCACTTCTGAGCCTTCTCTGACTCAGCGTGGCAGCGTACGCCAGGCAGAAACCATTTCAGATTATGGCAAGCCATAACCACAGAAATTGAGCCACAGCCAGCAGTAACACTAAAAGCAAGCAATTGAAACTTTGAAAGAAAAACCCACAGCTGTTATGTAAGAGTGATAAGCAGCTATAATAACCACACCTGGCAAGATAGTATTTTAATCCAAAAAGTTGTTTGCAACCTTTTCAAAATCTTCTCTTCAAAGAAGGTAAAATCTAGTTTTTTTGTTTGTTTGTTTGTTTTTGGAAAAAGGTACTGAACATCTGATTTTAGCAGACTTTTTTCTCTCAAAAACTTTCATCTTTAAGGGTTTATACAACAGTATATGCCAACATTCCCATACAGGTTAAAAATACATTCTTTCATGTGGACAGAGAGTCCCTGTTAACGTGGTAGTTGCACAGAGGATACAAAAATAGCTGCTAGCAGAAGTATATTAGGGATACGATTAAGAAATCAGGTGCTAATGAGACTGCTCAGGACTGATTCACGAAGGGCCTGTGGCTATTCCATGCCAGCCCTTCCAGGAGGTGTCTCTCTCAGGCATGAGTCAGTGCCTTGCCTCTGTGCAGCTCCTTCTGTAGGAAACTCCCTGCAGAAGAGCTGGCAGGTACATCCTTAAAGGCAAAGCAATGTAAAAAGGGGCTTCCTATGCCTTACCTCTTCCAGCTGCACGAACAGACTACAGGGGCAGCTTGAAGAGAGCGCAAATAAAAGCAGGATGGGGAGGCTGTGGATGCTGGCACAGGCAGGAACCGGTCAGCACTGCAAAGGTACAAAAGATGGCTGTAAGCCAGTTTGGGTCCTGCTGGTCCTTGAATTGATGTTAGCTCTGACGCTCTTGTGCTCTTGAACATTCATGCCTGGAGGACAGATTCTTTACTGTCTGAATTAAAATCCTGCCCTCGGCAAGGTTAATGACTATAATTTATTAAGAGGCGTGGAATAGTTTGTTAAATGATATTGAAAAGAGAAGATTCGTGAAAACAAGTTACAAAGCGTCCAGACAAACAAAAGGTTTGCACTGTACTTCTCTTTAAATTGAACCAGTCACTAGAAGTCATGCACTTGTCACCCCTTTTGGGCCAAGAGCAGTGTGTAAGCTATACCCACATGTATCTACCATGTGCATGCAGGTGCCCTGCACCACACTGCTTGTTGATGCTCCCAGGGACGCTGCACAGTGGCTTCCTTCCCGTCATCTGTGGATTTCACAACGGCACATACAGCAGAGTCTGCATGGAAAGCAACAAGAGAACAACTTGTAATTTGCCCCTTCCATTGCTATTTTCCCCTAGAAATGTGATTTCAGTGAAGAAGCGTTCTTCCTTGTGAGAACTAGCAAAATATTCACAGACACGACCTCCCAAAAGTCAGAAGTGGCAGGAGAAGGAATTCATGCACAGGTGACCTCACCTGTTCTGTGTATTAATCTTATTCACAAAACACTTTTTTAGCTATTAAAGAAAAATTCTATATTAAAGACTGGTAATGAGCATTTGCAAGAGACCCTGCATTGCTGGATTACAAGAAAGCTTCAGAATTCAAATGTTTTTCTCCTGTTCCCAGAGTCACATTCTCTCAGTAGTCTATTGCAAATAGACTCCTGGTATCTGGTGTTTGGCCGAAAATGGAATCCAACCCCAGAGCTAAGGGTCTAAGCTCCTTCTGCAGTTCATAAAGAGAAATAAATGCTTCAAAAGAGTGATCTAAAACACCTGAAGTGTTGGGAGGTGCTTAGCAGTAGCCAGTAGGGAAATGAAGTCTTTGCTGACCTTGGGAGCTGGAGCATAGGGATATCTTCAAGAGCAGAACTGTGCTACTGCTTTTCTTTTAAAACACATAAAAGAGTTTAAAATACACTTTTAAAAATGTTATTTTGTGTTTATTTATGGTGACTGATACAGGCCTGAATATTGCAACCATCTTGATATGCCTACCTGTGATTTTTTTTTGATCAGAAATGTCTCTCCCATTCCAGTGTTAGAGGTTCAAGTCCCAGCAGTGTCTTGACCTTAAGAACTGAGCTGCTAGGCATGATCAGTTCCTAATGGTAAAACCACTGCTTCCATCTGTCCTTGCACAGCAACAAGGGCAAGAGGAAAGGAAAAAAAAAAAAAAAAAAGTAAGAATTATGCTTTCCTTCCTCACTTTTAAGGAAGAGATTTCCCTTTTATGGGGAGATCTCTCAGGTTATTTACTATCAGAGCCAGATATCTTTAATGGTTCCTTCTTTTACCAAGAGAACAAATTATTCTGTAAAAAAGCCAGTTCTTTGCTTCTTGCGACTGCCAGCTGCATGCAACTTCCAAATTACAAAGCACTCACTTAGATGAAGTGAATACTTCATTAAACAATTAAGCAATAAGGCAGAACAAAGGCTGTGGTTTCCAGGCCTTGTTCTGTAATTGTATCCTGCAGCATTAGGAGAACCAATGCTTGAGCAGAGGGTTGTGTTTTAGGCTAGGATTATCCCCTAATAGCCTTGTCCCAAGGTATTAGAGGACTGCCACGATGGGGAATTTTTTTTTTAATCCATTGATGGTGATGTAAAACACACGATTTGTCCTTGAAGGTCTAGGGATGAGGATTTCCATCCCTCTTTCTTCCTTTCATCTTACTGTAACGTATTGATTACAAGCTTTTATCTGTGCTCTCACTTTCTGACCCACAAAGGTTATCCACCAGCCTGATTTCTGTGAAGGTGCAGTGTGTTGAAACCCCGTTCAGAAGTAAATAACACCACGTACCCCTGAACACATTTTGGGCACTTTGAGCCTGAGTTACACCGAGGAGGGAAAACCTGCAAGCCATGATGTTGAACAAGGTGAAGTTTGTGCTGACACTTTCTGTTCACCTCAGACAGAATGTGCAACCAGCAAACTTTCAGATCAAACAGACAGGCACCTACAGAGATAAGGCAGATGCAGGTTTAGTTGGCTGATAAGTAGAGATTGTTTGGATTGCAGAAGAAATTTAAATGTCTAAAGTCCACTTACATTCCGTTACAGAGATTTAAACCCTTTTCTTGATCTAGTAAAGGCCCAGTTCAGCTCCTAATGAAATTACCAGGATTTGCTCCCCTGACTTTGAAGTCAACTCTGGGGAGAGCCCACAGCCCTACCAAAAAAAAAACAGTCAGAATCCCTTTCCAGAACAGTCAGAGAACATCCCAGATAACAATGACAAGCACTTCTCTCAAACATGAGAAATCCCTCCGTGCTGCCCTTCTCCACAAATCATTCAGTTCTGCTGAAACAGAAAATACAGCTCAAGTGCAAAGCACAGCTCACCGTGCCACAGGACACTCTGTCCTTGGGAACTGGAATTAAGATCATCCAGACTTGTGTTATGGGCCAATGGAGGGCCATTAGAAGAATTAACTTGCAGTCCGAACAGGAATCTAAAAAAAAAATAAATAAATATAGTTTTTTTTTTTTTCTGAGTGTATGCATTTTATGCTCTTTTAGAATAAATCATTCTATGTATTTCTTTGATTTTATTTGCATTCCTCCCCTTTGGAAATAACATGATTAATATTAAGCTCAGGTCAGTGGCATATTCTTCCATTCCCCAATGTAAGTCACATCCATTTCAGATCTGCTGATTCTGGAAAATATCTAGCTGTCTGTCCTCATTGGGAGGTATGGGAGAACAAACTACCAGAAAATGTCAGAAAACAGATTTTTTTAAATATCAGAAATCAAAGAACAGCTGTCAGGTTGTTCTACAGCATGAATGCAATAGAAGCCTATAGGAAAGGGAAGAATTTGCTCAAAGAGCAGGATCTGCTGAAGGGAAGGATTAACAACTACACCAATAAAGGATTTAAGTGCCTAAATTGAAGTTTAAGTGCAACCGGGGTACTGAACTCCCAAAATACCCCCAGCTCCCCTTTCTCTCCCCTCCCACTGAACTACAAACAAACCCCAAGAATGGCACAGCTCCCTGGGGAGCTCCTTCCTCCGTCGACTTCTCCTCATACCTGCAAATCTCGTCTCACCAGTGTGATGCACCAACATCAAAAGGAAGCTAAGGAAAGAAATTAAGTGCAACTTACTAGACAACTTACTAGTGTGCCTATCAGATCAGGCTCAATGTATCTGGAGCCAGCAGCACGGAAGAGGGACAAGAAGGGAATGGCTTGATGGAGCCAGAAGGCAGCACAGGGAGCTCTGGAGAAAAACAGTGGGTCAAGAAGCAGGGGTGGAGTGGGGGTGACATGGAAGAGGCAGAAGAAATGGCCTGTGGACACTCTCAATGCCTCCAGTTCTGCTTCTGTGCAGGTACAGAATGGCACTGGCCACTGCAGCTTCAGGTTTTTTTCCCAGTTAAGCTAGAGCATCCCTCAAAAATCAGGTATTCTTCTGGCTTACTCCCAGAAGAATGCCTTTAACTGCTAAAGGCATTCCTAGAGAACGCCTAATAAATGCTGACTGCCTCTGCTCTCCCAGATCCTATCTTGGCCATTTTTACAGCTAGTGATGGTATCTCAGATCCTTGTCTAGGAAGCATCAGGCTAAGAGGCTCAGTTGTCCCTGAACCTTCAGACCATTCAAACTCATCTCTCACTTTACACACACATACCCCGATCACCTGGGGAAGGAACGGGAGTTGCTCTCTGCAGCTCAGAGAAGGATGGGACTTCAGACTTTCCATCTTTTGAGAAAGTTCATGCTTTTTCGTCCTTTTGCACCCTGGATCAACATTTCTGGAGTTCCGCATCCCAATCCCCATGGCAGAGGATCTGGTTTCAGAGGTTGCTGTTTGTCTCCCTAAACCTGAAGGATTTTTGTCCAATTATGCTCTAAACCAAATGCAAAATTATATATATTTTTTTAATGATTCCCCACCTACCCAAATAAAAAATAAAATAAAATTTTAATCTGGATCACTACCCAGACCTGACCACAAAAGTGCACAAAAGCCACTGAGCTGGCACGACTGAGGCAGCAGTGACATCTGGGCTGGGATGTCAGTCTGCTGCTGATTCACAGACAAATCCCCAAATTTACCACTGTAAATTTATCTTGCTGTTTGGATTCCATCCTGGCAGCTAGGCACTGAAAAAGAAAGTGTGCTGGGGCACCAAATCCGGGCACTAGCCAGGAATGCCTTGCCGAAATCAAGGACATGGCCAATCATTAGGAAAAGTTGTATAAAAGAGTTGTGAAGCTTATCTCCTGTGGGATCAGTGATTGTAAACATGAGTAACAAGGAATGCTAACTAGATGGTATTTGTATTGTTACTTTGTATGATAAGCCACTATCTTGTCCTGAGGTTTCTAATTGCCAATCTGTACAAATAACAAACCACAATACCACAGTTACCACAAACAGAAACTCAACTGCAATGACCATAAAAGTAACTCAAACTTTACTTCAGCTAAACCTGGTTTACTTAATAGTTATATCCCACTACATATTTATTCCCTATTTTTGTTTTGTGTTGCCTTGCAGTCAAAATTTAAATTACCAGCTTTCTAAAGCAGGGATGTTTTTGACTTTATATCCCATGCTTAGCATAATGGAGCCCTGAATTTTAACTGTAGAGCTTCCTAAGCCTACATAAATTCAAATAAATAACAAATAGTTTTTCACCTTTTTACATTTTCTTTCTGACTGCTCAGTCCTGCTCTTTAAATCCAGGTCATTTGTAGAGGAAAACAAAGACCCAAGATTAAAACTATTTGTGAAGAAAATCCAAAACAGGTGAATAAGATCCTCTTTGACCACAGTTCCTTAGTTCAGTGTGTCCAGTCTCAGCTATTTGCAGTAATAAACATAACAAAGCACATTCTGTGTGAGAAAAAAAAAAAAAAAAAAGCCAAACTTGAATTTTGATCCATAACACAAGGAAAAGGAGCTCAATTGCCAAGAGGAGTTTTGCAAACATTAGCTTGATCCAGTGGCTCTGGTTCTGGCAACATTTCCAGACGGGCTGTCAAATGGGCTTCTCATACATAGGATTGTCCTGACACTGGCAGTTGGGTGCTGTGCTGTTGATGCTGGAGTAAGATATAATTTAGAAATGCACATAAAATACTGTCTTGCTTTATTAAGTAGCAACCAGAAATGTCAGTATCACATGCTAATTAATGATTAATGTTTGAGGAAGGAGATGCATACTTGACATATCTTTAAACTGGTATAACAAGTTTCCGTACTGCAGAGGAGGGAAGTTCTCCATAATACACAGTAATAGGCTGTGTACTTGGAACTGTGCACAATAAATTTCCCCACCTTCAGGACAGAATGTGTCAACACACAGCTGCTCCCCAGAATAAAGTTAGTTCCAGGATTAGTAGTCAATAACACTGAAGAACGAGGAAAGAAGAAAAAACATACAAACGATGATCAAAAGGACAAAAAAGTCTTTCGGACACACCTGGGGTAGAAAAATGTAGACAGAGCACATTTTTAATGTGAGGCTAGACCTGCTATCAAAAGGTGCTGAGGGTAAATCAAGAAATAGAGAAAATAACATTGTGGAACTGGCAAAGCTCTGGGACTCGGTGATCATCCTCAAGGTGATCTCCTACTCAGCAAAGAGAGCTTTAGCTCTTTAGCAGGGAGAGTTAGCATGTACTTACACATAATGCTGTCAGAATAACACACTGACGTTATCTAACATCCCACACTGATGAATAGTAAAGCACTTTGCATCTGTTCATTGATGTTCCCACACAGGAAATCAGTAAAGTACATGCTTGCATTTAAGTACATTGTCCAATTAAATGCGTTTCCCAAAGATGTTTTCGTTAACCAGGGTCTACATGCTATATGGAGTAGACACAACTCCCACATCACTCCTTTACAAAATGAAGCACTTTCCTCCCCTGTCATGTTGTGTAACAAATGTTGCAGGGGATAGTCATAGCCTATGATCCCATACCAAGTCATTGGCAGAATCAATAAAAAATAGAGCTGGGATTCATCTAACCTAACATTAGCAAGCTATAAAGTAGTCCTCCGGTCAAGAAGGACAGGTAGGACTTTGGTCAAGCTTTGCCATTACTCTGTCCACTGGAGATGTTTCCTCACAATGTGGTTTGTCCAGCCTGTCGTAGACCACTGGAGACACACCATCTCTCTTGACTGTAGAAAGAACAGTTTAGATTAGAGATGCCAACTTTAACTTAACCAAAATTACGTAAGGGGAATCTCTTTCTGGGATCCCAACCACCTGCTGTTCTCCCAGACACCACTCCTGTGGCCCTGGATGACGCTCAATACAGAGCTGCAGACTGGCCATGGTGCCACCATTTCCCAACCCGCACTGCCCTAAATCACACAGCTCCCCCTTTCCACTTCTGTCACACCACTTATTTTTGTTAGGGTCACCTCTCTTTGAAACACTTCCTTCTTCCGTACTTCAAAGGACTTTTGGCTCTAGAAATAATTCTGCCACCACAGCATGAGCAAGAAATAATGATTTCTGCAAGAGCTGTTCAAAGTCCCCTCCTGATAGTGGCTTGAATTTTTTACAATGGTGTGGAATGTGAATCGAATTGTTAATCTGATGGCTGTCGTGGCCTTGCACAAATGACTACCTTCTATAAATAAATTCCTGCCAGCATGATGATATATTAGTAATAAGAGTACAGATAGAGCGTGTGTGTAATGGAGCTGTTATGGGTGGCACCATGTAACGAGGCACACAAAACCCTTACCTCATTCAGGACAGAGGCTCAGGAAAGGAGTATGCAGCCAGGTGAGGAGGCAGGGGGTCAGGCTAGTAACTTTTGGCTGTTTTCACCTCTTTTTCCCTTAACATTCCCCTGTAGTTCAGTGGAGAGACAGCCCCACAGACACGAAGCCACTGTGAACTGAGCTCCTTCCCCACTTCCCCCACAACCTCCAGTGCTGAATGAAAAGTAGTTGGGAGACCCCCAGAACCCTCCAGAGAACATAAAACAGCCCTCACAGCCCCGAGTGCTCAGTCTGGGCAGAAATTTACCTCAGGATTTCCAGGAGAAGCGGGCACCCCTACCCCCACCCCACAGCGGGCCCTCATGGCGGCCCCACGGCGCTCCCCCCCTCGCCTCCCTCTCCGCCCTTTTCGCTCCCGGACCCCATTTCGCTGCAGCCTGCCGCACTTGGCCGTGTGGGAGGGAGGAGTATCGGCTCTATGCCCTGCCCAGCGGGCTCAGGACAAAGGCGGCTGCGTTTCTACCGCCACAGCCGTCCCGCCCGGGCTAGGCGGAGCCGTGCCCAAGCGCCGCTCCCCACCCGGGACGAGCCGCCCCTGCCCGCCCGGCGCTTTAACCGCCCGCCGTGGGTGTTGGCCGGGCGCAGTGCGCTTGAGAGCGGGGTCGGCTCCTCAGCAGAGCTCGCTTTGGGTTTTGAGGTTACTCCGGGAACCGGCTGTCCTTCGTCTGGTGTCCTTCCCGCACCCCGCTTTTGTCCCCTCGCTGCCTCAGCCAGGAGAGGCGCGGACTTCTGCCCGGAGCAGGTGAGCGCGGGGCTCCCCCTGAGGGAATCTCCTCTGCCCGTGGGGACCGGCTTTCTATCGGCTTTTTACCAGCTACCGAGGCGGATTTCTAGCGCTGTGTGGAGCTCTGGGGCTCGGGAAGCGCCTGCAGTGGGTTTCCTCGAGGGGTTCTCCCCTGAGGGCAGCGAGCCCGGCTTAGCTTCGCCTCTCCCCGCTCCCTTTTCCTCAGCGACCCCTTGGGGAGAAGCCCCGGGGCTCCCCTCACTCCTGTCAGCCCTCAGCCCTCGGTGGGAGCGATCCGGCGTGGGTTTTGTTACTCACTAATGGGATATTTCCCTTCTCACGTCAGCTTTTGCGGTTCCAGAAGCAGCACTCGGGACGGCGGCTGCTCCCTTGGGGTTTTGGCCCCTAAAGTTCCCTCAGGCAGGTTTGTGCGATGCTCTGAGAGCTGCCAAAACGCGGCTCTGAGCTCCTATTTGCAGCATGTGTAACATTAACAGCCGAGGAAAGAGGCTTCAGAGCCCAGGAGAGGTGTTTCTGGGCTCCACGCAGTTTTGTGCCCGAAGGAGAGGAGGAAAAACTTCTTGCCAGCCTCTTTGCTACCTGATGCGAGCCTTAGCCGAGCTGCGTTAAGGGTTATTTTTCTCTTTTCTTTGCATTTTTCTTCCCCAGCCCCTTCTGGTTAAAAACAACTTGCTGCTGCATGTAAAAACAGGCAACTTCAGAAAAAAAAAAATGTATGGGGAAAGCGTTTATAAAAGGTCTCATACTGCATTATTTGGCTTTGGATGTGTGGCATTACTGATTAAGGGTGATGGCAAGGAGCTGGTTTTTTCTTCCTCGTAGCTTCCTGACTCTCCACAATTTAATTTTACACTTGGGGGGAAAAAATAAAAACTGTTGGCTTAAACAGTAGCAGATCCTAGCTGCAAATATTTTGCCTCCCTTCTGTCAGGTGCCTGTGCCATCTGGTGATGTGTGAGATGGCTGCTGCTTCGTCAGGTTGGGATCTCAGGTAGTTCAGGCGAGGCTTAGCGTGTGTGCAAGAAACCACAGCCCTTAAAACACTCCGGATTCTGGATTTTCAGTAATCGAGGCTCTTAAGGGCATGTTTCCTGAGTAGTTTTGGGTTTGGGATGGCAGCTGAAAATGGAGCTCTGTTGTGCTCGGTCCTGTATGTGGGTGTATGATGATGCCTGCTGTAAGAAGTACGCAGATGAAATAGGCAAGAAATTTGGAGGGAGGCTGTCTACTTTTTTTTTTTTTTTTTTTTTTAATTGCTGGGATTTTAAACTATAAAAAATGAAGTACCATAAATGTAACAATTGTTTTCTTGTGCCCTCCCTTTTCTGAAGGGAACAGAAGGAAGACCTTCTTTCCAAACCCTAAAGCATGTCTTAAAAGCTTTTGCAATTTCTGGTTTAGGCTAATAAAAAGGTATTATTTTAAGACTCTTCTGTGGGTCCTTTGACTAATGCAGCATTGCAGATGTGCTTTATTGTACAGCTACCATAGTTCAGAACAATGATTGTGGTTTTTTTTTTCCTTCCTTTGCAATGAATATCCCCGTATAAGGGAAAAGCTGGTGTTAAAGCACTAAAGAAAAACATCATATCACTCATGTCTCAGAGAAACAAAGATACTAAGTATTTCTCAGAAGTGGAATAGATTTGCTTCAGAGGTGTTTTCCTCACTGAAGGTTTGCTTAGACTACTTACAGCAGTGAATAAATAAAACAAAGTTTTACGATAAAGTGTTAATAGTGTCTGAAATAGAATGAGGGAGATGCTATGTTACATCTCTTTACTTTGTGTACCTAAAACTCTTTTTCTGTCAGCCACAGTTGCTTTTCCTTGTTTATATGCATGCCTCTGAGAGAAATATTAACCCAGAGTGTCGGTGGAGGGGCTTGCTGGCTGGATGTAGTAACTGCAGCGACTTCACTCCTTAGCAGTTGACAAGTCACAAGCTGGCTGACCTTCGAAAATACTGGAGCGTGAAAATAAATGATGATAGGAATGTAGCTTTCAAAGCCAGCCAGACAGGCTGCGTCAAATACTGTTACCACCTCCCTCCCCTTCCTTAATTAAAAAATAAAAGCGAGGAATTTTAATTTCCAGTGTCGCTAGCTGCTTAAAGATCTCCCTCTCAGTTAGGTATGTATTGATTATTGCTATACCAATGAACGTACAGGGTAAGAATTTACTGCTCTGGTTTGCCTCTGCTCTTTTCAGCTCAATTTGCCTTGGGCAGGCAGACCTTTATGTACTCGCAGAGGAATGAAATGTGCATTAAATTAGCTCCATTTTAAAGTAAACATCTCTGCTTTGTGCTTCAGATGGCTTCTGCCCTCTTCCCAATGCCATCACAGCAGTCACAGGCAGATGCAGGCAAGGAACTTGAAATCCCGGTGTGCGAAGTGACACAGAAGCACTGGGGCTGAAAATTATCTTGTCCTCTTAAGTGCGCTGTAAAACAGGATTTGGTTCACCCTTGCTCTGACTGTAGCAGTTGTTACAGGTGTAGCATCGCTGGGGTTAGGGCTCCATTGTGTAACAAGGCAGAAGTTGACTAATTACAGAGGAGTCTGCGCCCAAAATTGTTTATGTAGATTTCATGTTTCCAAAGTGGTGGCTCTCATGGAGAGCACCACCCTGACTTTAAGAGGGGAGACTTAAAGCGAGTAACTTTAAAAGAATCGGATGCTTTCTTTGCAGAAATTTCCATAAGAACATTTGAAGTCAGCGGAGACCTCAGGCATCACCTCGATGTGTTTAAAGCCCCAGCTAATATTGCCCTACATAGCCATGGGTATCGTATGCAGTTTTCTCACTAAGCAGATACCGATCATCAAATCTCAACCATAGGCTGCCAGTGAGAGCCTTATCCTCCCCTAAGATGTTAATCTAAAGAAAAGTAACTACCTGTCACTGACCAGTTTTATTTTTAGTTGAGGGGGGGAGGGTTGAGAGCACTTCAGGGATGTTTCTCTGGTAGCTTAACCTGCAGTGTTATATCCAAACCCATGCCAGTGGCTGCCTTACCTTTAGGCAATGGGATTCAGCTGGAGCTGCTCTTGATGCCATGCGCTGGAACAAAGCTTGCTTGCAAGGGATGAGGCTAAGATGCAGAAGAATCTGTTTTACAGTCTCCTCCCAGATAAATTCTGTCTTCAGGCTGGATGAATGTGTGTAGCATTGTCAAATCTGGTAGTGATGCTCTGCTGTCTGTTTTAAAAGTCGCATGTCCCAGACAGTGGAGAGAGAACGATGAGATGATGATGATCTAGGCTTTTTCAAAAGGTTTCTTGTCTCACTTAACAAAATTTCCAAAGTATATTATTATTAAAAAAAATATAAAATAGAAAGGCTGTTCTTGAGTATTGAGAAGGACTGGGTAAGAATGAAGGACACTATTGAACCCTCTCTTTCTGCTAACTTGAGGGTTGGATTAACATAGTCAGAGGTGTCACCTAGTGCACTGAATTTTCTAAATCATATTGTGCTCAGAAAAAGTGTAATAATTGAATTATCGCTTAGGAACCAGTGAAAATGTTGGTTTGTGATCATTTTAAGCGGGCTACTACATTCAGTTTGAGATCTACTTTGGTGAACTATTTAAGTCTGTGATGAAATAGCTGGATTTGAGTTCTCTGAGTTGGTGCCTTGCCCATCTCGTTCTTTCAAAACCTCTGTACACAGGATTAATTATTTCACTGCTGGCAGCTCTCGCAGATTCTAGTGCAAGTTGTATGAATGACGTTCAGTGTGTTTCTTGAGGCTCCAGGTTCAGAAGACTGAGGGAATCTTTGTTTTTAGTCCTACAGCTAACGGATTTTGTAGCTTTGGAGGAAAGTTTGAAAGTTTGTTAGAGTGCACTGTAGAAATGCAGGAAGATTAAATCGAAATATTTGGGTTGCTTGCCTCGAAGTCCCTTCAATTCTGGGAGTGTCACATGGCTGTTAGCACTGAAATTATTTGGGGGGGAGTCACACGTGTCTCAGGCTGCTGCAGTACCACGAGAGCATCCCGAGTTCCCAGTTTGTGAAGCATGTTTGAATTTATTCTCCACCTACTCTGAAAATTGTCATCAGGATTGAGATCCAAGTGTCTTTCAAAGTGCTTTTCCTCTGCCCCTTGTTTAGAGAGCCGCGCTGCCCTGTTTAGGGGTCAGCATTTCTGTTTGGCCAGCTGTGCTGTGATGACAGTCCCTCTCTAAACAAGGGCAGGAAATGTTGCTGCTGCTGTAACTCAGGTTTGGACAGCCTGGATTTTGTGCGTGCAGTTGAGGAGCATGCATCGTAGCATCTGTGCTTCTGATCTGGAGGAGAAATTTGAGTTTAACCGCGTTGGCCAATTTCAACTGACCTTGGCTCCTGAACACTAGCCTTGTTGGTTGTTACTTCAGTTTTGTTGGCTCCTTCTATGAGAAAGGCTTTTACATTTTCTGCCTGATCCTAGGGCTTTTCTGTGCCAGCACAAAGGGCTGAGCGATGCCTCAGGCCATCCCGCGTGCTCCTGGTGAGCCAACTGGCCTGGGATATGTCCCTTCTGGGCAGCACTGTCACGTAGTCTGTTCTTCCACTCAGAAAGGTTAAAATGCACTGAGTATCACAGAAGTAGGAAATAAATAACCTCTAAAGCTCCAGAATTTGCTCTGTGTTTCAGGTAGTGAAGGAGGGCTGTTCATAAGGAGGAAATGAATCCACCGTACCGGATCAGCCAACTTTGAGCAGTCTGTAACAACAGCAGCACAATGAAAACGTGTCGTGGGCCAGTCTGTTTTGTTTACCTGTGATCTTGTACAGCTGGCTCAAAGGTATGTAGCAGGAGCACTTAATGCAGGGAAAACCTAATCAGGGTGTTAGATACCTGCTCTGGTTTTGGAAGGCCCTGACCACAACGTGCAGGAGATGGGCTGAGTTCCTGCTCTGCTTGCCTTGTTTTATATGCCCTTCCCTCAGCATCTGGTGGCTGTTGTCAGAGGCTAATTGTGATACAAGGTCTCTGGTCTGCCCCTGTACCATTATTTTTAATAAAACCTACCCCACAGTGGCTCTCTGAATGACCTCAGAGTACTTTCAGATGTTTTTTTTTTTTGTTTGTTTTTTTTTTTTTTAGATCCATAGCTTTCAACTCAAGCAGTGCCACTTAGTAGAAGATGACACTGCACATTGTACACTTTGTGTGTGTGTTCATATGTCTGTGTACAGCTGGGGGATGAAACAAACCTTGAAGTTCACTGGCCAGTTTGTTTCCCTGTGAAATAACTGCTCGAACCTGGCAAAGCATGTGTGGTGCTGAGTCTAGGCTTAGGAATCTGGCTTTAGAAACTGTTCTCATGAAGTGCGTTCTAGAAATTGTATGTGTAGTGAAGGGAGGAAAAGACTGATGCTGTGCCCTTTTAGGAACATGCGATAGCTTCCTGAAATTGTTGGCTCTATTTACTGTGAATGTATGGTGCAGGAAATAGGATGCTGCTGCCTGCTTGCTGGCTCTCAGCTCCTGGCTGATACAGCTGTTGACTTTTGGCCTCCTGGTATCTTCCATTTTTGTGGAATTGATCTTTAGTTCATTAAGGTATTTTTCAAACAGGATTATTAACAAACACTTTTTTTTCAATCCCCTACTACAGAAACAATTACTTCTGACTGAAGTTCTGTTCTAGTATTTAGAAGTAATCTCAGTCAGTAAAAATAAAAAAAAAAAATAGTGTATTTAAAAAAAAAAATCTTTGGCAGCTTCATGCAGTCTCTCTGAACTGTGTACTTCTGTCAAAGTAAAATCAAATCTTTGGAGGTAAAAATTCAATATTAACTTTAATATATTTCATTTTTTTTCCCACTACCTTCTGCCAAATATGCATGATACTTGAATTGTGTTCTTCTAAATACCTTGTGAAAGCTAGTGCTAGTGTAACTGATCGTTTCCACTGACAGAATCGCAGCTGCCCTAAGATGCCTTTTGTTTTAACATCTGGGGTTTTCTCCCCAGGCAGTACTGCTCCTGTCACGTTTCTGTGCTCTTGTGTCACGGTCTGATTAGTTGACTTTTAATCCATAACAGGACGGGGGTACACCTGAAAAACAAAGCAATAAGAAACCTAATATGTTGAATAGAGTAAGAAATTAATCCTCTTGTAAGCAACTTTCCTTTTTGCTGTGTTTCTGAAGGGCAGGAGGAGCAGCTGCCTGTGGCCCTGCTGCTCTCACTTGCTCTGATGATGGCTACTGTATTTTTTTTGAACCTTTGCTGGTTACCTTGGCAATCCTAGTGAAACAAGCTATCAGTTCAGCAAGAGAAGTTCATTAGACTTGGCTCTACCCATCTCGAATCCATAAAGTTTTTCACCTAAAAGGGGGCATAAAAAGAGTGCAGTCTCCTGTGTCAGCTGTGGTTAGGAAGGGAATTTGCCTGTAAAACGTGTGTGTACAGCAGCACGCAGCTGTAGCTGTGCTAAGCATTGTACAAACACGTAGGAGTAGCTTCTCCCTTAAAGCACACAAACAGAAAGGGGAGAAGGAATAATGTTTGTGAACAGCTTATGATCATAATGACCTCTGATGTGTTAGAGGTGATGTGAAGGACTGAAGAAGGAAGTGTGTTTTCCTTTCGCTTTGTGGTTTTGGCTCTTATTTTTTTCTCCATCACCTCCTTTCTGCAGGCTCACAGCTCAGGAGCAGTGCAAGAGACTTTCTGAAACGAGTGAAACCTCCAAAGCCTTGCGACACAGTGGCAGAGCCAATCCTGTAATGCTTGCTACTTGATCTTGTGGGGGAGGCTCTCCTAACCAGTTGCACTTGCTGCCTTTATTCATTGTTCAGGAGCTTTGTGAAACCTCAGAGCCTGGACTCCAGGATGAATAACAGGAGTATTTACAGCTTGTGGCTTTGACATTTATTTCTTTACTGAGTCTGGCTACTTCTATTGCACTGGACAAAGCTTGGACCCATTTTTGCTAAGGTCTTGCTGTTGAAGGAAGTAGAGCAGTGCTCCTAAATACTTCCTTTCCCCAAAGTTTTGGCTGGCTAGTTGGTTTCTCAGTAACTTGGATGAGTATTTTCATTACATTAGTCTTTAAATTTCAGTCTCAGTTATGCTATTGACTGTAGCCTGAAGCAGTGAGCTCTGACCTCTCCTGGTAGCCTAGTCTATAAAAAGCTTACAAAGAGTTTTGAGTGGAACTCTAGAAATTTAGGAGTCGTCTGTAATGCCTCACCAAGGGATGGACCAGATGTGGCGTGTCCAGCCTATACAGGACACCAAGATGCCTTCTAAAAACTGTCTCTGTTTTTCCTCTGGGTGCTGCAGGCTTTATGTTGGAGGTGGAGCCCCTCTTGCAGGAAATGTTTTATTCTCAGGGTGTTCTTTTCAGGTTTAGCTTTCTGCGGCATAACTTCTTGGCACGTGGCAGCCGGAGGTGCAGCAGCTGCTGCAGGGCTCCCGTGTGCACCTGCCTTGTGTGATTCCAAAACCCAGGACCGAGAGCGTGCTTCTGCTTCTGTGGTATCACCGAAGGACCTTGAGGATGCACTGTGACTATTTATATTTAACAATATTAATAGGAGAAAAGGAAGAACGTGTAGGTGAAACCAAGGTTAAATCTCACCCTTTTTTTGAACATTAGGGCTGACAGTTACCAGCCACTCGAGTTGTGGCAGTGCAGGGCTGTGCTTCCAAGACATTGTGCGGGCGCCTTCCCGCGGGACACTCGTCGGTGCTGCAGAACAGAGGAGGGAGTGCTCGGCTGTGCCTCTGGTAATGTCATAGCTCTCTCCTGAGAGGAAGCGACCGGCGGGATGGAATTGTTGCTCGGTATCAGCAGATGTTATCTCACCACCACGAGATGCTAATCGGCTGACCGGCAGGCTTGGGTTTCTCAGTGCGGGGCTGGCAGGGGTAGGGAGGCAGGAGAAGCAATCCAATTGAATTGGAAATGCGGACTGGGCTTTGCTTCTCGTGTCACCTCGTGAACCAGAATAAAGGGAGAAGCACTTGGGAAGTGGGACCATCTCGTTACCCTGATACCACGCAACTGAAACGGTGTCTGGTTGCCCAGCGGTTGCGTGTAACGTGGTACCTCGGCACCAGCTGCTTTGAGGAATGCATCGCTGCTAATTCCTAGCCACCTGCAGGGTGCCTGGAAGGATGGGCTGGTGAAGAGCAAGGTGGCTCAATCCTCAGCACAATGCTCTTTCTTGTTGTGAATGATGGTTTTAAGCTATTGGAGAAAGATGAGCTCAGTTTCTTTCCTTCCTGCCCCTTTCCTGCTTGTGCTATCAGTGCAAAAGGATGACTTCTGTCTTTGTGGTACTTTGGAAAACGAAGAAGGAAGTTCTGCTGGAGTGTTTTTGGGAGACAAGGCTAGAAAAGTGGGCCCATGTGAACCTAATGAGGTTCAACAAGCCCAAGTGTGAGGTGCTGTACTTGGGCCAGGGCAATCCCAGACATGAATGAGTAGAGAACTCCTTGAGAGCAGCCCTGCAGAGAAGGACCTGGGGGTTCTGCTGGGCAAAAAACTTGACACGAGCCAGCAGTGTGTGCTTGCAGCCCAAAAGGGCAACTGGGCCCTGGGCTGCAACAGCAGGGGAGAGAGGGGATTGTGCCCCTCTGCTCTGCCCTTGTGAGGCCCCACCTGGAGCCTGCGTTCAGCTCTGGGGCTCCAGCACAAGAAGGATGTTAGCAGGTCCAGAGGAGGCCACGAGGATGCTCAGAGGCTGGAGCCCCTCTGCTGTGGAGCCAAGCTGAGGAAGCTGGGGGTGTTCAGCCTGGAGAAGAGAAGGCTCCGGGGAGACCTCACTGCAGCTTTTTAATACTTGAAAGGGGGCTTATAAAAAGATGGAGAGCAACTTTTCACTCAGGCAGATAATGATAGGACATGATGAATGGCTTTAAACTAAAAGAGGGGAGGTTTAGATTAGATATTAGGAGGAAATTCTTTACTCTGAGGGTGGTGAGGCCCTGTCCCAGGCTGCCCAGAGGAGCTGTGGCTGCCCCATCCCTGGCAGTGCCCAAGGCCAGGCTGGATGGGGCTTTGGGCAGCCTGGGCTGCTGGGAGGTGTCCCTGCCCATGGCAGGGGGTGGCACTGGGGGGGCTTTGAGGTCCCTTCCAACCCAAACCGTTCTGGGATCCTATGATATAACAGAACAGGTTCTAGAATGCTTTAAAGAGCAGAGGACTTTTTGCTCTGGTAAGTGCTGGTGTGTGTCTGTTCCAGTGAGCACCTCCCAAATGTGCAAGCACTGTTTCTTCATGGCTGAGTGAAATAAAAGCTCTGTAAACTTTAAAATGCAATTTTGCTATGTAATGTGATGGTGTAAAAATGGCACTACGTTCTCTTCCTAGATCTTTAAATAGAAGTAGTCAGCATAAAGCAGCTTGAGGAACAAGTGAGTTAACTTCAACTGTGTTAGGAAATGAACTGGATTCTGTTTCTCTTATAAGTAAACACTGTCTGATAAATTACTGTTTAAAAGCTTATAAAAGATGGTGTTTGAACTGGGGCTGTTGGTCTCAACCTCTGGGATTTTATTACTGGTTTATCTTTTTTTTAAAAAAGATGACCATCAGTGGTAGCTGTGTTCCAGAGCATTAAAGACGAGCCTTATTTTAACTCGCTAGGATCTTCTTACCACTTATTCTCCTCCTTTTATTTTAAGAACAGGTTTGAATATAACATGCTTTTCTCTGTTTTCAGAAATGAGCACAGCTAGCAACCACACGTAACGTGCTGATGGCATCCTGCGCTGCGCTGGGGTCAGGAAGTCCAGGAGGGTGTGATGCCTAGAAATCTCCTCTCAGATTTTCCTGAAGCAACATCTGAAATCTCTCCAAAGCACGCGGTTGGGAGCATGGAGAGGGGCAGCAGCGTGGAGAACCGTGGCAACCAAGCGAGGTGCAAAAATCTTGCTATGGTAAGTGCTTAATGAGCCTTCTGCTTAGCGATAAAAACCACACGAGTAGCTTTGTTCACATCACAAGATTTATTTTTTTTTTAAGCATTGATCTTTGCGAGTTCCAGCACTAAATGGCTGGCTGTGGTCTTGGTTGTTAACCAGCTGGAAGGCTAGAAGTGTTCTGGTCTGGTACCACAGCTTGAAATTCTGGTCTGATTGTCTCAGAGAGCCTGCAGAGCGCCTTTGCTTGGCCATCCCTTCCAGGGAACTGGGAGCAGCATTTAGGATGTGCATTGCACTGGGTAGCTTTGTTCCACTACCTTCATGTGGTGCGTGGTTCGGTGTAGCTCTAGGAATGACTTAAAGCGAGGGTAAAGGAGCCCAAGGATGGTGCTCGGCTCAATATGCTGTTCCTTGCTGAAGGTCTTTGTTGACACTACTGAACGAAGCTCTCAGCTTATTCCTTCGTGTAATTAGGTGAGTAACAAAGAGCTCACCACAAACAAAGCTGTCCTCGCATTAGCGAATATGAGTGTGCGGCCATTTAAATAGCGCGTGAGTAATTGAGGGAGTAGGATGCAGGTCTGCATTTTTTCTAATGAGCAGGATGATTCAGGCAGTGAACTCAGCAGGATGGTTTGTACCGTGCCATGCGAAGCCTCGAAAGCAGGTACAGTTCCCTGTGCGTTTTCTTCATTATCACAGCTGTTTGGAAAGCGTCCGCTTTTAATTGGGGAGAGAGCACTCTGCTAAACATGCTTTCCCCAAATGGGATCCTAAATCTCGCTCTTGCATTAAACATGAGATTAAGCTTTCCATCTTTTCCCCTCTGCCCTCCCTGCCAGCTTTCTTTTAGGGAAGTAGCTTGTTGTGAAAGAATAAGTTGGCAAGTTGGTACCTGTGTTTTTCTGTATAATTCAGAAATGCTCTGTTTCGTGCTCCTTCATGAGCTTGTTGGCAGCTGGAGGTAATCCTAAAGGTGTTTGTTCTTGGTTGTTTCTAACAAAAATACCACAGTTTAGTTAATATTCTGCTTTGTCCTTCAGCTTGTATTGCTAGTAAAAAGGCAAAACAAACAGTACTACATTTAGTCCCTTAACTGTTTCTGATCTGCTCTAGGGGAAAAAAAAAAAAAAAGGAAGCATCAGGGTGAGAGAGATGAGACAAGAGCCAGGTATGCCATTTGGGCTGGGATATTTAGCGTATGTTGCTTATTCTATGGAAACTGATTGGATCTCAGAGAATGACAGTGGGAGTTGTGCTTTAATAACGAATTACAAGTTAATTTTATGCAATAGTTTGACTGCATTTTTTCCCGGTGTGTCAACTAGTAGCAAGTCATGTTTCCCTGGGTTTTATTCCTGGCTGTGGCAGCAAGCACAAGCCTGGTCGTTTGAGAAAATCGGTATTGAACAACGAGGCTATATATAAATTGGTGTGTTTGTACAGCCTCATCCTGAGTGTGCTGTGTCAGGAAATGACATAGATTACCTTAATCTAACTAGATCTTACCATGTGATAACCCGTATGATGATGCATCAGCTAGAATTAGAATCCCTTCAGTCTGTGCTGGAGTCGTTTATAGGAGTACAACCTGACTGCGGGGTGAGGCAGTTCCCATCAGACTCATGCATCAGCTGGAGAAGTTCCTAAAGCCTCTAGTCCTTTACTTGGTACGAGCTTGTGCATGAGGGAAGTGAAGTATAGGCTGAGAGTTAATTTTGGTGCTACAGATACCCTTCTATGGCAAGTGGTGGAAGTTCTAGCAGTGAGTGGGTGGCGTGGCCGGTAAATAAGGCTGCTGACTGGGGTGTTTGGAAGGACAGATCTGGGGCATGGGTGTTCCCCTTCACTTGGAGGGGAGGGGAATAGGTATAGCCCTTAGGTTTCTTTGGATGTAGAGAACAGTTCATTGTCCACATTTCAGTAAAAGTAGAGAGATTACTGAGAGCAGAATGTCAGGAGTAAAGGCATAATCACAGTTTGAGTTTGAGAGGGGGTCTGTGAACTAACAGCAATAGAATTCTGCCACTTGTAACCCTGGAACTAGGACTGGGGTTTTCAGTGCTCCTCAGATTTTTTTTTAATTTTTTTTTTTGTGTGTGATCTGATGTAAGAAAACAATATTCTACTGTCTTGCACCTTGTGCATTTTCATTGCTGAAACAGGCTTTAGAAATCCTCAGGATAAAGAGTGGTATTCATCAGATACTTCTCTTTCTGTGCTCTTGTGTAACTGTGTATTAGAAGCAAGATTTTTACGCTCCACTAAGTAGATCAGGGGATTCATAAGAGGAAAAACTAGTTGTTGGGAAAGTGCTCCAACCTTACCTTCTTCCTGCTGTAGCTTTGCTCCTTCTTGTGAGGAGCAAATGGGAGCAAACTTCTGGGGGCCTAAAGGGAAGGAGAGGATAGTGAACTTTGAAGATAAATAATTTCTTACCGGGCCAATCTCGAGAGAGGAAGGGAGGGTCAGACTTCCAGGAACACCGGACATTCTTAGTTCTGAAACAGAAGCAGCTAGAACTTACTTGACTCTTCATTTATCTCTTTCCTGGATCTGTTCAACTGGGGACACAGCACAGAAGTTTAGGGTTGACTTGGACTTCTTCTGACGGCCTCACAAAAAAACGTAGCCCTGTTTTTACGACAGCGTTGTACAGGTTTCTTCGTACTTGATTACGAAAAAGAGGCTCTTCAGCTTCCCAGTGTCAAACCACATTAGTCACTAAACATAACCTTTGTATTGCCTCTGTGGAATTCAAACAAACCTGGGGATGTGATAATGCAGACGGCATCCTGGGCTGGCTTTAGCCTATGCTGACAGCTTTGAGCTGGTTTGGCTGACTGTTGGCTGCTGTTGCACCCTGCGTGTCTGCGCTGGCATTGCTCCTCGTGGAACCCGTCACCGGGTTAGCGACGGCTAGGAGATGGACACGAATTTCCAGGTGCCCAAATGTGCTTAAAACAAAGTCAGCGTGACTCTGAAGTCAGCTGTTGGCTGATGAGTTTAATTTCAACACATTTCTCACCCCCTTATCTATGCAATGGTGCTCTGAGTTAATCTTTGACAATTGCAGTCCTTGAAGACACATTTTTGAATGGGAAAACAAGGTGTTGGTGTCTGTTCTGTCTCAACTGCAGTAGGATTTTCTGTAGAAATCAGATGTTCAGGTCTGGATTTATGCTGCCAGATTTATCACAGCAGCTGAAGACAAGTACAAGAGCCTACGTTCAGATGGGTGGAATGTTTGCCTTGATATTTCCATATCCCACCATCATCTAAACCTCTTTCCTACCGCCAACTTCGCTGCATCTTATAGCCGTAAAAGCTATGAGGATCTGAATCTGCAGGTATATTCTGACCTCTTTGTATTGAGGATGGTATTAAAACATATCCTTGGCAAAGGGATGAGACAGGTGTACCTCCTCAATGCAGGGGATCAGTTACCCTGCGCAAGAGGAAGGGTGAACAAGCACATTCTGTTCTGCTCGGCAATTTTAAATCCCAAAAGCCATTCTTGAATAGGTGGTGTAAGAATTAACCTGCAATGAAATATGTCCTTAAGCTGCTGTAACTGTTTACTCTGGAGATAATACTAGGTCTTAGCTTTTTTTGAAATAATTTCCCTTCTCTTAGAACAGATGTGTGCAGGCTGACTTATTAAAGATCAGTCTCTTTGACTGCTTCATTCCTGCAGTTGTGCTGTGTCTGTTCTCAGCCATGAGCAACTGCTTTAGTTTCTAGGTGTGAATTACGTGCTAGGACAATGGTATCACCTGCTAAGATCATACCAGGAGGTGCTGGGTGTTCCTTAGGTGGCCTCTGCTGACCTGGAACTGCACTAGTGACAAACTCTACGGGTATCTTGGATGTGTTGATGTGACTTCAGTACTTTTTGTATCCCAACATGTCTTGTTGAGGGCTAGTGGGTTTCCTGTTGCTCCCAACGGGCCTTGCTCTGCTTTTTCTAATTTTCCCATTTGTTTCAGATAGATCCCTGGTGAATGCCACAGTTAATTGCTGCTCTTTTGGGGTGGTGGTGACCCCCAGAGTTTGATAAGTGACTCTTTCGCTAATCAAGTGGCTTAAATTAATTGGCGGGTGGTGGGTGGTCATTGATTTGGCAGATGGTCATGATTCTTAAATATATGTTACTCTTTACTTCTTTGAACAAGCTTCCTCTGTGGCTCTACCAGGATTTAATACCCAAAAAATAATTGCTATGACCTTACCCTTTTTGGATCAGTCCAGATCATTCAAATGCAACAGACTCGGCAGACTTGGTTTGATTCTGTCATCCTGGGATTCCAATGTGCCTTTAGGACATCCCGGTAAGAGGGAGATTGTGTTTCCCCAACCCCCATGGCTGCATTTGGGTGGGTGGCAGCTGTTCCTTGTGGGGCATGGAGAGCTGTGCTGAGCTTCATCTGCTTCAGGTTGATATTAGCGTGACTTGGAGGGAGTAGGCCTTGGGGAGGGAAAAAAAGTCATTGTTCCTACCAGTGGAGTGAGCAGTTGGAGAGGATGAGGAGCTTGAGAACTGCTTGCTTCAGACTGTGGGTGTAGAAGGAGGGTAAAGAGTGGCCTTGCTGTAAAATGTGCTGGGGAGAATGCCTCTCCTGGGGCACACACAGTGCCTGTTACTTTCATGATCAATAAACTGCATTTCTCTGCTTCAAAGCACAGAATCGTTAGGGTTGGAAAAGCCCTCCAAGATCACCTGGTCCAACCACCACTGTCACCACCAAACCATATCCCCAAGCACCACGTCCAGCCTCTCCTTGAACACCCCAGGGACGGTGACTCCACCACCTCCCTGGGCAACCCGTCCCAGTGCCTGACTGCTCTTTCTGAGCAGAAATGTCTCCTCATTGCCAACCTGAACCTCCCCCGGCACAACTTGAGGCCATTCCCTCTGGTCCTGTCACTGGTTACCTGTGAGAAGGGGCCGACCCCCAGCTCCCCACCCCTTCCTTTCAGGCAGTTGCACAGCAATAAGGTCTGCCCTGAGCCTTCTCTTCAAACTAAAGCAGAACCTAGCAGATGATTACTCTAGCAGGTGGGTAAATCTGCTCTTTAACCCTCCCTGATGGGCATTCCTGGGCTTCCAGAGCAGTCTTTCTTGTACTCTGTTCCTTTCTCATTCCATGGATACTTGAATTCAAGTTTCTGAAATGTGAGATCTGATTTCCACGTCTTGCCTTCGGTGGATATAGAAGAGATTTGTTGTAATGACGTAACGTGGCCAACTTCTTACATCCTGGCATACACACAGGGCTGTGTCTGCCTGCCTCCCACTCTTCAGTGTTTTAAAACCTAGCACACTCCATTCTTCCAAGCTTCCTGTGCAGCGAAACTTTCGTCACTCCTGGCTTTGTTCTGGAGCCAGTCCAGCTTGGCTGCATCCTTTTGAAAGTTCAGCGAGTGGATCTGAACTCTGTGTTCTGAGTGAGGATGTGCAGTGATTTCATCACCCTGGTTGTTATAGCCCAGGATGACACTTACATACCTGAGCAGCACTCTTTTTTTTCCACTTCCTCTTTACAGCGCTCAAACTGACCTGCAGGTCCTTCTGTTTTATATCACCGCTTTTTCATCACTCTGTAATTGTGGCTTTTTTTTTTTTTTTCTCCAGTCAAAATTCATCCTGTGGACTACTAGCACATTTATATGGCTCATGAAAGTCTTCTGTCCTGCCTGCTTCTTGCAGCTACATCTTCTATCAACAGATAGCAAGTTCATTGTGTTCAGGTAGTGAACTATCAGATAACAGAGGTGTAGAGGAGCTTGTTCAGGGCTTGTATCCCAAACTGCATAATGAAACAAGACTTCTCAAACATAATTCCCTCCCCAACCCCAGTTACAGAGGCACCTTCCGCTAATTTGATCTAGGTTTCCTCATTCATCTAGGATTCCTTATTCATCTATTGCTGTACTTTTCTGGGACTTCGAATCAGTGTGTATCACATCTTGTGCTTATATCCCTTGGCCAAGTCAGTAGCTCTCTCAGGAGAAATTAGATGGGTGTGAAATGATTTGATTGCTGTGAAAACAGTTAGTGGCTTTGGCCTGAAAGTTCCTCCAAACTTTTTGAATGGTATTCTAAAACAAATTAAAGGGAAGAGGAAATTATAAGCCGATCAATCTGTGTTTGATAACCAGAGAGAGATCTTCGAAGCTGAAGTAGATATGTCATTGCCTTTCTAAAAGTGGATTGGGTCTAATGTAGTCAGTAATCACAGAATCAGTTAGCTTGGAAAAAAGACCTCTCAGATCACCCGGTTCAACCTTTATCGTGCTAGTTCATGATTTTAGTTCATCTAGTTTATTTCTGTAATGCTTCTGGATCGGTTGTTTCCCCACCTACAACCGATTACGCGCCTTGCTAACCATGGAGCACACGGGTACAATTACGTTAACAAAGTGCAGAAAAGCACAGGCAGTATTACAGCCCTTCACCAAATGGGATGGTATTATCAAAATAAGCAGCTGGCGGCTTGTAAAGGAAGTGCTTTTTGACACAGCACCCAATTAAAGTATGGAACTCACTGCCCCAGAATGCTGTGAATGTCGCTCGTTTAAACAAGCTTAAACAATAAGATGAATTCGGGCTAGAAAGGCTTATTATGGTCTGTTAAGCACGTAGATGGGAACTCCTCGAGCTGTGTATTGCTGGAAGCTGGGAGGATGTAGGGAGGAAAAAGATCAGTCCGTCCAGTGCACCCCAGTGCTATTTTCCTCACCCCCTTCCTCTGCCTTGGGCATCAACAGGGGTGGCTCTGGGCAGGCTACCGAGCTAAATGGACCTTCTGGTCTGATTCTGAATGGCATTTCTTGTTCTTATTCACTCACTTCCAGCCTAAACAGTGGAGCTGTACACTCCTGCTTCCCCTTTCTATTAATACACCAGAAGTAATTTCCTTTTTCTTCTGCACTGAAGCTTTTGTACCTGTTCTGACGCTGTTCCTACATGCAGCGCTGTCTTATTTCCCCCATTTCTTTTTACTAGTAGACCTCTCTGCCGTGTTATTAGCAGGCTGGGGCTCCAGTGGTACTACACGGGTCTCTTCTCACATATTTCAATAGCTTGCTCCCTTTGTGTTGTCTAAGAAGCACCCAGGCACTTCTCTCTCTCCCGTGGAGCTGTGCCCATTCATTCTGTGGCACTGGGAAGTGACAGATGAGTCAGTTGAACCCACCTCTGTGGGATTTTGCTGGTTGAGATGTAGCTCTCTGACACGGGTAATGCTGCTCGGTTCCCTAGCAGTTCCCAGAATAATTAATTATTAATGTTTTAACCATTGCAGATGGCTTGGGATTTTCCCCCTCTGTTTTCTGTTAAAGCTGTGCTAGCGTTAGGCTGCTGGGCTCAGTGATGGATGGACTCCAGATTAATTGAGTGTGACCATCAGGCTGCTTCAGGATCTCCTGACTCTTCCTCCCCCAAAGGAGCACCGGGGCTGAACTGCCTCTTACTAAACAAAACTCAGCGTGGCAGAGACAGCACCTTGTACTGCACGTGCTTGGTAGGAGCAGCTGAATCGGTGTTGTGAAGCTTTCTGTGGCCCCTTGATATTCAGTAGCTGTAATGAGCAGGCATGACAGTGATCTTTTCTATGAAACAAAAGAAAAAAGCCATCCTCCTTCACAGCCTTTCTTGTTTGGCATGAGGAGGAAACATTTGGCTGCGCAGGACTCTAAAATATTAATGGCAGCTGAGCAGACTTAGTTATTACAGCTGTTTGCATCCTAAACTTCTTCTGGTCAAGAAGTTCTTTTAATCCCAGCTCAGGCACAGTTTTCAGGTTTCAAATGGAGGCTGTCTTTTGCCAGTGGCTTTTAAGGTGGGCAGTGTTGTGCGTGTGTAGGCTTGGCTTGGGAGGTGTGTTTATGAGGAGAGTTGGTGGAAGGAAGGGAGTAGCTTGAGTAACTGCAGAGATTCCGCTTGGGCTGCTAAAAACCCAGATTCTTCAAGGAGAAATGATGCTGGGACACCATCCCAGAACGAACAGGAACTGCTCAGATGAGTTCATTTTCCACATATTTCAAGTATTTGAAATAGGCTTGGTAACCTTAGCTATAACTGGCACCGCTTAACCACAACAAGATTCCTCGCATCTTTCTGGGAGCTCTGCTACAAGCAGTACGAGTGGGAGCTCTGTAACACTGCTCCTAGCCCAGCCCCTGCCCGGCAGGGTCCCCTAGAGCACGTCTTTGAGGTGTGACATTGCTCATCTGGAAAGGAAACGAGGAAGGAAACCGAAGAGCTAACTGAGCTGAGTTTGTCCTCTCAGACCCCGCTACGCCGTTCACCCCAGGTGTATTTATAAAGGGGTGGCTACTGGTCTCAGATCCTCCCTGGAAAAAAGGAAGCTGCTCAGTTCAGCAGGAGCAGTGAGGGGTGGTAACCTTGGCAGAGCTCTGGCCATACAAATCCAACCGGGCATGGAGAAGCACTCAGTCTGCTAGCACAGAGCTTCTGGAAGTTTTCTGGGCTTCTGGAAGCCTCTGCTTCAATTCACGTACTGTTTTGTCCAGCCAAATGAGCAGAGCTCACGTGGGAGCAGCTCTTTTAAACGAGGAGTGTGATGCAGTTACTGCAGGGCTGCTGGGTCTGCTGCCACCACGAAGCCCTTAAACAAAAAGCCCTTTCTCTGCCTGCGGAAGTCTGGTCCTCGCCGTGAGCTCACCCACAACAAAAGCTGCCCGGAGTCCTGCTCAGCTGGAGCGAGGACCTACCTCACAACAGCTCTTTTCCTGTCATTCTCTCCCTCACTAGACATAGCAGCCGAGTGAGTATTTGGGTGGGGAAGGAAGGAGATTGCAACATCCATTAATGGGAAAAAAAGAAGCCTTGTCTGTCTCTGGCTTTTCAAGCGCAGCTGTAAAACTTTTCTCAGACTTTGAAGGCTGAGCTCTGCCGTGCGGTGGGTACGAGCCGTGCAGTGCGTCAGCCTTTGAAGTCAGTGCTTGAAACAGGCAAGTGCAAATGGCATCCAACTCCGGGCTTTTGGAGCAGCCTTGCTGGAAGCTGGACTGTTACACGTTCTGACAGTGCATTTCGGGTGGGAAGATTAAAACACAAACATCCTCACCTCTGTACTCCTCTCCCAGCCACTTTCACCTTGAAGACAAGGAATGCGAATCTCTAGACAAGAAGCTGCACCGTGAGCTGCTGAACCACCTTTGTATTTCCCTGGGAGGTTTCAGTCTTCTCTTTTAACAGGGAGCTGCCAGCTGTGGCTGACGTCTGCAGCATCTATATCATCACAGCCCCAAATCAGCAAACCTGTCCTGAGGAGTGGGAGAGCTGAGAGTGGCTGAGAGGCTGTGTGATTCTCTTCTTTCATTTCCCTGTAGATAAATGAATGAAACGTTCCCCTGACCACTGAGAAGGCAACTAAGAGCCCTAAAGCACAGATTTTTCTCGTCTGCAGTGTTCTTAAGTGCTTAGGCACTAATTGCCACTTGGTACGAGGCAGTGCTTCAGAGCTCTAAATCTGTAGGCACCACTGTTCTGCGGAGGTCCACGGTAGGGGAGAAACTGAATCCAGAAAAGGGAAAACCTCACTTCTCGACAACACTTAATTACATTCCAGAACTTATATAGCTCTCTTGGGAAACGTCCTTCCTGGATCCATGGTCTTACTGCGGTGCCTTTCCTAATTGTTCTTTGTCATCTCTGAGCTTCTGGAAAAGTGAGTGTTTCCCAGGGTGGAGGTGGAGGGAAAAGAGTTTGCACGTTGCTGCCTAGGCTCTCACAGTGATGTTGTGCTAATCAAGTTAATCAAGAGCAGTGACTCACAGAAAATGAAGACTAGATGATCCCAGCGATTATTTATCACTCCTGTGCTCTACAGGAGCGTTTCCTGCCGGAGAAAATAGCCCGAGGCCTTTTACTGCTGGGGAACACATCTTTGTGTGTGTTCTAACTCTTTTCTTTCCGTAACTCAGAGGTAAAATTTTCAGAAACCTTCTCCCCCCTTATTATTCCTTTAAGCTGTGAGGGAATTCAGGCTGAGGGGGGTTGTGGAAATACAGGGAGCTGTATTTCAGTTCCAGCTCTGCCTTTCTGATAACGAAGTCCCCCTGTGGTCCAGAGCAAAAACGGAGCCAAGCCACCTGTTGGCCTGTCTTGAATACCCCCTGTCCATATGCTGCTCCTGAGCCTCATCCCTGAACCTGACACACACCTGAAGCAGCTAATGCCAGTTTTGAGCTTGAAGAAGCTATCACAGCTCTTCTACAGGCACAGGGCTGTAGGGTGGGTTTTGTTGTTGTTTTTTTTCATCTTTTTCTGATAATATTTTTACCAATTTACTCCAACTCAAATGGACATTGCTGAATTAAAGTATTTCTAAGGATGAAATACCAGTTGCTGTGTTTCAGTCAAAAGTAGTGTGCTGTAAACTCCCGGCTTTTATTGTTTTATAGTAAATGAATGCCTCTTTGGGAAGGTATGAAACAGCAAGGAGATGCTTCTGATGTGAATGCTGCCAGCTACATCGTGCTTCTTTCTTTCTCTAAAAAGAGGGTGCTGTGTTTGCTGTCAGTGTACTTCTCCATACTGATCTATAGGGCGTTAATCTTTGTGGCTTTTTTCCCCCACGTAGGACGATGAGAGTATGAAGTACTTAACCCACGAAGAGCAGGACGTTCTCATGTTCTTCGAGGAAACTATAGATGCCTTAGAAGATGACTTGGAGGAACCAGTCCTACACGACAGTGGCATCCACTGTCAATCTTCAAGGTCAACAGAAGAGAACGTGTCCAGCCATTCGGAGACCGAGGATATCATTGACTTAGTGCAGTCAACACCCGAGAGCAGCGACCACGAAGGCCCTCCTAGCAAAGATGCAGAACCAGGTAGCAGGATTTCTTGGAAGTGTGGTTTTCCTTTTGACTCAGCCATGACAGCTAAAGAAATTCTGTGCCTGCCTTGCTACCCCAAGATCAATCTGTTACACATCAGGAGCCGTGAGGATCATGATTGTAACTTGATGTGGAATTGAGGGGTTGCTGAAATTGCTGTTCCTAAAGCTGTTTTTTTTTTCTTTTTTTTTTTTTTTTTCTCATGATTAAGTTGTTGGACTGCTGTCTCAGTCCCTTACTGTAATTAAATTGTAACAGAACTGAGTATAACAGAGTCATCACGGCAAGGCAGACTGGTGCACAGTAGTGTGCTCACGTTCTGGTTCTCTGAAACCTCTTGAGGCTCTCTAAGAGTTTTAAGATGGCAAATTAGTTATAGTGTCACTTGGTGGGACCAAGGCACATACTTCTAACAAAAAGTTGGGACAATACAGCATACGGAATGATTTCTTCATCCCATGGTTTGCTCTCCCTGCTTCTGGAGAAGATTTATCGCTAGTACATAGGTTGTGATGTGACGTGTCCTCTCCTGTCTGTTCTAATAAAAAATAAGAACATGCAAAACCTACAGAAGAAGCCTTTAAACATAATAAAGCCAATGTCCAGATTGTGAATGAATGGCAGAAAGGAGGCTGCTAGTGACTGATAAATATGGTGCTTTGAACTAGAGCATGCCCTCAAGGTGTCATTGCTTATTGTTAGCTATGGGCACAGTGGGCTGAGTCTGGGCTAGAAAGTTTTGGGAATGGTAATACTGATGCTTGCTAATCCTAGGTGAGAGAAAGCCTTGTATTGTGCTCTGTGCAAAGACTTAACGAGGTTATTGTTGGCTTTTCTTCTTAGTGTTGGATGCTACCTGGCGAGCAGAGAGCCCTAAGCCAGCTGCACCTGCTGACGTTCCCTCGCATCCCTCGGTGTCGCAGCTGCTGAGCTGTGAGACTCCTCCTCTTCCTCCTCCACCCCCTCCTGCCGTGCAGCATCCAAAATTGCTTCGCTCGATCCCCACCCCGCTCATCATGGCCCAGAAGATATCCGAGCAGCAAGCGGAGAGCAGGGTGCGCTTCCCCAGTGCCCTCAAGGAAGGGAGCTTGGACAGGAAGAAGACCCCCGTAGCCAACGGTGATTGTTTTGCAGCTCCAAAACACCCCCCTGCACCCGCCCCCAAACTGCACCGCTTTCCCAGCAACATCAACATAACCAACGTCAGCGGCAAGGAATTCAACGAGACCATCTCCAAGGCAGCCGTTAACGTGCAGGAGCGGAGAGCTCAGGTGCTGGCCAACATCAACGGCGGAGCCTTTCTGGCAGCCGAGCTGGAGGAGAAGCTGCAGAAGAACGACTTCTTGTCACGCAACAGGAGCTCTTCCTTACGGGATCTCTCCTCCGAGCAAGCGCGCTATGAGGCCCTGACAAAGCTGGGTCTCGTTAAGGGAAAGCCAGCTCAGGACCAAGTGGATCATGCCCCGAGCACTCAGCGTCTTGATGCGCAGCCCAAGCAGGCAGACGCCGTTCCCAACGGGTACCAAAACATCCACGAGGTCTTAAAAAGCGAGCCCAGCCCTTTCCTTCCTCTGGGCAAAACTGTGACAATCAAACCAGAGGGAGCTCTTGCTGCTAACAAGGCCGCTCAGCAGAACACAGCGAAGGGCTTTAATGATTACAAGCCCCCTAACCTCAGCCTGGATATGAGGAGGAGGTCGGGTTCGCTGCCCAGACCCTCGGGATTTCGCTCGCAAGGGATCACCGTCAAGTTTGCTGGACGTGGCTCAACAGAAGAAGCCAGGAGAGAGGCACTCCGCAAACTGGGACTGCTGAAAGAGACGGCGTAACGGGGAGGGGGGCATTGTGGCATCGGAGGGGAATCCAAGCTTGGCTTTGCGCTAGAGCAATCCCAACAGGCTTGGGATCAGACGGATGGGAAGAAGAAAGGGGAAGTTCTCAGCTTCGGGCGAGCTCAGGAGGTACTGGGACTGGACTGACTGCTGGCGTTTAGCTCAGAGACTGGCAGCACAAAATGCTGCCTACAGGGGCGGGTTTCAGCCCGCCATCCTGCAGAGATGCTCATCTGTTACTCCTTGTGACTGAGAGATGTATTTCAGTCATGCTGGCCTGCAGCAGTGGGCACTGCATTAGGGAAGTGCCCAGTGCAGCGTTGTACGGGGCACGCTGAACGGAGGAGCCTCCTTTTTGCTCTTTTTCTAAAGCCAAAACCGAGAGCTCTGTTTTGCACACGTGTCTGTCTGTCCAGGGGAGCTCGAGATGGGTCAGAACTGATGTTTCTGATCTCGGTGATGCACTTCTGTGTTGTTTTGTTGTCTGTATTATCCGGCTTTGCTTTATTCCCTCACCCGTGGTGAAGGCTGCTGCTTCCTTGCTCTGTGCCCACTCCACTTCAGCCTGCACAGGGTTGGTTTGGGTTCTGACCTTTCTCCTAGGAAGCTCCACGTCCAGTGAGAGGCCCCAGAGGGGCCTCGAGGGTGTGCGCGGCGTGCTGGTCTCTGTGCCGACAGCCAAAAAGTCTCCTGACAATCTGAAACCCGCTGTTCTGTACCGGGGGGTGGTAGAGCAGAGAAGCCATAGGAACAAGCCCACTCCGTACCAAATGTGAGAACCTTACTCAAAAGTCTTGCCTCTTACCGTAATGTTCCTGTGAAGAAGCTGTTAGTCCTCAAACAATCGCTGTGCTGCACTGGCTGGGTCCAGGTGCTGTTACTTCTAACTCCTGGTTTGACAGACTTCCTCCTCCTCTGCTCAGAGCCTTATTCAATCCCACCCTGCCAACACCGAACAGAAGCTACAGCCAAAAGTCTTGCAGGCGAAGTGGAGTTGCAGGCAAGAGCAGTGTGTAAGGGCACGTCCTTCCTGAAGGCTCCCTGGCGGTGTATTTTGCCTTAGTTAACAGCCACGCTTTTCATGACAATCCCCAAATGTCTGTCTTGGGCTGATGTTTTTGTGCGTATGGCGAAGCTGCTGCTCTGTTGTAAAGCTCCCTCCCTTTTTGTACACCTGCCACCATCAAAACCAGCCATCTTAAACCAAAATGCCAAAACCCAGCCCCTCCCCGTTCCTCGTTGTTACCCCTGCACATTTAAGAGTTCTCAGACTTTTTTTCTAAAGAGAGAAATCTCCTTTATTCTCTGCACTTTCTAAAGCCTCGAGCAACCCCCTCGTTTCCCTAAGGAGCTGAGTACTAAACCTTGGCAGGGAGGAGGGGAGTGGCGATAATAGAAACTGCCCCACCCTCCAGAGAGGAGCTCTGACATAACTGTGATAAACACGTTTGTATTCCTTGTGATAAAGTATTTCAAACTTGCTGAGCTGTACTTGTAAACGAAGCCGGCGTGAAGGAAAAAATCTTTTCATAGCTATTAACCTGCCTCATAAGTTAAAGGGTATTTTTTTGTTTGTTTGTTTTTGTTTTTAAATTATCTGCTTCCTGCTTTAAATTTTTAATTGTGTTATGGTCTCTGGGTTCTGTTACGGAGTTATTCTTTTTCAGCCTTTTTACTGGGATCATGTTCCTCCCTGTGCCAGGCACACTACACACAAGCAACCAGTAATTAAAAATGCGGCCGTGCCTCGGTCTGGCAGAGCACTTCAGCGTGCATAATCGAGTGTGAGAAGCACTCCTGGAACAACAAAAGCTGCCTGGATGCTGAAAGTAAATCACAGCCTTATTTTGAGGCTGTAGCGGTAAATCAGAGGGAAACCCAAGCACATAAATACAGCGCAGCACCTGCTGTGAAGTCCCGCGCGTGGGTGACGTGGTGCCAATGCATCATGATTTATTAATTTCACTTGCTGAGGAAACTGAAATGTTTTGTGGCCTCTGTGCTTTTAAATCCTGTTAAAGAAAATCTTGTTAGAAATGGGACGTGCACACAGAGCAGTCTTCACAGCGAAGTGCTTCCTTCCAGCTCTTCACCAGTTGCTGACAGCTGAGCGGCCACGGGAAGCGAGGAGGGGGCCACCTGCCACACATCGTTTCGCTGAAATTCAGCCCCATTTGCTAACTCTCTAATGTAACCCTAATAAATAATAAAAGCGTAATATCCAAAGTATAAAGTTGCAGTACGCTGGATTAGCTGGAGCCTGTTCTTTCACTCTTCGTGTAGGGCACTGTTCTCAGCTGCTGGGAAAGGAGACTTGGAGCTTCTTAAATTAAACCAATTTTGCCCAGGGAGGACTCGGACGAGGTATTTATTGTAGTCCTTTGTAATAGCAACTGTCCTGTTGGCGAATTCTTCTCTGTGCCTAAAGCTGTAAGTAAAGCCATGTACTGCTTCCATGCGGCTGCTAGCAGCCTGTATGTAACCCTCGCTCTGCTGCGTCTCGTTCTGTGTCTACGCTACTGTGACTTCATTTTTCTCTGTTAGAAGCACCTGTCTTGCACAAAGCTGATCAGTCTTCTATTAAAGTGGGATAAAACCAAAGAGACGATGGCTGATGGGAAGTGGAATGTCGTTCTTTGTCACCCTGTACCGCGCATCGCTCCTAGAGGAATGCTCCATTTCTGAATGGCTCGCAGGAAACTCACTACAGGATTTTCACGATGAGATGTAGGAACTTTTCTTGTAGCTGGGGAGGTGCAAAGCAGAGCTGGTCCTGTCTTGTTTCAACCAGGGAATGGGCCAGAACCAAAACCAACAGCTTTGGCCTTGGCCCTCACCAGGGGCCTGTCCCATTTAATCCTTTAACTGCTTCTGCCCCAACCTTCACCTGCCCAGGGTCTCGCTTTCAAAGAACTCCTTCCCTCACGTAGGGCTGAGCATTTCCTTAGGAGGCGCCTCCCCAGCTATAAATATCTTTCCCCTGAGGTAAGGAGGGTCCTCAGACGGGATGGAGCCAAACCCTTTCCAAGGGAACGCCCTTCTCTTTGGCTAAGTTTTTTTAATTTTCAATTTTTCCCCCCAGACCAGGGCTTTCTCTTGCCCTGCGCAGTGACCTCTCCCACATGAGGCAATGCCTTGCTCAAAGAGCTGCTGCTGCATCCCTGACACCTCCCCTGGATGCTCGGCTGTGACCCAGGCTTCAAGGGAGATGGAAGGAAAGATCGGTTTTATCGGTTTTGTTTGTAGGGCCAGCCCTTACCTTGCAGCCTGCAGGTTGCCCACTGGGTCACAACTACCTCCTGCTGCTTGCAACCAGCAAAATAAAGACAAAATCCTTTTTGGAGGTTGTGGCAGTCAGTGAAGACGCATCAGCCTCACAGCCCCCAGCTGTTACAGACGCACAGGGCACTAATTCCTGACAGTGACCAGCGCAGTGCTCCAGCATCACCCCCCGCACCTTCCTGTGCAAGTCACTGCCCTCAGAGTGCCCGGGAGGTCACACCAACACCCCTGCTGTATTTATTTTTCCCATAACTTTGGCAGAAGCTCCCTCAGTAACGCTCATGCACTAACCCCAAGTCCCTGTTCCTCTCTGAGTGTCCCATGGTCCCCTTTAGACGGCCTCAGATATGCGAGGAGTTGTTCAGACTGACTAACAAAGCTCCGACTCCCTTGTACTGATGCCCAGGGCCTGGAATGACACCTGAAGGAAAGCAGCATTCATACAAGCTGGTAGGCAGCAGCAGGGGGATTATTTTTCATATTTAAACCTCTACTAGGAAGCGGCTGTCACCGCGCCTCTATTTCCACCGCACAAAGCAGCGCAGGGGTAGAGAATCACCAGGGGCTTAAAGCTTCACGACCCAGACAGACTTCATTACTAGGGAACATTTCCTGCCTTCCTAAATGGATTTAGTGCGCCTGATTAGGTTTCATTTTTATTTGCAACGTGATTTTTCTGGTGCGTTCAAGCCCAGGCACTGGGCGCTGTGTGCCTGGCGCATCCCATCGAACGTCCCCGCTCCCACGTCGGGAGCACAGCCACTGTGAAATGCAGGCACAGGCGTGCAGCAGGGGAGACTTTACCACAGCAGCCCTGAGGTGCTACCAAAAACACTGCAGAAAGTTAAGGGAAAAGCATGACAAAGTTCTCAAGCTCCTGGGCTGCCAACCATCACCTCCAGAAGAAAAAAAAAAGTGGTTCCCCTTTTCCCCACACGCTTTGACAGGCAAATACCAAAGAATAAATAAATGTTCGTAAAGCCTAAGTCTCCTCCTTTTTAAGTTTTACAACCTTTTTGTTGGATTTTACTTGCCTGAGAGCTCGGATCCAGGAAATGTAGGGAAGGAAGGGAGAAAGGAAGGAAGGAAGGAGTCTTTAACAAACCAGCGTTTGTTCTTCCAACGAGGGCCACGAACACCGCGTGTTTTAGTGTCCCGCTCACACCCCAGCAATAACAACTTGAAAGCAGAGTTTATAATTCAAACAATACAAGTAAATGTTTTGACATTGACGCATTTGTTTGATTCTTGCCCAAATAGTTTCCTATTCGCAGCCCGCCTGGAACCACTTAGCCGTGGTTAGAAAGCCCTATTTATAGCTGGGGGTGAGGCGCGGCAGCGAAGCGCCACCTGGGCCCAACGTCTTCAGCAGGGAGAAGGGCATGGGAGGGGAGAAAAAACATCACTGGGGAAAAAACACCTTCTGGAGCTCAAAAGAAAAGGCAAAACGACCGAGTCTTTCTTTCCTGAGGGCAATAGCAGGCTGGTGGTGGTGGTGGCAGTGTGTTTATTTTGGAAATTTTCACTTACCTGGCTGGGAGGTGGAGTCTTGAGGCCACAGTGCCACCTCTGGTGGGCAATAGTGAGGGATCAGCAAGCCCCTTGGCCAATTTTTTCACTTATTTATATTTTTGGATACATTGGGCCCCTGTGCCCATGCCAGGCAGGCGGGAGGGCTGGGAAACGCCACACCACCAGCATGCGGAGTCTGTATTCAGAAACAAGCAGGGAGATCAGTGTTTGGTCACCAGCACCACGTTTCCTCAAGGCAGATTTGCTCCCATCTGAACACTGTCCCAGCAAGTTGCCAGAGCCTAAAGCAGCCGCTCCTTGCAACTCCCAGGGGGGTTGCTGCCAAGTTCAGGGCTGCTGCTTCAAGGAAGGGGCCAAGTGCAATGAAAAAACCTGAAAATTCCAGCAAAGCAGGCTGTCTTTGCAAGGCAGGACTGGTTTTCTAAGCCTTCCTATAGATCAAGTCACCTTGTGTGCATCGGTGTACATGCACAAACGCTTCTCATGCAGTAATTCCCTTTACATGGCAAACAGAACTGACTGCTTACCCGGAATGACTGCACAGTTAATAAAATTGTAGCAAGTCTGAAAACCCAGCAATGCACCAAAAAGGATTCATACCATTTTTAACACATTATTTCATTGAAAGGTAGAAAAAGGGGGCAAACACCACCAGCTGAGGCTCAAGGTGCTGCCCACAGTTATGCTCCCAAGCAAACCTTGCACTTGCAGATTTTGGCTCCACTTAGGAGCCAGGAGTAACACAGCACCACGGCTCAAATAGGCTTTGAGCCAGCGTGCCATAAATCATGCAGCACATTTTCTGCTTGTCAGCACGCCAGCTCAACGAGCCTGACCATGGTGAAGCCTCAGCTTCAAATGCCCGGACCTAAGTTCTTTCCAAATTCTTTCCGGAGACAGATAAGATAGCAGAGAAATCCCTTACGCAATCAAGGACGGGAAACAATTTCTCGCTTATCTACGTGTGCTTTCCCGGATGGGAAAGTGCTCTGCGTTCAGCTACCTCCGTGCAGGTTAAGGGATGCTTGCTTAGAAATCCTCTTCGTGGGGACACCCGCAGCCAGCGTCCCTCAAGGAGCACTCCCAGGGGAACGTCTTTGCCCCCGTCACGCAACGCCGGGGTGAGAATTTGTCACTGAGTCCTTGGTGACATTGTGGAGCCCCTGGAGGTCACCGTGCTGTAGCAAGAGATGATCGATTGTATTAGACATGACCTTACTGAAAACACTATTAAAATACTCAGAAATTCACTCTTAAGGTACTCAAATTATTCTGTTTAATTGCACTCTGCAGACCCCCCCGAGCAGACCTCAGCATTGCTTGCTGAGGAGCATCTTCGATCCCCATTACCTAATGGTTGGAGCAACTTGCTTTTTCCATTCCCCATGCTGACAGGTCCTGCTTTATGCCATAATCTAACAAAAAGCAGTCGGTGCCTTGCCTCACGCTGGGAGTCACGCAGTTCCAGCATCACGAGCCGCAGATACAAACCCGCTTTTCTGTGCTTGGTTTGGGGCACAACTAGAGCAGGTTACTGGTACAGGTTATCCCCTGATCCCATACCAAAACCAGACTGCACACCTGACCGTGGTGATCAGATAACCTGGAAAGGCAGACAAACCCTTCTAATGGTGTAGAGTTAAAGGCAGCCTTACAAACCCTGCAGCAACAGCCTGCACGTGAACCTGGGAGCCAAACTTTCTCAAGAAGCAGGAAGCCAGCCTGGTGGAGGGCCAGGAAACTGGAAAGCAAACAACAAACAACATCTGAACATCCTTGCACCCTATGAGAACAAGTTCAACACTGAAATCATTGCAAGTGAAACAATCAAAGGGAGATTTTTTTCCCCAAGAACTACAGAAGAATTTATTCTGAAATTCATTTACAAAAGGTTTCACTGAGATGCTTTTGTTTTACTTCATTTCAGCCTGAAGTCAAGGAAACCTCCAGCTGACCTCACGCTGTTGTCAGCAAGTAGTTTTAAAAAATGTTGCCATCAGTCCAAAGAATCCAAGACAAGAAGCTGAGTTTACTATTAGGAACTGGTAGGCATCCTACATCAAAGAAGTGGAAATTATCCATTGGGGAAATCTTTCTATGGTCATATTGCTCAGTTATAAACGTGGTTAGTAAATGCACAAATGAAAGTGCAAAAAAATGGTATGAAAATAGTTCCACATGCTGTTCTTACACCAAAATTGAAACCAAGACTCCATCTCCCTGCGGGGCACTTCACTTCCCACAGCTACAATGTGGAAGTTACTTTCTCTGAGTGCAGAGACAACAGCAGCTGGAGACACTTTTGAACGGATTTTTTGGAGGTGACTGTGCATATTCAGAATACCTGCCTGCTTAGCAAATGAGATCTAAACCTGGCAGAAATCTAGAGAAATACATCTGTGTGGGATGCTCTAAATTAAACTTCAGGTGATGTTCCACAAACTGGAAGCTGTGTAATGGCATCCCATTATGCTGTCCAGCCAGGTCCTCAGGGAAATTGTGCACAGACCATTCCAGTGCTTCCCCATCCCCAAATGCTGTTACAGCACATGCAGGCAAAGGAGGAGACCTAAAATTGCTCTGACAATTAGTTTTTTCCCTACTTTAAGTGCTCAATTCCATGATTAAAGACCATTTAAGTAGGTGTATTTTCAAAACCTTGAATTCTTCTCTCCAAAGCATCATCAGGAACCTTATGTGTTTTAAAACTCACTGAGCTAACAGCATAACTAGGCAAAACTGAAGATGCTGTCTTTATTTTAGACCCATCAGGTGATGGCAACAAACGCCATCAGTGCACAATTTCACTGACACTTCAAATGAATTTACCACCAAAGGGAGTTCTGCTTCCCTCGTGTCAGTCCACGTATGGTCCACCAGCGTTTCACCCTGTCAGGGGCTAGCCCACGGACTGAGAAGCGATGCAAGAAGCCAAGAGAGAACTCACCTTCCTCACAATCCCAACAGCACCTTGATCTAACACGGGTCAGTCTTCTGCTCTGGTTCACAGTGGAGCTGCAGGACCCCAAGAGGGCAACAACTGGCTGCTGTAGGTGAGCCAGCAGTGGAGCCATCTCTTTCAAAGCCGCCGTCTGCGTATGACAACAGAAGTTATGTTACAGAAGACCTCAGTTTCACAGCTTCTTGCTACCCAGCAAGAAAGTCCCGCAGCTCTTACCAAGCAAGAAGTCTGTTTCCTTACCAAGCAGGCAAATCTGTTTCAGGAGTGCTTTTCGAGGCAGGAATCCTCTTGCTTTGGTACAGCGCCAACTGCTGAATTACCTGTATAAAGTACAGCCCGAGGTACAGCCCCAAGATACACCATGAAATCCTCAAAGCATTATTTTAGAAGAACAAAGGCAACGTAATGAGTCGGACACCAATTCTAAATTACAACACTTTATTGCAGCATTGGCAAAGGTCAGATTTCTGAAGCTGGTGAAGATCGGGCGGCATTTCTGTATGAAATGTTACAATTTTACAAGTCTCTCTTCCTACATGCAGAAACCAAAAAACAGTGGTAAAAAGAATTTTAAAAGAGCTAGAAAAAAAAAAAAAGAATTAGTAACATACAGATGAGCTCCTTAACTGAATTAACTACTTCTACCTGAAAGCAAACAAAAATCTATGCTAATAAATAACAGATTGTCAGAAACAGACCAAGAAACCTCATTTCTACTTAGAAAAAAATAAAAATTCTACTTGTTTCCAGATGTATTTAATTTTTTTTTTTTTTTAAACTTTTGTTTGTTTCAATAGACACAGAGGCTTATCAACCCATGAAGATCAACAAAATATTTGGATCCGCTCCTTGACATCCCCCTGTTATGCTGACTGGCACGTTTTGGTTTTCAATGATACATACAATGGGCTCAACTATATCCCTGTCCTTAGGCTGGTGTCAGGCTGTTCCAAGCAGTATGAGTCAACACCCTGTGTTAATCCACTTCACATTCTATTTTAAACCTTAACAGACATTTTACCTCCTTGGCTCTAAAGTTTTGTGTTTTTTATCACCCCTTCCCGCTCCCCAACCCCTTCTTTCTCGCTTGTCTGGCAGCAGAAGGCTACTCCTTCACCAGCAGGTCGGGAGGAGCATGTGATGGCTGAGACGTTCTCCCACATGTCAGGGTTTTCTTTCCCGTTTCACCGTTTGCTCTACATTTTCCTACTGTAGATTCGCAGCCCCCAACGAACACCCTTCCGACGCCAAGTGCTTGACCCGGAGATAACGCAGCTCGCACCAAGCGTGCAGCTTTGCTTCCCCACTTACTGGGCGCCACCAAGACCTTTTCCACTCCCGTGGAATCCGTCTGAATTTCAGGTTGATCTCTTGTTTCCTCTGAGCTGCTCCCCGGTCAAGTTAACCATCTCATTCGTTTGCTTCTGCTCGTATGAGAAGATTAACCCTCACATGGTTCCCGTTACAAAAAGCTTTGTGTTTTGTGGTTTTTTTTGGCAGGCCATGACTGGAAGCTTCCACTTGTTCTGTGCGGGTTTTGGGGGGGAAGAGAGGAGGCTGCTGTTTCTGCCCCACGGCCCCAGCCTGTCCCAGGTTTCGGTTCTGAACGCTCTAGGCTGACATGCTGAGATGTGTCCACTGCTCTCATTTAATTGCTGGAGGACTCCACTATCCACAACATCAGAGATACAGGACCTAATGAAATGACACTTGCTGCTGGATCAACGTCTCCTACGAAAAAAAAGGAAAAAAGAAACGGTTCAGTAAGAAATATCCAATCCTCTCCAGGTTAGCAACCACCCGAATCTGTCCGTGATTTTCATCTACCTTTATCTTTAGCACTTGGAGGTTACACATTTCTATTAGCCATGCACACTTTAAGATGAGACCATGCTAGACAAAAGGCAACAAACCTCTGTATCAGGAACAACAAGCCCCCTACACAACTGCAGCAGATCAATCTAAAGTTGATCAGAGACAGCTGCCTTTCCCTACCAGGCAAGGTGCTAGGTTACTGAAGTGCACAGCGATCTGTGAATTTACAGAAATGCACGTTATTTTAGACAGTTTTAATTTTTGTGCACAATTTCTTCACTTTTAGGAGTACTGCAGAAGTGTTAGAGAGGGCTTCCTAGAGCCAGGTAGTTGTTCACAACATTTTTAGAGAGTATTGAAGCCTTTGATCATTCTTTGGTGACAAAAGACAGCTTCCTACTCAGAACAGTCACATTTTATTCTCTTAAGAATATAAAAATGCATTGAAAGATCACACCAATTTGCAGAAATGTGATCCAAGACCAGGAAATCTAGAAGTAGCACCAATCTTGTGTCACTAACCCTGGATACCAGAACCGACAGCTGTGCTGGAGTGGTTTTTGTTGATTTCTAGACTATAAAATTTAGTAGCGCAAAACAAAGTGAAAATTTGACAATATTTACAATCCCAAGGAAGTTCCTGGGCTCCATACCCAGGTCTTTTACCACGTAAATGAAACAGGTCATATTCTTTATGTTAATGCATAAACCTCAAGCATTTGCTAAACAGTAAGTTAATCTAAAACTTGCTTTTATTGGAAATCTTGCGAGAAAAATGTTGCAAGCAGGTAAAACTAGCCATAGGGCTTTCTGCATTTCTCAGAACAGAAGCATCCACAGTGATTCAGTGCTCTTACATACTGCAGTGTTTTGTTATTCAATCTCTCATTAATTCAGCATTCCTGTGTTTTGTTTAAATACACAGTGTTTTCGTCAGGAGGTACTGAGCTGATGCACCTGTAGAACTTACTGTGCTTTTGCTTTTTTTGTTTGTTTTAAGCCTTAGCATTAGGTAACAGAATATTCTAACTCTTTTTTGGTGCACTCAAATCATCACCAACATTGGCTACGTGGCTGCAAAGCAAGGAACTTCAGTTTTAATAAGATTTAACTTGATGAACTCTCCAGCTGCGAAAAAACTTCAAGCATCAGCGCGTTGCAGAGTTGTGCTTTTATCTCCCCATCTCCCCTAAAAACACAGTTATTTTCTGTTGATGTGGAGGGGAGGAGAAGCGTTACAACTAGCTGCGTGCATCTAACCTAGCAGAAGTTACTTTCATCCCAAACAGCAGCTGCCGTGGCATGCTGGTGGTAGATAAGGCAGAGCGAGTTGTGTTTCAAAGGATTAGGGCACGATGCTGCTGGTAAGCCTGAGCAGTATTTCTACAAACAGGTATTTCAAGGGACATTTCTCTTCAAACCAGTAAACAGCACAAAACAGCTAAAAGTTCAGTTAAAAAAAAAAAAAAAACAAAAAACAAAAATCATCATGATTGACTTTTAAAGACAGAATAACTATGCATTTGCCAAGTAATTTTGACAATAAGCAGAAAAGTGCCCCCTTCTTCTGTTCAAAAACCTTGATCTAGACCTATGTTTGACAAGGTCAAACTCCAAAAAAAAAAAAAAAAAAAGCTGTAATTAAAAACAGCTTGAACCAGAGGCTGCAGAAGTGTGATTTTGCAAACTCCCCCCACCTCCCTCCCTTCCCTGCTACCAACACAGTTACCAGTTGGTGTAACAACCTTACAGCCATCTTCTCAACTGCATCACGTAAGCATTACTACTGGCTACATTCTCCACAGGAGAGAAAACCATTTACTTAGCCATGCCTGGAGTAGAAAATTGGAATTTGTGTAAGTGTTCAGAAACACTACACCACTCATACAGGTGAGGAAATAATAATACACACATGACTTTGAAATCAGGTTCCTTCTGCACATTGACATCACAAGATGACATACAAGAAGAATCCTCCTACTTTTTAACATGTGAGGTGCTTGAGATTAAGCTGCACGCTACTCCCTAATCCCTTTATGTCGCCCAGCAACCCACGCTGCTCTGTGTATTTCTGGAGTCACGCATTTCTTCACAGACTTCAGGCACCTCCCTTCTCCTCCAAACCCCTCTCAAAACTCACTTGCTGCTCTGCTTTCCATGGCCACTTTCAGCTCTGGTGCTGCCTGGTCCCTCTCCATCACATTAACCAAACCCAACAACATCAAAAAGATACAATGAACACCTGAAAGCTACTTTTTTCCATTTTAAACAATGTTTTTTTTTTTTCCAGGAACAGTTCTTTTCTTTGTGTGCCTTATTCTGTTGAACATTCCTTTTTTGTTTTCAGTTACACAAGCTTTAGCAGGGAAGATGCTTGTTTAAGGAGGAAAACAGCATCTGAAGTTCGCACTCCTGCTCTAAGCTGCTCCCCTGCATGGGCAGCAAAGGTGCCTGAAGAGAACCAATGCTTGCTTTCAGCTCTCTGCCCCACAGAGACAGCTCTCTGCTTGTCTTCCACGGGGGAGCATGCACAAACAGACTGAAGGGACTTGATTCCAGGATAATGAATGCAATAACAGATTAAAAAACGTATCGTACTGTAATGTGGAATGGAGAGAAATTTCAACAGATGTGCATTTGACCGAGTCCAAGCATGTTACCATTGCTGGAAGGAGTAAGAGCTCTCAACAGCAAAACTGAAATGCCACAATGCAGAACGTCAACCTAGCCATGGTGTATTGAAAAACAGAGCACTGGATTTTACATAGCTGCTATCGATTTACCTGTGTGAGAATATGCTCTGTGGACCAGCCCTATTTCAATGTGCTTCTGGACTATTACAATTTAAGGTGCCCCGATTATTTCTTCATAAATCTGAATTACCAGCTCCCATACTCTGAAAGTTGCCAATTCAAATCTGCAAAACCCAGACTCACTGAAGGAAGGGAACTGTAAGTTGTTCGAGTTACTTCGTATTTCCATCTCTTCAAACAATAAAATACTCCCATATAAAATCCAAGTCATAGCACACAAACTGGGAAGGTGTTTTGAAGATTGGTAGTTTCCAGAAGTTCACGGAACTTTTTTTTTGAGGGCTTATTTTTCTTTTTAAGTAGTATGTCAATGTTTTTTTAATGAAATGTTTTCAATAAATGAGAATTTATTTGTAAATATTTGTAAATAAAATGTACAAATTTGTAAATTTGTAAATAAAATCTTGTCTTCCTTTCCCTCTAAACTTCACATCGAGTCTAGCCTAGACACCAAATCCATATTTGCAGAGCCCAGCAAGTATCATATTAACAAGGCAGAGAAAAGCCAGGTCTGGAGGTGTTTATCCCTCGTGTCCCAGTGCAGTTTGACAAAAGGAGCTCCAGGAATTAGGACACAACCTCCAACCTACCCTGGGCCTTCCTCCCTTAAGACAGCTAAAAAAGGAGGTCTGCATTTCTACAGATGGCTTTCATGGAAGGTTACAGTGGTGAGTGTATGTAGTAGGGAAAAGGATGTAATGCAGAATTTAAAATGACAACTGAGAAAGGGACAAGATTAAACTGCTGTTGGAAAAGATGGCAAAGAACTGGGTGAACTGAGCCAGCACACAATTAAATTGAGGATTGAATATCTTAATTTTTTATGATACCTTGAATGTGAAGATGGGAATAATTTTACAGCAAAAAATTCTGAACCAAGTGTAAAATACTACTGCTATGGTGATCTTCCCATATTTTGGAAATGAATACAAGAGCCCATTGAAAATGACAACTAAGCAGCACGATGAACCAGGGAATACATGTGTCGGTTCTCAAGACAGTGACACACCAACACCAAGGATTTGTCTAGTCCAAGACAATGACAATCAGCTAGACTGAGGCTAACAGAATATGAGCAATCAGATCTCAGCTGCCCATGACTTCTGGTATTTCACTAAGTGGACTGAAAGCTTCAAAATACAGCATCAGTCAATACATCAGATATATGGTGGGTGATGCATCAAGTATTCTTGTGCAGCAGCTGTAACACAAAAACATGAAGTTCAATTCACATTCTTCCCTATTATCCATGCTCTGATTTTTCAGCATTAATAAAATACTATTATGAGAATATTTAGCTAATAAAATCCTAGCATCCTGTTATTACCTTCATGCTTCATATTTCTTCATTAAGTGGGTTCAAGAGCAATAAGAGTCAGATGCAAATAGCTGAGCTGAAATTATCAACTAACTTAACCATGATTTAGTTTGTCAGCTTACGCACGCATCTCAATGGGCCTGTTCACAGCAACAGGGTCTTCTTTCTGTACTACACTTTCAAAACAGCAGGGAGTTTTGAAGTTACTAGTTTTAATAAGACTAGATTTAACTAGTCTTATTAAAGTTAAAAACCTCCTTGGTAAAGCTTACTGCTGTACACTCAAAGTTCTCAGTGTAATTCTTTTTTCTTGGTAACGTGTAATTCTTTCTTGGTAACGTATGCTTTTAAACAGATTTCATAAAATGTAGTTATTTATATTTCATTTTATGAGCAAGTCATTTAATGGATCTTGATCCTCTTTAAAGATAAGAAAGGCACTTTCTAGTGAATATAGGGGCTGTTCTCCAAAACCGTAGAAGAGTATTTTCCTGATAACATCATCATAAAAAATTACTTTTGTAGATTTTGTGTTTCCTGAAGTTCCAGTTTAACAGTTTGATAACCAAAGTCTTACTGTAAGGCTAAACAACTGGAGGCAAGAGTGAGAGTTGTTAAATTGCACTGAGTGCTGCTTAAGCAAGTCAAGGAACTCTGATTTTAATGGTGTTAGAGTGAAGTACCTTCAAGGCCAGTCAGCCTTAAAAGTTCGAGTCCCCCCAAAAATCCTCTCCTTGCAGGATCAGCATGTCTTAACTTGAAGTTATACAAGCAGGTGTTTACAAATAAAGAGCAAGAAACTAATTTTTGACGCAGCACTTTGCACACACTAACAGTAAGAAATCTGACAAAAGCTGAAAGTCTCATTGCATTTAATTCAACACAGAAACAGAATATTAAAAAATAAGAGTAACCACTACAAAAGATTTTTCCTGTTAAGTGATTCATGCATTACAGCCACTGCCACTAATTCATTCTTCCATTTACTGTGCTGTTATCACAGGTGAAAGAATTGCCAAATGTGTGTGGGTGGAAGGTTGGTGTGAGTTACTCATCTATAATTTTTAGATTTATTTATTTAGGACCCTGCTAGACCAAAATAGAATCACAGAAAATTTTAGGTTCAAAGGGCCCTCTGGAGGTCATTTAGCCTGAACTCCTGCTACTATGATTCTATAAAAGTTGGGCTAACTGCAAAGCCAGATCCAATTGTTTATGTAAAGGTAAAACATGAAATCAATTTTTCTACTCTTAACGCTACCCAAAAATGCAAGAAACTGCTCATCCTGACATTAACTTTCAGAACCTGTCAGATTGTAGTTTAAAATGGAATCAATGAAGAGATTTGCTTGCTCAGATCATCCCTAACCTGAGGAAATGTAGAATAAAAAGTTGCATATCTTAAAGATATGCAAGATAAAGAAGATAAAGAAGGGAACAGACATGATTATTTTCAGCAAGTTTAGAGTTACTATTACAAGAAAATAACTGATCTGTCTTTATACACAAAGAAACAACCAGAACTAGCTCACTCGTCACATAAACAAATCTGTAGTTCAGAGTCATTAAGATTGGAAAAGGCCTCTAAGATCACCTAGTCCCTAAAATCATCCAGTCCAACTGCCCACCTACCACCAATATTACAGACTGTTACACAGATTGGTTCTAGCATATAGAAGAGTGAAGATTTCTTCACACAGACGCTAAAATGAAAAGCTCAGTGTAAAAGTTTTGCCCTCAACAAATAGCAAGATACTCTAGTGTCCTCATGGGAGCTGGTGGGGTAGTCTTGACTAGAAAGCAAGGAATACTGCAATTCACCTGTCAAAATCAGAAGACAATCTTGAATATATCCCATAAACCTGAAGCTCTTAAAAGTATAGGTGACACAAAGCCTGTACTAGTGGTAGTAAGCTAAGGGTAGACCCAGTCTTCAATAAATTAAACTCTGCTTAAGCATCCTTCACTGCAGGTTAAAAAAAAGAAAAGATTTCCTTACTATGGGCTAGGATGGCTCAACTGATGCAAGACTGCAAGCCTGAGCACTGCACTATGCAGCAAATAAAATATGCCCACTAAAACTAACTTCCTGGTCTCTGCTCTAAGGAGCTTATAGATTAGAAGGAACAAAGAATAAGTTACATAAGACAAAACTATATCAGAATTGCAAGCATATGGCACAGACATTTAAGCAAGGAAACACTGCTTTAACTGTTCTCTGGACAATGCCTGACCTAGTTTACAGTGAAATCCTAAATTATGTTTTTCCTAAAACATTTGAAAACAAAAGCCTTTGAAAAGAACTACTGTCCTGGGAAATTTTATATATATACACACACACATATAAAACTAGAAGTATCATATTTGCTGATCTGGTCCCTGTATTTAAAGAACTCCAGTGTACTCCTCCTCACACAGGCTACAAGGTACTTGTGACAGATAACTGAAAGACCTGCAAGAGAAGACTGCATAGTTACTTGTAAAACAATTGCAGGTGTTACAGCAATTCAGTGTAACTGAACAGTTTTTGTTTCTATGACAGAATTAGGCCACAGTGAAATGAAAAACTAAATGGATAACATTAATCATTCTACTGAATTACATTTAGTACTTCATAAAAGTTAAAATGCAGTCTTTTTTCAAAAAAAAAGATGATTTTTTTAATACAAACGGTTTCTGTATAAGGGCTTGTTGGAACAAGAGATCAGAAAGCTACAAAAATTCTTACAATAATGTACCAGAAGGAGGTTGGCAATATCACTGTAACACAGTACAGTGCACGAACTTATTTCTAGTTGACAAATATAGACCACTTAGTAAACTTGTCCCTTCCCATTGTTGCTCTCATCTACCTACCTCCAAGATTATTTTTTCCAAAGAGGAACATGAAAACACTCCATTTCACCTGATCTTCTGCCTATTCAAATCTGTGCTGCAACGTTAATTTGCTAGTTTTTCTCAAGCTTAATCTGAGTGAGAGAAGGCACGGAGACATATTAAAACTGCACCGTGACTACTGAATGAAATAATCCTCTGGCTTGCCAACTCTGTCAAGGATACATTCACAGACACCATGTTAGAAGCACAAAACATTGCTCAGTATTTTCAGAGAATGCTTTAGAAAGGAAACCAACAAATCTACTCACATTATGCAGATCATTATCTGCCTCAATTATGAAGGTAATTACTTGCCTAGAACCAGAATTACCACATTTAGAGGAAGATTGTCCTACCTCCCACCAGTTTTAAAGATTAGATCTGCATTAGGTGCTCCCTTCGGATGCTGGTAACGAGGACGCCGTTCACGATTTGTATTTGCTGGAGCCGGACGCTGTGCCAGAGACTGCAACATTTCTGTAATGTCATACGGAAAGAAAGTTAAATACATTTGTTATGTATCTTTTTAAAGAGGAATTTACACAAATCACATTTCACTGCTACAAAGTAGAAAAAACCATTATTTACACTTTTTTTGCTTTAGAGTTAAGACTTCTCATGTTATTCCAGAGCAGCTCTTTTTTTTTTTTTTAATTACTGAAATTGCACAGACAGCTTTGACAAATCCACACTACCCCACGACGTGAACTTGTGTTTCCAGATGTTCTTACAGAAGGAACTGCCAGCCATGATTTTCATCACAGGTGCTTAAGGAAGGAGCTGTGGCCTTTTCCTTCCGAATGCAGCTACCACTGACTGAATCAATGATGAGGGACAAAGGTTCACAGCACTGTGAGAAGCCTTAACATAAAACTGCCCTGCAATGGGAACAACTGGACAATGCTGCTGCCAAGTGAAGACGCCGTGAGAAACTTGTCCTAAATTAGCATCCGTAAGTCAGGTATTTGTCTAAACTAGTCCTAATAGGATCCTTTTACAGAGGAGACAGACCTGAAGAGGGTGACTCAGCTGACCTACATTACAGCAGCTGTCTTTGGGATGGAATTTTGCTCTTTGTGATCAGAAGGAAGAAACAGGTGGATGCTGAGAGCAGTTACCAGTTGAGCACTGGACATCCAGGCTTTTGGACAGCTTAAGTAGAAGCATGATGTGTTGACATTTGGTAAAGCTTCACTTCATTTTGTTGTGATAAAAAAAATAGGTCTTTACTAGACTAAACTAATGGTGCTGAAGTATCTGATACAATTACAAATACATCACAAGAACCTCCACATACCCTCTGTCCATACATCAGCACATCGGACAGCAAGCAGTTCTGACAGTCCACCTGTGCAAGAATCTACCCTGCTCAGCAAACAGATGGAATAGGTGAAGAGGAAAGGTAGAACGAGCTGCTAACCAGCTTATCTCTGAAAGTCTGCTCTGTCTGGTTCTGTAATCTCTGCTAATCTCCAGGCTGGTATTGGAGACACATGCCCATCATCTGTTAGAAACAAACTTCCACTACTCTCAGGAAGACTTGCACAAGCCAGATCTGGAGACTGGTGAGATTCTATCACCACTTACTGAAAGCTTTGCATGCATTTTGGAAGTTATCCATTCAATCTTTGGGAAACTGCGAAGCTATGAATGATTTAATATACAATATTGGTGTCAACACTTAATAAAGCACGTGTTTGTATGCTGCATGCTCCCCTATCAACACCCAGAAAAGGCCAAGAAAACCATTCAACACACTGAATAGTCCCTGCTTGTAAATGTCAGGAAGTTACATCCTTCAGAAACAACTCTGTTTATCAAGACAGATCTCTAACAAGGCAATGTCAAGACCAGGAAGAAAACAGCAGATGATGGTACACTGCCAGGCAGGCGCTAGAAGCAAGTGCTGAACCATCCAGCACGTGTGTACCTGTCTCTTCTGTTTTCCACACCATGGGTAAAAGAAAATAGTGGAGCTTGTGACAAGTCAGTAACATGAGAAACTGAGTAATTGAGAAGATAACAGGAGGGAGAGAAGGCAAGGGAACACAACATATTAGCTAGGCTGAGCACATCACCTATCTGGTTTTAGTGAAGAAAAAAATGTACACAAAAATACCAGCCTAAGTTAAAATCACCCAGTTCCTATTGCTTCTTCACATTAAAGTGTGTGTAATACGAATAAAAATAAACTAGTATTAAATAATTACTTAATAATACTTTGAAGTACTTCGCAGCTAAGTTTTCATTTATTACCTAAACTGTGTAAATGGAAAAAAACAAATGTACATGAAACAGTTCGGACAACCTTGAGGCACTCTTCCAGGAATTATGACTTTCCCCCACCCTTGGTAACTTCAAAGCTTGAAACAAAGAAAGAGTTGGTTTTAAATGTCAGTGTGTTTATATATGTACCAACTTGTTAGAAGCAAGCTGACTCCTCAAAAGGAACCCTCAAAAGGAACCATGGGCTGCATGTTGTTTATATTTATTTTATATGTAATTAAAAATAATGCCAAACAGGAGCGTTATTTAGCCTGTGTAATCTACTGAATTAGTGTCCTTTTTAGTTTGGTTTTACTTTGCATGTTAGCCAGGTCTACAAAAGAGAATCAAAGTAAAAATTAATCAATTTTAAAACTGGTATTAGTTATGGCAAAACCTATTTCTAGAGTGTTATTTCCCATGAATTAATGCTTTACAGACAGCACCTACAAAAAATATGAGAACATAAAATGAAACGAATGTGATCATCTTTTAGATATGAATCACAACTGCTCGCAATAAAATCTTACATTAAACAGGCTGATTTTTTAAAGATACCCACAAATTCACAAGACAGGTCCTAATAAACTAAATGCCCTGACCACCATAAAAATATCAGAAGAGTCATTAATGAGTGAAACCCCATAAAAAGTCTGAAAAATGCACTTAAGTGTCTAATTCTGAAGTCTACTGTTTCTTTCTTTTTCATTAGGTGACTTTATAAGAGGGAAGTGTCTTGGAAAAAAAAAAATTTAAGCAGAGTATGACATTTAACTCTAAGAACATATTGTATATCCTTTTCACAACTCCGTAGACACCTGCTTTGGAAAAATAATCCTTTTCAGGATTACAAGCTTAGTTCTTGTGTTATCAAAATCCTGAATGAAGTTTCCATGGTGTGTTTTTTTTTTATATATATATATAATTAGATCTGCTGCTTTAATTTAAATTTCCCATTTCTTGATGAATAATGACCTTTCACTAAATAGCTTAAATGAGATTTCCTGATAATTAACTACTTATACTGTGATTACCACCAGACTGCAGCATCTTCACAACAAAAAATAGAGCAGGAACTTTGGAGATATTAAATGGAAAAATTAACAAGAGAACTGAATACCGTCAGTTTTATTTGTTTTGGCTTTGTTTACTAGTCTTTACTAGGAAAATAGTTTGAAAAAAAAAAAAGTGCACTAGTTCAGGGACTATATATGATTTGTTGTATTAATTATTTCAATTTGTCAATGTTCCAAAATGCTTGGTTTATACATGATCTAATTTGCTTTTTAAAGCTATAATTTGTAGGAAACTTTCATTTTGCTAATATATTATGTTCCATATTTTTAGGGCTCCTGGAACAGCTGAGGTTAATAGTCTTATTTTTCAGGCAAAGGTTACCAGTAAGTATTTGCACATCTTAATGTGAAGACCCCAAATACCTTTGTGTATTTATATCTAAAAACCAGAGTTTAAATTGCACGAATTGAATTCCTCTTGTATCCAACTCAATTCTCTTCCAGTAATGGAGACAATGCCACAACCATCATGTTAATTTTGTGTTAGCTTATTTTCAAGGAAGCTGTGATCCCAGTTCTTCCCCTTTTCCAAACTAAACAAATATTTAGATTTATTGAGACCCACTTAAAAGCTCCCTTTCATGGAAGAGCTGTGAAACCATCTTTGAGCATAGAGTAAAGTGTGCATATAACGAAGAGCTGAAGTACAGGTTTTCCATGAAGCCTTACAAAATAACATTCAGAACTTCTACTGCTAATTATCACAGATATTTCTGCAGATCCATGAAAGTTCCTCTGAAGATGAAAATGAAGCACTCGGTTATTTTCTTACCCTGGTAGTCCTCTTGTTCTTGCCGTTCGTTGATATCCAAAGTGAGCTTTTTCATCCGCATTCTCTCCTCCTGTTCAGCCTGCTGTTGGTTCCAGTGGTTTGCAGCAAGTTGGGAAGACATCGGCACATTTAAGATCTTAAACTGCAAGTGAAAATAAATTTAAGTGCCCATCAGAGAACAAAAAAAGACAGTAGGGTAATGGTTATTTCTACGTTATGATGAGTTACCTTCTACAGAAGTTTCTACTGAAAAGTATTTTTTCCTTCTTTTTTTGTTTAAGCTCTACTTTGCTTCATGACACATGAGAAAAATACAAGGTATTGAGACGCTCTGAAGACATACAGAACACACAAAAAAGGCTGAGTAATCGGAACAAAATTAATTCTCACCAGCAACACATAGCTACAATGCTTCATTTCTTATGTTGATACAAGCCTCTTTACATAGACATCCCCACAGTGAATTACACTGGTCTTGAGATAACGACCACAGCTGGCTCAAGAAAGCTGCACCTCCCTACAAAGTCCTCTTCCTTCCAAAAAGGAGATGAAACCCCTAAGCAGAATTTCTACCATTATCCCTTGTGATAACAGAGGAGAGAAAACCTGAGGGTTTCAGCTATCCTCCAGCATTCCTTGGTGAGTACCCTTCTTTTCTGTGGATGATTCTGGCTCCTTGGTGCTAGGAAAACACATAGCGATGGATACATTTTTTTTTTTGTCCTCAGACTCAAAATTCAAGCTCATATTGCCACAGGGAAATGTTTTAGAGTAATCCCAAAATATATAAGTAATTTTTAATCTGACTTGAAACTGAAACAATAGCTTTCAGAAACCCTTTAACACTAAAGTTTGTGCAAACATTCAGAAAAATTTCACTTCCCCTTTCAGTTGCATCTCCATTAGAAATAAATATTTGAGCTATAAGTGGGATAATGCATTTAAAGATAATAACACCCCATATTCCACGAACTACTCTGAATCCCGCAGCTTGGTCTCATCGTCTGAAATCTATTTCCACAGAAATAGAAACGGGCAAATTTCAGCGTTCTCTTCTGCTACGCTGTCAAAACCGCAGATGAAATGGTGCATTAACAAAACCTCCGTTGAGATGCTATGTAGTAAACAGAGTCTTCACTGCATGTACGTAGTATTTCATGCAGTAATTACTGAAAAAAGCTCAAAGTACCTATTACAGAGCAGTGCCCCACTGGCAGTGCATTAATGAGGAGTGTGAGAAGATACCAAGTACTCAGATGTTACATTTGAAAATAAACTGTTTCAAGCAGTTCAGATTGACTCTTACAAGAACTGAAAAAAAAACAAAGAGTAAAATAAAGCCCTATCAACTGAAGTGTTTACTTAATGAAGCAAATCAGGCAGAAGATTTTATTATTATTATTATGCAAAGTATCAGTTATATTGAATGCCAATACAAGCTTGTTGTTAAAGCGTATGTAGGAAATATAAAGTTCCTGAAATTCCAAGAGAAAGGTAAACTGCACTTACTTATTGATGAGCAGATTTTGCAAGTTCCCAGTTATTCTCAAATGAGGTTTACACACAATACACAAGCAAAACTAACCAGCCCATTAGCAGTATCTCATGGTAATAATCATTTCCTAGCTTCACCATGAAGCTCCTCAGCCATCTTAATACGCCCTTTGCTTTTTGTCTATTCCATGGATTTACCGTGTCTAAGTGGGTGGTAAATGTATCCAGACAGGCTGCTCACAGTAGGAAAAAGAAAAAAGTGAAACACATAATGGGGCAAATGAAAGCAAAGGATCCAAAAAACAACAGGCTGGTAATTAACAAAATATCACTGAGTCACTATCTCAAGGCAATCTGATGCTTGTCAGCTGAAATCATCAAGTCACTGACGACAATCACTAAAGGATGTGACTACTGAGCTAATGGAACATGGAACATTCCCAATCTGCAAAGAGAGGAGAGGTGTAGTGACACACTCTTACAAAATCTGTGAAATGGGGACAGATTATAAAGAATTCAACTTCTGAGATGGCAAACTGAAGAACGAACTTAAAATGATCACTCAGAAGACCAGATTACATTACGGATTTGATAAAAACTTCACTGAGAAGAGGGAACTTAACATTCAAGCCCAGGTGACCATTCTACGGATATTACCTTTTTATGCTATCTTGCTAAAGATCTTTCAAAGGAAATCTTACCTTAGGTACTAACCACAATTCTTGCTACTGGGTGACTCTCTATTTTACAGTCTAAATCTCACCTGTGTTCAGATCTACTTGGCATAAATCTTGGATGATTTCAAAAAGCATCCAATGGTATTATATCTTGGATCTCATCTCTTATGATGCATCTCTTTACTTCCCTCTGTTCTCTCACTTCTTGTGGGTAACTCATGATGCCACAGTCTGATTTTCAACATCCATGTTGAGTTCTACTGCTGCTACCTTTTGTCAGTTTTGTCATGCAAGGATAACGTAGGTGACAGGTAAAAATAAGACACTGGTCTACCTGATATTCTTGCTAACAGCTGCTGTTGATGATCACAGGCTGACCCAGGAGGATAAAATACGATGTCCTTGCTGTTATCAGCATGCAATGACTATTAATTCAGGTTATATGCTGCTGGTGAACAGCAATCAGTTGTGTTATTTCAAACAACTGGTAGCCAATGTCCCACTAAAATCAGGCAGAACACTGGCATTTGAACGGACCATTTAACAACTGGATGTCAGCTATCAAATATTAACCTCCAAAGGGAATCTCAGTTATTTTCATCAATAAATACTTCCTTTACAGCTGTGATTTCCAGTTTCTGCAGTACCTTTGACAAAGAGCACAGATCAAGCCAACTGATAAGATATAAAGTGGTTAGTTGACATTACAATGAGGTGGTGATGCTCACCATTTGATTGACTGTAAGGATAAGAAATTACTTACAGCCATCTAGGTTGTCTGCATAATCCTTGTGCTTATATTGAAAATGCTGAAAAGTTTACAGCTATAAGTTACCAGTACATTATATTTAACACTTCAGAACTCAGTACAATTTCTGCTCACAGATTTTAAAATAAAGCACTTAAGAAGCTATTATTTTCTTTTCAACTCCACCTCTTCTTTCCTGCTTATTTTTCTATAAAAATGACTACTAAGACGTATTTTTTCTGAATGCAAAATTATGGACAAAGAAGCCTTTCATTGACTCAAAAAAATGAAGTAGTGTATAGAGTGACTTTTTAAAAAATAATAATTTCTAGAAACACTTAGAGGAGTCTTGGCAGGAAGAGCCTACTCCCAAAAGCAAATACTAGGGGAAGAAGGAGGAAAATCTCCTGAACAAGTTGTGCTTTCTTTTTCAAGCTGTAGAATGCCAGCAATATTTTCCCCTTGCTAAGAATATGCAGATCCTAATATTTCTGGTCACTGGATATTCCCAGTAAGTTATCCTGACGAAGTCAAACACTTTTTTGCAGTGTTCTCTAAATCCCTTTCCTACTCAATGACAGCAGTTAGAATTCCTCACTTATAACTTTATACGCAATGTTCAAGTTCCAGAACAGCAGAATAACCAAACAAATGTAGTAAGGAAATCAGTTAATCATCACTGCTAAATACACACAGTATGTGCTTACTCAAACAGGTATCATTACTTATACTCTGAAAGCACGTACCTAGCACAGCATTTTCTTAACAGAATAATGAAGCTTAAAAACAGATTCAAAATTACATTTCTCTAGTGTTTTGTGATAACAGACCTTCTCACTTCCTACAGATTTTTAAGTCTTTCATTTGAGAGGGAAAAAAGAGATTCTGTTTCAGCTTACTATTAAGTACTCTACTACTAAGCACTACTGCAAAAATTCAGGTAACAGAAGTCAAAAACAAAGCAATGACAGATCTAAATAAAAAAAAAAAACAGCTACAGATGGATGGAATGAAATAATGCCTTGTTTTTGCTTTCCACAAGCTCACTAGAGTCATTCAGTTTTATCATCAATTAACACAACTAAAAATCATCTGTAAATTTCTTGTCACGGTTTATGTCCTTCATGTGGGTAAGTGTTAGGTATTTGTGTATTATACATTTGCTGATCCAGGAACATTCCAGCATATACTGGAGAAAAGAGCCAAGACAAACGTACAGCTTTGCTGCATGAAGCAAGGAGTAGTTTTCGTTGATTGTTTGTTTTGTTTTCGTTTTAAGTTAACAGGATTTTCATTTAAGTTTCACAGACATTCGCTCAGCTCATTCTGGAAGAATCCTCTTTAAAAACCTTCAGATAATGACTGTTTTCCAAGCTGAACAAATTCAGCCAAGTAGCAGTTACTTCAGAAGCTGAATTTAGCAAGCATTATATATTTTGATATGAAGCTGAAGGTTTTCAGCAACATCTGCAGAATCTTTGGGATTTTGGAATATTCCTTCACATTTTCTTTCCTACTCCTTTGAACTTTCAGTGCCTGTTTGTCAACCACGTGTTTCATCTTCAACAATATTTAAAAATAAAACATACCACTGTTCCTGTGGGTTTGCTCAGGGAACGTAAAATTAATAACGGTACAATTTAAACAAAGAATTGTTATACTTGGTTACTATTAACCAGCAAGAATTCCAAGGAATTGCATGTGTTATTTTCTGTACTTCAAAATTAAGGTCTGCATCCTATTCTGAGAAAATGAAGAAATAAAAAATGACTTTTAAAGTCATATAGAGAGTGACTTTTAAAAAAGTGAAAGAATATTCCCCACTGCTTTTTTTTTTTTTTTTAATGGAAAACCTATACCTTACATACACTCTTACCTGCTGTTTGTTGCCTTTTCGTGTTAACATGACAAACGGCATTGTGTCTCCAGACTCTGACTCCCCTTCTCCACTTCCAAGTGGGGGACCCTTCTTCAGCTGACTTTTGAGGTGTAGGGGAATAGCCACATCCAACTGATGTACTTTAACTGATTCACCACTCCGTTGCTGTTAAAAGGATGTCAATTGTATAAATAATCCATGCTAAATATATGAGGAAGCCTAGTAACATTCACATCTTTATGACTGAGAACATGTTTAACCTTCCAAGAAAGAGTAATATATAAATCAATTCACTAGATCTTATTACATTTTTGTTTTCCTCACAAAGAAGAAATCTACAGGGACAGAATACTTCATATCTTAAAGGAATTCTGGATAACCTAACCTTTTAAGGAAAGAAATCTACAGAAGTGATTAGTGATACTTGAGAATGGAAATCATACATTCAGGATGTTTTTTATTGCATATGATTAATACAGTCCTTGTTCAGGGCTTGCAGTACTCAAGTATTTACCAGATGCAATTGAAAACCATATACAGCGCTTAGAGGTGATGTAAATTTAAGTGCAGCTACGCTTCAGACATGTTATAAGCTAAGCTTGGGTAGTCTACAATGAAGTCAGAAGTGTTGCCTAATATCCGATGCAATTATTATTTAACCAATAAAAGATGTCAGCATGTAATATATTTTCACTGACCAAGCTATTAATGTCTGAAGGCTACTTATCTAAGCATGCCAATTTAAGAAAGGCCATGAGAAAAACAAACAAACAAACATTTTTTAGCATGGTTACCTATGCATTAATCATTTACTTATAAAATAAGTAAATAAATGTAGCTGCACAGCTAATTACATTCCTTAAAAAGGTTTATACCTGAAGATTTTCCAGCATCATTTTATCCAATGCCTGAATGAAGTCCTCATCTTCTGCACAAGGAACATGTTTAAGACCTCCTCCTTTAATCATTACTTCCTATTACAATGGAAGAAAAAAAAACACCTCCATTACATCAATTTCAGAAATATGAATATTCAGTCCAGAAGTAAAAAAAAAAGTCTTCATTGTTTCCATGATATACATAATCAAAAGCTTTAAAAAAAAGTTAAAGAAAAATGTTTTTTGCTTGAATTATTTTCTTGAAGAATTATCTTCTGACATTTACTGCATTACGAAGGTTGGTCACTCATAACATTCTGAACATACTAGCATGCATGTACATATTCTATGAACAACAACATCAAAACGAAAAATCTCTATCCGTACTACACACAGTCTAATTTTTCCTTGAAGTCCATAAAATTAGATGATGTTTTCACGACAAATAACATCCTTCAGTATTTGGAAAGAAAAACGTGACAACAAAAACAGCACTTTAATGTACCTTTTGGTATACAGAGTGTTCACTGCTTAAAACTTTGGAAAAATAACTAAGTATTTTCAATTTTAAAATGAACCAAAATGTAATGCAAAACTGGTAGAGAAATGCTTTTACTCAGTGACACCTACAACTGTGAAGAAACTGGAATTCAACCGGCAACAGGATGCCATGAGCACAAATTTGTCAGCACAAGATCCAATGCCTCATAGTTAAGGCAGCAGACCAGCACCAAGTAAACACATCATCTAAATAGTGCTGGAACTGGAGACCGTGCAATATAAGTGCTAGCTCCACACCTCACTCATTTTGGCTTTTGGCAACAATGCTGCTTGTTCCTCTGCTATAAGCTATGCTGAAATCTATTCTCTGATCAGTGATTTAACAGCAGGGTTAAAAAAAAGAAAGCTTTTATATGCTGCTTTTTAAAGTCGGTATCCCAACACATTGTTCTATTACAATCATTATTTTCATTACTATGTAACTGCAATTCAGGCTTAATTACAATTTGCTATTCCAAAATCCGTATTTTAGGTATTCCACATTTTTTAGTTTGTCTCCTTTTTGGTTTTGAGATGTAGTACAGAGTACAGGTTACCTTGTACCAGTTTGCTACCATTACTGGCATTGCAAAACCATCACTTATGCAACTTTTTCCAGTCTAGCTACCTCTGAAAATGCAGTCCTGTGAAAACACGTAGTAAAGTTGATGGCATTAACATTTTCAGAAGGCAATAGTGAAAGTCTGAAAATATAAGCTCTTAAATGTATTTGAAATAATAGCAGGAGGGGTTTTTGCTGGGTCTTCCCAATACATTATGAGCAGCACTGGCTAAAAAACATTCAGTAAAGAAAACCAAAGCAGCATAAATTAATTTACTTATTTGGAGTAACAATACATACTGTATTCTCCTCATCAGTTTCATTTTCCTTATTGGAGTCTGTAAGATAATCAGTGTTTTCTTCCTCCTCTTCTTCACCTTCTTCTTCCTCATTGTCAGAACCCTCCTGAAACATTCAACGTTTATAATTTGAGAATAAAATAAACTTAACTGTTTTAAAGATAAAAAGTTACGCTTGTTCACCAGTGGTATTCTGAGGAATACAAGGCTTTACACAACTGAATTATACATCTTCAGTCACAACATGCTGATGTCTGTTTCCAATGCTAAAAACACCCCAACACTCCATTTCACTTGGAGAAAAAGCAAAAAGCCCTCTTGCATTTGACTCCTCTCACACATTTTCTGCATCTTTCACACCCCACCCTCATGTGAACCTGTTTAGTTTAGTTTTAGTAAATGTTTTTGGTGTTTTTTGTTTTTTTAGTGTTTCACAGCAAGTCTACAGTCTGAACTCGGCCAGCTTTATTTTACCATTTTCATTAACATATAGCAGAACATGTTGAAAATTTTCATTTAAACATAAGGGTTTTTTAAAATACTGATTTTATTACTACAATGTTTTTTAAACACTAGTACAGATCGCCTGCAGAGGTTGTGGAATCTCTATCCTTGGAGTTATTCAATCTGGACATTGCCCTGGTCAACCAGCTGTAGGTAACAGGTAACCTTACTTTGGGCTGGGTGGTTGGACAAGACCTCCAGAAGTCCATTTTCACACCCTCAACCATTTATGATTCTAATCATCTTACTAATTTGTGGGTAAAGGCACAAAACCAGCCAAACTTCAGAAACTTTAACGCTGAGTCATCAACTGAAACTAGGAACGAGATTCCTAGTAAACCAACCCAAGTATAAGGAGAAACCCAAGTATAAGGAGAAAAAGTCTTTCCTATTTCCTTGATGAAATTCATGTTAGCATTATGCTAACATTATCACGTCAACTTTGCTGTATCATAGTGACAAGTTACAATTTTTATGTACGTCTGCCTTTTTTTATTGGCTACGCTTTTGATTGCGAAGATTACCAGCACAGTAAACAAGGAAGCTTATTATGCTCCATAAATCTTATTTGTTCACATTATGCAGGTATACTCTGAACACCTGTTATCTTTCCTACATGACATCTAGTCAATATGTTTGCCTCTGTAACAGATAAAGATAACGATCTGAAGGTATTTTCATGCCACAAAAACTAAAGGCATCTTTTGATTGAAAAGCAGCATATACCCTAAGTAAAGTTGTCAGTTCAAGTTTTTCATCAAAATTTCTTTGGGTAAGCCTCAGACACCACTGTATTCTGTTTTCCACATATAAACAACTGGGACAGAAATATACCCTTGGTGTACTGACTTGGTTGCACATATCCACATTTCATCTGTTAACTGTGACACAGGAGGGCTTCAGAAAGCATCAAAATATCGATTACTCATGCTTTTTATGCAAGGCAAGGCAAATGATTAAATTCACCTCTTCTTCTGGCTCGTTTACTTCACTTTCATTTCCAGATTGTTCCTCTGTCTCTGCTCCACCTTCTTCTTCTTCTTCATCCTCTTCCAGATTCTCTCCTTCTGTAATGGAATCTTTGGAATCTTTGTCATTCACAAGCCCTGTAGATTGGAGAAAGATTTAAAACAAAGAAAAGAGTTAGAATATTAAAAATGATGTGGGTAGGATCACTTCAGAAGTCCACTGCTGCTGAATACTAAAACTTCCAATGGGTCATAATTTATTTTTCAATAGAAGTATTTTCTCTATATAGTTACCTTGTTCATAAATAATCAGTAGCAAGGGTAACAACTTCCCTCAAGAAAAGGAGGAAAACATGGAGAATAATTACATACGAGCCCTAAGTCATGGATGCTCAACTGAAGTGGCAGAGTCCATAAGACAAAAACCCCTGCAGCATTACTTCCAGTACATTGTGCTACTTCAAGAGAATCTTCAAGTTCTTAAAGATTAGTCAAAAAGCATCCGATTAAATTTTCTTTAGCACGCTTTAAGTACTCAAACTTTTCCACTGTATTTCTGTTGATAGAGAAATAATAGATGATGGTATTTCTATTTGTTACAGGTAAGAGTTTTGAAAGAAACATTTGCTCAGTCTATAATCAACCTTTCTGACTTTTCTAGTGCTCTGAGGCTGCACTTGAGCCTACGAGGATATAAGTACCCACATGAAGTCTTAAGAAAATCAGAGCCTCTTCCAAAACTATTGGCTAACGTGCTCATCCTACTTGCAGAAAGGACTGACCGTTCTCTCACTGTGTTTTAATTCATCTTGTGCTTTCCTGTACTGACCTGCTTGCCACTGCTATTCCTCAAGCCGTTTTAGGGTACTCTGTGTGCAAGGAATCAAGCCTAACTTCCCAGAAACTGTTTTCTTTCAACAGGATATCTTTCAGTGTAATATTCCTTACCTGTACCATTCCTACAGTAGTGAAGAGTAAACTTTAGTTTCTTTCAGAGCTGTGGTGTACGTTTTAGTTTTGGATGCAGATTTTTATTAGATTTTTATTTCAGAGAAAATATTTGAGAATTGAGCACTGATCTGATATTCATGAAAAAGGACTTCTTAGAAAACTGCTGTTGCAAAACTTAAACCATCCTGTGCAAAACAGAACGAAGTTCTATCATACCCTATCCTGTTCATACATTGTTTTAATTATTTTCATGGATCTACCAAGTCATTTAATCCTCCAGAGGATCACGGCTTGATGTGGCAGAAAGTGATGTTGATGTCAGCCTTCCACAACACAGCAGATCCAAGCCAGTCATTTTTTGACGATTTTGCTAAGGGATCAGTACAATTACTATACTGTTCAGCATTCGTATTTTGAAATTACTACTTTCAAAATTTGAAGTCACTAAGCATACACACCTTAAAGTTTTTTAACTTTAAGTTTAAAGTTAGCTTAAAGTTTTTTTGGACAGCATATGAACACACCAGTTCTGTGCTCATGGCATCCCGTTATTTGCATTCTGCATATGGCAGAGAACAAATGCTGCAACATGTAGTTCTTAACCAGAAGTCTAGATTCTCAATAGGCAAATAGCTTGCTGCATAACAGATTTATTTATTGAGCTCTACCTCCAGATGCTTTTATCTATGTGCAAAATGCATATACACACAGCCAGGTTTCTTTACAGAATCTCAAAGTTTGACAGTTAAGATCACAAAGGCCAGCTTTAGGAAGAAGTGAATCCTTACAGCCATGCTTAAATTAGACAAAACTGTGAAGTGAATAGCATTTATGTCTATATAGTAGCTAGTGAGGATTTCAGTGCTGTGTGAACTAAGGTATACTTCCTTCTTCATATTCCAGAGGTTTCAATTATTTTGTTTGTTTGTTTTTCTTTACACACTGTGCTCTTCAAAATCTGCTCTGCTCCGGAATTACGCAAGAGTTTCTTTGGAATCACTCTCAGTATTTTCTCACCCACACAAAGTCACCAGAGTGGCACAGGAACCAACAGTCCCCATTTCAAGGTCTGCATGCAACAAACTACTCCAATTCTGCCTAGAATGACACTTCAAACAGACAAAAGCAAAGCACATCACGGTCTGCAGCACGATACATTCTCAGTACTGTTGTCCGTGGGCCATTGGACTGTGGGTACAAGTTGATCATGAACTGCAGTTTTACTAGAGTTCTTAAAAAATATATAAAAAAAACCACCACAATTCCCTTCAGATATGCTCACATCTATCATCACAGCCTCCGTACATCAGAAGAGGCAGATGAAAATCTCCCTGAGACCAACTTCAAATAGTCCTAATAAGCAGGACTTGGAAATACCCCCACCCTATATAGAGGTTTAATAGCAAGCAAGCAATTTTGGAAGAGCAATCAACTTGAGCAGGGGGAACTTCCTCATACTTAGTGAGCAGCCCCCCCCCGCCCCCCTTTTCCAGTATTTAACTACATTGAATTAAACTGCTACAGCAACAGCAGTTTTTCAGAGAACAAAAGTTCTTACCATTTGTGTGGAGGAAATGCTCAGTATCTTGCAGAGAACACCACAGTTTATACAATGAGTTGTGAATTATTTCTTAGTTACCATTTTGAGAGCATAAAAGCTAGTAATTTAATTATACCATAAGGGAATTCTTACCTGCATTTCAGTTACTACCTACGTAATTTTAAGGTACATCAATTAAATGAACAGAGTATTAAAATAAATTCCTCTTAAAGTGTAAGTTGCAATGTTTTACCCAGCAATTACACATACTCATTCCACTGGATTAAAGGATTACTCTGAAAATTGAACTTGTCTACCTAGATGAAATGCTTACAAGGCTGTAATTAACACCTAAAAATGTAAAATTTACATATAAAAGCTTGTCATGAAGAATCTGATCTTCAAATAAAAACTTAAGATTAAAAAACTCTACATAATGAGAAATGAGCATAGTAGCGTCCAAAAACTATTAAAATGTTTTGTACATAGCCCTCCTTAAGTATGATGGTAGTTTTAGATAAACACTCACCTTTTTTTTGTCAACTTTTTTTGTGAGCTGTGCTTGCAAGTCCATCATTTTTTCCTGACATTAACTGATTGCAACATAGATAACTGAAGCAAGATTTATAAATACCTCTTCCATTATTTATAAATAAATCATCACTGTTGCCCTTGCAGGAGCTACAGGCTAGATATTGTAAGGAAAAAGTAAGCTGAATAATCCAAAGTTCTAATTCGTGAAAACTAAATTATCCTTTGATCTCTATTGAAACGTAAAGCCCATTCAAAATTATTCCAAAGAAAGTGTAAGGATCAAAATACATGATATCTGGAAAGAAACCCGTTCTCTCTTTTATCATAGTCTTATACTAATGCTTACTTTGCCAACAGCAGTTGTAGTCAAGTTCAGAACTGGGGAAGGAACACATGAGTTGCAAGCAACCAATCTACCACAATGCTTAGGCTGGTTTCCATCCACCAACCACCAGGCTACAGTAATCGAATGTGCAGATGCTCCTTGCTTTTTGTACTGGAGCATGATTTCTAATTTTTTTCTGATAAAATTCATAGCTGTCTTAGCATTTGCACTATTTTGTCTGCACCATAGTGCTGCATACGTATTATATACATACACACACCAATAAATAATATATTTCTATCAACTTCCTTGTTGTGTTTTTTATTCTTATTTTTTAAAAACACCCCAACACTTAAGAGTTGGAAGATTCTATGAGCCCTATGGAGATCAGAAAAATGTAATTGAATTGAAAAACACACTTTCAAGAATAAAAAGATCATACCATGAGAATAACGATAGTTACCCACCATCATCATGCGAACAACTTTAAGTTATACAGGAACTGTCAAAAAAGATTTAATTCCCCTTGTGCATTCTCTTACCTAATTTTATTAAGAATTCTCTTTCCAAGTCTTGAACCTGTCTGATAGCTTCTTCCAGAGAATTGCAGAGTTTTATCTTTGGTCTCAGGAGTTCCAGTGTATCACTGATCATATAGTCAATGTCTATAGGAAATGGGTGGTCTTTTGTCCAGACATCCAGACTTTTTTTCCACCAAACATACCGCTAGAAAGAAAAATATTCAAGTTAGTTTATAATTGCCAGAGCGCATACAACCAAGTTTGTAATGCCTAGTCACATTTGTGGAGTAGGAAATGCAGAACATTTCACATCATTACTCTATTTCAAACAATGAAGATATTCTGACACCACTAAACACTGTTTTAGTGTAATTTCAAGAAGGAAGCAGAAAGAAATCAGGTCCAGAAACTTGCAGCATGATCTCAGTGAATGGAATTTCCACATCATCTCATGGGAACCCATCCTACTGTGTGAAACTCCCATCGTAGAATCTTTTTGCCTTAAATCTATCCCATCAGAACTTGCTGCATCTTGTGGTCATTACTGCTCATCTTCTCAATAAGTGTGCCTGAGAAGAATTTGACTCTTCCTTCTTCACAAACTCTGTTAGATAGCTGAAGACAGCAATCTAACCACCCCCATATAACATTGTGTTCTACAAACTGAGCGACCCCATAACGTGGGAACCACAATCCTTCTGATCATTTTATAGTGAACCTCTCCACTAGAATCAGCTCTGTTCCTAGGCTCTCATCTACCAGGAAACCCTGACCTGGAAAAAATACTCTAGATGTGGCCCTTAAAAGTCAAGTAGAAAGGAAATTAAAAGAAAAATCACTTTCTTCAATCTGCTGGCTACACTCTCGTCAATGCAGAGTAGTGTGCTGTTGGCCTTCATCACCACAGTGGTGCAGAACTGCCTCTTGCTCTTGTGGTCATGCAGTCCAGGAGTTCTGGCTCTCTTTCTGCAAAGCTGTTCTCTAGGTAGGCAGTACCAGCCTGTGTTGTTGCAGGGAGCTATTCCATCCCAGCTGCCACACTTGATACTTACCTTCACTGGATTTCACAGGGTTTCCATAAGCCCATTTCTCCACTTGCTGAGACACCCTGATTGGCAGACCTAAACCTCCAGTGAATCAACTGCTACCCCAGTGTTTTGGGATTTGTTGGATCAACAGTAACATCTGTATGTCAACATACACTTCACTTTCACATACAAACAGTTACTAGACAGAGAAGATTCTAAAAAATTATAGTGGAGAACAATCAGAAAGATGCAAACAGACTGCCATACATTAACTTGTTAAAGAAATCTGTGGAGCTATGACAAAAGTGTATCAATACCTGGAAGTACACAAGGAAGCAATCAAGTTTTCGTTTGCTGGATCCTCTGTCAAAATATTGCCCGCAGGTATCAAGGATCGTACAGACTAATCTGATTCTGAAAAGATGCTCTGGGGGATCCAGTGGACTAGGACTACCATCAGGGTTCACACCAAACGATGTGAATGAATATAGAGTTCGAAATATTACAGCCGATTCCACCATTCGATAATTGTAAAGCTCCCCCAAAAACTTGGCACTGCTGATCCGCCGCTGGTTAAACTTTGGCTGGTTAACCTTAACAGGAAAGAAAAAAGTCATTTTATCATGTAGACATAATAGAATCTTTGTGAAACTTTTTTTTCCCTTTTAAAAAACAGAAAAGCAGTATAAATGCTTGATAGAATTAACTATAAGATGGTTATATATAACCACATGCATTACACAAAATCAAAATATACTGAAGACAGTTATGAGAGCCAGTCAAGAAATAGCTACTGTAAGTGTTCAAATACATTTAACATGCTCTGTCCAAAATCCATAATTTTTCACTACCCAGAGAATTGTGATTGTAACCTCAGTCAAAACATGGACTAATCTCCAGTGACTTGAAGTTGCATAAATCTGACTACACTGTGCAAGAATAAATTGAGTTCTGTTATGACAGAGGAGGAAAAAAAACCTGTCCTAGGAATCTTTGCAAACTTTTTTTTTTTATTTATAATGAATCTACATATAAAGGAAACAACTGAAAGATGTCTAGAAAAGTCAGAAAAAATACAGAATCTAAGGATTCTTTTCCTTCAACACCATTATTTTATTGCCTTTTTTAATTTATTTTTTACCTCCATTCCTAGTCGAATATCCTCTAGTACTCCATCCACAACATGAATTCCAACATCTTCCTGGTAAAGGACCAACCCTGCTAGGAGGTTGGCTACACAGTGAATACTATTATATTTCACATTCCAGATGTTGATCATGCAGCATATAACGTAATCTTTTACTTCTGCATCCTGCCAAGGCAGCTTGCGCATCTGTCTCAGGACCTAAATCAAATTTTAAGACAAGTTGAACATTTTAGCAGACAAAATATCAATATTTTCACAGTCATCACCTCTTCCACAGTTGGGATGAAATCCCTGTAAGCACCTGAAAAGCAGTATTTGTTCTTTTCTTCAAACACCATCTATAAAGCTTTTCATAGCTGCTACAGATGCAGATGTAACCCAAATGCTGTTCTCTAGCTACTAACCAACCTGTTCCATGATTTCATTGTTCTTACGGTCTGCTCTTGCTATTTGTAAGTAACTGTAGTCTATTATCTCTCACTCTGAATGTAAGATACTTAGCACAAAGACTCTTATTTCATTCTTTGTTCAGCACTTAATGCTTTGGAGAGCATAGGTCCATGACTATGCATTACAAGAAATGAAACTTTAACAACTGAGGATACAAAACAGATCCTTCTTCCTTACAATTGAAAAAAAATGTACCTGTCCCCAAACCCTTCACAACTTAATACCACATCACTTCCAGCAACATTTGTAACAAGATTTTTAAAGGATTTACCTTCTCTGTGGTGACCTTTGAGAGATCTTTGTAGAGAAGCTTACGAATATATTCCTGCAATGGAGGACGTTTTTTCTTCACAGTTTTTTCAGCTGGAGGGGGATTACAGTAGTAGTAGGCATTTTCCACCATTGTAACATAGCGGGCGTCAAGATGCATTGCTTGTTTCTTTCTCATCATTTGTTCCTGGAAACAAATGCAAATGATCAGCTAGAGATATTGTCATTTTCAAGACAAAACCTTTTATATTTAAGTTTGGGACAAAGGAAACATAAAAGGTTGCAAAAAAAAAGTTAAAACATTTGATGAAGAAAGGAAAGAATGCATATATATATGTTTCTGTGATGCTATTTCCATCGTAATTTTTCTTTACAAGCTCTATTTTTATGAAAGATAACCACAAAAAAAGTTACCAAAAAGTTATCTAATGTCAAACTTGAAATTTAAATGCTGCTGTTCATTTAGTTCAATAAGATATTTTGAACAGGGCGGCTTATCTCATTAACCACATCTGATGTAAAGTTGCTGAAATACAGATTTCTTAACACATATTGCATCAACATGAAAGTGCCAAACTATACAGCAATGTGCAACTCCAGAATTATATTCTTATATTCTATATTATTATATTGAGGGTTTCACAGGAATTTTCAATGATTTAGGCAATAACATTTTTCTTATTACATGCTTCATTGTTACTGTTTACCAAAGCAGTGTAGATTGCACAGAAAACAATACCTACCATAAAGGAATGTTTGAAGAAAAAAAATATCATAGAAGTTAAAGCTTACTACATATGTCAACATTAATTACTGTATTTAATTGTCAAGACTGTCCTCATTTTCCTCAATGAACATAATCTTTTTGCCATATTCCATTTTGGATACATACTTCAATATTTATTTGGTGGGTTTTTAAAGGTTTCCTGAATCTAAGAATTCTGTACAAGAACAAGTGGTATTCAAAGCTGCTGATTTTTACAGCTAGAGATGTATATGAGCTTAATTCCATTATGAAACATTTCCATATACATACGTATGCACAGATTTTTTTTTTTTTTTATGTACATCAACTGATATATTCTAAACCACTTCAAGGTAGTTAAACAGGAAAAAAAGCTGCACAGACTTGGACTTCATAATTCAACAGAGGTTGCTTATACAGTAATTCACAGCAAATGTAAGCCAAACTAAGGTGCAAACACTATTTATTGCTGCATACAATTGCTTTATTGGATTGCATGAATTGACATAAAAACAATGTCAAGAATTTAAACCTCCTTTGATGGAGCAGCACAATTTGTCATCTTGCTGAACTTTCTACTGAGCTTGAATAAACTTAAACTTCTTTTACAAGGCAGTGACTCAGTTAAACTGAAACGTAAAGATACTCAAACAGCTCCTTAGCCTTGAGTTTCAGCCAGTAGATCAATGAGGAAGAATAACTTGGGGTAACACAGTAACACAACACATAAGGCAATTTTCCTAGATTGCCTGCATCTGTTGCCTGGGAGGTCTCCATGTGACACAAACCCTAATGCACTTCATTTTTAACCTTTTCCATGACACAAATGGCCTCTCCTTTGATTCTCTGAGTGTTTCTTTCCAAATAGGAAATTCCTGTCAAGTAGTAGCAAATTTACCCATGTTTTGCTAAAGTGCTGCGCATCTACTATCAACTACATAAATTGTTTTACGTGCTGTTTATACTTAGTAGGGAAAAAACAGTTACAACAGAAAGTTCCAAAACCTTACTGTATCATGCTAGTATCATTTTGCAAATCTTTTTGGCCTTTTCTAGATGCATCAGGAGAAAACATGGCAAATGTTATAAGACAGCAAAACCACATTGCACTACAAGCTGAACACTGAAGTGGAGTTAAGTAAAGCATAAGAGAAGACAGCAGATAGGCTTGAAAGGAAGATTTTTTTTTAATAAGAAATAAATCATTTGGGTATTTTCTTGTGTTATAAAGAGTTGTGTTACACTATAAATAAAGGTTTTAATTAAAATGTCTATCCACAAGAGACACTATATATACACACTACCCCACATCTTAAAAATCATAATTTTTTTTTTTTGAGCAATTCTAATTCAAACTCTTAAGCGAGTGGCATTACTCCTATTCTCTATTAAAATTCATCACCATTTTAATGAACTGTGTTTGTCCGTTTTCATTTATGACATCAAGTCAGATAGACATGTGTAACAGTAACAATACTCTCCCTACAGCAACAAAAACCTTGACTCACTTCAGAAGAAAGAAGCTTGAACACTTAAGACTATAGGTATTTGCTAATTAATTTTGGGTTTTCATTTCATTAGGATAAAATGAAATTTTAGCTATAGAACTAAAGCACTACTTTTGAAGATTTTTTTTTCCCTCTTTTTCTTTTAATAAAAAGGGACAGATCAGAAGCAATGTTAAAATGCTCAAGGTAAAACAGTAACAGGGCTTTTATTTTCAAGGCCAGCCACAAAACATCCCTCCATGTTGCAGAATCGTTCCCAAAGGAAAATCCATTGAAAATCAGGTTAATAGTCTCGCTCCTACCCCCAAATAAAAATAAGATTAAACATTTACATAATGAAAAAGATTCTTTTTCAGGGCAACACAGAAAAAGAAGGCACCAAGTAAAACATAACAAGCACTAAAAGCCCAATTCAGAGAAGTATTTCAGCACGACTGACATTTAACCTCTCTGCTTGTTACAAGTCACTGAAAGTGTTCAGCTCTTACCAGCACCATAAGCCCATGATCCAAACTGTAAAACAGTATTTAAGTCAAAATTTCTGTAGTTTCTATAGCACCTTTTACACCTCAATTAGTAGGGATTCAAAACATTTTTGCCATCCTGTCTTTTCCTGGTTCCTCATGCATTAGAGATGGAAATTTACTGGAAACCTTATGAGGCTTTATACTTCTGTTACTGAAGCAGTGATTGCTGATTGCTAGCTGTGTTCTTATACCCCTGGATGTATACTAAATGTGACTTCATTGTGAAGACAAATCACATTTTTATGGTGCATGAAATTTTAAAAAGTCAATTAGGTAAAGAAGCTGTGGTAAAGATAATAAAAATTTTAGAAGTTAGGAAGAATTAATAACTACAAAAATGCCAGCAAAAACTGAAGCGTCTTTTGAAGATAACAGTGCTTTCGTGGAAAAAATACTTGGTTATGGAAAGGAATATATTTAACAATAAAACACAGCAGCTGGCAAATCTTTAGAAAATTGAAGCACTCAAGCTTCCTTTCAAGACACAAAGCACTTTACAACTAAGACTTGCAGTTAATTTGTCCACCTCTTTCCTCTTATGACAGCACCACAGCAATAAATGGTATGACATTCAAAGAGGCTCAGAAAGAAACAGCATTTTTATGGAAAACTGTATTGCAATATACCCAGGTACACAACAATTGCTGCCCTATTAACTCCACAGAACAGGAAGGGAGGCTGCAGATTCAATGGAGACCTATCACATGTAAGCCTGTGCTTTGGTAAGGAAAGATGTGTGTACAGAAGACAGGGATATAGCTCTAGAATGAGATACTGAATGCTTAAACCATTCCCTTCATGGAATCACAGAGTGGCTGAGGTTGGAAGTGACCACTGGAGGTCATCTACTCCAACCCCCTGCTCAAACAGGGTCACCTGGAGCACTTTCCCAGCATCTTGTCCAGGTGGGTTTTGAATCTCTCCAGAGGAGACTCTGCAGCCTCTCTGGGCAGCCTGCGCCAGTGCTCTGTCACTCACCATGAAGATTTTTCTTGATATTTAGATAGAACTTCCTGTGTTTGTGCCCGTTGCCTCTCATACTGTCACTGGGCACCACTGAAAGGAGTCTTGCCCTGTCATCTCGACACCTTGCCTTAAGATATTTATATACATTGGTAAGATTCCCCCTGTCTTCTTCAGTAAAACAGCCTCCCCTCCTAAGAGAGAAGCTCCCAGGCCCCTGATCATCCTCACAGCCCTCTGCAGGACTCTCTCCAGGAGCTGAAGGTCTCTCTTGTGTCCAGTTCTGGGCTTCTTACTACAATGCTCCAGGTGTGGCCTCACTGGGGTGGAAGGGCAGGATCACCTCCCTTTGAAGGTTAGAAGGGAACATTAAAACATCTGATCAGACTTGTAATAAAAAAGTGGTTTAGTAGTTGGCCTGCATCTGCTTAAGCTGCTTCTAATTGAATGCCATTTCCCATTACTAATACCTACCTTTGAAGCATTTCAACCACATTTGCCTCAGTATCTTATCTTGGACAAAACATTTTAAGATCATCTCTCAAGCCAGGAAACGTATTATTCAGGGCTCAAATTCATACAACTGAGATACCCAAAGCTAATCCCCGTTCTTTTTAAATCTTTGCTAGTACTTATCTAGACAAAGATAACATTTCTATTTTTGCTTTAATTACCATCAAACTCTGTTTCTAAAATCCCTTCCTCTAGTCTTTAAAAACTTTTTCTTTAAATTTAGAGCCCCCAATTGTTACTCGAGGCACAGAAACCAGCTGTTTCCACAACTGTCTTCACCTCCAGTTAAAGCATCTTCTCCTGTTCTATTTGTTAATACTATTCCCTCAGATATTATAAAACATGTTATTTGTAGTTCAAGCACAATAGCTTTTTCCTTCAGGAATTTAATCCTTTATTCACATTTTCTTTTAAGTCATGAACGGATTTACAGATCAACCGGAGTTCTTCAGAACACGCTCAGGAAGCTGTTCTCACAGGAGGTGCAATCTGAGCTGAGACAACACTGAACAGGCTATAAAAAACAAAAGATACAAGCCCACAGGACTTACAAAGGCTGATACCACCAAAGCAGACTAGAATATATGTTACACCAGTCCAACCCAATCCTATTCCACAAGGATACAAGATTTCAGAAAGACTGATTTATTTTCCTCTCATACTCAGCCCTGTTTTTATTAAGAGAGTTCAGGAAGTTATCCGCCCCAAGCAGTCAAGATAAAAGTGAATTCCATTTTTCACTTATTTGTACCCAAACCCTGCAACTCACAATGAAGGTTGGTTGCACTCACTGTTAAGGTCAGACCACAACACAACGCCAGAAAAAAAGAATTGGTTTAATTCAGTACATAACAGCCCTTCTGCCCAGAAGACAACAGGTTTTTCTCCTACCAAAAGAACGCTGGTTCTCAAGTGAGATTCTGGTGATCTGAAGAGGAATCTTCCACAGGTTTCCAACAGAGTACATGCCATTTCAATGTGGTGATGAGAGAAGTCTGACAGAAGCATCTGGAATACATTTATATAAAACCACAAATGTTTAACATGCTTTTCAGCTGCAGAAAACAGTAACTTAACTACCAGACTTTAGACTATGGTGGTGTCCCATTCCTTTTTTTATTGTTAAAGAACAATGCATATTAATTTCACTGTTCATATGTCAACAAAACTAAAAAAAAAAAAATCACCTCATTAAAAAAGTATAAGAACAGTCAATAGCCAAATTTTAGGCTCAATTTATCTGAAAAATAAAATGTTTCCTAAGCCTAGCACAAAAAGAAGACTACATTAAAACAAGCATTATCATCTCTTCTTTATCCCTTCCAGCTGCCATATTTACTCTGAAGTTTATGCTGCCAGACTGGAAAGTCACCAAATAATGTTGCATAGACTCACAATACCATCAAAGAATGCCTAATTTTGATACACTGTTTAAGTTAAGCAACTTCTAAAAATTAATGGAGATTTGCATTTTACAGTATTTTATAGATGGTAGAAAAAAATTATGAGTGAGTAAAACTTTTAAGAATTCAGCTTCAATACCTAATGGACTATGAATAGAAGCTATTTCCACGGGAATGTAAGCCTTCAATGACCTTCTGAAAAAAGCCTTTTAATTTTTCTAGAACCTACTTTTAATTTGGGACTTGACATTAAAAAGTAACTTGGAATATTTATTAGCGTACAATTTGAGATGACATTGCCTAGAGATTAATGTTTCCAAAAGGTTTGCTGCCTTGCCACCAAAAGGTTTGCTTTTTCTCCCTTACTCTTTTCTCTGTAAAAACATTAGTTGAAATCAACCTAATGAAAATAAAAGCTCACTTCCAGCTTCACAGCAGAACAGACATAGAAGTAGCGATGTCTATCATTAATTTCAAAAGAAGTTTATTAGCAATTTGGTTCTGTTCAAATGTGGAAGTATATTTTAAAGTCCCACTACCATGACAAAATTAGAATGGTTATTCCAATTTCTAGAATGGCTATAAAAGTGTCCTCACACACAGTAACAACAGACACCAAGGCTTAAAGCATCCTGTGCAGTGAATTAATACAGACCATCATCAGTAGATATCTGAAGTGAAATATGATAGGGATATGTTATCAGTATATACAGTAGTATACAACTACCAAAACCAACCTTTAAGCAGTGGAGAGTATCATTTTTGGAGAACATCTTAAACTTGGTAAGCTCACCAATGAATCTCACAGTTTTATTCTTTGTTTCAATGTTGATCTGGTCCTTTTTTCTTACCTAAAAAAGAAAGAAAAACAAGCATTTGATTTTAGGCTGTCAAAAATACCAGCTTGTTATAAAACAAGCATCCTCAATAAGCATGGGAATTCAGAAGTGTTTGATATTTGTTCAGTTTCTTATGCTCTACCTTCACCTATCCTTAGCCTCTCAGGTTTCCTAAAAGCCTCTCTACCTCTACAACATGCTTTTACGGCAAGTTTCAAATTTCTTACCCTGCCTGCCTGCAACACCCACACAGTTCTTTAACATTCCAGTATTTATAGACAGACAACAATGCCATCTCCTCTGGGCATGGTGAAGTAGTGGTTAGGTATTCTAGATTCTATTGCTTTTTGATTCAGAAAGTAGTCACCATACAAATAAGACCACTAGTATAAACCTCTAAGGAGATACTGAACACTGACAGCTTTTCCAAGTCTGTTTTAACAAAGAACAGACTTCTTTGTTCCTGTTTTTCATTTCGTTGGCTGTTTTTAATTAGATATCCAAAAATTTAATGAAAAGCACAAATTTATCCCTAGTTCTAAAAATAACCATACTGAGCAAGATACAAAATTACACTTCTGCACAACAGAAGTAACTTTTCCTAAGAATAAAAAGAGTTAGCTTCAAGTATTTAAGAATTCAGTGAATAATTCATATATTTTAATGTCAACATTAGGAAAATATTACAATCTGTGCCATAAAACTCAGAAAATGGTGAAAAATTCATAATTGTGCACTGTAACTAGTTCTACTACAAAACCACAACAACCATAGTTAAAGGAACAATGAAAAATACCTTTCATTCCTCACAAATGTATGGTTGGTAAAAACTGCAAAAATTAAAGCTTTAGAATTAAGTGCTATATTACAATAATAACCTCATAATGGGGGCTTGTTAGAATTGGTCAGTTCCCATTCTCCAAGTTACTAATTTAGAGTAAGCTAAAACTTCCAGCTGGAGCACAGCTCCAGATCTTTTCAGTTTAATTGTTACACAGCTCATTTTTATCATTATTTAACACTGGAAATTAAGTATGACACTACAAGCAATGCATATATGTACGGACATTTGATAAGACCAAAAAAATTTTGAATATACGAAAATCTATCATTCAAGAGCAAATCTGTTCAGCTGACAGATAACCACTCTAAATTGAGTCAAACGAACTTCAGAATTAACATCAACACAGTATTAAGAATTTTTTCCCCAAAGGATGATGATTAACATATTAATTGGAAAGCAAAAAACTAAACCAACAAAACATACATGAAATCTGAAATCCCCTTTCAGCATGGAACAAAGATCCTCTGCTACATCAGACATACAGGGATGCAACGTGGCAACCAGCCTTGCATAGAATGGTAGCAAATCCAACCTGCAAACAAAGGTTACAGACAGAGTGAGACGATAAAATAGACAAAGCTTATTTATGTTATAGAGAAAAAAGTGTTTGTCTACAAGTACTGCTACCATTTTACTTGTGGAGAAGGATGAATGTGCATATACTGATGGAATTGCATCCAAGCAACTTTACTGGCTCATGCTTCAGATTGCAGAATTATTTAAAAACAACAATACAAAAGGGTATAATACCACATCCTAACAGAAGACCTCAGAGCTGATTCACTTTCAAAATTACTGCCTTAAGTGAAACGACAAACACCATCTTAACTGTGGAATCTGACATATTGCCCTTAAGAAATTCTAGATATAAGGAATATTCAGATCCCTTTCAATATGCAAAGCGACAAATTCTTACAAAATTCCTTTTGGGGGTGAAAGGGCAAGTAAGAATGTCTCTACTTATAAGGTATGAACTAGTAAATGACTGTAGTTCAGTTATTACATAGAAGAAAGCCCAGTAGATGATATGAAGTAGCAACCCTTCTCTAAAATGCTCAGCTAGCATTCCCACAGATAGCAATATTTCAGAATTTAAGAACTTACTTTCTTTAATCTTTCCTTAATTATATTCCTTCATAACATGTTTCCCCTTAGGGAATTTTGGCATGCAACTTATATTCTCCTAAGTTCATATTTCGTCTGGGATGGGAAGAAACAACCTGGTTGCAAAAATGGGATATGTGCCCTTGATCCTAGTTCACAGCATTGCTATCAATAGTCAGAATATAAGAGCTGCTTCACATCTCTCTGTAGGTACCACTGCTACACACAGAGAAACCAAATGCACAAGTCTTGTACTTTCTTCACCTTATTTTCAGAGCATAAGTTAACACTGTAAATAGGAGATGAACTCTAGAACATGCCTTCTTTTATATAAGTGGAAACAACTTTGCATATTTAAAGTGAGAAATTGTAAAGAAAAAATGGATTTTGAGTTTATACTTTATGACACATTAAGGTTTTATTTATTGCTAGGAAAAGAAAAAACACTGCCAAGAAAATCTAAAAGCACAAGCAATATGTAGAGCTTGCCCTGTAACAAAGTGGAACTGGATTCCAGAATAGCATCAGGACAAAAGCCCAAAGCCAAACCATACACAAAGGAGAAGCAAAGCAATGCCACTGGAGCACACTTCTCAGATGTTTAACATCCACAAACAGAAATAGGGATAATTACATATCTAAGTTGTGGAACAGAAGCATTATCTTTGCATTTTTCATGTAGCACGTTCTAAGTGACCTCCTGACAATGCATAAAACCCCTGGTGAAACATTACAGGTATCCCAGTTACCCATTTAACAGTTTTATGCCCCTGTTAATCAATAACTGTACCAGTATTTACATTTGTCGAGCTTGTTGGAACACATAGTCAAGGATGACTAGCCACAGCAAATTACTACTGCTTTTAAGCATTTAGTCATTAACTCACAGAGAAGTGAAAGTCTTGTTACTTCATAGACATGTACGAGCTAAATTAAGAGGACTCTGGCTCATTTGCGGGAGTGTATTTTGACTGAGGGGATTTCTGTGACATCTTTTAAAAAAAAAAAAAAAAAAAAAAAAAAAAAAAAAAAAGTAGAAGAAAGTTTTGCTTTCATCTGAGCAAATACCTGCCTGCTGAGAGCTAATAACTTCACCTCTGTAAACTGAACATACCTGAGGGAAAATTAAGCCTTACAGTGCATTGTTGTTGTTCCATCACACAACACAAAAGGTTTCTTCATGGTGAAGAATACTGAGACTGGGTATTTCTAAATAGGTGAAATATAATAAGGAAAAGCCTTGGGTCAACTACTGCGAAACTGGCTATCAGATATTGAATCTGTTCACTTGCTCATTCAGGAGACAAAAAAAAGTCTGTGTTCAGAAGCGAAGAGACTGCAATATCAGTGGCACCACCTACTGGTACCTGTATTTAGGTAACCTGTTTTCTGCAAAAGCATTTCTTTTTCTTGAGGAAGAGGCAAAGAAACATCAAGAAAACAACCAAAACCAAAAACCACCACCAAGACCACAAAACCCACAAACAGTATCGCTTTCTCTTCTTGTTCTTCCACGTTACGAAGCGAGATCTAGCATCAGGAACGAGTTGCACCCTATGAACTAACATGAGAAACTGCTACTTATGACAGTTTTCATTTTCACTCTTATCTCAACTGAAATACAGCGAGCTCTGGCCCATGGGGCCACATGAAATCAATGAAATAGCTAAGACGTCATCTTTTTTTGTAGAATTTCAAATGTGAATTTACGAACAAAATAAAGACTTCATTAAATTAAAGCCTGTAATTGCAATCTCTCTAGAACTGATGCCTCCAAAGTTTTACTAAGAAGGGTAAAAGCGACATTTTGTACATATTGATAATTGAGATTCTACTACAAAGCTTAAAGAACGAAGCAACAGTGCATGGCAGAACTCCTGCCTCGTAAGCACAATCATAACACAGCTAAATGAGATGTACTTGTGTGTCTTGAACAGCTACAAACTGCCTCCTGCACTACTCAGTGGGAAGAATGTGATGCTATAGGTATTTTCACGCTATCAAATGAGCACTTTTTGATTTTGTTTTTTAGCCTTGGCATAAATTCTTTATCTCAAGCAAATCTCTCAATTTTATCCTCAAATGAAAAAGGCCACTGAAAGATTGTAAAGTCAAAGTTCAGTTGAACAAAAGAGGCCTTGTTAACAAAGGTTCTCAGGATAGGAAGATTCAAAGTTAAACATAAAGGAGGTTTACATATTTGAGTTAAAATGCTCATGAAGCAGTTAGCTTCTGAATTAAGAATAGCTAGTGTATAATAGCTGCAGTATACAAACAATTATGTATGGCCGTCTAGGAAAAGAATTCAGATGGATAGCAAAGAACTACACACAAATCCCCTAAAGCTGCAAACAGTATGGTCAAATCATTATACTGTCACTTTAGTACAAGCCATATAGTCCTAAATTACAATATTAATATTTAGTGAAAAATCAATCCTTCAATACTGATCCGATAGACACTTCTATACTAGCATTGAAAAAAAAAAATCTAAAAAAGGCTTTTTGTTCTGTTGGTTTAAGAGGCTCAAGTTACATCTGAAAGTTAAAGTGTGATCCATTCATAAGCATTCAACAAAGCAGTGTAATAAGGGTGTATTCTGACACTAATCTACAGGTAGTTGAGGAAAAATTACCTTTCTTTGCCAAACTAAGTTTACTGTCTTGAAGAACCCTGCATTTATCCCAACCTCCCCAAGCAATGAGGAGCAAGAAAGCTCCCTAGCAGAACTACATACTTAAACTTTCAAGAAGTATCTGCACTACTCCTCAAACATTCCCCCGCCAAAGTTTTATAATTTCTTGATACAATTATCATGTCTGCATATTTCCTAAAACTACAATCTCTTAAGGGAACAAAGAGAAGTTACTGTACTCTTAAATATCTTATTATGGCTGCCAACATAATTGCCAGGTTTACACTATATTATTTAATGTGCTTGTAGACTAAACACATTTGGAAAAAACACTGCTTTATCCATATTCTACAAGGACACTGTTCCTCTGAAACTTTTTTAAAAAATCATCAAGAATTTAACTGCAGCAAGCTTTCTGACACTGCTGCTCCAACGTTATCCTGGAGGCAAGTTACAGAAACTCCTGGAATTAGTAAAAACTACTATGCAACAAGAGAAGAGATGTCAGCACGGTTCAGTGAAGAGATACACAAAGCCAGACTGTTAATACAAACCTTTGAAGCATTATTACTTATTTTTTCTAAACCAATTTGTAGCATTTCACAGTAACCTGTACTGTATGCTATTAAGACAAACCCAGAGTTTTTTCACAAGGATTACAAACATTGATTTCAGGATAGAAAGCAGAACTGTTCCTTTATTGTGCACAATAATAAAGCTAATATTAGGGTCAATTGCCCTTTAAAATTGCCTGCATTTATGAGGCAGTTCAGCTGGTATTTTCACAGCAACTGTTTGTGGTTCAAAACAAAAAACTCAGTCACCACTCCATTCCTCCTGTTTAGTAGCCCAGAGATGGGCATCGCTAATGCAGGCAAAAGAACAGGGAGATGCATACAACTGGCCTGATCTTACAATGGGAGGCTGGAGTATTTATTTACTCATGGTATTCCTGCAGAGGTTCTTGGAGTACGCAGCAGAAAGAGGTATTAAAAGATAAGAAATTCATGTAAAATATTAATATTAATGTTTACAATTTAAGAACAACAGCAAGAAGATCATCTGACCCAGTTGTTTCAGTATTAGTCCCAGCTATTTAAGAACAAAACTGTCAAGAACATAACAGCTCCTTAAGCTAACTATGCCACATTTAATAATCTACTGAGTTGCTACAATTCTTTATTTTTTATTTTTAATAATTACTGCCCAAATAAATTTGGGGGATAACAGAGCAACCACTAGTAAGACAATGAATGAACACTCAGTATGTTTTTGCCCCACGGTGTTAAAAGGGAATGGAATAAAAGTAGTGTGAAATATAACAGGAAATCCAAGATGATGATGAAACATTTGGAACTAAAGGCAGCATCAAAACAACCTCTGTAGAGAAACAGGACAAGGTGGAGCAAGAAAAGCGACTCCTCCATAATTGCACTTACGTAAGCTGCATCTATTTAAGGTAGAAGTTAAAAGTAGAGAAATATTATTCTAATGAATTTAACGATTTTATCTCAATGTTTGCAGTAATTTCTGTAAGTAAGGATCTTCCTGCAAGTGCCTATCTTATCCAAAGAGACATTCAAGAAAAAATGCCAAAATTCTTCATAGATAAATCTACATGGAGGGAAAAGGTCATTCACAAACTGTTTTGTTTGGTTCCTCTAAGCTGGCCGACTTCAAACCAAGTCTGTTCCAGAAGTTAAAAGGCTATAATGGTTATGTATTATACCAGAATTAACAAATCACAAGAAATCTTCCTTCCTAAACTACTTTGTGTATTTTTATATAAGAGCCTGTCAATAATTAGAGCACAAGTTCTCCAACACATCCTCCTCCTTTTGGTAAGTTTCACTGTTACTTGCATGGTTAGAAAAAAAAAAAGTCATGAGAAGAACCACTATAAATGCACAAGCACCAAACAAGAGAAGCTATGTAAAAAATTTCTATAATGCTATGGCAAAATATTTTGGTGAATTGTTTGATTATTAATAATAAATATTTCTTTTGTGCTCTAGCATAAAAATCACTCCAGAAGTGCACATCAGGAGTAAACACAGCCAAAAAGTGACTTGAATGTGCGATGGCCTTCATTAATTTAGACAGTTTAAAAAAAAAAAAATATGTTAAGTAACTAAAGGGTGGATCCAGATTTCTTTCCTCCAGTTCTTACCTTTGCCTAGGAACTATGAAAAGGGCTCGCACTAGTTTTCTTCGGTTGGCTTTTGTATTCATATTCATGCAGAAATCCATGGCTGCCTATAAAGAGAAAAGTCAAAATAATACTTCACCTTTAAATAACGGGGTGGTCTTTTTTTTTTTTTTTTTTTTTTAAATATATATATAATTTATATATATAAAAATAATCACACAACATAACATGCTTTTTTGTTTACAGAACCATGCTTGTTACTTGCAACTGTTTTAAAAACAAAGATAAACAAAAAATCTCCATTTTTGTCTTGAACAGACAGTTGGAAAACACGTATATTTACAAGAATACAGACCAATTCTTCAGATCAACACAAAGAAGAAAGAGCTTTAGACAGAAGAGGAATAATTTGTCAGGGAGTAAAAGGAAGGAAAAAAACAAGACAGGTCTACTTCTTTTGGAGCAAATATAAGAGAATGGGCAGATGAAACCTCCATTTTTATATTTATATTTATAATTTATATTTAGGCAACAGTTTACTAAATGGGAGAAAAATATTTCCACCAGGTTAAAAGTGAATTCAACTACTGATAAATTCCAAGGCTTCAGTTTTTATTACCGATCAATCTGATGTATCAATATATGATTTTAAGAGAAGAAAAAAATGAAAACTATGACTATACCTTGTCTATGAGGTCTCTGTTGACACAGTTCGGAAGCTGCTGAAGAAAAGCATCTACTATAAGTTTTAAGTGAGATCCAGTGCTGGCTTCTTCATCTTCTTGTTCTAACAGAGTGAAATAAACAAGCAGGACATATTTTTAAGCTACAAAATACAGCGATTTACTATCACATTCTCCAAGCACACTACATTTGTAATGGTCAATTGTTAAATATTTAACTACCGATTCCAAAAAATTAGATAAAGATGAACACAAAAATTAATTTTTAATGACCAAAATATAAATCCATTGACTGATACACTGATTGTTTATGCCAACAACTGTCCAAAAGATCACCTTTAAAACTTATCTTCCTATTGATGAATTCATAATAAATCAAGAGTTCCCTACCTCCTAATTTATACTGCTGGGAACAACAACAAGTACATATTCCTAGAAAACTAGGTAATTTTCTTGGGCAATAAAATGAAGACCATAAGAAGGCCTGGATGTGGGGCAAAACAGCACAGCAAAACCTTAGTGCAATCATGGATTCTACTTTTTATGCGTGTTTCCCTGAATGAGAAACTGATTTATTTTTTTTGTTGTCGTTGAGCAAGGAACAAACATTAAGGCCATTTGAGGCTGCAAAAGCTAGAGCAGGCCAACTTTATTCCTTCACCTGTACAGAAACGAGAGTACAGAACCACAAAGTGACAAAGATAGAGGTTTGATCTTGTAGCAGTTGCAAGGCAAGCGACAACTTGTTTTTCAAGCAAATGGCTCAGTGTGTTTTGCAACAGGAAGCAGTGACAGTGATCTGTATCTACTAACTAAGTCAAGTAGAAGAACACAGGACAACTCTACCACTGAAATTCAGGTTTTGTGACACCAACTATAAAGATCTCAACAGATGAATCCCCTAGAGACACCCCCTAATTGCAGAAAAGTGGTATGCTTCAAAAAAAAAAATCCTGATTTTTTTTTTTTTTTTTTTTTTTTTTTTACTGAAGTCCTAAAGAAGAGTCTAGTTTGCTCTTTAGCACAACATGAGCCAGAACAAAGCTGGAACAAACCCTTGAAAGGACCCTTCCTTGGGCAAAAGAACACCGCTTTCTGAGAAAGGGAACAGGCCAATTTGTTTCCTTTCAGTTCAAGGACTTGCAGCAACAAACAGGAGTGCCCAGGAGATACTTGAAAGGAAAACACAGACAAACTTCAAAAAGCAGGGTATGGGTGGGGGGGAGAAATTGCATCCAAAAAACACCCTACAAAATACCCAATAAAAAGTTCTTTATCTTACTGTGTAGTCTGTAAAGACAAACTAGCAAAGACTGAAGCTCCTTTTTCAAGGTACTGAAAGGCAAAGAGAAAACTAAGATGCTGCACTGTGAGATGGTTTTTCTCGGTTTTGGAAATGGATAGGAATTGAGCTTAGGTAGACAAAAAAAAATGAGAATTGTTCCAAGGAACATTTTCAGCTACCCTGTCTTAAACATGCTACAGATCAAAGCAGCTGCCATTGTCTCTTCTCTTCCATGGACAATCAGAAGTTGCAAGAACAAGAGAAGGGCTCATTAAGAAAGGAGGGGAAAAAAAAGAAAAAAATGAAGATTTTCCAGATGCTCAGACAAAAGAGGTCTCTGAAGTTTCAGTATTTAATGGAACTCTGACTCTCATGACAGAGTTCACTAAGATGAATGCAGGAGAGCTCTTGATCCAGACAGATTTTACTAGCAATTTTTTTTTTTTTTTTGAAGATAGATGTTTTTCCTTCTAGATATTTACAGCTATACCTTCCTGTCTCCTTTGAATGGTCCTATCTTACCCTTCTCCCACTACTGCTGTTTGTTGCCTCGTTTCACTTTTCTGTTCAAACTGACTCTGTGCTCTTGAAAAGTGACTTGGATAGGTGAGGACTTCTATTTTATTTTAAGATAATATTTCAGAAGGCCCTAATACCACATTCAATTTCAACATTTCTCAAATATCTATTCCTTCACTAGCTTCCCCCCCAACTGTAGAATCTACAGATGTTCTCCCATCATATTTCTGCATTTCTTTCTCATTGCAGTACCTGCTTACGTTCTAAGTGGAAAGGATTTTTTGTAGTACCTTAAGTATGACTTAAGACTGAAATAATATTAATCAAGAATTTGACAGCGATAGGAAAAGGTCAGGGCTTCCTTCTTTAGGGCAAACAACTATTCTAAGTATGCAATTAATGAAAAAATGAGTTCTGCTCGTTTCTCACTTTGATCCTATGAGTTCCGGTCTCTCATTACCACATTTTAAGATTGTGCATAGAATGTAGTCTCACAAGTCATCCAGTTCCACAAGGTGTTTTAATGAGTGTGTGTATATACATTGCTTTAATTCCTGCTCTTCCAATAGGAGTTTTCCCAGCTCTCTTAACAGTGTAGCAAGTAACAGGGTTGAGAATTAGCACTCACCTTTCTACATGTTCTCTCTGTTGCTGACTAACCTTACAAAAACTGAGGCTAGATTGTATGTATTAACACCAGAGTGCCCCTGCTCCCAATACACTTGATGGTTTCCACCCAGGCCATTCCTCACTTAACATCTTTGTCTCCATTCACACATCTTCATTTTTTCCCCATTTTCTCTTCTCTTTTAAGAACAACCTCAAAACTCACTTCTTTCAGCTTGTTTTCCGTCACTACTGTCAGCTCCGGTGCTATCTGCTCCCTCTCTCTTGCCTGAGCATATTGAAAATAAGAAAATTAAGATTCACTCAAAGTTAACACAATAGAGAAACAAAATTCATTACCTGAATTCCTGGTAAACAATCCTCTTCAACTAGCAACATCAACTTCCCTCTTACATGTCATTATCTTAAATTTAGCTGACAATAGACCCCAACTTCAGGAAAGAAGTGCAGAAATAAGCATAGAAATGCTGTGAAGGATGCTAGACCAGGACAAATTTGCTTAGAAAATGCACGCTTTGGAAAAACACCTCATCTCCCTCGTATTTGGGCATGGAAGAAAAGACTGAAGAGAAGCTAGCCACCAGAAGGAAATGCAGAAGTAACAAAAGACACACAGTATCAACTGACTGGACTGTCTACCTTATTTAACCTATTTTCCTTCATTTTTTCCCCTCTAATTTAGCTTATTGCCTCTAGCAATGAAACCCACACTCAAAGATTATCACTTCAGCCAAGAACACTTATTTTTAATAGTGTCATAATAGAATGGTTTCATTCTTTGCTGGCTTTCCACAAAATATTACTAACTTACTCAAACACAGATGCACAAAATATGAAAATGTAGAGCTATATTTTGTAGCTGAAGGACACCTGGTTTTCCTTAATGTCAAACTTCAGTAAATGTTACTCAGGAGAGATGGAAAAAAAATCTACTTACTCACTAAATAGAAACATCAGAGCTTGAAACATCTAAGTTCAGATTTCTCTCAATTCTGTATATCTGGTGCTACCTACTAAGAGCATCAGAATGCCACAAAAAAAAAAAAAAATCACTGCTTCTTTACATGTTTTGAGTAACAATATATGCTGCTAACTTTTCAGCCCAGTTTTCTAGCAGAAAAAGGATTCAGTGGTCACATTTTCCTTTCCATCATAAACCTCTGAAGCCACTTGTCAGTAACTGAAATTTGACAAAGGTACAGGATTTGCAAGGAAGCTTATTTTCCATGTTTCATGAAAGAAAACTAATGAGCAAAGACAATCACAAAGCAGCAGTTCTCCACTAAGAAAGAGCCTACATTGTGAGCCAAATGACCTTACTTTCACATGGAAGAAAGTAAAAGACTTTCTTTCTGTTTAATGATAAAAATAACTTTCGTTCTAAGACATTTTAGATTAACCTTTCAGATGAGAGTATGCTTAATGCTCAATCAACTGCTTCTTTAAAAACAGGAACTAGTACTGACGGTTAATACTTCTAATGTGACAAAACGTGTCAGCTTTCTTGTTACAATCAACAGCATCATCAGTCCCTTCAGTGACACTGTACATACCCAAACCAGCACCGCACCCTCTGGGAACTATTCAAAGACTGCATCTTCTATTTCTGCCCCCACTTCCTGCTTTTCCCTCCCACACTTCTAGCATCTCGCTCTCGCATACTTGGCTTTGTCTTTACATTTGAGGTAGTCTTTATCCTCCTGTCAAGACTTCCTTCAAAAATGACAAGATGGAAACATCCACATTCCTTTGTATCTCCACTGACTCAGTATTTTTGAGCTACCTAGCAGGCTACAACCAATCCTGAACGAACTGCTTCCAGGAACACTGAACTGATTCCAAGAGACCCATCTGTGTATTTCCTGTTAGAAAGCTGGAACCAAGGCTCCTCACTGTTTTGAGATCCTTGACCAGATCATAACTCACTAAAGGTGAAAGTCCTGCAGCTTATTACAAACTTAGTATCTTAACCAGTTTAATAAGCTGATCGTGTGACTACTCAGAGGAGCAGAACAGAAGAGAAATTGATTCCAAAGAAGAGGATATGGCTTAGGAAAACACTAAGAAAGTATTATACAGAATTACGCTGACCATTCTTCTCTCAGAAGGAGTTTGAAACAGTCCAGCTCTAGAGCTGCTTTATCTCATTTCTTTGAGCTTGTGAGGCTTTATAGACGAGTCAGGAAACAACAAAATACCTAAACCAATTCTTTTTACCTTGTTCATCAAGAAGCTTTTTTGTAAGATCTTCCGCCTCATCGCCACAGTCTAATTCCAGGGGATCATCGTTAATATCCAAATTCTCCAGCTCCAATTCCAAATCCTCACTCCCAGGTGCATCCTTATTATCTTTGGCATCTTTGGAATCTGTTTAGAAGTAGAAATAATAAATGTTTAGATACACGCAGACATGGTTAGAATACAGTTAGCCTCATGTTGGTAAATCTACGTTTCTTTAGTGCTGCCTTCCTTACCCCATTTCCTTTTAAAAAGACTACAAAATTCTTGAGCCTATGACATCTCATCTGCTAGGTCTCAGTGCTTTGGCATCCTTCATCTGGCTTTACCTGCATGCTTGAAAACTGCAATTATTTATCCAGAGTGGGGTCTAATAAAAACTGCCAGCAGTTTTACTGCTTTTATATGTTCTGAACTATACCTGAATGCATGTGGACGACACATGCATTCAAACACAGCAAGATACTTAGAAACGTAGCCATCTAAATAAAAAAATTTTTGAAAAAGGTGAAACCATCACATGGAAAATACAAGCAAAACAATCTTGCATGCTGGCAAGGTCAGATAGAAAGACGGTATTCATTCACTGGGTTTTCAGAGGATACAGTGCAAACATTATTCAAAAAGAGACAGGTACAGACTAACTTAGAGTTTGCACTGCATATTCCTCATACCACACCTGATAACAAAATTGACAAAGTAAGGTAAGAGAGAAAGTGCTTCTCTCCTTATGCTTTTCAACAAAAAGTAACCTAAAAATGAACACAAAAATCAGAACCGCAAGAAAATACTGAAAAGTGGATGTAGATCAACTGAAAAGTGGATGTAGATCAACTAATCTTACAATCATTATTCCTGCAGGGGAGAGTGGGGAAGGTGAGGGAAATCTGTGAATCTCTAGAAGATTCAGGAAGGAATAGCTATTATTTTTCTTGGACAATAAACTAGTCCAATCTTTTTCCAAAAGACTGTCTCCAACATTTTGCAATCCTTTCAGGCCTCCTTCAGGCATCACTTGCAGATCATGCTTCATAAGAAGTATTTTTTTTAATGTTATTTACCTTGAAAATCTTTTCAAACAAAACCATGACAGATGTGAAATAACAAAGGTGATACAAAAATAGCAGACTCAAAGCAGGCAACCTATTTCAAGTCACAGACTTAATTCACTTTTGAATAGGCCTCAGGAGGTCTCTAGTTCAATCCTCTACTCACAGTTGGTTTGAATACTGTGTTCAACCAATTGCTCAGGGATTTTTTTTCTAGGTGTTTTGAAAATCTCTTGAAACAGATTCCTGTCTTCCTGGGCAACCCACTCCAACTCTTTACCCTCACATGGAACTTTTAGAAAGCAGAAATTCCAAAGACACTTGTGAGCTGGAAAGCTGAAATTCCACCCCTACTCACGGACCTACCATACATGTATCAGAAAACTACATAGCCTGTGTCTTTGTTTACTTCCTCAATGCCAAAGCAGTGCTCTTATCTAAACGTGCATCTTCTATTATGCTTTGAGCCAGTGATCACAAATATCGCTTTTATCCCATTATAAATGAAATTCATCAATGCCTGGCTGAGACCCTAGGGTCTCATCAGAAGTGAAGAATCATCCAGTCCTTTTAATACAACTTAATAATGTGACTGCCATCATTAACAATTTAGTGTTCACTTTGTTCTTTCACTAACATTTTTCAAAGGTGGTAAACGTTCAGATTTCACACAGAGTTAATATTTACTCACGTTGGTTAATCACCAATTCTTTAAAACCTATAATTCCATTAATTTTAAATTATATTTACTTTTTTGTCCTTACATTCAACTTGGATAATACCTATCCCACATAGCCACTTCCCTAAAAATTCATCCAAACTGGTGGAATGTCCCAGTGACCACAAATTTCATTACAGACTAATTACTTGCATCTATTTGGCTCCTCTGTTAGATGTGATAAAACATATTCTGTAGTAAAGTATTCTACCTCTTGATTCGTCCTTGCTGGAATCCTTGCTCTGGGAACATTTTTCATTATCTTTAAACAAGATTGCAGGCACAAAAGCCTTCAAGTCGATGAGGTTCTCATAGAAGTTTCTAGCATCTTCATCTTCCCAAATACCCCCTTCCAGGTCATATTCTCCAGGCTTTCCTGGTGTGAAAATGTCAATACCAGGTCCATGTTCTGCAGAAACGTGAAACCATAATAATGTTATTTATGCAATCTTCTCACCTTAGCACAGGAGACACCTTTAAAGATTAAAAATACTTTTAGAAACATGAGAACCTGTTACTGCCATTATTTTCTCTTTAATACAGCAATGTGTACTTTAAGGTGCTTTTAATAACCCAATTTGAATATATCAATAAGCTATCTTCAATTCTTAAATTGGGTATTGACAGAAAAAAACAAAAGGCAATACCTGAGTAAAAGCTAAATGAAGTACAGACAATAGACACATTAAGTGGTATCAGAAAGGACAGTTAATAGACTTCAAGCAAATTAAGAAGATAATTGCTCTGAGCATGATGAACTGTACCCAACTGTATTCAAAGAACAAAGTTTAAAAAGCTTGCTTTTAAAGTTAAAGGCGTTCAAGAAATACAGCTTTTTAAAGCTCAAGATCACTTTGAGTGATCTCAAACAAACGTTACACTTATGATATCAACATCATCTCTTAATCTAAAACTTGAAATTCATTAAGGTGTTGAATAACTTTGTAAATTAAACACTGTTTTCAGGAGGTCAGAGCCACCTAGTGACTTACCTGGCATAACACTATGTTCCTGCTCATAACATCATTGCACAAAATATACTCCAAATTCATTTTAGAAAAATATTGGATTATAAAACTAATATACCATAATTTAAATATTTTAAAAAGTATATTAAGTGGAACAATTTTGATTTTCCATTTATTCCTGTATTACCTGAAACAATCTAGAGAAGTTACTGTGACTATACAGCATATATAGTCGTCACAGTTGCATGTTACTTTAATAAAAAAACAGTCTTTCTTTCTTTCTATCCATAAGGGGGAAAACCTAAATTAAAATAAATGAAGGGGAAGAACACATCAGTAAAAGGATTTTGTTAGCTTTCCCACCACATCCAAGCCAGGTCCAGCATTTTGTTTACTTGCTGTAAAAGATGGCCTACCCTCAGGAGTTGGTTTATCTTGAGGAAGGTCAGGCATATTCTCATCCAGAATATCAGCTAGAGACTGAGAATTGGCCAACAGCTTCTGATATGACATTGCAAACTCCTCATACTGCTTGTGCCGATCTTCACTCAGTTCTCCTTTGGAGTGCAGGATGCGCCTACAAAGACCAAACTTACAGTAAGACAACCTTTTTTCTTAAAATCTACTCAAGCTATGCTGAACCTCTACCAATTTCTCTACTACACAAAGCTAACCTTCCTTCTGCGAGAACTGTGCATAGCCCAGATTTGACTGCCGTAGCAAAAATTTGGTCAACGCTGTTTTTTCCCCCCAAACTATACTGAATTATTGAGTTCAATATAATTGAGCATAGCACAGTCACAGAAGTTCTGCCTTCAGGTAGCCTTTTCTTTGGATACTGATGAAAATTTTTTTTTTTTTTTTTTTAAATATGATTGTGCTGTAAGAGTACTACACGAGCGCATAGTGCTGGAAAGTAAAGCATTTGACTAACAAAAAAGCTGGATAAATGTTGCTTTACATCTGTAACAATACGATTCCTTTCTGTTCAAATAAGGAAGTGGGGGATCATCAGGAAGAGGCTCAAAACAGTTGTACATGAAAGCAAGCCCATAAGTTTCTCCAACAAGCCAAGTTATTTCAAAGCTATCAGTCCAAATTAAGATCTGCTTTATCACTTTTCTTTGATTTCTTTCCTAAGAAGTGCCCATACTAATCTCAAACTCTCAAATTTCAAATTGAAATCTGTTTTCAAAAGCAACTTCTGTTAGAAAGAGCATAAGCACTATTACTCAACACTTTATGCCTGCTTTAAAAATGGTCTCATTTGTTTTTAAAGAGTAGAGAGTATGGTTCAAAACTATTTTTATTTTTTTTTTTAATAAAAGAGCATTATGTGCAAGCATTTTCTTTTGTCTGCCTCTTTCTACAGCAGGTGGGTAGCGCATAAAATAAAACAAGTTCTCCTAAAATTCCAAATAGTGTGCAGCAACCATACTTTAAGACAGTCTCAAAGGTCATCTGCAGCTTTCTGAAACTAACAATTGTTTGTTTTCAATTAAGGAAACCGCAATTATTAAACATTCCTTAATACTTGACTTACAAACACCACCCAAAAGGCATTTGCCAATCTTAACATCTTACAAAATTCACCAAATCCACCTGACAAAAGGCAAGTCTTTGCCTCAACTTAAAAGGATTCCTTTTTATTCCCTGTTGCATTCGGTTGCTCTGCTTCACTTCAACTGCTGAACTGAGGACATGGAAGTAACCTAAGTTTATCTATTATGTTGGAAAACACCAAAATCTGAATTCAATTTAACCAACTTTTATGGAGTAGCACAGCTTTTCTCCACATGTAAGTTCTTGTATTTTCTCATTTAATTTCTAACACAAAAGTCCTTAGAACATTTTTCCTTCAAGTTCCTTGGAAACTCAGGGACTATAAAGCAACTTTGATAAGCATCAGTAAGTTACTGTTCATTTTATGTAACTTATTAAAAACAGCCAAAAAGCACACTGAGTAACAGGCTACTGGAGTTACAAATTTCTAAAGTCAATTTCAAGAAGAAATACAAATAACAAGCCTCTTACACAGTAGCATCCCTAGAGAAGCTAGGAATTCCAAATACCATAGATTTTAAGCAAGAAATCTTAAGAACTTTCAAGAGTTTGAACCAAAAATACAGAACAAGGCAATCTCTGCTAGCACAAAGCTTGCCCCAGAAGGCCGATGACTACATTAGCATCAGCCTTTTATTAAGCAATAAATAACATTACAGAATTTTCACAGAATCACAGAATTTTCTAGGTTGGAAGAGACCTCAAGGTCATCGAGTCCAACCTCCAACCTAACTCTAACAGCCCTCCACTAAACCATATCCCTAAGCTCCAAACCATATCCCTAAGCATTCTTACCAACAGACCCAAACATTTTATACCATAAAAATTGTCTAACAGTCTAAGCAATGCAAATTCAGGGATATCCATCCTGGGGTTTTTAGTAGCAGGTTAAGAGTAAACAAAAGTCATCTTAGTTAACAGCACATTCATAGTGTGAGCAAGAAAATCCCTTGTGCCCCTTGGAACTGTAACCTAACACAGATGTCTTGCTAAAAAACGAGAAGCAGTAACAGCAGAAGTAGTTCTATCTCTTGTCCCTCCTACAAAGGCACACCTCTATAATGTAGATTACCTGCTTCTGTAAAGGAGAACAGGAAAAAAAAATATCAAGTTAAAATTAACATGGACAATTTCTGAAGCGCAGCAGTTCAGTTTGGATTAAGAAAGTGTGTTAAGTGCCAATATGTAACCTTTCCATGGAGATGGCTATCTATTAGGTATATTTTAAATTTAAGTATTTTTATATAAAAATATCATTATATATAATATATATATTATATATTAAATATTTATATATATATAAAAACAATAGCCTCCTAAACATGAACACTGAAACCCTGTGCTATTATAAAAACAGCATAGCACTGTAACAACAGTAAAACTGCAGTCTGGTTTCCCACTCAAACGTTAACAAATTCAAGCTAAAGCCTATCAATTGATCTTTAAAAAGCACAATTCATTTTTGCATCCAATCAGTATTACAGCAGAAGGTACTTTATCTATGTCTCCTTAGAATTTTGCAAAGTACCATGAGGATCGTTCATCAGTCTTCTGTCTAGGTTAAGCATGTTTTAAGAAGTTTCTTCCATGCCTAACAACCACTTGTGAGAACTCCCACTAGAACTGGGCAAATCAAGCCGGCTCCTTCCTTCACAGATACAGCCTGCACGGACTTTGCCGTGCTCTTAGCTCTGAAACCAGACAACTGTCAGGCTCTACCAAAGCACACTTCAAAGCAGTTTTCCTAACTACCCATTCAAAGAAACCTTTATGGTTATATATTAAAGCATTATTGCTTTAATATATTAATATATAATATTAATTTTAACTAAGTGATGCATCAGACACAGGGTAGAATATTAATTCCCAATTAACTCAACGAGGTTGCACAGCTTGAATTATTTCACAGTGGCAGTTCCCCTCCTGATAGGTGGATTCAGGAGATGCTTACCTGACAACACAGCATAACCTAAACCTACAACTGGCTGCTGGGCACAAGAGGGAACAGCTCGCTCCCGTTTCACTTCACCAGCTCTGGGTTAACAGTTGCTAAAAGCTGTTGTTGGCAGCAAAGTGGATCAGGTTTCCAATACACAGAGGGCTGTTTTTTCCAATAGGATTATTGCCTCTTTAAAAAACACAATCATTTTTCAAAAATCCAATTTATGAAGATCTCTATAGCATTTCCAGGCTTCTTACCAGCCAAATTTCTGTCTTTGACCTCAAGCCTTACAAATCCATAGCACACAACTGCCAAGTGCATGTTATACACAACATAAGGGAATAAAATTCAGCAGGAAAGCTTTTTTCCATGTCTCATTTCTTAAAACTTATTCCCCAACTTTTTTTTCAAGCAGCTAAAATAAACGTTTAAAACTTCAGGGAGAAAGAAATAATTTTCACCCAGTGTTAAATGATACTTCTTCGCATTCTTTCACCAAAGCAAAGTTTTGCACCTAAGTTTGTAGGGTAATTCAAAGTGGAAGGCACACGAAGAAGCCACCAGCTGAATCTCCTGTTCAAGGCAGGATCAATGAGGAGATCACACCAGCCTGCTCAGGGCTCCTCTCTTATTTCTTAACATCTTTCAACATTTTTTCCCCTACTTAAATTCCTTTCATAAAGCCTCTGCAATGCTCATTCATTCACCCTAACCAGAACCAACGTGACCTGAACCAATTATAGCTGTGAAAGTACAAAAGTTTATACTGATTATATTAAAAATAACAACGGCTGAGTCAATAATATCTTTATAACAAGGAACTTGGAGAAATAATGCTAGCTCAAAAGTCAGTTTATGCTCCCATGAAATACAACACTGAGCTGTTACCGGACAGGACTGCAGCACAACACCTATCAGCACAGCGGGAAGAAGTTCAATGCTCTGATTTGGGAATGTTTGAGCATATTCTAAATGTACGTTTGGCTCTGTGCTGATGATCAGCATTTTAACTGAAACTTGTGTCTGCACAGGTTTCATTTCTTTCTACCTGGAATGCTCCCAGAAGGATGTAGCTACTACCAGGTTCAAAGACCAGCAATTGGCTTTAGGCTGGCTCCAATAATGACATTTCATGATGCTTTTAAAAAAATAAAGCAGGTAATTATCTTAAAAAACATATATGCTTGTAATAGAAATTATTCAGATCTTAAAGGTATGTATACTCACACCATTCAATATTTAATATTTAAATAATATATATAAATATTAAACTGTAATGATGTTTACTAGTTTAATGTAATAATATTTAAATATTTAAATAATTTAATATTTATTTCATATGCACATTTTGGAGGATTTGAATCAAATTGACTATGCCCTCAACATCTTAATATAGAATATTTGCACACGGAGCGTAAGGGACACCTTGTCAATCCAACCTCATCCTTCCTCCATACTCATTACCATTGATGAGACTGGTACGCTAAAAAAAGAGTAAACAAGCCAAAGACTTTGTGGCATATGCTCTGTTAAACACATGTGGGTGGAAAGGGAGGAATCAGATTGTGCCAACTGGAAAAGACTGTACCAGCTGGTAAATAAGCATTACTCTCAAGCCGCTATGGAAGCATCACCAAAAAGATAGAGTTAAGAGAATTAAAGCTCAAGGTCAACATCAATGATCTTTAAATATATTTATAGTCTGTTTTTTTTTTTTTGCTTGATCATTTAAGTGTTCAGAGGAAATTCAGACTTTAGGGTATACAGCATAATAATTTATATTCAATTCATAAATTAACAATTTATACATCATTATCTTGCACACACCACTAACAGCCTTTTGTTTGGTGACAGATACTGCAACAAGCCTAGGCATTTCATAAATGAAATATATTTTCCTCCATAAATGAAAAGCAACATGTAAATGTCACCTGTTTTGTCTTTCAATATTTTGTAGCTCCCTGTGGTCCCTTTTCAGGTGTTTGGTCAAAGACGTAAAGTATTCCTTCAACAAATTCTGGAAGGGCTGTTGTTTCTCTGGGCTAATTATCTCACTAGGAGGAAAGCTCAAGTTAAACTTCTCTGCAACAGTTTTTACTTTCCTTGGTACCAAACCAGCAATGTCATCTCCACAGTGCCGACAAAAGCTGATAACCACAGAAACATGAGTGTGGGACTCTCGGTCAGCGTTAATAATATTTTTAAGCTGCTCATAGATTAAAGACAAACCTTCCTTGTCAGTGAAAATCCCAACTATTGTCAACTCTGCAATGAAACGCAAATCAGTTCTCAACTTAGTAATGTTGGGAGTCTTCTCTTCTTTCCTTGCTTCAAAATGTTTTTTCCAAGCCTGAAGTAATGAGGGAGCAAAATCAGCATAGCGCTGGTGGAAGAGGGAACACAAGTGCACAGCGCAGTTCACATCCGAGATTTTCAGTTTGGCTTCCACAATAGAAGCTACTGCTTCTGCAATGTATTTGCTTAAATTCAGGCTATTAAAATCATGGGACAAGGAGTCCCTTTGTTGCTCTGTAATGGTTTTTAGCTTCTTAACAAAAGCTGTGTTCTTCTTCAGACTGGAGTCTAGTCTGCTGAAGAAGTTTTCCTCGGGGCGATTGTCTGGTGCATTCTGGTTTTTGCTGCGAAGCTCTTTTCTTGCCTGATGGCGCTCCCAAGCCTCCTGATGGAGCTGATGTGCTTCCTCTTTTTCTCTACGAGGAAAAAAAAAAAAAAAAAAAGAGTAACTTTTGTTACAGAGCCTTTCTTTCAGGTTATCCAGTTCAAAATCTTTCAGTAATGCTCAACTCAGTTTCTTTTAAGACTACCTTTTGGTATTTAACAAGTTAATCCTATAAAGCTAAAGCATCTGCTTCATGAACCACTGCTTAAGTTTACTGCTCCGAGAAACAAGTCCCACGTGTTACAAAACGAAATAGCTCTACGCAGAACACATTAATCCCACCAGACTTGCAAAATACAAACATAAAACTCTGTTTACTCCAGACCGAGGTAAAGCTATTACAGGGGAGGACAGAAAACTATTAACAGGTTATTGTTAAAGGGGAATCTTTTACAGAATCACAGAATTTTTCTAGGTTGGAAGAGACCTCAAGGTCATCGAGTCCAACCTCTGACCTAACGCTAACAGCCCTCCACTAAACCATATCCCTAAGCTCTACATCTAAACGTCTTTTAAAGACCTCCAGGGATGGTGACTCCACCACTTCCCTGGGCAGCCTGTTCCAGTGCCTCACAACCCTTTCAGTGAAGAAGTTCTCCCTAACATCTAACCTAAAACTCCCCTGGCTCAACTTAAGCCCATTCCCCCTCGTCCTGTCACCAGGCACGTGGGAGAACAGACCAACCCCCACCTCGCTACAGCCTCCCTTGAGGTACCCATAGAGAGCGATAAGATCGCCCCTGAGCCTCCTCTTCTCCAGGCTGAACAAGCCCAGCTCCCTCAGCCACTCCTCGTAGGACTTGTTCTCCAGGCCCCTCACCAGCTTCGTTGCCCTTCTCTGCACCCGCTCAAGCACCTCCATGTCCTTCTTGTAGCGAGGGGCCCAAAACTGAACACAGTACTCGAGGTGCGGCCTCACCAGAGCTGAGTACAGGGGGACAATCACCTCCCTAGCCCTGCTGGTCACACCGTTTCTGATACAAGCCAGGATGCCGTTGGCCTTCTTGGCCACCTGAGCACACTGCTGGCTCATATTCAGCCGACTATCCACCATCACTCCCAGGTCCTTCTCTGCCTGGCAGCTCTCCAACCATTCCTCTCCCAGCCTGTAGCTCTTTCTTCCTAGACTATTGGAATTACACAGAGAATTTTAAGGACGTGAAATACATCTGCCCCAACTAGAGTTTGGCTATGACACTGTCCTCCATCATTGAAAGTGACATACTTTACACACAAGAATGTCCAGAAACCTGGCTTTTTTGTTCTAAAGATGCTATCTGCAACACTCTAATACCTTTTGGTATCACCCTGAGAAACATTATCTTGGTAAGATCATGTGCTGAAGTGCTAGGTTACATTCCGTGTTTGCCATCCAGATATCAATCAACTATGACAAAGTAAAAAAAAAAAACTGCAGCCACCACTCACAGCACATTTGCTCTCCTCACAGTTTTGGACTCTTAAAACCTGTATTCCCAATTTTAGACAGTAACACCTCTCCATCTCTTATTATATCACACAGGTGCTTTCAAACAATCATTGCATGGAGATCACCATCAAAAACCAATACGAAAGACCAAAGTAACAAAAGTTAGAAGGTGAAAACTCAGAAGTTCGTAAAAATCAAAGCATGCTCACCCAGGCACATACAATTTATAACACCACACACAACTTCCTATAACTCAAACAGTTATTTTTTTGTAGTTCTGTCCCCAGTCCTCATAGCAGGACTACAGCACCTGGCACAGTTAAGCCATTAAAACACAACTTACTTCAGCTGAGCAGCTGCTTCTTCTTGCTGACGTTTCACTTCCTCCTCTTGCTTCTTTTTCTCTTCCTCTTCAAGTTTCTTTTTTTCCTCCTCTTCTTTCTTCTTTTGCTCTTCTTCTGCCTTCACTTTATCATCATCTTTCTTCTTCCGCTCCTTGTCTTCTTTTTTTCTTTTATCCTCTTCCAGTTTTTTCTTTTTATCTTCGGGAACCTTTAAAGTCTCTCTCTTCACTCCAACCTTGACATCTTCTTTTGGCTTCTCCCTGGTGCTCACTGGTCGCCTTTCACCAAATTCTTTTTCTTTATTATTTAACGAAGATTCTTTTTCATCCATGCTTGCTGACTTTTTGCGCTCAGCTGGCATTGTGTTACCCGGGCAAACCTGCAGAATCAAAGAAAATAAGTACTTTTAACTTGCTGTTGATAAGTAAAGCAACTTTCACAACCTGCCCATGCCTGTTAATTCTTACAAAGGTGAGAATAAAATACACCAGAATAAATTACAGACTTAAACTAAGTTTTCTGGAACTATGGAATGCATGTAATGGAAGGTAAGAACTAAGAACTTTATTACAGCCTTCCAAATTATAAAGCTTAGCTCAAGATAAGATGGAAAACACAACAATACTTTCCAAATCTAAATTATTACAATCGTTATCTGAATGTACTGAACACAACTTCACAGTACAAACTGCGAAGTAAAAACATTTGAAGTTTCTACAGCCTGAGAAACACATTGTCTTGGAATATAACAAGAAAAAAAAAATTGAAAAAAAATCCAAAACCAATGAAGGCAAAGTACCCTGAGTTCATAAATAAAAGTACTTGATTCATCAGCATGCAGCTGCATCTCACTGAGATTTCCACACATCTAAAACCACTCTCTCTTCCCACACCTCTATTTAGGATCACAGGATAGCACAGGTCAGATGAGACCTGAAGAGGTCCAACATCCTGCTTAAAGCAGGGTCAATTCTGAGGTCAGACAAGACTGCTCTACGCTCTATCCACTACAGCCCTACAATCCACACAGGAAGGAGGCCGTGCTGGACAACCTGCTCCAGTGCTTGGCTGTCCTCATGGTGAAAGGGCATCACTGCATTACCCTCCTTCCTCACTCCTCCCAAGATTTCCCCACTCATTGCAAGTTTCTGCACAGCACAAGTAGCAGCTGGGAGAGTGCTGTGCTGACTGAGCCTCCCTGCCACCAGGGCATACGGAAATGAAAACGGAAAGGCTACAGTTATCAGGAGTTAGCAAAGGCTCTAATTTGTGTTTCTACTCGTTACTTTTTTCCCCTAAATGATCTGCAGAAGCTTTATCATCTTTAGGGTTTCTTGCACTTTAAGCCATAGATGCATTTGGCAAAGGATCCAAAACCCAACATACATTGAAGAAGAAAGTACAGAGAATAATTTAGACTGGAAGGAAACTCCAGAGGTCACCGAGTTCAACTCCCTGCTCAAAAGGGGTCAAGATCAGGGACGTGTCTCATTAAGTTTGGAGCAGCTCCAAGAACGGAGATGCCAACGGCCCCTCCGGGCCCCTGCTTCCGTACCGAACATCCACACTGGAAAAGCTTTTCTTAATATCATCCTTGAATTTCCTATGCCCCAACTCATGTTCCCTTCTTCTCATCCTATTCCCACACAGCTTTAAGAAGAACCTGGCTCCATCTTCTCCATTCTGTCCCACCAGGTAGCTGCAGACAGTAACAAGAGCTCCCCTTCTCTTCTTACAGACCCAGCTCTCCCTGCGTGCCCTGGTCTCCTGCCGATCCTGGGGGCTGGCTGCAGCGTGTCAACACCTTTGGTGGCACAGAGAGCCCGCAGCTGGACGTGGTGCCCACGTGCGATCCTGCAAGTGCCAAACCCAAGGCCAAGTACCAAATACAGAACCACCCCAGCCTGATTTACTTCACACTAAATTCCTGTCTTCAAACAGAAATCTATCATCAACTTTATTTTGTTCATCTCCAAGCTCTTTCGTTTGAATCTGTTGATAAATCCTAAACCCTCAAATAATTTTGGGTCCTGGAACACCGGGAGGCCAGCCGTAAAGTATCTGTGTATTAGCAGAACTAGGGTCCCAGCTCTGCAAATATGTATTCGTCATTTTTATATATTCACATGCCTCGAAGTTAAATGCTCACACAGACAGGAGTGATGGGACAATGCCCAGTTATCAACCCTGCTTTGACTTCGCTATATTTCAGTCAGGTTGGAAGAAGAAAATGAGGTGGATTCCCATATTCCCCATATCTACTTAACAAAATGGATGAGACACGTGCATTTCAACCCAACTAAGAGTGTTTCCAATAACTATATTCCAAAAGAGTTGAAAATAACATAAAATAGACACCAGACTGAAGGAAGTCTCTCTTTCTAAGCAGTCCATATTCCCTCCCCATACACACAAAGCAGTAGCATAAGTTCATACACTAACCATCCCGTATGGAAATGTGGGTTACATTTTCTCTGATGTTTGTATGTTTTTTCTGAAGAAAAAACTGGTTGCAAAACCACATTATAGTCACGCGCGGGCAGCGACACCGCAGCAATAGAGAACCTGTTCAGGATTTGGCCGCTTTGACAGCAATTGACAGCAGCGGCAGCAGAGAGATGTTTCTGAGGTTGATTTATGGAAGCAGGGCCGATCAAATCAGCACAGCTTACACAAGTACCAGCTCATTTGGCTCCCAAATGCTTGTCTACAGCTAAGAGGTTACACAGCTCAGCATCTCTGAACCACTCCGATTTCAAAAAAAAAAAAAACCAACTGATTGACATCATCTTAAAACAGTGTTGTTATGAAATCAATACTTAAAACACCACCAAAAAAAAAATAAGAAAAAAACACAAGCAGTACCAAAGGCTTCATATTAAAGGTTGGGACTAATTTTCCAGCTCTGCAGGCCGGTTAAATGGGAGCTGTTCTTCACAGATTGACCTGGGAGATGAGAATCCTCTACACACCTCACATTAAGCAAGAGTTCATTACTGTTGTCTCACTATGAATCCACACTGGAAGTTCCCAACAGTTCAAAACGGCTAGTCTCTCTCCCACTACCAAAAAAACGGGAAGTTCTCAGCATTTAAACATTGCTGTAACATACTATTAGCAAGATTACAACTGTTACTACGTTGCATGAAGACTCTCCAATAACTGTGTTCAACTTTTTCTCCAGGAAGACTACAAAACAACACACAAAGAGAGTAGCACATTTTTTAAAGTGATATGTTTTTAAACAAAGATAATGAATTAGGAGCTAAGTTTAAAATGAGAGCAAAAGGGTTGTTTGATTACAGAAACATTGGAAAGGCACACCATAATTTCAATACTCTTTGTCTCCCACCTGTTGGTAGTAGGGTAATCAAAATTTGGAGGAGATCCCAAGTATCCAGCTAGACACACATGTAAGTTTGACATCACATCCACTCACTGAAATCGTTACAGAACTTATCCTCTTATTACTTTTAGGATCTCAGAATTCTGTTTTAAAATATGTGTCCTATTTGCTTATATAAAAGCAAGACAAAAAGCTGGGCTGAAAAGAAAAGGGACGGAGCACTGTGATTTCAGTAGGCGATAGGAAGCACTTTTAACCCCACTGGCAAACACCAGTGACAAAAAAAACAGTTGGTTTTATGATAGATCCTGTCCTCTAACACACAGTACACACATTGCAATCCTTCTCACTACCTGCTAGGTACAGCTCCTTATCTTGCAAACCCTTCTGGTCGTACTGACAGCTCATTTAAGCCTACCAATAATTAATTGCAGGAGGCAGGCAGCACGACGGCTGCCTCCAAGCTATACACAGACCGCTTCACTGGTCAGCGCACAGCACAGAGGTGTCCACAGAGCGCATGCTACAGCCCTTCCCTCAGCAAGAATGTTAATTTAGACTGAATTATTTTTCTCAGTCACTGGCTCTAACAAGATCTGTAGTGATGTTATACCTTCAGAGCTCCCAATTTGGCTGAAACTGGTTTAAAGGTTCAAAAATTTGGGGGAGCAGAGAGAAATGGAAATAGGCAGCAGGCTCGCCCAGGCCTCATTACCACAGGCTGCACATAGCTTGGTCCAGATTAAAGGAATAGTAAGACAACTCTGAGAGAAACTTAATGATTAAAACTTTTGTTTAGTACCCAATGCTTCTGTGAACGTACTGTTGAAAAGACAAGATAACGACACAAACTTCAAAAGCCAATAAATAGGAGGAACCAGCACTCACAGATGAAAATTAGAAAGCACGGAGAGCACAGACAGGAGACAAGGCCTCCATACTCTTCTGGGCTTTCAGCACTGCATTCCTGTAATCACATTTAAATTTTTTGGAATTATCTTCTCGGTTCCATCATTTACAGATGCTATTTTCCCAGAGAAAAATACTAAGCCTCCTTTTTCACTATTTGATCTACATTAACTCACTCTAATCTTAATTTTATTTAGGAGTTGTGTTTTTTTTATTGTAGCTGAATTTCTACTTAGCTGTTTTCACAAGAATCTCAGTATTTGAGAAACTGATGGGAGCAGCTCACAACACTCCAGGCTCAGAAACTTAAACAAGTAAAAGTTCACCAATAAAAAAAAGTTTTCCATTTATGCTTTCCCATAAACATTGCCCATGTAATCGCTTATCCTCAAGGAAACACAAGATTCACAAGAGATACTCAGCACCACTAATGCAGCCACCATTCAGAATAAAAGGATCAACACCAACGCCTTCACCTGATGCCCTAAATCCCCTCAGGTCAGTGAAAACCCGTAGTCACAGACTACAGCACCACAACCCTAAATCTTAGTCAAGTATAGGGGGAAGAAGACACAACTTTACTAAACTAAGTAGGAACACCGAGATTTTTCAGACGCTTTTCATGCTGCTAGCGGGATTTAAACTGACCACAAACATTCCTCCGTTAGGTACGCTGTTAGGTAGGGGGGGAACACAACGCAGGCAACAAGTCCCACTTCTAACATCGCGAAAAGCACCCGAGAGCGAAGGAGCCGAGCAGCGTTAGCAACCCCAGCGCTGGGAAATGGGAGTTTTGAGGCGCTGCGGTGCCACCAGGGGCCGGGCCGCTTTTACTTTCGCTTCCACGCCTCCCCCAGCAGCGCTGCGCTGCCGGAGCTGCCCTGCCCTTGGGGAAGAGGAGGGGGAAAAGGGGGGGTGAAGACAAATCGGTGCGCGTGGGACAACAAAACAGCTGTGGCGTTACACCCCCGCCTCTTCTTCTTCCTCCTCCTCCTCCTCGGGCCGTCCCCAACCCCTTCGCTTCCCCCTCCCCCCCCTTCCCCTCTGCCCCCCCCGGTGCCACCTCACGGCCCCGCCGCCCCCCTCAGCCGCCCCCAGGCTCCCTCAACCGCCACCCCCGGTTCCCGCCCCTCACCCCCGGTCCCCTCCCGCTGTCCCTGGCTTCCCCTTCTCCTCCCCTTCTCCTCCCCGTCCCCTCCCCGCCCCGGAGCTCCCCTCACGTCCCCCCCGCCCCCGTCACCTCGGCCCGGTGCAGGCATCGCCCGGCCGCCGCCGCCGCCGCTCCCCGAGGCCCCCTCTCCCCTCACGCCGCTCTCCGTGCCCACGGCCGCCCTCCGCGCTGCCTGAGCCGAAGCGGAGCTTCCCGGGCCGAGCCCCGCCGCTCTCCTCTCGCCGCCCAGCTGATAAATAAAGGATAAGGGCGGCGACTCGGCGCTCGCCCTTTTGGCCGCTCCGTGAGGCTCGGCGGAGGGAGGTTGGTGGCGGCAGAGAGACAGGCAGCGCGCGGGGCAGCCCCAGGTGGGGGCCTGAAGGAGGGCGGCCGTGCTCGGGTTACCGGCGGGGTGCGGAGGCGGAAGTGGCTGAGGGAAAGGTGGGGGGGGGCGTCGTGTGGTGCCGCGTGACGTCACCACCGTGACGGTTTTCGCCCGTGCGGCCTCACATCGCGTCACGCTGCCCGGGCTGACGGAAAACTCTGCTGTTTCTTGAGGCTATGGGACCGCCTGCCCTCTGCCACAGGAAATTTTGGGGAAGAAAACCCCAAATTCCCTCACAACGTGTGTCCCGTACAGCCCTGGCTGTGAGGCGGCCCCGAATTAGCCCCGCCTGAAACCCCTGGCACGGTCCAGCCTCAATAAGTGTTTATTTTGGGGTTAAAATCCAGTTGCTTAAGCACTCAGGTGTTTATTTTCATAGAATCACAAAGTCATTAATGTTGGAAAAGATCACCTGGTCCAACCACCCCCCTACAACCACTGTCACCCACAAACCATGTCCCCAAGCACCACGTCCAACCTCTCCTTGAACACCCCCAGGGACGGTGACTCCACCACCTCCCTGGGCAACCCGTCCCAGTGCCTGACTGCTCTTTCTGGGCAGAAATGGCTCCTCATTGCCAACCTGAACCTCCCCTGGCACAACTTGAGGCCATTCCCTCTGGTCCTGTCACTGGTTACCTGTGAGAAGAGGCTGACCCCCAGCTCCCCACCCTTTCCTTTCAGGCAGTTGCAGAGAGCAATGAGGTCTGCCCTGAGCCTCCTCTGCTCCACACCAAACACCCCCAGTGCCCTCAGCCGCTCCTCACAGGACTTGTGCTCCAGGCCCTTCACCAGCTTCATTGCCCTTCTGACATCTTCCAGGGCCTCGATGTCCTTCTGGTACTGAGGGGACCAAGCACTCTGGCTCCTGTGAGCCATCACTTAGGTGCAGTGAGGTGTTTGTGCTCCTCCAGGCTTAGGGTGAGCACGCAAACACCTGGTCGCAACATGTGAGCCAGGCCTCGAGGGACAAAATGAGATTATTGTTAAACCCACTCTCAGTCACAAGGAAGAGGCAAAGAAGCAGTCCAAAATGAGATTATTCATCTGTTAAACCCACTTTATTCACAGGGAAGAGGCAGCCCAAATACAAGACTGCTTACCGACTCAGTTTTTGGTGTACTCTGCCAGCCAGTATGGGGCTGGACAGGTTTTTTTCCAGGAAAGAGCTCTCCTCCTGCTGTTCATGCCTCATTTTGCAGACACATCTGAAAATCTCCATCTGGAAAAGTTTATGAATATTTGAAGGGGTGAAGTCATGCTTCTTATTTACATTGATCGTTCAAGTGTTTTTGCGGCACAGAGATTTCATTTGCCTCCCAAGATGGTTACTGGGTTGCTTAGACTGATTTGCTAGAATGGGGAAGATCCATGTGATGTGCTAAATGGTGAAAAGATGGGTTAAAAGGGGAGGACATCTGCAAACATATTGGTGTTTTTGGAACAACACCAATACCATAGCCTGTGAGTGGATGCCTCTGAATGCAGCTTTTCTGTTATGGTTTTAAAAAGGTAGACTCAGCAGTATATTAGGGCTAAATTGCAGGTTCAGTGGCCTTACATCAAGAAATGTTGGCTTCTTTTATTTTGAAGAATGGTATTGCCACCTTTTCTAGCATGAATAAAAAGCATGATCACTAAAATTTTGAAACAGTTGTACCTTCTGTATTTACATCACACCAGCCACAGCTACAACTTGTTGGAACTCTCTTTGGTAAAGGCACTGCACGTAAACACTGTTTTACCTTTGATAGATCAGAAAGCTTTTTCTTATCAAGTATCTGTTTCATTTGTGGCTGCTTAAATACTGATCAGGTTTTCCTACTAATTTACCTAAAAAAATAAAAAATAAATCCATGTGGATCTCATTACCTAAATTTCAGATGTAAAGTGTGTCTTTCAGTTTTTTAATTCTTGAAGCTCTTCCTGACTTTTTCAGTATGTTTCTTCAATTACTGGCACCAAACATGCACACCGTTCAGAGAGTAATTGCACTCGTGCCAAGTACTGGCCTTATGTAGAATCTGTAGGTGTGTTCAGTATTTGCCTTGTAGCCAAATACAGAAAATTATCTTTTTTTGCCAAGTGAGCTGATATTCACATAACTTTTTCAGATCCATCTGTTTTATTCCTGTGATTTTTTGCAAATATTTATAGTCACTGTTTCCTGGAAAGGAGCTACATTTTGGTACGCATACTTTTTCAAGGTGTACAAACATATGTCTGATCCTGTTAAATCACATTTGCTTACATCCAGTCCAGTTTAGCATTCGGAGCCAAGATAACCTCTCTTCACCATTTAACTCCAGCTGACAAACCTTGTCAGGGTATACTCTATGGGAAATTTTGGGGTTGATAGAAATACTAAAGTGCCATTCCTTTAAAAAGCACCCATCTGATGATGATTTTCTATTTAAAATGTTGCAAGATTAGTCTGCTAGGTAGTCACCTCTATTTTGCACATTGCTTTTGAAATATTTCTAATTTTCTTAACCAAGACATGAGGTAGAACTGAATCAGCCTCATACAGGAGCCTTCTCTCAGGCAGCCTCTCTGCCTCTGCTGGCAGAATCAGGCCAGAACAGTCCCGTTGAGGAGCCAGAGCACATGGACTTAGCAGTGGTGTTTCTGCTGGCACGGGTACCATCTTCTGACACTTAAGACATGAGCCAAAGTCAACAGAGCCTCTCTTTTATTACCCTAGATATAGTTACAGCAAGACTTTTCCCACAGGTAATCACGTCTCAGACAAGACGGTTATGCTGGCAAAAGTCTGTAAAGCACTTTACATCTTTAATTTTAATTTTTAATTGCAAACAAATAAACAAAACCAACACACAACTCAACAGATAGACTTGATGAGATATATATTCCATAAACTCACACTTAGACTTGATTAAGGCAGTAAGTAAACCCTTATATATGCAAATATTTTATTACTCCTCTGGGATCCAGACTGTGTGGCTGAACCGCCGAATTTGGTCTTTCATAGTTCTGGAAGATTTTTAATGTTCAGCCCCATGTGTATCGGTGTTAATTGAGAAATACTCAACTAGCTCTTTATCTGCTTCGACGCAAAACCACGCTGATACCTGCTATTTGCTTAGGGACTGTGGAAAAGTATTTCATCATCCGTCTGCAACATTTGTGGGTTTTCCCTAGTGCAGAAAATTATTAAACTACATCGGAATTTTCTGCCTCTCTACAAAATGACGGTTTCTTTATCCTAATGTACACTAAAAATCGATACTGAAAACCATATCCTTTATTCTGTTGTGGTGTCATCTGTCTTTCTATGGCAGTAGCTTTTGGTTTTCTTTGCAGCTTTGAAGCTCGTTCCCTTTTTTTGCCCTCCCAGACTGGCTTTTACAAACCTGCACCAAACCAACCATCCCACCTGCAAGGAAGCGAAGCGGCTCCCATCCAGGAACTGTAAATAGCGTAAGATCCCTGGCCAGCTGTGCTGTCACAACCCATTCGGTTGCAAAATCCAGTTCCACCTGTTCCAACAGCACGTAGCCACTGTTTGATTTGAAGAAAGAAATGCTCTCTTCGATTTGATTTCCCTGTTGCGCAGGCAATCTAAAAAGCAGGCTCGGTTATCTTATTTCCACAGGCACAGCCAAGCCGGCGCCTCTCCTGCCTCTGGCCTGCACTCACACAAAGCTTACACGAAGCTTTTAGGTTTTGTTCAAACCTCAATTCTCCTCAGCTCTTGTATTTTTTGGTAGGTTTTCCAGAGGCGGTGATGTTAATGTGTCTTTTGCCAGTCTAATCACAATCCAGCGTAACAAATGCACGGGGTTAAACTTTGATACTGAACCCACCGTGGCATTTTAACAGGGGATTCCAGGATACTGGGATGTGTTTCTGAAGTCACCTAAGGGGGCAGAAAGAGACTGAACACACAGAGAACACCTAAGGAATCGGACTGAACACAGAGATCACCTGTGGAATCAGACTGAATATACAGAGGAGATCGCCTAAAGAATTAAACTGAACACACTGAGATCACCTGAGGAGTCAGACTGATCACACAGAGATGACCTAAGGAATCACAAAATACACAGGGGAGATCACCTCAGGAATCAGATTGAATGCACGAAGGAGAAAAGCTGCCTGCAGTACCTAAAATATGTAATGGGCCATTTTGGTCTTTTATTTCTCGTTTTTCACTTTACATGGTCTTTCAAGTGCCATAGTTAACATCTGGAAATCGATAACGGTCCTGGGATACTGACTGGAAGGATGAGGGGGAACAGGCTGAAGTTGCACCAGGGGAGGTTTAGGTTGGCTATTTGGAAGAACTCCTTTACTGAGAGGGTTGTTAGGCATTGCAGGGAAGTGGAGTCACCTCCCTGGAGGTCTTTAAAAGACATTAAGATGTAGAGCTTAGGGATATGGTTTAGTGGAGGACTGGTTAGTGTTAGGTCAGAGGTTGGACTCAGTGATCTTGGAGGTCTCTTCCAACCTAGGCAATTCTGTGATTCCGTGACACAAACACGCCTGAAAACCCTTGCAGCAACACCCTGAGGAGCTCAAACCTTCCACTCCAAGCCCCTCTTTGGTGACCACTGAACTCAGTTACAACCACAGCGTGCCTGCCCCCGACCCACAGGGCAGAAAACGGGCGGAAAACCTGCCCCCCTCCGCCGGCTGCACACCACCAGGCTCCGCTCCCTGCCTCTCCCCCAGCCCCCGGGCTCCCTCAGTGCTCGGGGCGGGCGGCTCCGGGCTCCTCCCCGCCGAGCCCGGGGGCGGTGGCGGCGGCGAGGCGGCCGGTTGGCTGCGGGCAGCCCGGTGTTAGCGGAGGCCATGGCGGCTGCGGGCCGGGCGGGCAGCGCCGTGTGGGGCTGGCCGTGGCGGGCCGGGCTGCGGCGCTGGTACCGCACGGAGCGCGGTGTGTACGGCTACAGGCCTCGAAAGGCGGCTGGGGAGAGCTCGGCGGAGCCCCGGAGAGCCGGGGAGAGCGGCGGAGCAGGTCCGGGGAGGGGGAGCCCGCAGCCCTCCCGCGGCACCGGGCTGAGGGGAGGGCGGCGGGCGGTGCGGGGGGACCGCGGCTGGGGCGGGCTTGGCTTGGTTTGGTTTTTGTTTTTTTTTTTTTGTTTTTTTTTTTTTCCATTTCTTATTTTATTTCACTTTGTTTCTTTGTTTTTCAATTCGTTTTATTAATTTTTATTTAATTCTATTCGTTTTTATTTTATTTCACGTTATTTCATTTTATTTCACCGTTTTTATGTAATTTTGTTTCATTTTATTATTTTAATTTTTATTTTACCTCATTTTACCTCATTTTATCTCATTTTTTTTCATACTTTATCGTTTTACCTCAATTTAATTTTTAATCTCATTCTTTACTTTATTTCACTTTTTCATTTTTTACTTAATTTAATTTTTTTTTACTTCATTATTTTTCATTTCACTTCATCATTTTTCATCTCATTTTATTATTTTATTTCATTTTATTTCTTTTTATTATTTTTATTTCATTTCATTCTTCTCAGCCTTGCCGAGCCAACACATCTCTCTGAAAGCTTTAGGGGGCTTGGGGCTGTTTTTCCTTGTCCTGAGGCAGTTTTTCTGTTACCTGCCCTGCCGACAGCTGTCTGTGAGCAGCTCGAGTCCTTATCACAAAGTTGTTTTCTTCGGTTCCCCGTGAAGCGTGCTGATACCTTGCCAAACTCCATGGGCAGAAATAATTGTGCTTGGGCTGCACGGACTGCCAAAATCACCTTAGTCGAGTAAATGTGCTCCCGGAGAGATTTTCTTGCTCATAAAAGTACCAGTGTCATATGCCTTAAGTCTTTTATATTAATATATATTGGGCTTAAAGTAGCTAACTACATGTAATTCTCTTCTCTAGCAGTGATTGTGATGCTTTTAGCCCACTTTTATAGCACAGAAAAATAATTTTGAGCAGAAAGCTGCCGTAGAAGCATAGTCCCTGCATTAACTGCTAAGAAGACTGATGTGAATTAAGTCTCCTCATGAAGGAAGGGAAGCGTTAATATATTTTTATGCCATGTTTTAAAATTGCTTCTAAATGTCTTTCTTGCTGTAAGCATTGAGGGAGCAACCTGTTTGAAGGCCCCAACTACAGGAGTGGAGTGGCTGAACCAGTGCCAGCAGCTGAAATACAGAGAGCAAAGAAACAACTTTGTGAAATACTCTCGCTCCGAAAGGACATGGTTTCGGAAAATGAAAAACTTCATACCTGGATACTGTCAGCACTGTGTCTTTATTGGAGAAAACAGACCGTGCTAGAAACACATTATAAACTGATCCAGTATAAACTAATTCCTTTGTTGTTTGCAGTATATTTTATTCAATATATATTTGATGAAAAATATGTTCACATATTTGAATTTCTAATATGTCTGGCTTGGCATTGGCATGTGCCGTTGGCTAGTGGCTCCTGCAGACACAAGCTTTTTTAAGTTTCAGGAACTGAATTATTATTAAGACCCTATCTTCCTGTCATCCCAGCAAGGAACAGGGTAGCATAAGTATTATGATCGAGTCAGCTCAGGAAATAAGACTGCATACTGGTACCTTACCTTTCTCAAGTTGGATGTAGCCATCGCCATAAAGAGACTAGAAGCAAAATGAAGTAGCTTTCCATATGTGTACAGGGGCAGCCATGAAGGAAATGTAAACTTGCTTGAAAATCTGATAAATAAGCAGATACAGCAGTTTGATGATAGGAGCTCTTGTGGGGTGATACGGTTAAAAACCTGCTTAGGAAAAACCTTTCCAGCTCAAAGCTTGATGGTTATCGATGGACAGAGTGCTCCTCTGCTGGTACTGTAAATGGATTAAATGTGAGCATGTGCTATACCATTCTGCTTTCTTTTTGTGTTTAGTTGACCATGCTCTTGCTCGGTTAATAACTGCGTACTCTGAACATGGCCACAAAGCAGCCAAAATAAACCCACTGTGTGCTGGCCAAGCTGTTATGAACATGGTACCTGAAATCCGAGAGTTGACAGAAGTTCTTCAAGGCCCTCTCATTACCACAGGTAAGTCTGCAGCCTTATTGCAGCAAGTTTTTCTCCTGGGTGGTTTATTGAGAGGCTGCGTACTTTGCAGACCAGCCAAATACTGAAGAGCAGTTCAATCAGTAATGTATTGTTGGACAAAAGGCTATTAACTTCAACCTACTTACATGTTTGCACAAATCATTGTGTAATGAATGGCTACCTCCTAGCATCTTCAGTAACCATGAAACATTTTAATTGTACTTAAAACTGCTGAGGTTGTACATTAATTTCTGTAACATTTTACAATTTAGCATATTTTTGACTGTGTAGTGAAGCTGTCATGGCACTTGGGTAGAAGTCAAGATTTGTCTTTTCTCAGATCTTTGACTCTTACTGTGGCCTTGACAAAATGAGGGTCTCTCTCCATGCTATATTTTCTCCATCTACGAAATAGGCATTTACTGCTGCTGATGCACATAGGATTGGGATTCATCTCTCAGAGCAACAAAATGAATGCTATACCAGTCTCAAAAACAGTCACTCGGTGTCATCCACGTTAAACTCATTCAGGACATTTTGAGCACCTTGCAAATAAGCATGAGACCATCCTGTTAATAACACTCAAGTGTGCTTATAATTTTTTTCTTGAATTTTTAATTTAAATGAAGGAAAGGAAATCAGGACATGAATTTGTACTCTCAAAATCTTAATGTAATTGCAAGATGTCACGTTATTTCTTAGTGCTTCCCCCCATCTCTCCACAAGTGACTTAATAACATTTATTTTTGACCAGGGCTTCTGAACATGGGAAAAGAAGAGGCCTCCCTGGAGGATGTATTGGCTTACCTTGACCATATATACTGCGGGCATATTTCCATAGAAACAAGCCAGCTTCCAACCTCGGAGGAGAGAAAATGGTTTTCTAAAAGGTTTGAAGAGTTAAAACAAGAAGCGTTTACAACTGAAGAGAAAAAGCACTTGTGCAAACTGATGTTGGAGTCCCAGGTACCTTGTTAACTATTATTTGATTCTAACAGAGTTGCAGAGTCTGTTTTGGATCCCCTGCTGCTCTGGACATTATCTGCTTAGGAAAAGAAGAATCACTACCCTAAAAGGTTTGACAGGGTCCAAGAAGAAGAAGAACAAGGTTTTGCCCCAAAAAGTGCAATGCATAAATGCAGGAATCTTCACTGGGAGTCATTGCTGAATTTACTTAGCAGCCATTATTGAAACATAGAGCAATGCTTTTTGATTTGCATTGATTTATTTGGAAATTATTTGGAGAAAAATATTTCCAACGAGATCCAAACTCCAAAGGCTCTTAGAACTAATTAGAACATACGTTACATGAATGCATCTCACAGACAATATATATTCCTTGACATCTGGAGACACAAGTAATGACCCTACAAACCTGAGAGTTATCAGTCTTAGAAAGTGGGACTCTTTCCAACTAGTGATTTGACAGTGTATATTAAAAGTTACTGGTTGGAACACGAGGTTGGGCACAACTCCATGAAATTTTGTGCTCTGTGTTCTCCTTTCACCCTCAGCTATAGCTTTACTCCATCTGTTTTACTAGCTTTAAAGCACAGTGTTTGTCAAGAGTTTGGGAGAACAAAACAGAGTTGTACTGAGGGTTTAGCCATGTAGTTGTGGTAAGTTTGCTGCTTTTCAGCAGAGGAACATGTATCCAGTACATTCTGTAATGAAGTAAAAGATTTATGTACTTGCAAAGTGTGCAGAGACAAATATTTCTTTACTGTGCAAAAGTTCAGTTTTCTCCTTCCCTCTCCCTGTGTTATCTAGAGGGATGGAAAGGTAGAAGAGCAGGATTTCTGAAGGTGTCCATGTTGCCAGTTTTACAAGTGTATGGAGTGTTAAATGTAATATAAACAAATGACTAAACAGAAGTATATGACACATCTCATTTTTTTTTTTTTGCCTCTTGGGCAATTAAAAGAATTTGTTATGACACAGGAGGGTGAAAAGTGACATCAGGACCCTGAGGAATCCCATATTACCTTCAGTATGACCTATACTTAGAGTGTAGAATTTTAACTGTCAGGAAAAATGTTTCCGTGTGTGATCAGTTTTGTATATGTTCTTTAGAATTAAATGTTGCTTAACTAGAAGGTGTTCAGGAGTTGGCTTGGATCTTTGGCTGTGACTCAGTCTTCCCTTCTCAGTTACAGTCTTCGTTTATTTTCAGTCTTCAGTTGCAAAACACTGCAGACACTTCGATTGCTTCCAAAACTTTGTCACTTAAGAGAGCTGTCTAGGAATAGGGAAGTGGGAGGAGTGAAAGGAAAATACAGGAAATATAGATTCCTTTATTTTCCTTCTTTCAAGAATTCTTGTACCTATGTACTAAAGATTGTGTCTAACGTAATCAGTGAAACACTGCTTCTCTAGCACTTGATATCTCAGGATAGTTAAGACTTCTGCTGTAAAATTACTTATTTTACCATTGTTTTACTGTAAAATTACTTATATTAACGTTCCTTAATTTTCACTTAAGCCAGGTAAACTGTTAAGAAATTGGTAAATTGCTCTCATGTAGTTTTGTATCCACCTCCTTCTGTGTTAGAGCAGCTTTAGCCCTCAATCCAACATTTGTTCTACCTAAAAGGAGAAAAGCATATGTAGGCATCATGGCTTCTGGTCTTAGCTTGGGGTGGTGGAGAATGAGCTGGGACTTTCAAGTGGTATGCTTAGGTTTGTCCAGGTACAAAAATAAATGTAAAAAAAAAATAATTCAATTTTATGAACAGAATACTGCTTAGAATAGCATAATACTGAAGTTCTCCTGTTTTTAACAGGAGTTTGATCGCTTCTTAGCCACGAAGTTTGCCACAGTGAAGCGATATGGTGGCGAAGGAGCAGAGAGTATGATGGGTTTCTTCCATGAGCTGTTCAAGATGTGTGCGTACAGTGGTGTGACAGACATCATCCTCGGCATGCCCCATCGTGGGAGACTTAACCTGCTCACGGGCTTACTTCAGCTTCCACCTGAAGTAAGAGATTTATTGGCAGTTGCTATATGCCTGGTTTATTTGCAATGAATGAATAACCCCAACATTTGTCTTGTTGTGAATGCTGGAGCAATCAAAGTTACCTTTGTGAGAGGGTATTCCGCTCCTGTCAGTACATCTGCCTGAGAGACTGGCAAAAGAACTGTAAGAAAGTTATTTTTTTGTGCTAGTATCTTAAGCAAACGTGCTGTTTCAGGAGTAGGAAAGCATATGATCTTGGAAATGTTTTTCTTTTATTGTGTCTGTGAATTGGAAAGGGGATTTAACCAAGTTTTTTTTTTTTTTTTTTTTCTTTTCTCCATGCAGCTCATGTTCCGTAAGATGCGTGGTTTGAGTGAGTTTCCAGAGAATTCACCGGCCATTGGGGATGTGCTCTCCCACCTGACATCTTCTGTGGATCTTGACTTTGGTTCACACAGGCCTGTGCATGTCACCTTGCTCCCTAACCCCTCGCATTTAGAAGCAATCAATCCGGTGGCCGTGGGCAAGACACGAGGAAGGCAGCAGTCTCTGCTTGATGGAGATTACTCCCCAGAGAGCTCTGCACAGCCTGGAGACAAAGTTATTTGCCTGCAGGTATTTTGCTCACAACTTCTAAATGACCTTTTATAAGACTTCCTAGACTAGCATGCGAACAGAAATGGCGTATATAAAAATATCAAACAAAACTGAATTAATGTAGAATATGAAGAATTGGGATCTGCTTTATGAAGAAAGAGGAGGAGAAGGAAGGAGGATTTTTAGGTGACATACATGATAGTATTGGTCTTCAAACAATTCCACTTCCTAGATTTCCAAAGTACTTATTTTAATACCCTGCATTGAGAGCCACGTGTGTCTTTCCTCACAGACCACTTTTGCATTTAAACCATTTAGACTACCACTGCTAGCCTTCTTTTAAATTAAATGAGTTTGGAGAAGAGCTATCAACAAGGTTGAAAAATGCACAGGAAGGTTTAGAATTTTATCATTTTATCGTGGTACTGTTGAAGTAAGTCTTTTTATGCCTACTGGAATTACTTCATACTCTCTTTTTTGCAGTTTCTTACACGCTTTTTTCCTAAAGTATCTGTTCTTGTCTCTATTTGTTATGGCAGGAGTAGGTATAAGTCTTGGCTCACTGCTATATAGCAAAGAGAGTAGCAAATCCTAATCCAGAGTTACTGTTTGTTGATTTTTCTATTCCTCCTGTGTTCTCTAATGAGACTTTCCCATCTTCTTTCCTATCGTAGGTTCATGGCGATGCTGCTTTCTCTGGGCAAGGCATTGTTCCTGAAACGCTGACCCTCTCTAATCTACCGCATTTCAGAGTTGGGGGGAGCATCCACCTGATCGTTAATAACCAGCTGGGCTATACCACTCCTCCAGAGCGAGGAAGATCATCACTCTACTGTAGTGATATTGGTATGTATAGGTTGAATCAGAAAGAAAATTGCCTCTTGTGTAAGGAAGGCTTTTTAACACCAGTGGGTTCCCATGGCATGCTATTGCAATGGGCTTTTTGTATCAAGTGCTATCAACCCTAGAGAATTATAATAATCTATGCCCCTTTTGATAATAGAGTATAAATTCAAATTAGTATTGATTATTGCCTCCTACTAGCAGAAATTCAAGTTCTAAAAATATGCCCTTCCCCATCTATTCCAGGGCAAAGGCTAATTGTCAAGGGAAAATCCTGTCATGCTTTTACAGAATGTTATAAAATATTTGCGAAATTTAGGTGGTCTTTAAATTTCTGCCATGTCATTGACAGCTTTTAAAAATGTATTGTGGTGAAATGTGTAATAGATATATTTTCAATATATCTTTTTAAATATAATGAAAACTATTCCCACTTTTTTTTTTTTTTTTTCCTGAGTAAGACTTATTACTCAGCTACTCCTTCATTTTCTTGGTTTATTTATTGTCAGGTGAACTTGTTGAGCTTTTAATTGAAAGGCCATGATTAATGTTATTAATCATTTAATTGAGAGGCTCATGCCACTTCGAAGCTTAATCTTAGAAAGCCTTTTGCTTTGGGCTGATCTTTCTTGGTGATAAACAGATATTGCAATCAGCAAAACCACAGGCGTAGTAGTTATTTCCTTTGTGTAAGTCTCTTAGAATTGAGAATAACCTAGTGTGTGTGTGTATATATATATATATATATATATATATATATATATATATATATATATATGAAGTATAATATCACCTGTTTTTCTTATGGCTTCATCAAAATGAACAGCTAGATTTCAATGAATCTGTTAAGGTATATAGCATATATTAGGAGTTTTTCTGTGGGCTGATTTTGTGGGGAGTTTTTGTCTGTTTGTTTTTTCTCCATCCTTAGTTTTTCTTTCTTCTTACCTGGTTATTGAGGGGTGTGTTACCCATATGGGGTTCAGGAGGAAATAGGATATTGGTCAGAAGTGGTAGAGTGACAGAAGCATCTTAGTTTACTTGAATTTGGGCAGAGAAAACACAAGAGGAGCATTGCTGAGAATGTTTGCATCCAAAATACAGGGACGGGTGTTAAGATGTGTGAATTCTGCAGCATTCCCTTTAGTGAGAATTTTCTTCGTGCCTGGGGTGGCAATGGTTTGAATGACCACTAACTAGCAAAAAGATTTTGTCACCTGGATGGGTCTGTGGTAGTAGTTTATAGCTTAGGATAACAAGGAAACAAAACTGTTTTTGTTTGAAAGATGCAGTCAAATACTTCTTTCCCATTTCCTGAATACTTCCATTCAGATTAAGAAGAATTAAGGACTTTGTGTAGAAAATCTAATGGGAGTTTAGTGCTGGTAAAGAATTCGTGTTGAAACTGGGACAAATACAACAGGTTGAGCCAATTGCACCTTCTGGGAAGACTCCTTATCCCAACTGTCATCACAAAAAGCATGTTTTATAGGTTTCTTTTTGTTAAGTGCTGTACACATGCATTATATCTGTTTCCATTACTCTGGAAGGGGTTGGGTGTGATTGCTGTGACTACGTTTTGCATCCCTGGGCAGGTAAAATCGTTGGATGTGCAGTTATCCACGTAAACGGGGATGATCCTGAAGAAGTTGTCCGTGCCACGCGGCTGGCAGTCGAGTACCAGCGCCAGTTCCGCAGGGATGTGATAGTGGACTTGCTGTGCTACAGGCAGTGGGGCCACAATGAACTTGATGAGCCGTTCTTCACCAACCCCAGCATGTACAAAATCATCAGGTAAGGGTACCACCACCTGCTGGGGGAACCCCAAACCTGCTTTCTTCTACATCAGCTCAGTATTGTTCACTACTGCAATAGTCTTTGTATAATGATGATCCTTTGCCATACTGACAAGTCTTAATATAAGTGTAGCTACACTGTTAGCAGCCCCTGTCTGATAATGGCACGAGATAAAGATAACCACTGATCGTGGTTCTCTGATATGCAGCTTGATGCCTCGTGGAGACCAATCTTGCATATAGCCCTTGAATTTCAGGTTCATGACTGCTGTTAATCAGAAGGCAAAGTTGCTTACTGTGTGCCAGAGGGAAAGGTAGATTGTGTGGGAGAATTTGGAGGAAACTACACACAATGTGTGTTGTGTCCTTGCCTGGTCCTGCTGGTTCCATGGAGCCTCATCTTTACAAGCATTTAAATACAGTCAGATTCCATCTTGATCCCCAAAGAAAAATACTGGCCAATGAATTCTGGTATTTTATGTGGAGCATTTATGGAATCAGGTGCGTTGATTCTCAGCTAATTGTGAAATTCCACTGTCAGTTTGCCTAAAGAACAATACATAATAGCACAGAGACAGCCTGAATGAGAGATTTTTTTTCTGGACTTACTTTTACCTGCAGCTGCCAACTGCAGGCACTTTCTTAAAGAAAGGACTGTGAAGTATGAATCCAGGAGAATTGTTACCCTTCTGGAACTGCCAGGAAAGAAAACTTGACCCAGATTAGTATAATACACGAGGTGGTCATTTATTTTAGTTTTCCTTGGTACCTGACAGTAGTATGGTGGCATTTCCCTGTTCTGCAGTGACACTTTTCAGGCTTAATGTCTCTGGTGTTTGATTCCCTCGCCCACAGATCCCGTAAGAGTATCCCAGACACGTATGCGGAACACCTAGTAGCTGCTGGGCTCATGACTGAGGTTGAAGTGTCTGAGATAAAGACGACTTACTATTCTAAACTGAGCGATCATCTTGCCAACATGACTTTGTACAGTCCACCTCCTACCAACCTGCAGGCTCACTGGAAAGGTTTGGTCGAGCCTTCTGCTAAAATCACCACCTGGGACACAGGAATGCCTATACCGCTTCTGCAGTTTATTGGAATCAAGTCTGTAGAGGTGCCAGAAGAACTCCAGATGCACAGCCATCTCCTGAAGACTTATGCACAGGTCAGGATGTTTCTAGTCCTGTTGTTTAAAGGTATGACCCGTTCCAGGGAAAAACTCTTTAACTGACAAGGCTGCCAGTTAAAGAACAGCACAATCTTCTCTAGGAAAAACAGCTTGTTCTCTTTTTCAAGGCTGCTGTTACGCAATTCTTCTTTTATGTTTGAAGAAAAATACGTTCTCCCTCATATCTGACCATATATTTAACTTGTTATTTTAACAATATTTTGATATAATGAAGAAGAAACATGTAAAAAATACAGTTTGTTGTTCTAACAATGTTCTTACAAATATCATCTAAACTTCATTATTATAAGTACTTAAAAAAAAAAAATGAATCAGGAGATTGGTAACAGTGTATGCAGTGTGTAAAGCCAGTAATGTATGTGTTTATATATAAACTTGTGTACACATTTGGCCAAGTTTGAAAGTCACAGTGTTTGAGTCATAAGATTTTGTGCAATAACTGGATTGGTTTGGGTTTATGAATGTTTCACTTTGATGAATGATGACCATGGGCTGGCGTCTGGTCGACAGCTGTAGAGAAGCCACGAGCTGAATATTTCAGAAGGCTGGTTCTTGCCTTCCCAGCCCCAGTGGGAAGTCTGGGTGTTATCATTCATCTGCAATTCTGCAGATAGAGAATTCTGGAGACTGAAATACTTACACCTGGTGTCTTTCAGCACTACACCAAGTCTGTCAATAGCCTGCTCTCTGCTCTGCTAAGACTTTTTAGTATTTCAAGACTAAGATCTAATCTGTCAATCTAAAGTTTGTTGACTGGTTAGTGAACAAATGGGTTATACATGGTTTTGTGGTCTGCAGGGGCAGCCTTCTGCAGTTTGTGCATGTATTCCAAATCAAACCAACCAAAATTGGCTGCTGGAAAAATAGTATTTCTCTCTACAGCATTTTTTTTCCTAACTTCTAATACTGATCTGTGCCACAACGATGCATAAAGATGGAAGAAGGCAAAATAGTAACCTTTCCTTCTTATTTACTTTTTTAGTCAAGAGTTCAAAAAATGGAGGAAGGAAAAAAGCTGGACTGGGCAACAGCTGAAACTTTAGCGTTTGGTTCCTTGCTGTGCCAAGGTAAGAGGTAACTAGGCAGCAAACAATGAATTATTTTTCACTTTGACATCTGTAAAGTATAATGTTAAGCTTTTTAGGTGTTTCTAAGCCCAAAGATTGATATGCTGAGTAAATTTGACAATTTGTATTTGCATGGTAGCAAGAGAATGTAAGTGTGAGTCCTGTATGTCACCAATACTTGTAGATTGGCTACTAAATTTCTTCAAAGAATTGTTGCTCCCTCCCATCCCCTCGAAAAGCTGGTGCTCAGTGCTGTGCACATGAGCAATGCATGTGGCATCAGTTAGGCCTCCCACATGCTTACCTTTTATAGTGTTTCATGCTGTGATTAATTTCCTCCTTCTCTAGTCTGAATTCGTGTTTCAGTTTACATGGGGTACAGGATGCACATATTTTGCGGTTTGCTTCAGCAAACTGTGTAGTTACAAACACTTAACCCAAAATAATTTTTGGCTGCGAAGAGGAGAAATGAGATGTGTGAGCATCTTTGTGAGATGGAGATGATGGTGGTTAAGAATTCCCACTCAGATTTGATTTTGCTGATGAGGAGAAATCCAGGAAGTTACTGTCCTGCATGTCTTCTTATTGTATGATAAACTAATCCAGTGTTTTGCTTATTGCTTGGCAGGGTTTAATGTCAGACTAAGTGGACAGGACGTCGGCAGAGGAACCTTTAGCCAGCGACACGCAATGTTAGTTTGCCAAGAAACAGATGATACCTACATTCCTCTGAATCATATGTCCCCAGACCAGAAGGGTTTCCTCGAGGTAGGTTCTGCGGTCCACAAGACAATCTTCTTCAAGTTGTGCTGAAAGAGTGCAGATTTTAAAACTGCTGAGGCACATATATGTAATCTGTATATTCTGACAAAGCCCAGATACGGAGGCATAAAACCCACCTGATTGTGGGTTAAGGAGAGCCTAGCTAAAGGCAGATGACTGATTTGTGCTTTCCTGTAGCAAGTTGATAGTTGTGCATGGTTAGTTACCCTCTTTAACAAGGGGTTCTGCCTTTCCTTGAGAGATCACCTATTATTTTTCTTCCCTCAGTGCCTTCCTTCAAAAGCAAAAGAGAGGTGACCGTGAATTGCGTTTAGGAGTGCATGTCCTCAGTGTGCCTAGCACTGATGTGCCTGGTTCCAAAGGTTCTTAACCCTGGGTTGTCATCTCTCTCACCTGCCCCTCCCAACAATTTCCTTTCTGTTAGGTGAGTAACAGTCCCTTGTCTGAAGAAGCTGTGCTTGGTTTTGAATATGGAATGAGTATTGAGAGCCCTAAGTTACTGCCAATTTGGGAAGCTCAATTTGGAGACTTCTTTAATGGAGCCCAGATAATATTTGACACTTTCATCTCTGGAGGTGAGTGTACAAGGAGCTAATTCATACATTTACAATAAATCATTTGTAGCCAGTATAGTTTTAGAAAATCCTTTAGCTTTAAAGTAAAAGGGCAATGTGTTGAGAAAAAGAATTGTTTTCTCAATAAGTCTTGTGAGCTTGCCTACTTGATCCCAACTTCAGTGCAGATTTTCTCTGAAGACAGTCCGTCTAAAATGAGAGACCTCATCCTTGACAGAAAAGTTATTCTGAAAGCACAGTTGATTATGTTTATGACCTTTCTTCCCGCCTCCCCCTATTTATTTTACAGTGTGCATATATTTTTAATAGCTTCTTAGGATGTACTGTTCCTTCATGAGGCATATGAAAAGTTCCTGAAGCAATATAGAAAGAAAATAGTGATGATTTAAAAACAAACAGAAAAAAAAAGTGCTAAAACCAACGTCTCGGTTTGACTTTTGCACATTTTCCGAATGCTCAGATGTTGCAAAAAGACCTTTCGGGGTTGAAACAGGCTGAGGAAATGCTAAGATGGATTTCTGAAGTGGGGTTCCTTGAGTGTAAAAGTCCAGAGTATTGGCATCTAGATTCAGTTAGGCCTCTATGTTCACTCTGTAACCACAGATGGTAATTGCAAGAGGCCCTCTTATCCCACCCATCCTCATGAATTACCTCCTGGATTTGACTGTAATCTCTTAAATAGTGCAGGGGCTTTGACAGAGCCCAGGGGAGCTCACTTGTGGCTGGCATTGCTGCGTTAGGCAGGACTGGCTGACAGGCTGCTGCCTGCTTCATACCTGCACAGGACTAAATGACAAGGTATACAGAAAAGATGCCATGAGCTATGGTTAGGAGTTTTCATACTGAGGAGAAGGATTTTGTGGATGCCTGTTAATAAGGAGGACAGTGCCATTAAGAGGATTTTCTCATAATGTGGTGATGTTTCCGAGTAAGTTCTAAAACTTTCGCTGCTCAACGTGAAGCCTTAAGAGCCCTGAAAGCCCAAAGTTTCATGACAATTTCAGAAACATCAGATCATCTTATGCATGCTGTTTCACAGCTGTGAATCTCACAGCTAAATACAACAGCATGTTTCTGGTTTGTACTTAATGATGTGGAAATCAGCCATACTCTTATCTTCCTCGGTAGTTTGTGCAAAGTAATGACTGTATGGGGGCTTTATGTTCTGTTGAAATCATTTTTCCTTCTTTCTCATTGTTTGTTTTAGGGGAGGCCAAATGGCTCCTGCAGAGTGGGATAGTAATTCTTCTTCCCCATGGCTACGATGGTGCAGGCCCTGAGCACTCATCCTGCCGGATGGAACGTTTCCTGCAGGTACGCCTCCCCACCTCCCTTCTCACACTCATGTATTCCCCATCACAGCACTGGCAAACAGTGCTCTGGGAGTCTTGCTACAAAATGCCACGTTCCTGATGTACCTGACTTCAGAAGCTGGAGACTTACTAGGATCTCACCATACGAATGGGCTGGGCTGAAAGTGGAGGGAGAAAGGGGACTTGAAGAGGAGGTGCAGGTCTGGAAGTGGTGAGGAAGCAGCATTGGTTTAAATACTACCACAGCAGCTCTGCTGCAAGATTCTGGTTGAACTTTGTAATAATAGATGCTTGTTGTTTCTCTTAGATCTCTGTCACCTGCCCAACCATGTGTGTGGTAACATGAAATTTTGTAATGAGATTTTCAGTGTTTGCAAAGGCCCCGTGCCCTGTGCAAACGTCCCTTTTTTTTCAGTACTGCCGTCAAAACGGCAGTACTGAAGCACACAGTGGGGTGTGCTTCAGTACTGCCTGCTGTCACTTTTCTGATTGCCGCTCTTCAGCAATGTCCTGTACCGCAGAATGAGTCCAGTAGCAAGACAGAATTGCTCTATTGCAAATAGCAGACCTTTAATGGGCACTTCTTAGAGAAAGCGTTTTGGGGTTGGCATTGTAAATGGGCAGCCACCCGCCTGTGCAAGCCACTCACGATGTTCCCACTGTGCACAGATCGTACAAGCAGAACACTGGGTGCTATTAAATAGCAGTAAGTAAATTTGTGGCACATTTTTGCAAAAAAAAAAAAAAAATCTGTTGTTATGTCATTGTGACTGTAGTAAGTAAATGAAAAAGTAAATGAAAGCCTTTTTGATTGAGTAATGGCTTAGGGAAGAGCTTGGAGCATCTTTAGGGGTGCTGCCATTCTGATGAAATTGTCATGACTGTCCAGTGTTAGAAGAACTGGCATGCCTTGGTTATGATGTAGTTGAAGGAGGCCTTCAGATACAGTATTACCACGTAAATGGTAAAGCCATTTCTCTGAAATTGCTTTTCCATTGCTGTCAGCATTTGAATTGAGATACTTTTCTCCTATTGTTACACCAGTAAGCATGTCTTATGGCTTAAACTCCTGTACATTTGGCTCACTAATTCCTTCTTGACAAGTTATTGCTATGTCCCCTGTAGATGTGTGACAGCTCAGAAGAAGGAGTTGATGGGGACCAGGTGAACATGTCGATCGTGCATCCCACCACCCCAGCTCAGTATTTCCATTTACTCCGACGGCAAATGGTCCGGAACTTCAGGAAACCTCTCATTGTTGCCTCTCCCAAAGTGCTACTCAGGCTCCCTGTAAGCTAGAAAACTTCCTTTTTCTTTTTTCGTCCTCTTCTGTGTTCTCTTCCCCTTTCTCTTTGCTTTTCCTCTGTGTTCTCCTCTCTCAGTTTTGGGATGAAATCAATGGGGTTTTGCCTGTTAGGGGCAGGGTAGGTTGAGAATTAAAGCTGGGTGGCGGTGAGCCTGAAGTAAGAGTGATTCTGGGTCCAGTGGTGTTCTTCAGAATCTTACCGTTCTGTCTTTCACCTGTGGGAGTGGGAATGGGAGGGGAGAGTGAATGTATCTTTTACTTACCAAAACCCTGTCCCAGACAGGGCCAGAGAGAAAAGGGACCAAGATTTGGTAACTTCTGACTCTCCCCCATTTAGGCTGCTGTGTCAAGTTTTGAAGAAATGGCTCCAAGGACAACGTTCAAACCTGTCATTGGTGACTCCTCAGTAGATCCTAAAAGGTAGCTCTATTTTCTTGCAAGGGAAGCTCAGAAAGGAAATCCTGTCCCTTTCTTCTACCTAATAGCTCAAGTCTGAGGTGATGTGAAAGATGTGACTTTTTTAGGGGGGAAGTATTTGTATGGGGAGTGACTTAGGGTTTTACTTGTTTCCCTCCCTTTCTTCTGCTTGCCTGTTGGTAGTTATCATACTTCTCTTCATAATAATAAAGTGTTGAGGATTTCAGCCCTTGCCTCCAGTGAGAGGCTGTGATCAGAGTTACTAATCTGATGGATGCTGTTGTGAACCATGGCTGGGAGCTAGCAGTCACTGGGAGCAGCTGTTCTGTGAAGAGAAGAAGAATTTTTGTTCTGCTGTCAGGCCGCTTGAGCTGATGAAGTGAAGTTAGGGCAATAACAAATCTTTGTGTGTGTATTATCTCCCTCCTTTAAGATATGAATTTGGAGAACCCCGTTCACAAAGGGCAATTTATATTTTTCCCTCCTAATGTTATCTGTTCCCTCTCCTAGTTGTGTAATCACAAGGCTGGAAGTGTCTTAGCATCTTTGTTTTTTAAGAGGAGCATTGAGGCACAAAGGGTGAGGTTTCTCTCTTTGCCTTTGTCCATTAAGCTCAGACAGCTAAGACCTCTCTGATAACTGTAAACAATCGCATATCTCCCGAAGGCAGTTGCTCTTAGGCATGGGAGAGAATTGTCCTCTGGAGGCACTTCTCTCCCACTCTGTTCTATTCTCTACAGAGAGAGCACAGATAACTAACTTAGATGAAGAATTTAATTTTAGATAGTTAAAAGGCTGAGTTAAAGCTGAAGAAACAGGACATTTGGGCCCTGGCCTACTGTGCCCACAGGTTAGTTTGTCAGCTAGTTTGTCAGGGAGTGGGATGGAAAGGAAGACAAAAAAAGAAAAGATGGTCTAGGGTAGCAGTTCAGCTTCGTACAACTCAATTTGTACATCATCTTTAAAGTTTGGCTGGTTGCTTTTATGAAAGGTGTGAAAATGTTAGGCAGAGAGTTTCTGTGAAACACTAAACTTGGAAACGCTCCTATTTTTCTTTAGTGTCACCCAAGTGGTGCTCTGTTCCGGTAAACATTACTACGCTTTGGTGAAGCAAAGGGAGACGCTAGGAGACAAACAGCACCACGTAGCTATTTTGAGACTGGAAGAACTCTGTCCTTTCCCCCTAGAAGCTCTACAGCAAGAGTTGAACAAATACAGCCGTGCCAAAGGTAAGCAAGATTTTTACCTTTTTCTTTCTGGCCTCTTTGAAATTCTAAACTAAATCTGTTGCTTGCCTTTTAGGGTGAAGAGCTGTAGTGGTATTTTCCTCTTTGCTCTTCCCCCCATATATCTGGTGTTTCTGGAGTGGGATAATACAGGTGTTTGCCGTGTGTGCTAAAAGAGTTTGTCTCTGCTATTGTTAGCTTCTCTAAACCACTGCTGAAAATCAGAGTGAACCGTGTGGGACATTTTTGCGTTGATCTTTTCTACCCAGTCCTTTAAGTATTATTTGAAAATGATGGTAAAATAGAAGAGCATACCCACAGTGTGCCCTAATGGTGGACATGCTTTTAGTTTGACTGCAGCAAGCGATGACTTGTAATGAATTCAGTCTCATAAGAATTCATTTCAAAGAAAGTACCAAGGCAAAAAAGTCAGAGGTGCTACAACAGAAAAACATAGCTTTCTTGAGCTACTGAAAAGATAAACGTGTGCTTCTAATGTACCATTTTCCTTCCTTTAGTCTTCACCTGGAGTCAGGAAGAACCACAGAACATGGGTCCATGGTCCTTTGTGTCACCACGGTTTGAAAAGCAGCTGGGGGTTAAGGTAAGATGTCCCCATGGTGCTCTGGTCTTTAAAATGAACTTCAAAGTTATTCTTGACTGCAAAATTCTGTGATGCTTACGTGTAAAACCTAACACATAAATCCTAACCTAGTGCCTAAACTTGAATGTGTGTTCTAATTTTAGCTACTTAGGCTTTTTATAGCACTGTTTACTAGTGATGAACAGGTCTGGAGCTTTCTTTTACTGTTTAGTCTAAGTAGGCAGGGTGATGAAAGATCCCAGGTAGGAAACAACATGCTTAAGGTGCCACAGCGAGCAGGAGGAGAATCTGAAGCTGCTGTTTGCTGCGGCAGATTGAACACTGTAATGGTCTTGGAACTGTAGTCGCAGGGAGATGAAGGAAAACTTCCTGCAGCACCTCCAGCTGGAACTGCCCAGTATCTGACAATAGGTATCACCATGGCATCAGAGAACCTCAAGATGTGGCGCTATGTTTGTGCTTCACTAATCTTTTCCTACTGGCTCTAATTTCAGCTCGCTCTTGTGAGTAGACCTCCTTTACCAGCCCCAGCAGTTGGCATTGGAACCCTCCACCAGCAGCAGCAGGAAGACATTCTTACCAAGACATTCATCTAAATTTTCATCGGACAGCCTACTCGTGTAGTCAGTCATGTTTGTTGCCGTCCTCCTGCAAAGAAGAACAAAAGCCAGATCCTTAGGACTCTTAATTTTCCAAAATGGGAAAAAGAATGGAACAAGTTCTGTATTGGTGAAGCAATTTTTTCATATGGGGACATACCTAAAGATGAAAGCTAATGCCTGTTACTCTAGATAGGTTTTTTGTTCTTTTGTAGCATTTTCTACAAGAGATCTTTTAAAAGTTTTTAAAAATTGCAGTCCAGGGGGAAGATCAGTGAGGTAGGTATAAAATACCTTGTATCCGATCACTTATCTGCATTTGTCAGTTCTCTGGGATGGTGTATGTGTGGAAACAGCTTCTCATTTCCACAGAAGTGTTAGTGCTGTTTGGTTGAGTAAATGCTTCCCCTGTGCCTGGGAATGAGCCATTTCTATTAGCAGAGTGTTGTGGATTTTCTCATTTCTTTTCCTGTGGACTTGCAATTAAATCTGTGCAATTGTTGGTATTCTTCTAATGTGCATAGCCGGAAGGGATAAGGGTTGTTAAAGCAGGATTCCTGGGGGCACCTAGCAGGATCTCTCCTGAAGGCTTCAGGCACTGGTTTCTTCTCAGGAGGAGAAGCAGTGCTTTCACATCAAGCTTGCAGGGTGGGAGGTGTGCTGCAGCGAGGCTCATAGTGTATTTTAGAACCCAGTTTTGTAGAAGCCAATCAGTTTGGCTACCCGAAGAGTTTGGCTACCAGTTTGGTACCCAAGAGGCTACCCTGAAAAGTGATGTTTCTCCCTACCCAGAAAATTCTTCTCAGTGTCCACTGTCTATTTTCTTAATTGTTTTTGAGGGCTTGCCTCTGTTCAGTTTCTTCTTCCCTAGTTCCTATACAAAATCTTGCTTATGCTGTAAGAAGGCTGAAAGTGTGACCAAGAGCAAAGAGTTCAAAACTGTGGCAAGACATAAAGCAGGCTGAAAAGAGTTTGAGCAACCTTCGTTGAAAGCTATAATAGTGAGGCCTGTTCTGAGTACGCCAGAAGCTTGAAGGTTGAGGGGTGGCAGAATTAGAAGGTCAAACGGGCTTCTCACCAAAAAAAAAAAAAAAAAAAGCTGTAGTGGAAAAAAAAAAAAAAAATCTCATGGCTTATTTTGGTTTGGTTTTTAGTTTGGGCAAAGTTCCCATGTGGAGGCATGTTGTGAGGCTCCTGAGCAAAACCTTTTCTTTGCAGTGAAAAGCTGTGGTATCAAAACAGGTTATAGAAGAAAACATGTTAAAGAAGAAATAAGTGACTTGGATAGCAGCAAATGGCAACAGGAGGTTAGTGAAGTGGGTTTTCTGAAGGAGTTCAAACAGATACTGATGTTCAAGCCACATGAAGTTCCTAAAACGCTGGCAGCAGACAAAAGTTTCCTCTTTTTAATGCTGTGGCACACTTCGAAATTTTGTGAGAATATTGATTGGTTCCCAAACTGATGTGTGTTTTTAAAAGTAATATGGTTTATTAACTTTCAATCTGTTTATTACCTTTTTTTTTTTTTTTAACTGAAAAACTTTCAGGAAACTGAAATAGAGAACCAGACTACAATGAAGTGTTAAAATCATGGTCTCCTACTTGCAGATATGAAGCCTTCCCTATGAAGGAATAAAGCAACCTTTGCTGGAGGCAAGCCAGTAGTTTAACATTTAAATGACTTGCAATCCCGAATGTGCTTTACAAATAATGTCCATAACTTCTCAGGCAGAATTTCACTTTAATTTATGAAGTGCTGCAACAGAAAAACTGTGTATTGGAGCTCTCTGGATCCCTGCCATTCAATGAAGAGAAAAAAATAGTCTTTGCATCTAAAGCCCACTCTTTTCAGACTCCTTTTGTGTGTGGGTTTGGAAACAACGCCTGAGTATGGTTGCCTTTTTCCCCCCTTTTTCTAAAGCAGATGTTCTTATCCTTGGTAATAAGTTTCCTAGAAGCATGGCTTTTCTCATGAGCAGCAGTCAACAGCTTGCCATTTTTTGTATTCTGTTAAGCTGAATATATACAATTTCATATATTCTTTTCTTTAAATATGCCATAGGAAAAACAAACATGCAATTTTTTTTTGTTTGTTTGTTTTGTTTGTTTGTTTGTAGCACCTTCTTCAGGGGGAAAATGGTCAGGATTTGGTTCCTACTTGAAGAATAGGTAGTCAGGTGGGACTCCTGCTGTAATCTCTCTCTATTCATAGAATCATTTAGGTTGGAAAAGAACTCTAAGATCATCTGATCCAACCTTTAAGCCCCCACACCTGAAGCAGTGTGAACTTTGGAAGGGCTGCAGGTGGATGTGTACATTTTGTTAGCAGTAATGTTTGAATCATCTTTCAGTGGAATGGTCAAGGCTTTTCTTGCATGACAGGGAAACCTGTACAAATGAAAAACTAATTCTAACTCAGAATCCTAAATGACTGAAAAGAAGCTTTGATGCACAACTTGCACTAAACACAACAGAACCTTATGTTTCTACAGAACCAAGAACCACGCAGGTTTCTAGGGATTTTCTCATGCTGAGCTAAAGAAAGACTGTCTGTCTTGATTTTTCTTAGTTCCTTTTCAAATCTTTTATTTTTCACAGAAACATCAGAATTTACAGTATTCTTCATATGGCACTAAAATAAATAATAAACAGTTAAAAAGCCAGAGCTCCTCTAGGCGCGTGGCCTTTTTGGCTTTGGAGAAGCCCTGTTCCAGCAACAAGACAAGGTGAGCAGGAGAGGAGAGTGACAGAAATGCTAAAACAAGTTCTGCTGAGCCCTCATAAACAAGGAGTGACCACAAGACTTCCCCTTCTCACTGCTTCTCTTGAAACCCATCTCCCTCCACCCAGAACCATTCTCCTTTCCTCTACGATGTGTGGGATCTCTGCATTCAGAGGACTAGTGTCAGTGTCAGCCAGAGCTTCACAAGGGATTCGTAGGGGCTTCTTAAAGGCTCTGTTACACCACTGCCCTTTTCTTCTGCTTGTGTGACTTTTTCAACTTTACGTGTTTCAAAGAAATGCTAAAAAAAAAAAAAAAAAAAAAAAAAGCCCTTTGCCTGCTAGTTGCCAAACTGCTCTCTACTCCCACCTGGTGAGATATTTCTGTAGCCAAATGCTACCCCAGCAGTTCCTGGCTGGAAAGCCTTAGCACTCCCTGAGGGAAGGTTTCAGCACAGTTGCCAGCTGGGGAAAAGCAAGAAATCAGTATTGGGAAGCAAGAGATAAATGAGCACAATGTTGACTTTAAGCAGGAGAATAATGAAGACAAATGGCAAAAGGAGGCAAAAGCTGCCCTCAGTGTTGACTGTCCCAAGGCAGCGCTCCCATCACCACAGTATTTTCCCCAGCATTTTGTCTTTTATGGTCTCAGTGGCAGTGTGAGTTTGGCACCTCCCTATGTCTCCCAAAGTTGTTTGGGGGAGCATGCCTGTATAAACCAAAGCCACTGTGCACAAAACACCTTTTTGAAGAGGCAAGTGGGGTTTAACCTAATAGAATACGGCCGGGGGAACAGCTCCCAAAAGCTGCTCTGAAGCACAGTTTGGTATCGTACCCTAATTAACTCATTCATTCATTCATCTATATGACCCAGAAGTAACCTCTGTAATCTCGGTTCTGTAGCCTGTTTCATGTAACTTTTTTATCGCATCACAGTGACATGAAGTCATATTTCTTTCATTTTGCTGTAGCAAAATTCACAACTTTTTAGGCATTCTGAATAGCTTTATCTAATCAAAACACATTCTGGTTTAAACTCCTGCTCTGAGTGCCCAGGGATTTCTTTCCATGGTCCCTGAGCGGTGTACTCGTCCATGTAGAAATCCCATTTCCTGAGAACAGCTGGAGCTCTGCCTGTCCTTTACTTCTTACTGTTTTTTACCATAAATATGTAATATCAGCAGCTGCACTCTTACAGAAATATGGTTATATTTTGCTTGGATATAGCAGAATACTTGGGGTGTGTGCTTCAGTTTTTCAGAGGCTTTGTCCAAACAGGCGGTGGTTGTGCTTGGTGCTTTTTGTACAAATTATCTCTCATACTCTGCTCACAAAGAACCTCTGTATCAGTAAGTAGCAAAAGGAGGCAGAAGAGTAGCGTTACTTTGGCTGCAGCTGTAGCTAAGAAAGTTGTACAGCATAAACATCACCTTTGACTCCAAACTGATGGTTACATAAAGCCACATTTTCTCACTATGATAGCACGCAAAAGGGAAGAACAGACCCAACATTTTGAGTGTCCCATTTCCTGAACCTGACCTTGTTATGCACCACTCACACACAGGCTGTGCAGGTTTATCTAGCCAAATAAAGGACACTTGAGTGCTCAGACACAGCTATTACTGTAGTGCTGCTCAGTCCCCAAGCCCAGTGCTGCTGTGCCATGTAGCCACCCAGGGATGCTGGGGTAAGGAAGAGAGAGCTTTGGCACTGCTCTCTTGGTGTCGCTGATGCAGATTTGTCTGCAAAATGCTGCTCTCTTGTGATGGCCAACAGCTACAAGGAGCAAGACAAAGCCCTTGCTGAGTTAGATGTTAACACCGTTTCCCCCACTGCTTTTGGATGCACACAAAGCTGTTTTCTTTCTACGTGCCTCTGCGTGCAGACTTGGCTCACCCTGCACGAATGCTGGTTTGCTTTTGCAAGGCTGGGACTCGTTGCCTTTAGAGGCCCTCAGTGCCCCTGTGTTCAGGCTGGGTACCCAGTTCTATACAAAATCCTGGGCAGAGAAGGAGGCGTTTGGGCTTACGTCTGATGGAGATCACCTTTACTGCTTCTGTGGTGATACACTTGTGAATTTACCCAATTTGAAAGTATTTCAGAAAAGAGAAATTGTGAAAGCGCCAGATGGGGGTGCTGACTGACAATGGGAGTGAGTTTTCTGTTTGTGCTCAGGAAAGTGCCAGATGAAACACAATGAAAGTTGGGTGAGTGGGTAACAGAGTACGACCCAGTAGGACCCACATGAGAACTTTTGGGTCATTTAAAAAGTAGAAATGAATCTTCATGTGCTGTTAGATAGTAAAAAACAAACAAACAAACAAACAAACTGACTAGAAAGAGAGGAAGTGTTACAGCACTTGCACCTTGTAGCATGCGAGATGAAATGTGCAAGTCATGGACACATGCTCAGGATTGTCAGGTGGAATTGCAAGACTGGAAGAAAAGACATCAAAGGAAAGAGATGTTAGGTCGAGCATTTCATTAAAGACAGCGGTAACTCAGTTACAGAAGAAGAAACATCAGGAAAATAAATACAATAAATATTTTAGTAAGTGATGTTATTTTAGATTTGAAATAAATGTAGTCTGAAATTTGAAGGCTTACAATTTTGAACACCCCAGAAGTATTCATTTGGAACAAGCAAAGAAAACAAATTTGCATTTTTTTTAAACCTCAGTCACTGGGAACCCGTTGTTGATGATGCCGTGATATTTCTTCAGCATACTTGCAGTGGTGTATCTGTGTTAGTACAGATTGGGGAGACCTCCTGGATCTTTTATCAATCATCAAAACAGGGATCAGCAACTTACAGGTATGGACGTTTGCTGTGAGTGAGGACCTGTAATTTAAGGACTGTGTCAGCATGGCTAAAAATCTGAACACAGGTTAACTGCAAGAAGCTACCTGGAGCTCAGCTATTAACCCAGACATCTACAAGTAAGACACAAGGCCAATTAATGATGAATACTTATGCTTTAAATCACACATAAATCCTGCAATAAATTCTAATAAACATCATTTTATAGACCATCACCTGCTGTAACAGAAAGCTCCTTAGAAGGATTTGATACTGGTTTCTGTGATACCCATTCCCACTCCAGATATTCTCATATTTCAGGGTCAGTTTACCAATGTACCCGTAGTATTATTAAACTGGGACATACCCATGATTTTATCAAACTGGGATGTGGTTGACTGGGGACATTAGTAAGACACAGAAAGGAACACACACCGCTAATCTTTATTTCTTTTTAATAACCCGGCAGAGAGATGCAGCCAGGCTGGGCTGCAAGCAGCAGCCTCTCACTTCAGAAAACAAACCGCTGCGTTTACCAGTTGGGCACTGCTTTGACCTAGTAAACATGCCACTGAGGAAAGCAATCCCAAAACTTAGGATAATTAGCAATAATTAACGAGCGCCGGAGCTTCCTCGCCTCAAGGGGCGGACGGCGAGGGGCAGCCGTGAGGCGCCGCCGCCTCAGCCCGGCCGCCAGCGGGACCTGAAGAGGCTTCGCTCCCCTTCCCCTGGCTCCTGAGAGAGGAGGAGGAGAAAAAGGAGGAGAAGGAGGAGAAGGAGGAGGAGCGGCTGCCGCCATGCCAGCAGGGAGGAGCCCTGCGCCCGGCCTCACGTCACGGCGGCGGCTGAGGGAGGGCGAGCGGCGGTGACAGCGGCTGAGGCAGCGCCGGCCCCGCCGCCGCCATGGGCAGTGAGTAGCGGGGCTGGGGGCGGCCGCGGGGATCCTCCTCGCTGTCCCCCCTGAGGGGAGAACATGGCCCGGGGGGGTCAGGGCAGGACGAAGGGGGGCGTCGGTAGCACCTACCGACAGGGCGAGGGTGGTCGGAGATTTTTTTAGGGTGGGTTTTTATGCCCTCCCCCCCCCCCCCCCCGGCGCGCCGTGGGGCGTGAAGCCAGGCTGTGGGATGAGCGGTGAGGGGGGTGAAGGAGAAGCGTGGCCCAGCCGGGAAAGTGAGCATAAATCACGGGATTTCGACCCAAAAAGCTGCCTAACCTCGCTCCGCAGCGTAACGAGTGCGGTTTGGTGGAAGGGGAGCCCGCTGGTGGGTTTTGGTGGAAATCCAAAATGCGTGTGTATGGGGGGGGGGGGCTGGCGATACCCTGCAGGTTTTGGCAGGGAAATTGCCCACCTTTGTACATTCTGGATTTATTTTTTATTTTTTTATTTATTTTCTTTTTCCAGAAGGAGAGCTCAAACTGTTGAGCTTTTCTGTGTTTTTAAAGGAGAAGTTGTGAGCAGAGATGGACCAAAAGTTAAAGGAAAATCCCACAAAGTTCTGGTCAGAATAGGTGTTGCAGTGATTTAAGTTACGATTTCTAAAAATATTTGAGTGATTTTTTTTCTTTTCTCCCACCTACATGCACATGTAAACCACAAGGTACTGGTCTCTGGGTAGGGACTCTTTAGCATCCTTTGCTGCTGTGTTTAACAGGCACAGACCAATACATATATTCCATTTATATATATATGGAATATATTCCATTTATTTTGAAATAGAATATAATTTAGTTCACTTCTTGTGCTATATCCAGTGTTACTTCTCCCCTCAGATGATTAGAGGAGTAGAGGATGGGCCAAATCTGTGTTAAAAAAGGATTCTCTTCCACATATTTACCCATTTTTCAACAGCTTCAAGAAAAGGGAGTTATTTTTCAGACATCGAATTAGAGTGCGTGTTGATTAAATAATTGCCTTATAAATTGTTCTCACTCTTTTTTTTTTTCTTTCCCTCTTATTCTTTTTTCGGTGTGTTTTTCTGTACCAGTTAAATTCCTGGAAGTTATTAAGCCCTTCTGTGCGGTTTTACCTGAAATCCAGAAGCCAGAAAGAAAGGTGAGTGCCACATCATGTTTTTATTTGTATTGGTTCATAGATAAGACTGTTGTGCCATTCGAGTCCACACTACAATACTAACACAGACAGTGGGCCCTAAAGTAGGACAGGTTCTTTGGAGGAGAGGAAATCCATGTTAAGGTGAAAGATTAACAGAATGATAAAATCTTAACTGCCTTCTGATAAGTTGTTCCACTTGGTAATTGTATTAACTCATCTTGTTTCATGTCTTATCTCTAGACTAACTTTATTACTTTCAGCTCCCTATGATGGGATCTACGTTAATATACCAAACCAGAGTTTTGAAGCTTTTTTTCCTGTGGATAACACTGTTGGTATTGGCTTTAAGTCCTGGTGACACTTCTAGGCTTTGAGTTGGCTAAGGTATTACTTTTAAAAGGCCTGTGCTGGAATTCAGGAACCTTGTATTTAGTACTTCCTTTTCTACAAAACAAAATGTTTCCTACTCCAATAACCATTTCCCTTTGATGAGGTGGGAAAGTGATCTGTGATAAAGTTCACATAATTGCTCCCTGTTCACCTACTGGATGTGACACTTCTCTTTGTTTTGAAACTAATAAACTGAGTTCCATTACAGCTCATCTACCTATTCCCATAGCCCTAAAACCCACTTCTCTGCCTATTTTCTAGATCAAAATTAATTTCTGCAGATCAGAAGGATCAGAAAGAATGGCCCCGTCAAAAAAAAAAATGTTTTTTTTTACTTCTCATACTCAAACACTCAGGTATTGCCTAGGTGACAAAGGTTCTAATTAGAGCAGCAAATTGATGGGATGTTCATGCCAGTGAATGTTAGGTAAGCTAAATGTTGATTTTCATTTTTAAAAGAAAATACATAGCTGCAAGTATGATACCATCACAGAGAATCCTCTTACACTGATGAGAGATTCCTGAGGCTTAGGACTGGATGAAGAGATGTTGGTTCCCATCACCATAGCTGAATATGCTGGATTGGATGGAAATGATGTGATAAAAACTGCCAATTATCCCCCTTTGGGACTGATTTTTAGGAAGATTGGGATTTACTCCATCTCTTCACCCTGTCTGTCATTCCTTGCTGATTCCCAACATCTTTCCCTCTCAGGACAGGCCTCCAAACAAGTGATATCAATCAGATAAAGGCATCTTTAGAGCAGGAGTTTCCAGATCCAGACCTTGTGCTCAGATCAGGATGCAACTGCTTTGCGTAGAAAGTATGAGTGCTTTGTTTCTGCAGCAGTGAACCTTTGTGCAGTCTTCTCGTGCTGGTTTAGGGCATATCTTTGATGGGTTGGTTATATCTGTGTGTCCCATTTTTTCTAACGAAGTAGATGAGAAGAGGAAGCTAAGATAAATCTACAGATACTGCAGTTTCTGTAAAGCTCAGCAACAGTTGTGATTTTTCTCTTGGCTGCTTTCTCCTACCCTTCTCTGTGCCAGAGAGGAAGAGAGACTTTATTTTTATTTGTCCATGTCCTCCATCAGCTGATGAAGGATGCCCAGGGAGGTGCTGAAATTCCTGTCCTTGCTGCTTGGGTCACTTTGTCTCTTTCACTATCTAGGTCACTGTCTAGGCAATGACTCTCAGTTGCCAGCTTTGTACAGATTTGAAGTGAAAAATATACTTGGGAACGTCGTTCCTAGACTGAAGAGTCATATGAGCATTTTACATTATGTTCCTTGCTCGTGTCTAGTCTGTTAAGTGGCCTAGGTCACTCTGTATAACTCTTAATTCTTTTTTATTTATTTTTTGCTTGCGATCTCTTACGGGCAAACATAATTAGCAATGATTTTAGTGGATTGGTTAAGGCCAGGACAAGAAATGAAGATTCAAAAAAAAAAAAAAATAAGCCCTCTTCTCTTAGCTTGTATTGATTGTCCAGTGAAGATGAAGTTTTGATTCAGATGTGCTCCCGTTGAACTATTTTTCCATTATTTTTGAGGCGGGAAGTGGGCTGTTGCTGTCACTGGGGAGTGTTGCTTTTGTTGTTAGGCCAAGCTGGTTACCAGAAGCAAGTGCTGCTTTTTGTAGTTAGTAGCATTTGTTCGTATTACCCTGATATGCACAGATTTTTTTCAAAGATGTAGAACACAGTGTTCAGAACACCAAGATGATGATGCTCAAGTCCCTTTATTTTCACAGGTTGTAAGTGAGAAAAATGTCGAAGGAATAAAATGTCCAGTTGAATCTGATCAGATGATGAAATGTACTCTTTTTGTGCTTGTTATCATTTGTGGCTGGAATATTTTGGTACCAGTTGGTATTTTGCTGTTCTTGGCATGCAGATTCAGATGCCTTCTTTTTCTTTTTTTTTTTTTTTTCTTTTTTCTTTTTGAATCACAGAGGCTGTTCCTTGTGAATGAACTGTGATTTGAATCTTGCAGAATTTCTCTAATGCTCATGTTCACCATAGTTAAAGTGAGAGCCCGGGCAGTTACACAGCTTAAGAGACTGATACCCCAGAAGCTAAGTTTGGGCTGCAGAGATAGTGCTGCTCGTTTTTCTTGTTTTAAAAGTCTGTACTTAAAAGCTAAAGTATAAAATTCAAACAGCACTTAGTAAAGTGGGTCAGCGCTGCATAAAATCTAACACAAGACACTGGATTTATTTGCTGCTGTCACTATTTTTCTTTTTTTAACTTTGTACTGTGTGTATTTTTAGCATCTGGCCTCTTTTAGCAATGAGTCTGGATCAGTAAATACATTAAATTACTGGAATTATTTTGCTTCAAAGTAAGTGCATGTCTTCACTTACAAAGATACGGATTATTTCTGAGTTTTTGTTTGAGAAGCTGCACGGCTGCCTCAGTCTGTAGCTTCTTGTTTGTGGGTGCGCAGGGCCTATAAAACTAGGCACTAATCCTTTCTCTTGTTACTTCTCTACAGGCAGATTCAGTGGTTGGAGGCAGAAATCTCTTACTTCTGCTGTGTCTGTCTCGTATGTTAGTTCATGTCTCGTTTTAGTAGCTGCTGTGCTCTTGTCTGCAGAGAACACACTTCTCCCAGGGTTTGCAGTCCATGGAGGAGAGGTGGGGATTTGAACATAACGCTGCATCTCAGCTCGCTCTTGGTCTCTGCAAATGCTTTCTTTCTCTCTCAGGCTTTGAGATAAACTCTGGTTCAAATGGAAACCTTGTGATTCTTCTCTTCTTGCTCCTGGCAGTAGTTATAGTGTTCTGCCTCAAAGTTGTGGCCATGAGAATCTCCTCAATATGTTAGTGACCAATGATCATTAATCTGACAATCTTTTAAAATTATACCTAATCTGCATGGATAGAAACAGTTCAGAGGGGAAAAAGATCCTTTAAAGTCGCGTTGTACTCTGTGTCTGTGATCGCAATGGTTAATTTAAGCTTCCTGTGACACCTTCTGACGAGCTGCCTTCTGAATGGTTTGAATTCCTGTCCAAAACTAATGGTTCTTCTGGTTTTTAATCACTTAATTCTCAGCTTTACAAAACTGTGCCTCCAATCTGTTGAAACCTAGAGATAAAATCACTGTGGATAAGTTTTTGTTTTTTTTTTTAATTAATCTTTCATGTTTGTTCTGGTATGTTCGTGTTTTTAGCCATGCTGCTGCTTTTCTGTAAATACCCCCTGTATTAGGATACTATATATAAAACATGTTCTGCTCACCAAATACCAGGCACACTGTCTGCCAGATCCCATATAAGCTTTCTTTGACTACACAGAAGCCCGTGACTGTCTCTAAAAACTCTGAAATCATATTAAAAATAATTTCTGATGAGAAATGACGCCATCTGGCTCAACGTCTTCACATCTAACTCTGAATGATGATCAGCACTGATGTGGTGGTGGAGTGAAAATTCTGACTACAACAAGTACAATAATCTCTGTCCCCAATCTGTTCTGCAGATCCAGTTCAGAGAGAAGGTGTTATGGACAGCTATCACACTCTTCATTTTCTTAGTATGCTGCCAGGTAGGTGTTGATATTTTCTGCGTTTCAGAAAGGAGATATTCTGTGTGTAGAATGCTAAAAATGTGAGCCGTTCTCTGTTCATGTTGACCTGTCAGTTTCAGTTCTGTCTTTTTGTGGTTAAGTATTTAAAGTTCATTTAAATGAATAAGACTATTTCAGAAATAGTCTTTATTATTAATTTCTATGAAGCTAATGCTTTCTATTTAATCTGAAATACTTTTTAAAAGTGAAATGTCCTATGCAATACTGATACTGGCTACAGGGTAAACAGCAGAGATAATTATTCATTGAGTAACCTAAGCAGCAAGTTTATGAATCCTTTACTGTTTGTTCATAGCTAAATTTAAATTTTAGCAGTAACAAGTTTGAAAATGAAACAGGAGTGACTGTTTTTACCTGATTCCTTTTGAACAAACTAATGAGTTGTAAAGATTGCAGGGAAATGTTTTTCTGAGGTGTTTCAGTTGACATTTAGAACTTGAGTTTTTGAATATATTGTTGAAGATGTTAGCTAACCTCCCTCCCCCAGGGTCTTTGTAAACATTTACATGATTCTTAATATTTATAAATGCAGGAGTTCTTAGAAACCTGCACTAGGGTTATGAACAGATAGCTTTGTTTGTTAAAGAATACATATTGCAGAAAATCCATGCATTACTTGATTTATTTTATTTTTTAGAACTTTTAGGCCTCTTAGATCATTTAGAATGAACCAGATATCTTCAGGCCTAGAATTTTTAGGTTATACTTTATTTATTTATTATCTTGAACTTGCCTATCCCGGTCAGGCTCTGTAGCAGTAGTTTATAACTTGGATGTTTACAACACTGAAGGGCTGTTGAAAGGCTAAACCCCAGCTCTCATACCTATCTACTTTTTGGGTGGACTAGGCAGGAAGGATACTGGAGATAGAAGAATATGTAGTTTATCTGTGCTTCCTAGCTGCTAAATAGATACGTAATTAAGATTTTTTTCTATAAACGTGGCTAACTTTGACAGTTTCATATAGGGTATTTTAAAAACATATTCCCAGCTGTAGAATTTGAATATTTAAACTTGATGGAGGAGGATATTTATGTTGTAATTTACGCTTGATCTTTAATTTGTACTGAAAATAAATTTTGTTTAGGGCTGTTTAAAAAATAATAACAAAAAACAGCAACGACCTTCCTTTCTTCTGTATTCTCAAAGAAGTTTGGCTACAGTGTGTTCCATTGTTTTGCTGAAAGAAGAAATGGAATATCACGTAGTTTTTTTTTCCCCTCCATTTTGTTAATCATTCATGGTATCTAACGTATTTATCTTATTATTATTTTTTTCCCCTTTCCCTGCTCCACCTGGGCTGTAGTACTCCATAACTGCCTAAGACAGCCATTTGCATCTTCACCTTTACTAATCTAGCTTATGTGCACTGACATTTTTTTTCTAGGGAGTTCTGTTTTTTTTTTCCTGCAGAAGGGGTCTTAGGTTCCATAGCATAGTCCTCTGAGTCATACCCCAGTTAGAGGATTAAAATAGATGGTCTCAGGATCTCTGTTATTGTACATTCTGGTTTAATTGAAGAAAAAAAAAAAAGAAATATATTAAAGAGTGTAAGAGTTGAGTCATTACAAGTTCAGATTCTTGGGTTAATGGAAGCTTTCTTTGTGTATGTGTTTAATGCTGCTGTGTGCTCTGACAGATACCGTTGTTTGGAATCATGTCATCAGATTCTGCAGATCCTTTCTATTGGATGCGAGTCATTCTTGCGTCAAACAGGGGTTAGTAGATTATTTCTTTTCTCTGTTTTTTTTTTTTTTTTTGTCAGTATAAACAGACTGGGGAAGAAAATGGGTGGATGTTAAATTTCGTAGAACCCAGATGTTGAGTGGAAACACTTTGTAAGGTTCTTCACACAGAATAACTGACTGATACCTGAGACATACATCTTAGGAATGGGGTCCCCTCTGATGTGTAAATGAGATTCATTTTGACTCCCAACTTTTGGGATGATTCTGTTTCAAAGCCTTTTCCTGATAAAAGTATGGAACACCAAGTCTTTCCCCCTGCAGGTAAGAAAGAAAAGACCTTATGCGTGCAAATCAGTTTTGCCTCGTAACGCCTTGGGTGATTATAAATCATTATGGGTGATTTGATAGGCTGGAAAGCTAAGGGCAGAGATGATTAGGCTTATAGTTTAGTAAACCCAAAGTAATTTATTGTAGAATAGACAAACTAAGCCCAAACAAATACATAAAAGATTTAAACTAATGTGAGAAATCTAAAATGTAGGACCTGGCAAGTGTGACTACAAATGAGGTCGCTACCCAAACAGAATGATAACTGGCTGAGAAAGGACTAGAGAGACTGTGAAGGCAACAAAAACAGGAGTGGGAAAGTTAATTTTCACTTAAGTCAACTGACTAGATGTCTTTGGAGGATGCCAGGTAAAAGGCTAAAGGTTTTGACATCCTAATTTTCCCAAATCATTATTAAGATCTTGATCTCTAATAAAAAAGTTGATAAGGTGTGGAGAGGCACTTTTTTCTCTTAGTGTAAAAGAGAAGGGGCAGCCCGTGGTATTTTTAAGCAACATACTACAACAATTAGTAGCGGAAGTTGCCAGAGCAAATTCCTAATATATGCATGGGAAGAGAGAAATAGAGCTTGATACATCCCCTAGAGAAAGGGCCCTTTTCAGAGGTGGGATGTGAGAATGGATGAGCTTCTAGTCTGATCAGCTATGAATATACTGTTCCTACTTCCTTTGACCTTCCTCTTGACCTTACAGACCATGCATCCCCTGTCACTGATTCTTATTGAGACTTTGCAAGTCTCTAGTAGCTAAACGCTTTTTTTCATTAATAATTTTCTGGTAGTTTTATGATGGAACGCTACCGTGCTACAAGCAAGAGCAGAATTGCACTTAAATATACAGAATTATGAAAAATTGTGAGCTGATTGATTCTCCTTTTAATCTCTCCGGTGGATATTATGACAATGTCAGAAAAAACATGCTTTATTTATATGCTTTCACTGTTCGTGTAAAATATAGTTCAGAAGTAATTTTGTATGGCTTAATTCAATATTAAACTCGTAAAGTTCGTCCTTATCCAAACTTTTTTTCTCCTTAGATTTAACGTTCTAGTTTGAGAAACGTGGGAAGATTCAGCACTTGGTAGTTTGTTTCTTAATTTTCATCCAGGTTTTCAGCTTTACTATTTTTTTTTTTTTAATAAACTTTCAGCATTTTCATACTGGTGAAGATTTTCTGGTATGAACTGAAGGATAAATTAAATTTCAAAAATGGTTTCTTTGTAATACTCTTGTTCTAAAAAGGTGATATGGAAGATGTTTCTTGTATAGGCAAGAGAGTACATTTTACAGGCAAAAGGTGGGTTATTTTCCTGAGTTTAATTGCTTTGAGTATCTTCAGTTCTGCTCCCATAGCACAAAGTAATACAATTCCAGCAGATATCAGTAGTTAAACAAGACCTTGCTGAGAATATATCTGAATTCAAGTACATGGTGGTAGGTCAGTTATTGTGTGTGCGGCACTGAGGGTGTAAGCAATGTTACGATGCCTCAGTTTTTATTACACCAAATGAAGTGGCTGGGGGGAAAACAGGCAGGTTTTCTGGAACGTAAACCTATATGTTGCAGAATTAGTGCTTTACAAAGTTTTATTTTCCTGTTTGAGTTGCCTGGAGTTGAACGTTGACACCTTGCACCGGTAAGTGAGGTGGCAGCGTGGAACATCGTAATGATGTGTGTGTTCTGTTAAGAACTGGTTTAGTCCTAAACTTTTGTGCTCTTAACTAGAGTTAGTGGATCTGAGAGTGCTGTTGTCGGGCTCTGCAGATCTGCATCATCTTTCTTGTGGTCTTCCCAATTAAACTTCTGCAAAAAGTGACATTTGAAGCAGTGACTGAATAAACAACCAAGGAGAAGATGGTTTCTGGTGAAAGGTTCCTTGATATGACATATCAGAAAGCTAGTTCTGTAACCTGCTAAGCTTCAGTCTGGACCTGCAGCATTCACATGGTTTCATAAAGATATTTAAGGTGAAAAGCTGCATAGGTTTGTCATGCTGCCTTCAAACTTGCAGATTTTTAACACAGCACCCCTCTTCTGTGGAAAGATGACGGTTTTTGTTTTGGTTATGTCTGTACTGGAATATACATTTGAAGGATTATGAAACATTCCCTATAGGTCAGAAGTCTTTCAACAGGCCTAATATATATAAGTGAATAATCCTTTAGGAGAGGTGTTTAAATTGTAATATAATTGTTTTTTCTTCCTGGTCAGGTACGCTGATGGAGTTGGGTATCTCCCCGATTGTGACATCTGGTTTGATCATGCAGCTGTTAGCTGGAGCAAAAATCATCGAAGTTGGTGATACGCCAAAGGACAGAGCCTTGTTCAATGGGGCTCAGAAATGTGAGTGCTGCTCCGATTAAAATTAATGAACATCATTTTATTTGGAAAGCAGTCTGCTGAACTGATACTAGATGTGAGATTTCTTCAGTAGGTCAATACAGGAGATTATTTTTTTTAAAGGATTTGCTTTCTTTCCTGTTCTAGTATTTGGGATGATTATTACCATCGGGCAAGCCATCGTCTATGTTATGACTGGGATGTATGGAGATCCTGCTGAAATGGGTGCTGGGATTTGTCTTCTTATTATAATTCAGGTTTGTAATGAGCTATTTGGTGTGTAACTTAAACTGGTTAGATGCAGTATGGCTGGAAGAAAAAATCTTTCAATGTCTGTCTGCCTTTTATTTATTTTTAATACCAGGAAGCATCATCCTTCATATCTGCTGTCTGTATATGAGAAATTCCTCTATCTTCCATCAAGGGGGAGAAAGTCAGGATAATTAATATCATAAATGTTTCAGATAAGGAGTGGCTGCTTGATTCCAAACGTAGAAATTAGTAGACTTTGAAAGCAGCAGCTGCTGTGCAGTACCACAGAGGAGTAAAGATTCAACTTTCACTATCCTTTAGAGCAAATCAGTAGATTCTCAGACTTAAATACTTTATTGAAGAAAAAATTTCTGAGTAGTCCGTTTGCTTGCGTCAATGTTGAAAAGTCACAGAGATTATTGCCAGGTGAGATGTGCAGGTGTGTACGTGAGAGGGCAGAAATACTGCATGAATGGTATTTAGGTTAAAAAAAAACCCTTAAAGATCACTTTCCAGCATGATGAAAATAACAGAAGCAAGTAATTAATATGTAATTCCTAACTTGATTTATTCTTGTTTCTGCTCAGTTTTGTTTCTTTTCCCACAGCTGTTTGTTGCTGGCTTGATTGTGCTGCTGTTAGACGAGTTGCTACAGAAAGGCTACGGGTTGGGGTCCGGTATTTCCCTATTTATTGCTACCAATATCTGTGAAACCATTGTCTGGAAGGCTTTTAGTCCCACTACCATCAACACTGGCAGAGGTATGGGTGCTATTACAACTAGCTATATATCCACTGAAACACATTATACTATATATATACTTTATCAGCTGTAGCTTCTAAAATAGTCAAACATTGAAGATAAGAATGTTATCTGACTTGCAAGAAGATTAATTACCTGCAAGTTTTCTTTTCCAGATTTGAATCCCACTAGTTAAGATGGGAGCTGTAGCCCCTTGACTGAAGATTTTAGATTTCCAGATTGCAATAGCCTTGTTTTAGCATAATTTAGTCTGTAGAAATAGACAAGAGATTAAATTCTGTATGTTCAGGGGAGATGTTTTTGATCCAACTGTTGTTTGTGGCTATAGGTTACTGTTACAGTTATTGCCTCCAAATTACTTAAAGCTTGTTTGAGTCTTCAGAGACTGCCATCTGTTTGTTCCTCAGCCAATATCTGGTTGTCCAGAGACTCTGGAAATACCAAGTCAGGATACATCCTGTGTTTGCATCAGGAAGTTAATTAGATTAATGAAATCTAGTTAATTATCTGAAATTCTGAGCCAGGATTTTAGTTAGCTCTCATTTTCACCAGACTTCCAGTATTTCTCTCTGCCGTGGTTTATTACTGCTTTTCTAAAGCTATTTTTTTCTCCTCTTTTATTATTTCTTCTTTCCAATCCTCATCCTACCCCCAGGAAAGAAAGAAAAAAGAAGAAAAAAAGATTCTTTTGTGTGATACTTTTTTTTTTTTTTTAAACCAAGAATAATCTTGCTTATTCTCCCTTCTGTGAATTAGAACACTGTATTGTGATACATTTCTTGTAACAGGATTTATGTCCTATTGAATCTGATTTTAGACATATCACTTTTAAAATTCCCTGAGGAAAGCTGTGAAGATTTTTTAAAATCTGTTTTAAATGTACAGTTCAAAACTTCTTTTGTTTTTTTGCTTTTTGTAGGAACGGAGTTTGAGGGTGCTGTGATTGCTTTATTTCACCTTCTGGCTACGCGAACTGACAAAGTCCGTGCTTTGCGGGAGGCTTTTTACAGACAGAATTTGCCCAATCTCATGAATCTGATTGCTACAGTATTTGTGTTTGCTGTTGTCATATATTTTCAGGTAAAATAAGAAATTTCTCATAGTCGCTCTGTGAAACTGCATAGGTTGAAGTGCTTGGACTCCAGAGAGTGCAGTCGCTGGGGGGAAAAAAAAAAAGCAAAACGACAATAACTGAGTTATCTTAGCTTTGAGTAAGGAATTCTTTTTATTTGAATAGTGATACTTCAGTACTGTACCGTGCCTCTGTGACAGCACAGCTGTTAAACTTTATACCTGTACGCAGGCAGTGATGTGATTTCACATTCTGTTGGATGCCATACAGCCTATTAGAGTACTTGTGCAGTGCTTGTATCATACAAGAAATGCACATGATATTCATAGTTGAGGTAAAAAGTAATGCTTTTGGCCACAGCTAGAGAACCTTGCTTCTTTGGGGCGTGCATGATGCAGATTTGTTCAGGAAATGACTGTGTAATTAATAAATAGCTTATTGCGTCGTGTTCTCCCCTGCACTCCCACTTCCCCAAGATTTTCTTGAAATACTTAGCTGTTTATTTTTAAACATGAGTATTTGCTAAAATGGATACTAAAGTAGACCCCTAGGGTTTTTTTGATTTGGTTTGGTTTTGTGGTGTGTCCAAAACGTGATGTTTTTCAAGCTGTTGAGAGTGAGTGCTGGCAAAAAAACCTTGAATTCTGTGGTTTTCAAATTAATGTGGCTTTTTGGGGCCTACTGAGATAGGAGCCCACCCCAGAAAAGAGAGGTCTGGGCTTGCAAATGTAAGTCTCCTGGTACTCACCAATTAAGTTAAAAGCCATTAAAGGGTTTTATCAAACCGTATTTTATAAAGTAAGTGTGTTTTAGAGGAATGTTACTTAGCATTGGAGAGAGAATGTTTATATAAAAAGAATGTAACGCGACCAAGCAGTAACACTTACAAATCCCTAAAATCTGTAACGCAGGCTGCAGCTGAAAGCCTTTGGGCTTTACTGTCCTCGAGTTTGCACTCCTTGTTTATCTAGCAGATATCTTCAGGGATAGCTTTTAGGCACACTAGGAATAATTTTTATCTTAGAAATAAACTCGATGCATTTGTATTCTTTCTTGCAGGGCTTTCGTGTTGATTTACCTATCAAGTCTGCACGGTATCGTGGACAGTACAGCAGCTACCCTATCAAGCTCTTTTATACCTCCAACATTCCCATCATTCTGCAGTCTGCCTTAGTTTCGAACCTCTATGTTATTTCCCAGATGTTGTCTGTTCGTTTTAGTGGCAACTTCTTGGTGAACTTATTAGGACAGTGGGCAGTAAGTATTTTATCACTTAAAATAATTATTATATATAAATATATATCTATATTACTTCATGGTGAGATTTGGATATTTAACCAGCAGAAAACTGGAATGCTTATTTCCTAACATTTGTAGGGAAAAGCTGTTTTAAACTTAGAAGAGGAATTCCTCTGTAAACACAGGATAGGAAGGTGAGGTCTGGGAGAACTAATTGCTTCTTTTCTTCCCCTCTCACAGGATGTCAGTGGCGGTGGCCCTGCTCGTTCTTACCCTGTTGGTGGCCTGTGCTACTACTTGTCCCCTCCAGAATCCATGGGTGCAATATTTGAGGATCCCGTCCATGTCATAGTTTATATAATTTTTATGTTGGGATCTTGTGCATTCTTCTCCAAGACTTGGATTGAGGTGTCTGGTTCATCGGCAAAAGATGTAGGTGTTCTGCTAAACGTGCCTAATGATTGTATTTTCAAACACTGCCTCTAATTTAGAACCGACCAGCTCCTAACTGATCGGTTATTGCTCTGACTAAACACCAGATGACTGTGAAATGCTGCAGCAGGTTCATAAAACCATGTTTCCGCAGGTTGCCAAGCAACTCAAAGAGCAGCAAATGGTGATGAGAGGCCACAGGGACACTTCAATGGTTCACGAGCTTAACAGGTGAGGAAGTGCTGACCTCCAGCTGTGCTGCTCTGCTGGGTGGGCACAAGTGCTGGGGAAGTGTCAGCTAGAGCAGATACGCTTGGAAAAATCCGGGATTGTTTCCAGTACAAATGTCAAGATCCTTCCCAGTCAGCTGTCCCAGTAATGCAAAAGATGTATACAGCAGTAGGTGAGAGATTAACCCGTAGCGTCTTTTGTGTAAGCAGAGTAAGGAGGGAATTTGGGTTGAATCTCTTCTATGTTTTTTAAAAGGGAGAAACCTTGATTTTCCCAGGTGTTTAATTTACCATTTCTGAACTAAGATGATGCTACAGAAGTGGTACTTGATGCAGTAAGCGAAGCGTACAGGTGTGGATTGCAAGGCGGGTTCCTCCCTGCATGTTTAAGTCATTGGTTTCAGTCCTGTGGAGGTTACAAAGTATTCATATAATGAGAAAAAGTTACCCTGTTAACTAAAAAGCTTTGCCAGTGGTCAATTACTTATGCAGCTTTCCTGTCAGTGAATATTTATTTTAGTTCCTACGCTGTGCAAATATGATTTAGAAGATCATAAGATGTAATGGCAGAGTTGCAATTGCAATGCTAAACTCGTCCCTAAATATTCTTGTTTTTTTTTTAGTAGGAGATGTTTTGCTAGAATCCCTGTAGGAAAACATGTCATGATAAATCCTTTCCTTTGTTCCAGGTACATCCCGACAGCAGCTGCATTTGGTGGGTTGTGCATCGGCGCCCTTTCGGTTTTAGCTGACTTCCTAGGAGCCATTGGGTCGGGCACTGGCATTCTGCTTGCAGTCACCATTATTTATCAGTACTTTGAAATATTTGTAAAAGAACAAGCTGAAGTTGGAGGAGTAGGCGCGTTATTTTTCTAGATGTCCAAACATTTCATGGTTTGTGTGAAAGGGAAAGTATTTTGACAACATGCGTCACTTAGTCCAATAACGCTCTTTTCTTTTTACTTGTTTTAAAGTGCTCCCTGTCCCGTTACCGTAACGGGCATCGAGCCATGCCTGTGTGCAGCATCAGTACCAGCTGCCTTAAGAATAAAGTTTACATTATCTTGTTTAAGTATATCTAGTGTTGCCTGTAATGCTGGAAACCAATTCATCTACCTTGCTGTTGAAACACTACAGTGAGATGGTAAAATGTATCAGCTCGATGTTGGTAAACATTTTTGCACAGTATTAAAATGTTAAATTTATTTCCCAGTCCTTAATAGGAAAAAAAAGATCTCCATTCAGATTGCCACGTGTCAGTATTCTTAATGAAATTGGTTTGTAGCCTGTATTTTACCTTAATTTTTATACTTTTTTAACTTGCATTTCCCCATCACTGACCTCAGCACTCCTTATTCCTTTGTGGTGTCTCCACCCAGGCACCTTTCCTTTAGCTCTAAGGGTGGGCGAGCAAATGTTTTTACCAGAGACTGATACTCATCTCACCTGTGCACTGGTTTTGTGGTGGATTTGCTGCATCACGAGGACCAGGGCACTGCTGTTTCTTGCCCTGGGTTTCCCGTGAGACAGCGGGGTAGCTGCTGTCACGCTGGCAAGTCAGCCCGGTAGAGTTTTGTTTGAAACATGTACTTGTGAAAACTGTGCCACTGAAACTTCATGTCCACTTTGCTTTCGTGAGTCTAAAGAGCAAGGCCTGGTTCTTAAAGCAGTGTTCATAGAAGGGAAAGGGGGGGGGGGAACGTGGAGTTCCTGCTGAAAATTTATTTATGTTGTCGCCCTTTGCAGCGGCAATGTAACAAGTGTAAACGTTAGACAATAAACTTATTTAATTAAGCTCTCTCCTGTCTCTTTTCTGTGCAAGATACATAATTCATGTGCAGTTCTTAGTAATTTCCAACAGGCTTTGTTAGGGAGGTAGGTCTGTAAGGCCTCTTTTTTTTTTTTCCTGTTTACCCTTTTTCTTCTCTAGAATATAATAAAGGATGCTGAAAAAAAAATCTTAATCACTTTTTTTTTCCCCCTTTGATTTTCCATTTTGATTTCTTTTGTCTTTCACACTTGTACGTAACTTTGTGGAGTTGTTTTGGAAGGTAGAACCTTAAGGAAGGTTTCTACTTCATTTCTAAGTTAGGAAAGTCTTCCTTATTTCTGCATGCTCATCCAAATGTGTTTCAGAGGCAAGACTGATATCATCATAGGCTTATGATGACTTTTAGGCCCTAACCTTTAAGTTGTGGTGGTTGTTTAGATAATTAGAAGCAGGTGACTGTGCACTGAAGAGGTGTTTTTTGGCAGATTTACCTAGAAGTGATTAGCTTGAAATAAACTGTCACCTCCTTATGCAGATGCATGAGGGAATTGGAGAAAGCACAGCCTAGCAGATCTCAGGGTGTGTATGGAAGCCAAACATTAAGCAGCGCTACTTATTGGGGCCAAACACTGTTTTAGTTTGCACCAGCTGATATTTTGTTACTGTCATCAGAGTCTGTATTTTCTTAATTAAACAGTGCCTGGATCAAATTAACCAATTTTCTCTTTCCACGTAGTTTGATTAGGGCTGGAAGTAGGAATCTGAGCTTCAGGTCTAAATCATAAAAGTGCCTGAAACTGTCTTTCAGACGCTGTCATTGGAGTGTGCACGGTGTGTCCTTGTGCAGCTGCTGCTGCTCCTAGTGCAGAAAATCACCTATGGTTATTTAAATGGTGCTGCCTGTGCATGTGGACAAAAGCACAATGCGCTCTTCCTCATTTTGAATGGGTGTTGCCACCACACCAACTATAGTTAAGCATCTTCCTTCCCCTGAGATATAGAGTTGAACATGAAATGAAGCAAGACATTTTGAAAATTAAACAGCGTTTTTATTATGATTATTCTCTAAAGGTTTGATCGATTAAGCAGTTAGGAAAAATACTTCTTGTCAGTTACATAATTCCAGATAAAAATATCAGGATTGTTACAACAAACATTTTTTTTTCGATTCTGGACATAAAGTAAAGGGCCTTTATTACAAGAACAGGTATGTTCTAAGCCATCTAGACTGGACAATTTTCAACTACATTTGTTGTTGTGGAATTTTAGAACTTCATGAAAGGAACTTGGAGCGGTTTCTCTGTTGCACGCTTCAGGGCCAGTGCATAAGTATATACCCTGGCATCCACTGCAATGTGCTCTTCTGCTACTAGCTCTGGGAGAGGGGAAAAAAATGAGATGCCGTTAAGACTTTCCATCTCCATAAATCTCCAAGTTAATCACTAAAATGAAGATGTGCTTAGGCAGATGATAGGACAAGGGAGATGGCTTTAAACTAAAAGAAGAGAGGTTTAGGTTAGCTACAAGGAGGAAATTCTTCACTCTGAGGGCGGTGAGGCCCTGGCCCAGGCTGCCCAGAGGAGCTGTGGCTGCCCCATCCCTGGCAGTGCCCAAGGCCAGGCTGGATGGGGCTTTGGGCAGCCTGGGCTGCTGGGAGGTGTCCCTGTCCATGGCAGGGGGTGGCACTGGGGGGGCTTTGAGGTCCTTTCTGACCCAAACCATTCTGGGATTCTAACTACAGCATTCTAGAATTAAATTCTTCAGGCTAATGCCTAAGACTCTCAGTAATTCTGTCATATGGCCACGTCTCCTGCAGTTTTTTTTTTAAGATACAGAACTGTGGGATGAGAAATGTCAGGGAGAGTTATGAGAAGAGATACTACGGGTTTCTTGAAGCTCATATTAGTGCTTTTAATGTGTCAGAAAGCTCTTACCATCAATTCTTTGCAGTAAGTCATTCTTCGGAAGTGAAATAACTTCCACGTATTCTAGAAGAGAAAATGTTAAACACCTCTAAATCAATGGACAGTAGAGGAAGTCTGTCTCAGTGTTCTATTTCCTAAGGCCTACAGGAGGAAACAAACTGGCTTAATGCTCATCACCACCTAGCAGTTGTGAACCTTTGAGTATCATAAAAAGGCTCATTATATAAGGGAAGGCAGTGACTGGGGTCATTAAAAACAGATTTGGCTAAACAAAGGTGGGAAAAAGGTGGTAGCTATGGAGGGTGAGAACCTCTCAAAAGGAGACTTGCCCCCTTCTGAGAAGGGAAAAATATCATATTGTTGAAGTGGATTCCTGTCTGACCTAACTGGTACAGAAAGGGATTTTAGATGCATTTGAAGAGCAAAACGGCACGCTACCTAAAGAATAAAGGTTTGCTAGTGGTTAATTTGTATTGGCTTACACCTGCCCAGCGTGTCTAAATTAGTTGCATTTGGGGGGTACTTGAATTAATTATAGCTGTTGTGGATTCACTAATTTGTATTTCTTGAGATACCAGTGCAATGCTTGAATGCAACTGATGTGATAACAGCCCGCCGGAATTTTCACGTCTAGGCAGAGTCAGTCTCATGTATGTTTGATTAGGGTCAGCAGATTAACCAAGCCCAAACAAAAAACATAAACTGACACTTTCTAAGTAAAACACAGAAAGATCACACTTGACCTTAAATGTCACTGGGAGCACATTATGTAACATACCTCCATCGTCTGTAAGAAACAAAACAAAAAAGCAAGTTAAGGGTTTTGAAATCTATTAAAGTTCACAACTAAAAAAGCAGTTCTGATACCTGACTGTGAATGACACCATACTTACTTCCAGGCTGAGCCACAGCTAAGGAAAATTGAAGTTCACAAGTGCTTATGGCACTCACTGAAGTTTACCACCTGAATTTCTCATTTTGGGTATGCCAGTACCTGACACCTAACAGCTATGAGTTTAGCAAACAAACATGGTTCTGCTCTTCCAGACTACAGCACGAGATTTGAAGGATATATTTACAGAGTCTAAACCAGCAGGGAGGGAAGAGAAGAACACAGTGGTAGGTGTAGTTCCTATGAAGTTTTGTTATTGTGTAAGAATTCCTATATAAATGGTAGAAAACTCACCAAGTTTCTGCTTAGGTCTTGTATTCTCAGCCTCATCTCCATTAATGGTGACGCTCACAATGTGTGTTGTGCTGTTTGACAAACCTGGGTCCAAGCAGAGAGCTGCAGACAAGCAAACAGGTTCATTTTTCAAAAGCAGAGGTCAGGCACCTTGCCATTTCACAAAAACTTCCCCAGCATGCAGTTATATCCAATCAAGAGTCAAGTTTTAATTATACCAACATTTACTTGAAACCACACATAAGTTGCATCACTAAGTCACAGATTTTGTGTGAAGTCACTTATTTAATAGCAAAGTTTTCCTGTATAGATGTCAGCCTTACTTTAGTCCTGTATGTTTAACAGGAGTCCAGCAACTGACTCACCAAGGACCAAAGTCTCAATGGTACAGCCATGTACTCTGCTAATCTGTGTAGATTTTTCTGGATAGGTATTTCCCTTTGGTTTAAAGTATGTTGTATTTATCAGAAAGAATTAGCTTTGGGTGGGAAAGAAAAAGAAAAAAGCACTGACCTGGAGTACATTCAACGACTTCCCCCTTGTACCCCGTTTCTTCCTCCAACTCCCGCAATGCAGCACTTTCTGCAGTCTCGTTTTCCTCAATGAGGCCTGCAAGATAAATAATTATACAAGAACAACTTCAAAATTAGCATGTGTGTACCCACAACATCCATTCTGAGATCTAATGCGGCTTTACAAATGAGGTGAAACATCCTCATCACCCCATTTTACAGAGGAAGAAACTAAGGCATTAGGGAGGGTTCCAGTTCCTGGATTTATCTCTGCTGCTGCCCATATCTCCAGCTGATTCTCTCCAGCCTCACGCCACCTTCCCAAAAGATGGCGTTAATATTCTCAGGAGGGAAAGAAGCCAAATGTTGTGGCTGTTAAAGAGTGGAGGGAAATGCAATATTGTCCTACCAGACTCCTTTTTCGAAATGTCTCTCATCTGCTAAAATAAACGATGCTCATTTTGTATTCTTCGTTACCAAATATTCTTATTTTAGTAGCACACTGAGCTACAGAGACCACCGTGGATTTCTCAGAGCAATTTCATTACAACTGAAACCCCAAGGACATCTAGACATGCTTGACTATCAGCTTTATGTGACCTGTCTTAATGTTTCAACCACTTACCTGCAGGAAATTCTAAGCAGTAGCCGTTAATTGGAGGCCTGAACTGTTTCACCAGGACAATGCAATCGTAGTGGAGGGTTCTCTGTAGTACAGCTATCACTGCTACACCTACAGGCAGCAACAGAAAACAGAAGCACAAAATATCTGAGCATAACAAAGTGAGTAGTTAGTGCTGGATCCAAAAAAGAACCTACGGACTGTAACACTGCATTAAAATGACAAACATTTGGATGCCTGCCCTGCAATCCTGAACTACCTAATATTATGCATGAGGAGAGGTAGAAGCCCCAAATGGGATCTCCAAAACACCCCAACAAATGTTAGAGACATGTTCCAAGCAAGACTGAGCGTCAGCCCACCCGTAGCTTGGTGGGTGCTCACACCTGCAGACAGTTTGGATGCCAAAGTATGGAACCTACGCTCCTTTCGTGGCTGAATTGTGTCCCTCTTTTGCCTGAAGAGTGTCTCTAGTCCCTAACAGCAGACCCAGTTCATCAGCCTGTGAGCTGCTCTGCATAACGGCATCCCTCACTGAAATTGTCCCATTGTTACAAAGGGAATATAATTATCTTGGGAAAACACTGCTACCAGTCAGTTCCTGATTCTTCAGCTCTCGAGCTGGGATCTCGCCAGAGCACACTTGCTCAGTGGTCTGGCGTATCCTGGGAGCCCTGCAGAGCTATTTGTGCATTCAGAACCATACTGTCTCGCAGTCTGCTGTGTGAGTTTATCAGAAATTTCACAAAAGCTACAAACAATCAAAGTCTTACATCATCTTACCATCGGCTGAAACTCCCTTTTTCCTGCCAGCACGCTTTACGGTTTCCCAAGTTCTGTTCAGCACAGAGAAAAGAACAAATTGATGCATTAAAAGGAACAATATCCATTTCTTTCAGGTTGTCTCCTACCATTGCTTTCATTTAGAAGCAAAATATGCCATCATTCAGTGAGGCTCTGTAGGAAAGCAGCTGGCCTTAGGCATCCCCCTCTCTTGTTTTGGCTCCATAAGATGTCTGAGGTATAATTTTGTTTTGCCTACCTAAAGGAGAGAGCAAATAGGTACCTACTGATTGCTTGGGGTCACTAAAAACAAGGGAAAGGCATAAATGATTGTCACGGAACACACAAGTCATATAAAAGTCATCATGGAAAAAAGAAAAATAAAGCAATTTATGCATTAAACCTGCCAGATTTTGTTAGCTTTGAAAAAAGACTATCTGCATTCTATCTTTTATCTTGCTTTTGCATACCATTAATAATTTAAGTTATTGTGAACTCTCAGCTCAGTTTCTTGAGCAAAAGAAGCCTGTAGGCAAGGAAGACCAAAACTTCCCTCTTGATATAAGCAATGAAATGAACAAAATCCAAAAACCCATCAGCAATAATAATCCATTCACAAAAGCTCCAATCTTTGCTGTTTCTTAAAAGGATACTTTGCTGGTGAACAGGGAGAAAGCAAAATTTATGGAATCTAATACGTGAACGGGGGGAGGAGGAGGAATAAAGCTGTGTCACATCTAGATAAATGTGGCAAAACTAAAACATACAAAAGAATTGGACAGGTGTTACAATATACAAGAGGATGGTAACTTGTCAGTAGTATGAAGGTCCTGCACCTCCAACAGGGAAAAAGGAGCCCTTAGTGAGGAACCAGAAAAGTCAAAGGACGAACTCACTGATCATCACAGCTTATCTGCACTGCTACAACTTCCTTCTGCCTAGCATCTTTATGAGGAGGTGGAAATGCAAGGTAAAGCAAGGCCTAATGCACCCCAAAAGATTTAGGAGCCAAATTTGATCCCACATGCTAGCTAGAGAAGGATTTTTTTCTCTGAACAGTGCAAAACTATAAAGACATTGCACAATAGATTGTCTTTTGTTGAGTAATAGGTTTGTAGTGCTCCTATTCTCTCTAGCCTGTGGCTCGTCCATATAACTGGGAACATGATAGGAATCCGAAAAGATTCCAGGAAGGCAATTACCTGGTTTTTCCATTGGGATCAGTATAAGTTGTTTCCTCAAGCTTCAACCATTTTCTTTCTACTATTACCTAAAAAAAAAAAAAAAAAGATTCTTTGTTAAATAAATTATAAGATTAATCTCAAATATATTTGGGTTTGGGGGGAGAGACAATATAACTTCATCTGAAATACTTTTGAAACAAAATCTCATTATCAGAATATACACAGGAACACTTAATGACTTCCTGTAGCTGGTAGGGAAAAAAACATTTCTGCCATGTTCTTGGATTGGAATAGAAAATAAGCCTGGTAAATTCCTTTAACTTGACTTTCATAACCAAGCTGCAATGAATTCATTAGGATTTAATTTAGGGAAAAGTCCCATCCCCTTCATCTTCTGAGAAGAACTTTGCAAAGGTCAAGTTTCTGCTTAAAATGAGGATCTTGTCTGCATAGAATTTAGCTATACTGGAGCTTTGAGAGGCCATTTATCAGAAAGCATGCCCTAACAGCTATACATGAAATAGCTAAGGTAAGACTGAAAACCAAACTATTTTGAAACTTTTTTTGGCCTTTATTATGGCCTCGAGTCACTGTTGTCTTCTGTAACTGAGAGCCCTTTTCAGATGTATGCATACCTGACCTTTTAGGATTTCTGAGAGCTACTGATTGAGTGCTCAGCATTATTAGAGCTTGTCTGTTCTGAGTGAAATGATTTTTTTTTTGCCCTGTGATGTTTTCTTATCTTTTATGTAATTCCTTTAAAAGGGGAAAATGTGTGTTAAGCTTTCTGCTTATATTTTTTTTAGCATATCTTGTATTCTAAGCCTTACTAATTGTATAGGCAGACAAAAAGCTTGCCTCCAGAATTTTGTAACAAGTTGGCCGTAGGTCTGACCACAGAGATCGTGAATAATCGGCAAGATGAACAAATTGCTTTCTATTGTCCAATGAGACATACTGCTGAGTGCAATGTGGGCTGTACAAGAAAGGGGAAAAGAGGCTCTGAAAAAATTCCAAAACATGAAATTGTAGCAAAGAATGAAGTTCCAGAGGCTATTCATGGAACAAGCAAGTTACAATCCTCCAGTGCAGGACAAAGAGCAAATAGGACGTGAGTAGCCATGTGAATTGTGAACTTAAGCTGAGAGATTGACCAACTAAACCAACAAATATGTAGAAATGAACTGTAGTATGTGACACAGCTAAAACCAGAGTACAGAAGCACAAAATAGCTTCGGCTGGATGCAGAATGGAAACTGGAAGTGACACAGGTGTCCAGTAAAGTATAATGGAGCTGAGTAAACTCACATAGGCCTTAATCTGCGTTCTTCGGAACAATTATTTGGATATTGACATATCAATTACACTTCTGTGGTTGTAAATACGGCCATACATACATGGAGAGAGTTTTGGCATTTGTTTTGGAAAGCATATTTCCAGGTAGTAGGAACTGAAGAGGAGAGCTATGTACTCTCAAAAGGGCTTTCTAATGGATTCGTGGTCATGAAACCAGCAGGAAGTTTATGATATCTGCTACAAGAAATAATTCCACCTGGTATCATTCAGATATATTTTAAATAGCTTTGCATTCGGTCCTAGGTCACTGCAGAATGAGAATACAGGAAGACCTAAAAGAGATGAACATCACGTCCCACTGGTTGTCCAAGGAGAAGAACCTACATGCTTCAGTTGAAGAAACAAACACAGCCAAATGTTTGTGTTAATGGATTTTTTAAATGCTGCAGAGAACACAAAGGGCTAGGCTATCGGTTGTAGTTTGTTGCAGTGTTCAACAGAACTGGCAGATCACTACCACTGTTGCCAAGTTATTGTTTGCTGAGCAGAAATGGTAAAATGGATGAAAAACAGGAAAACATCAGGTGCCAGGAATCTAGAGGAAAAAGAAATCACTACTCTGTAAGAGATTTGACCTATACGAACTCCAAAAAGACAACAGAAGGACTAAATACAGATTTTAGGCATACAAAACGGTGCCAAACAAAGTGTCTTCTTTTTCATCCGGTATTCTTAAGTACAGCTTTTGGCCTCTACTGTAATTAAAAAGTACTCTAGGCCAAGGAGCATAAATATCTACAATGGAAGTGAGGTGAAAGCCTTGCTGCTAATTGCCTACAGGGTGAGAAAACTGAAAGCTGCCAGGTTTCCTTGAAAGTAACATAAAGTTTTATTGTCACCCACCTTGTCAGGTGCACAACTAAAATCTCTTGGAAGTTGGCTTAGAAACATAATTCTTGCCTTGCAGAACATCTTACTTAGGGCCCAATGGCACTTTTCAGGGCGTGTTCTACTAACCATACTCAGTTTTAGAACAAGCAATTTTTATGGCTTGATCTATTACTTTGCTGGGCAAATACCAGATGTTTTTGCTCACAGTAGCCTGACTGGGGGTTCCCAGAAGCAGGAAGAAGAAAGTAAGATCAGCAGCTACATTCATGGAAGAAGATTCTCCAGCATCAAGCCACACAAGTGCTGAAGGCCAAAACACTTTCAAGGTAAGGGTGACTGGCAGACACATGGTACACATTCTCCTCATTTATGCCCAGAAAATGACTGAAAAGGCTAAATTGCTCAGAAGATGCAAGAACTAGTTAAAAATTTCTGACACTGAAGAGCGCAATATTACAAAGGAGAAAACCTAAGAGGTATGACGAAGAAAAAGAACATAAAATTCAAGTATTACCTGGAAAAAAAAAACACCACCACCACCACCAACAAAAAAGCACACCATGTTCTAAGGTCTAATAAAACTCGTAGTTTCAATTAAGGTGAAAATGCTCCTAAAAAGCATCCAGAAGTGCCTCAGAATTCCATTCTGAAGACCTGATATTTTCTGATTCTGTAAAGATAAAATGCAACTACAGTGTTTTTGACAAATCTTACTGCCTCCTTACTAGCACCTTTAGAACAGCGATCACCTAAATTCAAATCCCTCCAGAAAACATCAGAGAAGGTCAAATCCTAAACGTTAAGGCAACTCTTAGAGGTTCATCTTCAAGGAACAGACAACGTTTTCACAATCTACCCATTTCTAAAGTCTCTGAGAGAAATCCATGTTATTTCTTAATATTAAAAACAGCCTGAACAGACAGTACAACAAACAGCTATAAAATTAGGAAAAGAAGCAGAAGCTTAAAAAAACTGAGCACTGGTTTCTCTCCCTCTCCTTGCTAATTTGTAAGATTGTTTCACAAAAAGAAGTACATATTCCTCATCCACATCACCTTCTTTAAACTCTTTGACCATCAGGAAGAAGTGCTCTGCCTGAACAGATTTTACAAACCTACAGCATCTGTAATATTTCTTATTCTGCACCCGCAAACATTCTGACCTGTCTCAGCTAGTTGTTATTTAGCAATAAAACGTGTCAAAACGAAACATGCTATACCTCTTCTTTAAGGACGAATTGCCTAGCAGTTTTCGGAACTTCTGCGGATGTCTCAGTTGCCATTTTCAGGAATGTCAGGCTTTTCCCCTCCTGTGCAAAGTCCAGACTACTATGAAACAAAGTCAATATTTGCTTTCAGAGTAAAGTTAAAAGGTTCATTGCTGCATTCAAAATTAACAAATCAAGCTTGCCAGAGAAAGTTAACAGCATGTGATGGCAAGTGCAATTCACATTTTCAGCTCTACCTGATGGTTTCGAAGGAAGTCTGGGTCAAATCCCAGACTTACGTAGTTGGTAACAGTCCTATCAACTGTGGAGTAGCTGTGCTGGCTGAAGGTACCCTCCTTACCCGTTCAAAGGTCAGGCACACACAGAAGCAAAGTTGATCCATTTAGCAGATTTGTTTTATCCTGCTCAGTGAAGTGTCAGGGCAGCATTGGCACGACAAGTCTAAGCACTCCACTGTCAAAGTGGAAAAAAAACTTACACCAGAAGGACTTTCAGGAGTAAAAGTTGCACATTATTGAGAAAGGATCAGAACCAGAACCTACATACATCACAGATATGTACATAAATGACTCAATTCTTCCCCAAAAACCTCCAAGGTCAAAATGTCACCCATGTGTTGCAAGTCGAGGCGGCATGTGGAGTTAGCATGATCCAAGCACGTCAGTTTCCCTTACTAGGAACGGCGTGGCCAACACCATGCAAAAGGCAGCGGGATGTGCCCAAAGCAAGGCTCTGCCTCAGCCCTGTCTCACTGCTGAGGTGTGCAGGCACTTCCAGCACAGAAACTGTTATTCCAGGGAAGCTCATCTTTGATATTATGTTGCCGTACTGAAGTCCTGAAAATTATTTTGAAGTAAAAAGATAGTGCCAAGAGGCAACTCAGTTTAGATGCCAGGAGAAACAAAGTATCTCGGAGATCTCTGTTATTCTCAAGAGTTCATTTAAGGTTGTAATCTTTCCATGAAATCAACAGGAACCTTTCCCTTGACTCCAACTATAGTTTAATAAGGATTCTCTAGCAACAAACACTATCTTCTGTGAGTGCTCACCTCTGTCACACCCAATTTTAGCACTTTCATTCTTACTTTATCCTTCTGTGATAAAATCTACAGCACGTTTGTGAAACATACAGGAGCATGGAGCTCTATCAGCTTTCTAACATATAAGATTTGTATTTAATTTCACGAGGTAGTTCAGAGAACTAGACATTACAAGCTATGTCTGGTTATCAGAAGGATTACAACTAATGTACATAAATCCATTTCCTCAGGAAGTACAAAGGACAGGCTCCTTCTTAAATCTTAAGACAGTCTTGTTGGATGAAGTACACTGTAGTGGTTGTCAAAGTTTCAATTTGTCTTTGTCTTCAATTTGTCAACTTGCAAAGGAACTCTCACTTACTAAATCCAGTTCTGTCATTTCAAAAATACATTATATACATATATATATATATTTTAATCCTAAAATTACATTATATTATCCTTTCTAAAGGCAATGATGCTTCATCTTAAAATTATGTAGTTTTATTGCCTACATTACCACTACTATGAAAAACTGTTCTAGGACCTTACTTGCTTATGTTACGTTTATCCCAAATTAGTTCAGTTAGTGTTACCCATTTGTTCTGAAGCCAACTCAAATCCTCCTCACTTAGGATTTAAGAGATGTGACAGGCAAACAGTCACAGTATCTTGCTGTGAGTCTAACATACAATATTAAGCTTTCCACCAAACTCATGCAAAAGAATCACAGCCCAGCATACTGGTTTGAAGAGGCTCCTGGTCATCCATGAGAAACAGTCAAGCTAGGCTCTGTGTGATGCCCTAAATATCCAGCTTCAAAAATATAGAAAACTTACATACTTATCTACAAGAAATGCACCTCCAATGTTTGGAAAGAATTATAAGCTTTCTGATTGACAATATATACATATCAAAGACAGGAGATAGCAAACGGTGTTGATCTTAAACTTTTTTTAGGACTGGATTCCTCTTTTAGTCCCATTCCATTGATCATCATAACCCTTCTACATTAACTGTATCTGTGTATCACTCTCAAACAGATTACCACAGTTGTTCTCAAAATGTCATATACAACTTTATTAATACTTTGTATAACAGTATTAATACTTACCCACATCAATTACAAATACACCCTAGGAGCTCATCTCATGCCAGAAGCTCTTTTCAACAGAACTTGCTCTCTCCTGCAGTGACAGATTCAAGGATGATTTGTGACTAAAATTACAAGGAATTATTGAAGATGGCTTCAGTTTGAAATAGCACAAAAATGTGCACTAAGTGAAAATGAGACTCATCCATCTCGGGTTCTGTACTGAAGATCTTCTCCACTAGTGGGTGCAATAACACTATATATAAGCGACATTTTAAAAAGTTCTACCAAAAAAATATTTTTTTTCCAAATTCAACTGACTGTGTAGAATCGAAAATTTCTGCAGTTACAAAGCTGAAATACCACTTGGCTAATTGAAGGCTTCAGGTCTAGTATCTCACATTAGTCAAAGCTGCTCAGACAAAGGCAACACAGCTCCTATGTCACTAACATTAGTGGCGACTGACAATTAAATCTACAGCTGCAAGGTAAAGCTCTGTGTTAAGTTTCAGAACAGAAACCTCACAGCCCTTGGACAGGAAGGTTTTCTCATACATCTACCACTGGATCATTTGAGTCAAAAAACATAAAGCTGCTGGCACAGTAGCCAGGAACCTGATTACGTGACTTCCACTTACATGAAGTCCGTGAATTTAAATACTTAATAATTATTAGTAGAACTTTAAGAATACATCAAAATGTCCACATTTACTAGCCTTCTTAGTGTGAATCAACACTATTTGAACTATAAATTATAGAAAAAAAAAAAAAAAAAGGTTGTCCCACTTCTACCTTCTCTGATGACTTTCATGGTTAGTATCCCTGGATACTGCTGGCAAATTGTACTACTCGTTCCATTTGCCTCATGTATGGCTCAAATTCCAACCTAAAAAAGTCATACAGTCTATAAAAGGTATAACTTTATGGCCATTGCTTATTCTTTTATTGAGTGGTTTCCTTAGAAGGGAATATCCAACCTTCTGACATCAGTTCCTACATTATCCTTCCCGAAAGTTAAGATCTAAAACCAAGTGGGGCCAGTGAATGAGCTTACAGAGCCAGGCGTTAAGTTAACCTCTTCAAGTCACAATAGATGGATTAGCTTTTCTAAACCTCTTTTCAGAGGGAATTATCTGATCCAAGCTACACATCCCAAATGACTCCAACCGGATTTAAAAGAAGCTCAGCAACAGTGTCCCAAGGCAAGATTAAGCTCAAACAAGAGACACGATCCCTTCCACATAATGTGCAAAAGGGGCACTGGCGGGTGTTTTATGCACAATTTATCCAGCAAAGTGCTAAGATACGTGCTCAAAGCACACATTGCTGAAGTTTGGGAAGACTTTTATTCACCGGCTTGTCACCAGGTTGCACTGAAGTTCGTCTGTATTTCAGCAACACGATTCGTGCACCAAAATCACTGATTAGAAGTTAAGAAGAGGGGAAAAGGGAAGGAAAACATTCCATTTTTGTCCTTATTTCAGCAGTATGGACGACCCACTCACTCAGAAGTGAATAGAATACGGAGAAGTAACTGGTTCCTGCCACGTAGAAGAGACGAAAAGAAAAAAGGGAAGAGAAGGACAGCTTTGTGCAAGCAGAAGAGGGTTAGCAGCACCCGTGTGTTGCTGCCAGCCTCCCCTGAGGGGCAGAGGAGGGTGAATTAAAATCATAAGGATCAGAGGAAATAGGGGAACATGGAACTGAGCACGGAGAGCACCGAGCGGGACCGAGGAAGGGCTCGAAGGCAGAGCAGAACCGGAGGGCTTAAAAAAACCACCCACATTTCCGTGGGTAATTCCGCGGTTCCCGGCGAAATACTTAAGGAAAGGGATGAAAGGGCGTCTGGACGCCGTCCCCAGCGGGTGACCCCGCAGAAAAAACCCACGTACGAGCTGTGCCCGGCGGCAGGAGGGGAGCCTGGGAACCGGGGCCACGGCCGGGTGGCGCTGACGAGATGGCGGCGGCTGAGGCGGGGCCGGGCCGGGTGCGCCGCCGATGCCGGCCCGGGCGGCTCCGGGAACGGAGGGGAGGTTCCGGGCGGAAAGGGAGCTTTTTGGGGAGAAAAGGGGCCGAAACGGGTCGGGCAGTGCCTTGCCGGGCTGAGGGGAGGATGAAGAAGGAGCAGGTAGCGCACTGCTGTTTCTCCGTGTGGTACCCGCTGTTCAGGACCGTCACCATCCGTAGGTGCGTGGGGTCGGGGGAGCCCCTGTGGGGCGGCGTGTGAGGGGGGTGTGGGGCGGTGTGTAGGGCGATGTGTGGGGCGATGTGAGGGGTGGCGTGGGTTTGGAGGTTTGGGGAGCCTCTGTGAGGCTGGCTGTGGTCCTGTGGGTTAGGTTGAGAGCTTGGTTAGACCAGGGAAAGGGTGTTTGGGGCCGGGCTGGGTGAGAAATAAGGGCCTGCGTGGGGCAGCGATGGCTGGGAAGAAGCACAGGGGGCTCCATCGAGGCTCCAGGGGCTGCCCCAGGAGCTGGAGCCTTCGACATCCACCCGAGGGAGCAGCTCTGGGAGGCCCGAGGTGCAGGCTGAGTGCTGGTGATCTCCATGGTGTGCTCTGGTGGGACCCCAGGCTGTCCGCGTCCCACCTTGTGCCCGCTTGGTTGCTCAAAAAAAAAACAGGCTGAGTGCCCTCAAACCAAGTGGTTAACTTCAAGTTCCTGTTTTTTATTTTTATTTTTGGAAAAAGTAGCAGCTTCTGTGGTTGCTGAGGTGCTGCTGCAGGTTACCCAGGGGTTATGAGGCCCACCAGCAGCTCAGGGCAGTCAAACTCGAGAAAGGTGCCCTGGTGGGTCAGAAAGCTGTGACATCAGGCATTTGGTAACCAAAACATTTAATCTTTACACATTTTAGTGTTTAGCCAGTGTAGGTTCTTGGTCAATTTAGCTGTAGTCATATATTTTTTGGAACATTCAAGTGATAAAGGCAAATTTTGGTTTGGGTTTTAGAAGGGAAGTGTTTGTTTTGAACAACACATTACCCCTCTTCTCACTGGCCACATGCAGTCTTTGAATTTCTTGGAAGTTTGAAGGAGTGGAGTATTTCTGTGCATTTTGTCTGAGATTGTTGTCTCTTTCTCCTTTACTTCCCTGGAAGGAAAAAGAGAGTTGCATTTTGGGAAGGATGGGAGGGGAGAAAGAGAAACCTGTTTTGTTCACAGTATATATTAGAGAATAAAACATACTGATATTGAGGTCTGTTCCATTTAAAAACCATTGTTTTTATTCTACTCTTTATTATTTTAGCAAGTTATATTAATAATAAATTACTGAACTCATTCTCTTGTTTTTTTCCAGTGTTATACTTCCCCTCCCAGATAATGTGAAAGAATACCTACTGGATGATGGGACGCTTGTGGTTTCTGGAAGGTAAAGTGTGTTTCCCTTCCACCGTGCAAGTATTAATACTATTTTATAATCACAATAGTATTTTGTATTCATATGTATTATAATTTGCATAAGGAGTTTTGTATGTTTGACCAGTCTGGCTGCAGTCAACCTCATACTGTATGAACGTGTGCGTGGGCAGACTGTTGCTGTCAGCAAAGCTTGACTTGCTAGTGCCTAAAACAGCTCCTAAAATCCATGCAATGTGCTCAATTGATTCTTTTATTTTCAAAATAAAAAGTTGTTTATTATTATTATTATTATTTATTTCCTTGCAGAGTCTCCTAGTCTCTCAGGATTTAGTGTACAGCCTGATGATTTGTATTTGGTTGCCTTGGTACAGTTAGTTCCAGTTAAGTGGCTTGAACAGTGCCACAACATTTCCATGCCTGCAGCCTTATTCAGGGGTGAAATGTCATTACTTGAGTTTAATTTTCAATAATATAAACCAAGTACAAAAATCTTACTGATTATTGAGGTTATATAATCATTTGTTTACATACAGTCAGTGCCTACGAAGAGGCTGAATGTACTGTATGTATACCTATGCCAAGATTTTGGATGTAGAAGAGTGAGATAGGTACCAGTGAAAAGCAGTTGATGTGAATCCAGGCTTTGTTCTTTGCTTTCTCCTTAGAATCTCACCATATGTCTTCCTTGTAAAATGATTATTGCACAAATATATCTTGCTAATGATCAGGCTCAGAATACAGTCCACACTTCGTCATTTCCTGATGGGTAGTTTGACTCTCACAGGGCAACCAATTAGACTGTGGATATAAGGGAGCTAGGCCTAATTTCTCAGGAATCAATCTGTACAAAATTGAAGCTGTTTAAACACCTTGTAGAGATGAAAGGTCAGAAATGTTTGTGTATTTTTTTTTTTTTTTTTTTTTTTTTAAACTAATTTGGTTAAGAAGCAATACTGTCACCTGTTTCTGCAGAATTTGGTAATCTATTTAACAACAGCCATTTAATTTGTAATCAGACTTCAGAAAAATTAAAACTGAGGACGTGAGTTCACAGCTATTCCATATGAACAATTTCTGCTGTCTTCAGTGGAAAAATGGACAGCTTTATAATTGAATTAAATTATATTAAGGTAGTTCTAATTTAAAAGTCCAATTTAAAACCCAGTTTTTCTATTAAGTTGAACTTTCTTAGCTAGAAGTCAATGTGATCTTCCTACAGTCAAGGCCAACATCAATTTTAAACTTCAATGAGCCGCCATCTGAGCTCTATATCTCAAAAATTGAATCGACAATTTGATCCCTGTGGAGGTGCATTAAGGAACTGCAGAAATGTAGCTTGTTGAAGAATTGACTTTTTGCTATCAGTACCTAGTTGTAAGGATGTACGTTTGAGCTTACCCTGTTTGCTATGCTGACTTGCCTTTTTCAAGAGCTGGGTCTTCTACCTTAAAAGATCTTCACGCTCAGTTACATTGGCCAAATAACTTGAAAAGTAATGTAAAACGTAAAGGGAATATTTGCAGCCAAGTATTTTCCTCCACGTATGCTAATGTTTGCAAGAGCAGATCTCATCCATGGAGAAAAAGGAGCTTCCCAAGAAAACGTCAATGGCCATGTAATCACTTTCAGTAGGATCCTCTTTTTCTGTGTGTGGAGTGTGAGGAAGTTTTATTTTCAGAACCTGAAATACACAAGTCAGCATTTCAAACAAGTTTTATAAAGTTTTACGTGGAAAAAGAGTGTGGAGGCAAAGCATAATCTAAGTTGATCTTTCTTTTTTTTTAAAGTTTCTAACTTTACAATACTCACCCAGTAGCACAAATTAAAAGAATGATTAATAAGGTGTTGAAAAGCTTAAATTATGGTCTTTTCAGAGCAGGACGTGATCCGCTAATTGGAAAGAATCAAAGTGTTTTGGGTAGGGCTCAAGTCTAATGCCAGGGAGTTTTGTCTTCAGTTATTCTATGTTGGTGTGCTCTGATTTTCTCTGCCAGGGGTTTGAGGCTTAATCTTCTTATGAAAACATTTTGAGATCAACAGCTGATAGATGCTGTGGAAGTGTAATATATATGATCAAGTCAAACTCTGGTGCTCAATTTTTTTTCCTATTACTTTTTTGGTTTAGAGAAGATCCGCCAATTCATGCTCAAGAAGGGAGTGACGATGCAGAGGAAATACAGGTCAGTGTAAAACACAAGTTAATGTCGAGTGTCTGGAGAAAAACATGAATATTTCTGCATGCGTTATAGGTGAGGATAGTACTTTACCAAAATAATAATCACGCACTGTTTGCCTTGAAAAAAATTGACAAACATCATGATTGACAACACAAACATGATGCCAAGGAAGGCTTAAAATGTTTGCTTTTTCACACAGCTTTTTTTTAATTTCATGATAATTACTTTTCTAATAATGACCAAGGAATGCTGAAGGATGTTGGAAATGAAATTAAGATGGTTTTATGTCCCGAAAAATTAGGAGAAGTTACTTCAAGAAACAATGAAAGTCTGTAAGGCCTCTGAGGGGTATTCCAGAAATAAAAAACTGAAAAATGTTATAAATGCAAGGTGACAGAAGGTGCAAAAAAGATGAGAAATATAAGTAACATTAGTGGATTGTGGGTCTAAGGATGGAAGTAAGGGAGGTGCAAACAAGGTTTAGATTGGGAAGACTCCATTGAGTTCTGAAATGTACAAGTCTGCAATAGAAATCACAGTTAAAATATACAGCTGTTGTCTTGTATCCGTACTTTACAATAGTACTTTGGCTGGATATATGCATTTTTTTCTGTGTTAATTTATAACCATAATAATTAGAGGGTAATGGTATCATGCTGGAGAAAAATCAGGGCAATGATGACATGTTGTAGGAAGCTCTATAGTTTCCAGTATTATAGATAAATTCATAATAATTATAAATAAAATCATAATGGATGTCACAGGAAAGCAGTGACCTTTGATTTGTTCTTATGTTTAACAGTGGTCAGATGATGAGAATACCACGACGCTTAAGGTAAGGTCCCAACATGTGGGTTTATGTCAGCAGTATTCTTCCTGAAACCTTGTGACAGGAACTTCTCACCAGTTAGAGATATCCATTGTAGTTAGCATTTTCAAACTGTTCTAGACAGATGGCAGTATAGATACCTGTAACCTTAAAAATGTTGTTTTGCTGGCTTAATTTTATTTAACTAAAAATAAAATGCTTCTTTTCTTCATCCCCAACAATCACACACTTGTTAGACTATAGGAAATGAACTGAAGGATGGCTCTAAATATAGCTGTCTTTCATTTTCACCGCTTTGAATATCTCCCAATTACTTAATCAGACTGGATGCAGAAGAAATGAAGCCCCTGCAGCTCAGTTTTCACAGCTCTTCTCTTACACCTTTGCCATTATTTCCTCCTAGGTACCTTTCTTTCCATCACTGTTTTTTCCCCTTTTTCCTGTCTTTATACTCTCCTTGTGCTATGCCCGGTTTAGAATCGAGACCATGATGCGTACGATTCAGGCTCCCTTCTTTTTTTTTTTTTTAATTTTTTTGAAAACTTGCTATTGCCCTGCCATTGTCAGAGTTAATATACTTGCACCTCTTGTCTGCCACTGATACTACTGCTTCAGTCCTGTTAGCTCCTCAGTGTTAAATGTGGTGTTGAATTGCTCACGTTGGATTGGGTGCCATATCACCTTCTTTGAGTTGTACGTATGGTAGAACTTAAAGCATAGATTTTAAGACTAATACATTGCCAACTTTGTACGGTTTAATAGCTTCAGTTCAAATATCTGCCTTAGATTGTAATTCAGAGCAAGGATTTCGGTATTCATCTTATTTTTTTTGCAAATGTCACGTTGTTCTATCTTGCTAAAGAAGAAATCCCAGATTTTTGAACTGGGTTTTATCATAGTGTACAACAGAGTAAAAAATCCTTAATCAAGATATATAATAGCTACTGGAAAGGTACAGGTGATTCCAGGTTACCTAGGTAAGGATTGTGAACTGTGTGTGCAGTGCAGCTTTACAACTCCAATTTTACTGGGACTGGCTGTGATGGAGTTTCCTTTCTGCATAGCTCTCCCTTGGGTGCTGTGTTTTGGATTTGTGGCTAAAACAGTACTCATAATGTGAACATTTTGGCTATTGCTGAGCAGTCCTTACATAGTGTCAAGACGTTACTGTGCCCCTTTTCTCCAGCAGCAGGGCCAGGCGTGGGCAAGAGTAAGGGAGGGGACAAAGCCAGGACAGCTGACCCAGATTGTCCTCAGGGATATTCCGTACATATAAGGTGATGCCCAGCGATGAAATGGTAGAGGGAGAAGAGGGATGTTTTGGCTTCCAGGGCGGCTTTTGTTCAGAGACTGGCTGGACCTCATCTTTCATCTAACCTGGCACTTTTAAAATGTTTGATTTTGAACATGGTTTGAGCCTGTGGCTCTTTACAACAAAAATAAGGCCACATTTGGTCATACAAAGAGTCCAGAAGTGGGATTTCACAATGTGCTCTGTACCTCCTCATAAGTTTGGACGGTGATAGCCCTAAAGGTGCCTTGGCAAATACATTTTCTCTACCTGAAAACAAGGGGCTGCTCTGAGAGTAGGGAAAGAATGAGAACAGTCTGGTGCTTTTAAGTGTTGCTTGTTACCACTCTGGCAGTGATGAAGAAGAAGAAACAGCCTGTATAGAAAGCAGAAGGGTGGGGAGCTGCACCTGGAGTTACTGCAGAACGTAGGAACAGATCAAGTAGCTATGTGTAAGCTGGACAGGGACACTCTGGGGAACATAATGTGTAAAGAATAGCAGAGAGGCTGGAGAATGCAGCTCTGTGTTCACCCCCAGCCTGTCTTGCTAACAATTAATCCTGGGTTATAATTGGTTTCTCCACTGGTTTCTTTGTTCAGGGAGCAGTAAGGTGGGCTGTGACTGATTATTTCAATTTGATGACCTGCCTGAGTCATCAGGTAGAACTTGTTTCACTTGCCCCTTCTATATTCTGAAGAGAAATTAGAGCTAGAACCACAGAATAGCCCAGAAAAATAATATTATATGTCAAGAGACATGTCTCAAGGAAGGAAATCCATAGTTCACAAGATTATTTTGATCCAGATGTGAAGGGAGAGTCAAGGGACAACAGAAATTTTACTTTGTCATTAATTTATTTTTTAAACATAAAATATTTCTCTGGAATGAGAATCCTACTTCTGTGAAAGTTTCTGTTTCAGAACACTCTGTTAACATATTTGTTGTAGAAAGTATCATCTCCATTCTACAAATAGGATCTTGAAACAGACTTTTTTAAATTTAAGGTGTTCACAAATTTGGAAAAGTATAGGATTATAGAAAATTGTGTTTAAACAAATGTGTTAATATTGATGATTGCAAAGTTAAATGTTCATAATTCAGTAAAAGTTGGAATTCAGCTTATTTATGCTGCCTTAGAGCTATCTTCTTGTGTAATGTTTCTTCACTTGTATTAATCAAATGACATGAAGGTAACATTTCCCTAGGGAGGTTTTGTATGCACTGGTATTATATATGTAGTGTCACTCCTGTCAAAAGAAGGGATGGGATCAGAATGCTCTGCACGAAGAGTTTCTCTTCTTGCAGCAATGATTTCTAGAATTGACTGAAGCTCTAAAAATAAAATAAGAGCCTTTTTGGTACATTACCTGGTCTCCATGGGAAACTACACCTGAAAAAGTAAGGAAGGATTCAGAAAGTTTGAAGTTCAGTCTAGGACACTGCACTTTTTTTTTTTTTTTTTAAGTCTGTTTTGTGAGGGGCTGCCAAAAGGAGATGACAAAATAAACTTTTTTTTGACCACTTGTGTGGCTGTGAGGGCTTAGTTTCAGAGATTGGTTAGCTTTTGCCTAGATGGGTTGCATTTATAAATACAGGTGGAAATGGTGCTCTTACATACTGGTCGCTATAAATCCGTAAATCCTTGACATATGTCTGAAATAGTTACATAGGTTTTTTAAAGGTCAGCAGTCGGTGCTGACCTTTGTGCCACATTAGGAGTGGAATTTATAGCTTCTTGATGAGTTTTTTTCCCCCTTCACAATATTTACAATATCCTTTACAAGTCAAAGTTTTCTGGTGCAATGTGTGGCTTTCCAGTGTGTTTTGATGCAAGGATGCAAGTTAGCATATATTATTAAAGAGCCACTTTAAGTCCGTATTTAAAGTATTACTAGAAATACTTTGTAAATAAAAATACTAATATATAATACATAAATACATTGGAAATAAATACTTTGGAAAGAATGTCATAATTGATTCTTAAGAGATTTGTTTCTACCAATGCATTACGTCTGTAGTGGACAAGTTTACTATTTTTTTTGGACAAGTTTATTCTTTCTATGATATGCATTTCTAATTTTTAAGAATTTTAAAAGCTAATCTTAATTTTTACGATGGATGCACTTTATTTATTATTACATGTAATGACATTGTTTTGTTTTTTTCTTGTTCTTTGTTAAGGCACCAGAGTTTCCTGAGTTTACAGCTAAAGTTGAAGAAGCAATAAGTTCCTTGGGCGGTAGTGTTTTTCCTAAGCTTAACTGGAGTGCTCCAAGGGTAAGAATGCTGACTCCTAAAATTTTTTTACAGATGCTATCACACAGATTTTTACTTTTATTTTTGGTTTATCTTAATGCATTGGAAAGTAGAGGAGACCAGGGGTTCTGATAAAGAAAGGAGTGATAGATGACAGTGAGGTTTGATATAGCAAGTTGTTCTGGTGGATTAGAGCTAAATGGTACGCTGCTTGGTCAGCCTGAAGCAAAACAGCTCTGTCTCTGTTATACAACCCCCCTACGTCATTGTTATAGATAACTGTCTGGTGGTCAGACTGTCCTCATTTAGGGTATTTGTTGAAAACTTTGCCTTGGATTAAGAGAAAAAAAATAGAGTCTAAAATAGAGTTAAGACTCTATCTTAAGGATGGATACCCTTAAATGACTTTGTATCATGGTCACAAGGAAAATTAGTGTTCAAGCATTCCAGGAAAATACCTGGAAGCAAAACCTTAGTTTTCAAATGGATTTTTGCAGCATACTATTCATAAGAAAAGGAACAGCTATTCTACATCCTTGTAACAGCAGATGAAGCTTGCCTCAAAATCCAAAAATCATTTTCTGCATGTATATCTAATGTTGCATAATATTTTGATCTGATAGATCTGTAGCTTGTATCTTGTAGCTTTATCTTTACTAGATCCTGCTAGAAAAGATAATTTTTGGATGTATTTCTTCCTCTTTAGGATGCCTACTGGATAGCAATGAATAGCTCACTGAAATGTAAAGCTCTTAGCGACATCTTCCTCCTCTTCAAAAGTTCAGACTTCATTACTCGTGACCTCACTCAGCCGTAAGTAGACTTCTAACAGAGAATCTTATTCTTACCCTGTCAAAAAAGAACAAAACACAGAGAGTAACTTTTCAGTTCCTGTGAAAGATCTCACTCTTTACTGCAGAAGAACATCAAATACCTGATACAAAGATTCTTATTTATGTCTAAAATTTGTGAATCAAACGGATTTCAAGAGCAGTAGGAAGTTAGTTCTTTGAAACTTACCCCATCTCTTTTCTCCTTCATCTTTGTCTTTGCACCACACAGAAATAAATTCCAGGCTCAACTTAGTGCAGAGGATTGTGAGGCAAATTATATTCAGTGTTACTTAACTGTAAGTGAATTTTTCTAGTAAAGCAGAATTGTTTACCTAGTTACAATCAACAATAGAGAAGCAAGCTTTATTTTATTCTTAATTATCTCTTTTTTTTTATACATAGTGAAAAACAAAACACAGAGATGTCATATTGAAGTGCTGCGTGTGAAATGACACTATAGACTAAGTCCATTTTTATTGAGTTGATTTCCAAGGCAAATGGTATTTTAATGTTACTTTTTTTTTTTTTTTTCTTTTCCATCCCACCTTTCTTTGCACTTCTTGATAGTTAGCTTGTGACTGCCGGTTTTCATGGTAATACAGCATGACTTTTCCATGTCCCTTCCAATTTTGGACACATTAAAGTTTGTGGCTGCCTAGAAGGAACCTGAGACTTCTGAAGTATTGATAGAGCTCCTTGAGAATCCAAGATCTTGAAGCTCCTGAAGTTCCTGCACTCCAGGAACTGTGACTAAGGATAATAGTTAAAGTTTTATAAATGCAATGTGCTTGGTATTTATTATATCTGCATACGTAAAGGGAATATTCAATTGCATAGGAACAGTTTCCTCCTGTGGTAACTGGATCTGATTTGTGTAACTAATTTCTAAAATACTGGCTTTCTGGAAGAAAACACAATTGTTGAAATTTAATGTTCTTCTTATGACTACTATTATTTTTCATTTAAAAGAAAGAAAAACAACACAATTTCAAAGAGAGGGCAATCCATGCCTCAACATGAGAGATTGTTTTCCAGTAGTTATTCAATGCTTATTTATGTTACTACAATATGTAGGAGACTGACTCCAAGGCAGGGGCCTTGTTCTAGATGCTTTGTAGAGGCGTACCAAACATAACAGTCCTGTCTTAAGTAGCTTATGAACCAGTAAGAATTGTGTTGTCTAAAACGTGAAACCAATTATATTAATGCCATGCAACTGCCTTCCTTTTTATTCCTGCAACTCTAATAGCACTTTTGTTCCCAGTTTGTTGGTGCATTTAAAAAAATGAGTAGGTAACAGTATCTTCATCCTTATCTCTGCATTTATGTAGTGCTAACAGTGTTGTCAGTCCCGTTCTGATGATAGATTTTACAGTATATCTAATGTACAATATGATGAGGTAAAGGGGAGGAGAGTGAGAAATTAAGGAGGAGATGGTGGAGTGTAATGATGGTTTGAAAAGCATATTGGAGAAGGGAAACAGTTTTAAGGACTGAGAATTTGAAGTTCTGGGACCGTAGAGAATGAATGGGCTGCGGGAGATGAGAAGTCTGCAGTCTGCAATTCAGAGTTCAGTTTGTATTGATTCTCAGGAAACTTCGATGCCTTACTAAGGAGCTCTTCTTCATGATTTCTGCTAATGGGGGGCCAGGCCACTTAGCCAGGTGTCCTGAGGACAGTTGGCTACAAGGGTTGAACACTTACATTTAATGTGACCTTTGTTGTAGCTGCTTTTAGGACTAAGTTGTGTGGGTCTGAAAATATCTGTACGCTTTATATCAAGCCCTTTGTGAATATGAATACTTTTTCTTTGTATTCTACTGTCCCCATGCATAAAGAAGTTGAGAAAAAACTACCCCAAGCTCCATGGAGAATTCCTGTTTGGATAGCCATATTCTAATGAGTTTGGGACACAATCAAATATTTATCAAGCACTGTTTGATTAAAAGGTGTGGCAGCTGGGGATGAATGTGTGTGTGGTCTTGTGCTCTTAGATTATGCTGTTTGTATGGTAGAATGAGTCGGTTTGATGACTGAGATCTAAATTGGTGTGTTTCTCCTGAGTTTTATCTCATATCAGGCAAAGTTTAATGCCTCAGCTTATTCAGCTTGCCCGCTGCAGACAGCACTGACTTAGAGGGGAGGCAGTGAATGTGTTCCTCTGTTGTGAAATTTCACAGCATGGGTGATAACTTGAACCATCAGTAATTTCACCTTAAATTCACACCAGATGAAGAGCGGTAGTGGCTGAGCAGCCTGTAGCAGGTATGTTCTCTCCAGTGATTTGCTGGGGGAGAAGTAACCTCCAGCAGAAAGGCAGGAGGTTAGAAGTTGCACTAGTTCAGTCCATTTGTGCTCCTTTCCTGAGGGTTAAGATGGATGCAGTTGGATAATGCAGCTCAACATGTGAGTAGCAAATAAACCAACCTTGTGTCATGAGCGTGGGATTATCACCTAGCCTAACAGTTAAAGGGAAGTTTCATTTGAGAAGTATTGTATTTATTTCCGTTCCCATCAAGTCTAAAGTAATGTTGGTACAAAATCAGTGTGTTTTTTGTTTTGTTTTTCTCTCCAGAACAGCCTTTGATGTTTTGTTACGGTAGAGTTAATATGGGCAATGCTGCCTTGCACATCCACTCAAATTCATGAATACTGCATGCAAGTTGTGTATGTGACAAGGTGAACATAAAGTGTAAAAACACTTCAGTTTCTGCATACCTTATATTTTATGAGTGTGTTGTACCTGAAGATAGCACATATTATGGACAAGTGTGTGCGTGGTATTTCTAAATTGCTAAGTTATTCATACAAAATGTCCCCATCCGAACACAGAAATGATTACTGCTGAATCACAGAGGTGGTCTTAGTTATTCTATTAATCAGCTGCCAGCTCCCTCGTCCTTAGCAAGCAGAAACTGGAAATGCAGTTGGCATAAGAACCTGAAGTACTGAACAAATGAAAATTGGAAACGTACCCAACTCAGAGCTAGTCAGAGGGAGGAGAAGGGATAAAAGCAATGTATTTCTGCTTCTTTCATTAATATTCAGTGTGGTCTAAAAGTTTCTTGTCCTGCATAAGTAACAGCTGAAATGTGTATACACACACACACACATATATATATTTATTTATTTTTTTTTTCTCTTGTTCAATGGTATTAATTTAAAAATCCATTTCCTAAGCTGTAATATGAAAGCTTCACACTGGCAATTTGAAGATCCGTTTCTTAATGCAACTCTGCCAGTGATGTGGGACTTAAAGCACTTCTTATGCTTCTTTCTTCCTCTTCTGTTTCCTGTCTGCTTATCTGATACTGATCTATACGTTGGTCAGGTCAGAGAACTGCCCTTGCTGTAATTCTCAACTGGCTCAAGTTCTGAGAAAATTTCAGCTACGCAATACTTCAATACAAACCATCAGAAAATATGGCCTGAACTGCAGATATGTGACGAGATAAGCTTTAACTATTTAAGTGTTTGGATTTTCTCATGATGTTGACACTTGTTAGGTTTCAAGCTCAGAATAATGAATTAACTTTCCTCTTGGAACAGGAATAAATTAGCAAAGACTTCAGAGCAATGTGCTTGTTACTGTAGCTGATGTGGTTTCTGCTTCAAGTAAGCATTGCATTTAACTTAGCTGAGTTTGCAGAATACTTGGTGGTGGTGTGACCCTTAACTTTTCATTTCTTAATCTAGGATTTCAAAAACTTAATGTGGATATGTGATAAAAGAACCCCCTTTCTAATTGGGATTTCTGTTAAACGATTAACACTCCTCTTTTGAACAAAAATTCCTTTGAAATCCTGTTGAGTGTATTGTGTTAGTAAGTAGCTTTCTTGTTCGTTATTAGAGTGTTTGGCTATGTTTTGTTAAGATTTGAATACTCACCTTCAGACAGCTAAAAATAGTAGTAATAGTTCTAGTGATATGATAATGCCCTTTCAATTATAAGATAAGCTTGTTGTTGCTAAAAAGCATGATGTAAACTTTGGAAATTTTTGTTGAATTTTGGAGATCGTTTCTATTCTGCAGTGCTGAGCATTTTAAATCTGCAGGTGTCACTATTGGGATGTTGAAGCCTACAGCATTCCTATTTTTCTGGCTGTTTATCAATCATTACTGTAGAGATGAAATAAGAAATCCTGTAAATTCAACCTTGTCCAAAAGCAACCTGATGCAAAAGATGTTCCCTGCAGGGACTGCCCTTTGCCCTGGCATGGAGGGGCAGTTAGGTGCCAGAAGGTGCTGTTTTCTGCTGAGCACATTCAAACTGTTGTAAACAAGTTTTCAGTATTTTATTGGACCAGCTTGTCCCGTGGACCTGTTGCTTAGAAATGTTCACTCCTAAAACCTTTTTGGAAAGGTTGTTAGAGAGGTGAAGAGTCCAGGGGTAGCCACTGAACCCTGCCTGGGCCCAGGATGCTACTTTGTAAGTGAAATAGAGGGAAGGGATCACCTGCAAGGCCTTTAGTAGTTAGGGAATGACTACTAGGTTAAAGGAGCAGGTGAAACAGCTCCCAGCGAGCCAAGCTTCCAAATGCATTAATGTGCAAGACACAAAGGAACGTGAGGGGGGATGCACTTTTCCTATACAGGATTTTATAGGAGGGCTTTTTAAGCCCTACATCTGAGTGCCTGTTTCTCAGAGCCGTTGAGAAAGTCTGTTGTGAAGTAAGGTTTAGCTCATAAGGACACTGAAACAAGGCTTTGAAATTAAGCAGTACATTTTTTTTTTTCCTTTAAGATAGCACTCAGACTTTATTTTTGAAATCAGACTTAACTCTTTAAGATGTAGAACCACAAAGTTCTCTGCTTTACCGAAACGCTCATGGCATGAAAGCTCGCTTTTGAGCGATGAAATGCCTGACTCAAAGAGTCAGATATGACAAAATCTCCTTGGAGGAACCCGATCCAGGAGGTGCAGGTTGGGTGTGTTTCTTCTGCCTCTTATTCTCAGTCTGTTCTGTTTTCTTTCCAATTTTCATTCTCTGAGAGGAGACTGAAAAATAGTCGAGGCTTCATATTTACTCTGTTTCTGCCTGCATCTAAACTTCATTCAGTTAAACTATCCTTTTTGTTTTTTAATAGGAAGTTACAAAGTTCTTTCTGAGACTGTGTTCTCCTAACAGAACGTAGGAGGCAGTGTTGGCTCATAAAGATGTGACTTGGCGATCAGGATACTTTCTGTAAGAATGGTAGCTGTTGGTTTAGACTTTAATATGGCCTATTTCAAGGTAAACAGTTCCACATTATCTCATGTGGAAAATAAGGCCTTTGATACTTTTTACATACACTCCCATTTTTCCTAGGAATTTACAGTGCGTATAGTTCAAAATCCTCTTTCAAGTGGTGCCTGAATTCGTATTTGCTTGTGGTCCTTAAAGTTGAGTATTTCTTGCTGTTAGAAACTGGACTTATTTTATTTTATTTTATTAAGGTTTGAAAATAAGCTATGAGACAGTAGCAGGGGAACTGTCTGGTACAAAATGACTTTTACAAGTCTCATTATACCTGTAATAGCTCATTCTGTGAATAATAATCTCAGCTATTGGCGAATGAGTTGATGGTTTTTATAGCAGGATAGGTACCAGAGATCTCACAAACCTCAAATCACTTGTCTCTGTGGTGCAAGCTGAACTGCATAACAGCTTCACGTGGTGTGTCCTGTTGTCACGCGTAGGCATTTAGAGATTAACATCTGCTACAAGTAAGAGACCTTGATCCTTTTCTTGTTGCCATCTAAGTACAAATCTGTAGGCAAGCTGTTGACCACAGCACAAGCAATGAAGCTTAATTCCTTCACCCTCCTAGTGTTTAAAATTCTAATTGTCAAAGGCTTTTGAAAAGGGAGCTGGGAGATCTTTCTGTTTTGTGGTCCTTGAGTCCCTCTGAATGCTCTTTCAGCTACCTGAAAACCTGAATAGGATGCAAGTTAAAGAAACCCTGGCTAGCTTTCTGTCTCTGATGTTCAGAATGCTGTAAGTAACGGATGAATTCAGCCGTGTCCAAGCAGTTAATGCTAGAATAAGTTGGTAAAAGATATAAAATGGCAAGGAAAGAGAGAATATCTTTCCCCACTTAGCCCCCACCTAAAATATTTGAGGGTTGAACAAGAGATAACTTTGATTTTTTTTTTTTGCTAAATGGCAAAGTCTGCATCCTACAGGAATGGAGCAGATTATAGATAGCCCCATTTCAAACATGGAGGACCCTGAAAAGATAATGCAGGGGCTGCAGAACCATGTGTTGGACTTCAGCTGCCTTTTTACCTCTAGTTTATGATTATGTTGGTGTGTGGGGAATATTTTCTTGAGCACGGTAAGCAGATACGATCGTAATGGAGGAATTTTGAGTCTAGCAAAACTGCAGGCACTTAGGAGTGTTTCTATTGCCTTGACAGATCTTAAATTGCTGGGATATAAACTGTAGCTGAAGGAAGTTATCTGTTTACATAGGCTTACAGATTTATACGATCGGTTTGATTACGGTACTTCTGGAAAGCATGCCTGCTATCACCCTTCTCTTCTCTGTGTGGTGGATATTAAAGCCTAATCTAAAAACTTATTTCTTCTGGCAGCATGCTGAGAAAACTGTGATGATAGCTCTTTGCTTCAAACTGAAGGCTGGGCAGCCGTGTCCTAAGCAAAGCATTGCATTTCTTATGAAGAGCAGAGACGTTGGGCAGCCGTGTCTTGCGATGCAGCGCTTGTAGGAGAGATGTGAAGAGATGTGAGACTTCTGGATTGCTTAACTGAGCTGAGTGCCAAAAGGAGATGTCTTAAATGGCTGCGTTTATCCTTAGTGCTCAGCACTGACCCTTTACACAGTTCTTCTGCGCATCAAAGTCGTTTGCCAATAAGGTCAGGGAGTCTGCCTGGAAGGAAAATGCATGTTCTTCCGATAATTCCCTTGGACAGTTACGGGATTTATTGCAAGATTTGCTGTATAGCAACAAAAACGTACATAGAAGTTGTCTTGGATATAGCTGCCTCCATTCTTGGTAGTTGCTGAATGGTGGCACAGAGAGTGAGCTACTCGCAGGGAACAAAACCTTGGCATCTGCTTGCAGTTATGGAAATAGTTTTGTTTATTCCCACTCTCAGGAGATTTCTAAGAGCATTTCTTAAGGCTCTTAATTTAGAAGAATACCATGCTGTGGAATCAGAAGTGTTGAGTGGCACTGTTTTGCATCCCTTTTTCACAGAAATGAAAATAATCCTGAGCTGCTGTAAGATAGAGTGATGCCTCTCAGTTGTCTGGTTTAGGAAGTTAAACTTCAACAACCTAATCAAGTTTCATTGCAGCATGTTTTCCTTTGTACTTTTAATGTTTATCTGGTTCTTGGAGAATACGATGATGGCAACATAACAATAAAGAGAAAAGGAGCAGCGCTGTCGAATCAAACAAAGGACTTAACAGTGAATAAGCACTTACACTAGCCAAGTCCCTGTCCATTAAGCACTTCCAAATTACGCTAGATCAAAAAAGATGTTTTTTTTTTTTTTTTCATGGTAATTGTGGAAAGGAGGTTTGTTACTGCCATACGGAAATTACCTGCTTTATACATCCTAGGGGTAATTTATCTGTATCTTTTGTGATTAACGTTTTGGGGTTAATTTTCCTCTCTATCGCTAAAATCTTGTATGTAAAAGCAGATTTTGATGCCTGTGACTTATTTTCCAGATTTATTCACTGTACTGATGATTCCCCTGACCCTTCCTTAGACTATGAGGTAAGACTCTTTGTATGACTTCTAGGTAATTTAAGTGAATTACGCACGGGCAGGCTGCCACTTGTACTTGGGCGTGTGCCCACAATACTTTTTGTTGTTTGTTTTAATTGTGTTGCTTGGGCAGTGTGGGGGAAGTCTGGTGAAGAAGTACAGGTCACAAGGAGTTCATTTAGCTACAGGTCAGAGATGAGCTCAGTGCAGACTTTTGAAGCTTCCTTGCAGTTCCCTGTAGGGTCTGTCAGGTTTTGCCAGGAAAGACAAGCTCAGTAGCTGAAAGTCATATATTCTTTGTAATGTGCTTCTTGTGGACATCATGGCTGAGAGAGAAGCTGGCTGTAGAGGCTGGGGCTTGTAGCTGTTTGCTAAGAACTGAGGTGGTCTATCAGATCTTGTTATATATCTGCTTGTTCCTGCATTAAAATGGTAAGTTAGTGACTTAGATATTAATAATGCTTTAAACTCTTCTTGTGGTGCTGTCGGTTTTATGATGGCGTCTACTCATACCTCTAATTTTAATGTAAAAATAACATTCGTCATCATCCCATAGTCTTAAAGGGCTTTAGAAAAGCGAATGCACCTCGTGTTTTGAAGCACTATCTTAATGTGCTTTAAAGACAGGCCTCTGAAACTTGCAGCAGTTTCATGTTTACATTGTATTTAGGAGTGTCACCTTTGATTACTGAGGTTTTTCTACTGCAGTTGATAGGTGTTGGGAGTTTCCAGGACCCGTGAGCAGTAACTGAGCCCTCCAAAGAATGGATTCATCTGAATGCTTCAGCTTAGGAAAAGCAGAAACTTGATGAAGTGCCAGAGAGATGCTTTAATTACCAGGCATTCTGTCCTATTGGCAATAATAGTTTGGTTACTATTTCTATCTCACGTCCTTATCTGAACCAGTTTGTACCTCCAAAGGCATTGCAGAATTGCGCTTGGGTGTGTACCAGAATAGAGGTTGAGTTGGTTAAATTTAATTCTGTTCATCAGCTCTTTTTACTAGAGAGCCACTTCTGCCAATTCCATGACAGATTTGTTGTGCTGTACAGCAGGACTTTTTGTCTTCCGTGCTGTATCATTAATGTAACTTGGAAGTTGTTTCATAAATAATTTCTCATTTAAATACTGGACAAAGAGGAAAAGCACAGGATAATTAAGGTGAGAAGAGACCTCTGTAGTTCTCCAATCCATTCTCATGCTCAAAGCTGGGTAAACTGAGATCAATTTGGGTTGCTTGGTGTTTTCTCAAATCTGGTCTTGAAAACATCAGTGGATGGAAGCTGTGCCACCTCTGTGAGGGGGCTTTTCCAATGCTGGGCTGTCCTCACGGTGAAAAGGTTTCTTCCTGTGACCAGTCTGAACCTTTCTTCTTACAACTTCAACTTCTCATTCTACTGCCAAGGGCTTGGTAGTGTTGCTTGGCCTTGCAGCCAAAAGAGAGAGAAAATTTGAGAAGAATATGCATAAATAATTAACATAATATAAATCTGGGCTGAGGTAAAATTTAATGGTAGATGAGTTAGAAAAAAGTGTCTGCCTCCTTCCTTCGGGTAGCCATAGAAAGCTATGAAAAGATACTTTTTGATAAGTTGTGGTGACCGTCTTAGGGAGTCAGTGCTGGGGGCAGAGGGCTTATGAACACAGGAGATGTATTCAAGGGTCTTGAAACATGGAACTCTAAGAATGTATACTGACACCGAGTGCTCCAAATGTGGAAGGAGGAGACATAGATTTTTTTTTTTTTTTTTTTCTGGCCACCAGTGTTGAGATATGTTGGGCTTCATAAAAGAGGGCTCTAAGTGGTAAATTAGTCTATTAGGACAATTTCTTTTTGTACATTCTCATTATGTATAAATTAGTATTAAGTCAAATTGCTTTGAAGTATTTCCTAAGATAACTATATGAACTGTGAGCTAAGATTGTTCTGTTTTCTTGTATCTGAATTAACGTCAGAGGTTGTCTTACAGCCAAACTGTTGGAAGATCTACAAGCTGTGCGTGTTGACAAAAAATGACCGTTCTGAAACAATACTCTGTCATTTGTTTCCCTTTGTAGCTCGTTCTTCGCAAATGGTGCGAACTAATCCCTGGTGCAGAATTCAGATGCTTTGTCAAGGAAAACAAGCTTATTGGTGAGAATTGTTTTAGTGATGAAATTATTAGATGAAGTTCATAACGAGTTTCTCCGATTACTTGGATTGGTGCTAAATCTGAAGACGTTTCTTCCTTATTGCTCTCATTTCAGGGAATTAATGTTTCTCTTCTTTCTCTAATTTAAAATGTGTCATGCCAATTTTCTCTCTTCACGGTATTTGAAGGCCTGATGACAGTCTGTCCAAAATTACAGCGGGAATATTCTTGATTCTAATTGCTAATTCAGAATCTTCACCCGAAGGCTGTTTAGTAAGGGATTCCTTTATATCCAGGAGGTTATTGAATTGTACCCAACTTGCAGAACGAATACAGAGGCAGTTGGGTATTTTGCTGATAAAATGTGACCAAATTTGGATATTATATGCTGAAAGTTGTGGAGGTCAGAATGTGTCCACAGGTGTCTGAATTTGCATTATATGGAGCATAGCTTAGGCAAAAAATCTATTGATCTATTACTCTGGAAAAAAAAACAACAAACCAACAACAAAACAAACTAGATATAGAATGTTTCAAATGGCACTGAACAACTAGGGTGTCCACAGCATGCAAAGAGCTGGAGGATGCATCAGAAGCCCTGTGAACACTGGAGGACAGGCAGATTGCATGAGAGCATGTGTGTTAGGCAGCTTTCGGGTGAATTTAGCTGAATTGTGCTCCTCTAGACGTATTGACTATCCTCTCCTGACTATAACTGGAGCTTAGACACCTAGTTGCACGTACAGCTGCTTAAACTGAGGGGTTTAATTTCAGCCTTAGTACCATTCTGCAATTTGAATTCCCTTTTGGTGTGGTCTACCACGGAATCTTTAAAGATGAATGGAAATTTGAATAGCACAGGACTGATGCACACCTGTCCCTAACTACTCTGCCTGAACTCTAACCAAGGAATATCCTTCATAGGAAGGAAGGTGACTTTTGCTTTAAAATAAGAACAAATTTCTGCACTTTTTGTCTCATACCTACGTATTCACAAGCACCAAGATACATGCATGTACGTGGTCTGTCCAGGATTCCATGTGATGATACAGAGGTGAAGAGGTGTAAGGTATTTAATCCTCATTCTTTCTCCGGGCACCTTCTCAGCACAGTGACTGCGTGCTGGTACTGGCTGTGCCGTTTTGAACCTCTTAGGAGCTGTCAGCCATTTGTCTCCATCCTGTCCCACCATTAGGAATTTACTTCTTGTCCTTTGTCGCTTGGTCTGGTTGTTCTGTGAAGCTTCACAGGAAGTTTCAGGTTCATTTTCAGTTTTGGGATCTGCTAATCTAGGTGCTGTCAGCACTTACAGTTCTCAAAACCCTTTTATATGGCTGTGCTTCCACACTCATCTTCCTGTTCTCTCTCCATTCATGCCAATTGCAGGGTTTGTGGCAGTTCTCTGTAACAGATTTTGTCTCGCTAATAGTGAAGACTATCCATTAATCCACTATTGCTTAAATGTATTGATGTAACTTTTCAGAAGTAGGAAAAAGCTGAATCTTGTCCTGTTTATTGCTGCTGGAACACAACTGGCAGAGGTACACGTTGCTGTAATAACCTCTAAAACATTTGACTTTAGATTTATCATAGAGTGTATGTATCCGTAATCAAGAGAGAGAGTGAGTGATATTTACTTTCAAATACCCCAACGCATTTGTACTCTGGCTAATTAAAAGCTCTGCACATTTCATTAGTAGGTTTTGAAACCTTGGGAATCTACCAGTATGGGTTTTTCAGCTAGCACTCCAGCTGCATTTCTGAGCACCCTTCCAAGTTTTTTTCACAATATGTTCCCATGCTCTTAAAATTAATGAGCCTGTCAGTCAAGCAAAGGAGTGATACTTGCAGAGTGTAGTGAATGCTTTTCCAGTTAGACATCTGCATCCCCTGAGATGCCACCATCTCTTGTTTTTTTTGATTTTTGTTTGTTTTTAGGCCTGAGTTAAGCTTTGCAGTGATATTAATAATTCAAAGTTCCACTGACTTCATTAACTTTGCTGTATACAAACTTCTTTAAAGGGCAGATCTCAGAAGGAAATCAGCGTTGTCCTACAGTACAACTTGATCTCTGTGCTTTGTGTATGGTTAAAATAGTGAACTGCTGTCGTTGATACATCTTCCGTGGGGACTTCTGGCTTTTCTTCCTCCATGAATAGCATACATTACTCATTCTCCAGTGATGGTGTAGGTCTTGATCTGACGTTTGTCCAGCAGGATATTGCAGTGGCTTATGTTGATATATCCTGTACAAGAACTTATGTCATTTAAGATGCAAGTGTATAATCCTGTTGATGTCAACTTGAACTATTGTGTTGTAGACAAACATATGTCTGACTGTCTGAAATGAAACACTTGTGATGTAATTGGAATAGTTTACCTAATGTCAGATGCAAGAAAGCCCTCAGTGAGGGAGGGCAAAGATATTAAGCTGTATGCCAGTCTGTTGATTCTAGGATTTGAGGCTTCACCTCTTGTGTCTTTTCAAACAGGTACGCTCTATTCCACGCTTAATAAATAGTTTAAATGAGAATCTTTATGGTACACTCAGTTCTATCATCTTTGCTAATATGCAAACCTGGCCTCTCCTCCTTTCATTTTATGGTTCCAAACTCTGTTTTCTACAATTGATGTGCTGAACAGAAAAGGTTTTTGACCAGAGTAACTAGGGTGAATAAAACTGAAAAGACAGGACAACTACTGGAAACTTAAACTCGGGCAAAGATTCCTCCTGAAATTCTCTTAAAATAGTCAAAGCGTGTACATATAAAATGAGACTCACAAAATAGTCAAAGCGTGTACATATAAAATGAGACTCACAAAATGTAGGGCAGAACTGTTCAAGGAGAAAGGTCACAATGACAGTGTTTCGAGTACTGGAGAATAAAGCCAAACAGCAAGTCACTGTTAATGGTTAAAACTTGGGACAATTGTGTTTTGACTGTTTGTGGGGTGGGTTTTTTCTGTTTGTTAGTTTGTTTTCACATCTAAAGCTCTTCATAATCTACTAAAATTTTTGACAGGTATATCACAGAGGGACTACACGCAATACTATGATCATATCTCTACGCAGTGTGAGGAGATCTGTCGATCAATACAGGAGTTTTTCAAGAAACATATACAGTATAAATTCTTGGATGAAGACTGTAAGTATCTTAACACTTCAATTATGGGGACATTGGCAGGGAAGAAGGGCATTTATAAAGGTTTTTAAGAAGACACTGCATTCGTGGTTACAAAGACTTAAAAATGAAGAGTCTACCTTTTTGAAGTTACTTTGCAGGATACTGGGAGGTTTGTAATTGCAAGGGCTTGCAGGACTACCTCTATAGAAATGAGACCTGTTGTCCTGTCCCCCTGCTGAGCCAGGCTTGTTTCCTCCATGGTGCACCAAGTCGCAGTGTGCTAAACTTCAGTTCACTGCTGGAGAACAAAGGAAAAAGTGGTACACGTCAATAAGAAATGATATCCCCAATATTTTAAGTCTGTGGATGTGCATCTCTCTCATTATAGCTATTGATCTCACAGGGCTTGGTTCTTTTTGACTTGGGAGAGTATTATATCTCTAGTGGCTACAGCGTACATTCAGAGTGGAGTTGTTCTTGCCTGACCATAGAACTGAGAACAAAAAACCCTGAAGGAAAAGGTTCAAGCTTTTCAGAAAAACACAAAAAAGGAGTGAAAGATCCGTCAGAGGACATAATGTGTTTTTTGTTCATTTGTCTTTTTGCTTGTTGGCTTTTTTGTTTGTTTTTGAAGGTATTTCCCCCTTATACTTGTTTTTAAATAAGAAAAAATCAAAGTCTGAGTAATGGGTAAGAAATACTTAACAAGACATTAAATAAGAAGGAAAAGTAAGAAAAAATGTTTTAAAGATGTTTGCTGCTTTATTATTGTTGTATTTTCCAAGGAAAGGATTTGAAGTTTCTTTTCAAGAAATCAAACAGACTTCTAGAATATTGATGTACAGAACTTTATCTGCTCAAACTTTTGAATTGTATTTGATGAGATTCTACTACACCTGAGCAGCCAAAGTAAATTGTTTCAGTTCTTATGTAGAGTCCTTTACAAATTTTATTGGAAATAGTTTCCTGACATGGTTTAGTGAGAATAAGATAATGTTTTTGTCATGATGTGTGATCAGGACTGGTGAAAAATATGATGAAAGAATTTAAATTGGTCTGGCATGAACCAAGCCTCGGTTTAATAAAATGCATAAACATAAGAATTGTCTGTCAGTTGTATTGTCTTTCATAAAGCTTTGACCACCCGACCTGTAAGTTTTGAGCATGGTAAACTATTTTGCCGAGTAACCAGGACAGTCAAATAGATCTGTTTGGACTTTTTTAGAAAGGATACCTTCTCATGCCAGTCTGTTTTACTGACATTCTTAAAACACTCTTAAAAATTTGTCTCTGCGCAGTTCCTTTATTTCAGTTTGGACATAATACGTACAATTAGTATACTAATTTAACAGATCTTTAGCCCTAACATTTTGAAGTAAAATCAATCACACAGATCTGACGTTCTGATTACTGTTTTAATTTTCCTCTGTGTTCCAACATAATTTCAGCTCGTATGTAATCAACTGATAGATAAGAATTCAGGGCACTATTTTTAGAAATCGATGCCTAGATTTAGGCTCTGAAATGGCTGCCTAGTGAACTGAAAGATCTGAAGTGTTGTCCTGTGCAAAGTAAAACTGTGCCATCTGAATTACCTTCTGGGGAAAAGAGGTTTCAGGGTCACCTACTGGGATGGAGGTTTGTTAACCTTTTAGTCTTGGGCACTAAATGAGTGACCTGTCCTTCTGCAGAGAAATGCCATGCAGAACACATTTTCTGCCCTCTTTTTATCCCCCATACCTTCATTCATCCCCTGGTGTCTTCCTTGATCCACTGTCTGGTAGCATATGTGTTGTTAACAATGAAAATCTGGGTTTACTTGTTTGTTTGCTTTTAAAAGGAAAGGTATTACAGCTCTTTCCCTGACTTCTTGCTTTGTTGAGGCTTTCAGAGCTGTTTGCTCTGCTTTTTCCAGTTGGTCTGGTAGCATCTCCAGATGGAAGAGTTGAGTCAGAGCAGCTGAAGCACTGCGGAGTCAGAGCAGTAAGATAACAGATGGGCGAGTGCTTTTTAAATACTTCTAAATGGTGATAGAACCCTTTAAAATCCTCTCATAAGAGCCCACTAAAACCAATCCTACAGAGGTATTGATGCTTGCTGTAGGGTCAAGCCTTAGCTTACCCTCAGTTTTGAGCAGCTGCAGGTACCGTCTCACTGGCACACAACATGCCTGTTCTGAAGTGTTCCTTAAAGAATAGGGACACAGTTCAAGTTTTCCTCTCTGTTTACTGTTTGTGAAAGTCCCGAATGAGTCACCAACGTGCAGTCAGTCTTAATGGGGATGTAAATCCCACTAAATGTGGTCAGCCTCGGTGATTAACGTTCACTGCTGCCATAGGCTCGCCCCAAGCTGACAGCCATCGTTCACCCATAAAGCTGAAATGAGAGTTTTTCCATTAGTGAAATATGGCTAATGAGAGTGTGTGGCAAAGCAACAAGTTCAGCTGAACAGCTGGGGAAGAAATCTAGGGTTGCTGTGCTTTTCTTTGCATCGGTGACTTAGCCACCAAGGGCTTGTCTTAGTGAGAAAATCACAGCAATTAATCCTACAGCATCACTTTAAGTTGACATAACCGAGCTTGTGCAAAAAGCTGTGTGGATTTCTAGGCCATATGGCCAAAAAACAGTTACGTGATTGGCTTTAGCTCGGACTTGTGGTTTGCCCTTAGCGCAGCCAACTTCACACAAAACAGTAGGTTAAGCTACGGAGTAGCTTTACGTGTGTGGATGTGATCAATCAACGTGTCTGCTATTGACAAGCAGCTTCCTGAGGAGCTGCTGAGGCTCAAGTGCTCTGCAGTCATATCCTGAGTTTAGTTTATATCTCATGGATTGGGAAATCTCTTAGTTAGCTGAACTATTCCCTCCCTTATTAGCGAAGGAAGTGACAGTATAGCTTTGTCTGAGTTTTTTCTAAATTTGGCTTTTTTTTTTTTTCCCTGCTACTGGTACAATTTCTGCAAGTGGTCATGCCTGAATGCTTCTCTGTTTTCTGTAGCTGAATGGAAAGACAAAGATTTGTTTAACCATACAGTACAGAAGCTAATAGGTAGATACATCCACAAAGACTTCTGCTTAATTAAGCAATGGGACAGACAACAATGTAACAACGCAAGACAGCTCGACTTAAATCACTGAGCAGCAGAGTCTCTTTGAAAGAGCTGTTGATAATCAGTAGGTGTGCAGTATCTATCTGCAGTATCTGCTCTGTTTTATTTTAAATATAGCCATTTCAGGGCCACCTCATCTTCAGCGTGCCCACTGACTTCTGCCTTCCTACAACCTGTTTGTCTTATCTGCTGAATTCCTAATCTCTCTGAAGCAGGAACTTTCTCTTATTACATGTTTGTGCCACGTCTGGCACAATGGAGTCTTGATCTTCCCTTGAAATTTCTCAGTACTGCTGCAAAACAAACAGCAGTAATGCAGAAGATAAGCCTCTCTTGGTGCTAAGAGTTTATCAAATGTTCTCCGTTGGGGGAAAAATCAGCAGAACAAACCAGAATTAAATGGAAAAGCCTGGCAGACGCGCTGTCAGTGCATTAACAGTAGTTCTTGAAATTTTTCAACTTCCTCTTGGAAATGAACCTAATTCTGGCACGCAGTTCTGTGGATGTATTGACTTTGCACATTGTGCCGTGTACACAAGTATCTGTTTAATTTTAGACATCTTCTGTGGAATTGTATATCTTTAAAGATTAACATATGTATTTCTCTTTTTCAGTTGTTTTTGATGTCTACAGAGACAGCAGGGTAAGTGAACAACAGATTATGTATGTCCTTGGTATTGAATTGTTTATTCTGTGGAAACTGCACCTGAAACATTACAGAGATGAAGCAAATAATAGCTTCATCTTCCTAGAAGTGGTCCTGGCAAAAAAAGTAAAAACAAGAAACGTCAAAACCCATTACCTAGTTTTATCATTCTCTTTCCCAGTTCCTTTTCAATGTTCTCTGCTGTCAACGGTAAGAGAATGATAGGATTAGGGGTGCAAGTATGTCTGTGCCAGTGATGTAATTATTTAGTAAATATCTTCTTCCAGACAAGTAATCTGTTTTAAAGAACATACCTTTGGCTTCAGCTGCAATTCTGTCTGAATTGCCTTCTACTGAAGGCAATTGAGTTTTCTTTTAAGATAGATACTTAATATTGTACAATATCACTAAACAGTTGTAGTGAAGCAGTACTTGTTATTAAGGCTCCCTCTGTGTAGTGCCTGCTGTAGGTGCTTTTGTCAGAAATGTATCTGAACACTCAGCCAGAATAACTGGGATATTTCAAAAATTAGGGGAAAAGGAGGATGTTTTGCTCACTAAAAAAATGCAGGAGATTCTTACCACTTTTTCTTCCAAAAATGATTTCTTTAGTGTTTTGTCCTGTGGTCAGCCCTATAGCACCTGAACTGATCCAAGCTAATCATTTCTTCAGACTGTCCTTCAGAGGTTAGCAAATAACTCTTCCTCTAGGTTACAAAGGGATGATCACTATAAAAGTATGAGTGTTGTGCGCTTGGTTTGAGGCAGATGGAAGCTAATTTTTTTTCTTCTCAAATTATTCCAGCCGTGGTTCCAAGTGCTCAACAAATTGGAACCCTGAACATCTGGATAGTGACAGAGCAGGGAGAAAAGTCCTACCTTAACTTTGCATGCGGATAGCTGCATTAATCACCTGCACCTTTCCTAATGTCGATGGAGGAGTAGGTCATATGAACTGTGCTCTAAAGCACACGCACACACACACACACACACACATATATATATATCTTAAAAGCAACCACAACCAAAAAATGCATTATATAGCCTTAAGTTTCAGTACCTGATTTTGGGATTAACATTAATACCTGAGAATTAAATATTTGTTTTAGCTGAAATTTATTTCCAAATCCTTATCTGGAAATGCAGAAAATGATGACAGCAAATGCTATATACTTTTTAAAGTCTCATTGTTTGGCTCGTGTACAGGTAAGGGATTGAGAAGAGTCTTTGAGGTCAGTTAGGAGTATTTTTAGTAAGTCCTGATTATGACTTTGAATGTTGCTTGGGGTATTTTTTAATAGTGTAATAGTAAGTCATGCCATTGTTTGCAGAACAGAAAGAAAATAAGAATATGTCATGTGAAAAGTAACTACCGTATTGTTACTCAGCACAGCTTTTCATGTAAGTACCTAAAATCAGGCTGCAGGCTGAAAACAGCCATGCTGAGTGGCAATGAAATCTACCTGCCTGGACTCAAATCATCAAACTTTAGGATGCTGTCAGCCAAAATGAGAATCAATGCTTTAGCATCTAACCAAGTTCTGCTTTTGGGTACTCTGCTTCACAGCTGAAGCATGAAGACAGATTATTCAAGTAAAAGGTTTCAGCCTGTGTGATCTCAAATGAACAGTGTTTCTTCATGTGTCAGGATAAAATATATCTGTTTGTAGCTATCTCTTGGCGCCTTTTACCCTCAGGTCTTGTAAACTGCCAGATAGCCCCGTGTGTCAAGTCTTCCTCCTTTCACACATGCTTTTGTGGTTTGCAACTGTATTATTCATTGCTCCCTTTGTGTGCGAGTTACAGGCAGCAAAAGAATATTGAGTGTTGCTGGGTCTGATTAATTTCCAGAGCCCATGCTCTTCTTTGGGCTGGTTGCATGGCAACCTCACCTACAGAATCAGAGAAATGTCCAATGTCTGCTTATTTTAAATTCTTTCAACCCTAAATATTCAGCTTGGACAAGCTTGTTCTTTGCTGTAGTTGTGGAAGAGAGCAAACCCCTCCACATGCTTTCTTTAGTTACTCGAGAGGCTGCAGAGTGCTCTGCCACAAGGCCAGCTCATTGTGTCAGAGGATGGCATAGGATAGTTGCCCTATTGAGAACAACTTTTTCTCTGGCTGCCTCTCCTGTTACACTCTCTTCACCAAGCACGTCTGAGCTAGCACCTGGCTTCGCAGACCAGTCATCTTTCAAGGAAGAAAAACCATCATGCAGTCTTCAAAGCCCAGTGAGCTGGAAACCTAGCCCTGAAGAAGTCATAATGCAAGACCAGCGGCCTCTCTTCATTTGGATACCTTTCTTTTTTTCTGCTAGCAGCGTGCATCGTTGTGCAACAGCTGAGAAGCCTGAGACTCAGCTCTGCTGTTGCTCCTTTTCTTATCTCTTACAAGTCTTACACCTTGTAACCATGTCCAAGACAAGTTACCGTATTAAGACAAGGAAAAGCAAAATAAGTGGCTCCAGACCGCTCCTAGTTCACAACTCTTCTTGTTAAGATGCAAACTAGTGCTAGCGGCTCTGCTCTAGAGCATTGTCACCGTGCATGAAGGTGCAGCTGGAGTTAGGGAAATGTAACAGTTTGGTTTGCGTTTTATCTATCTTTTAACTTCCTTTAAACAGTCTCTGTCATAAGCACTTCCTTTCAGCAGCGTGCTGCTTAATGCTTCAGTAAAACAAAGCATGAAGGTGTCATGGTATGGTAAATCTAGTGGTTCCTGTTTTAGGATGAGAGAAAAAAATCTCACGTAATACATGTTTTTTTCTCCCTCCAGGTATGCACAACTTTGCTTCTCTGGCTTGTGCATTTCTGTGTCCCCATGACAAAGATTACTAATGTAAGAAGGCAGCAGATAAATAGCTTTACTCCTGCTCTTCAGATACACAGTGCATGTCATCTTAAACAACATTTAAATAACAGAATTGCAGAGAAGACTTGAATGAGTATTTAATCTGAAGAAAAGATGGTTTGGTTACCAACCCAGAGTTGTATACATTCCCTTTTAACAAGGCCTGAGATGAGGTATTTATTTTGTTTGCCACTTTTCATCAGTTTGCTACTACTGGAGCTCAGCAGAGATTTAAGACAGTCTCGAGGAGGCAATTGGTGTTGTGGATGGAGTGCTGCTGTCTGTAGAGAGGGAAATACTGCTCGGGTGCTCACAAAAAACAGATGTTGCTTTCAGTAGTGTCTCAAACCAATTTTCTTTTTTTTTTTTTCTACAGTACATCTCTTCCCTAGAGAAACGACCTTGAATTTCTATTTAAAAAAGAAAAACACAGCACCAACAATTTCATGTATTTGGGGTGAGGAAGAGTCTCTGTGAAAGTCTTTCATAAGGAAGTCCTTTATGAAGTGTAAACATTTCTGATGCAAGGAAAGATTCTCTGAACTGTACAATGAACTTTGCCAGCCGTTGCCTCTGCCTGTGATTAAATTGGTTCATTAGCTTGTTTTTCTAGTACAATAGCATGAATCTAAATTTCAGATTCCTCCTCCCAGTGCCTTGGAGCTAACAAGATGTCCCCATTAGCAAAAGTAAAACATTGCTTATAATGAGAATTTGTGACTGTGTTTCAGGCAGGAACAGAGACGGAAAATGATAGCAGAGCTTGGCCCTGTTTGCTGTCTGCACTGACGGTGTCAATTTTGGTTCAGAGGTGTTGCAGTTTAGCAGATTTGTGCTTCCTCACCCCTCCAAAAATAAGAAGCAGGTCCATGTCCCTGCAGTTTGCCGTTTCTTTTGCAGCTGTCTGCTTTGGGTAGCACTGTTGCAGTGTATTTGCTTCCTGAAACTCATTTTGGGACAGCTGTACCCCATTGATCTTCCCAGAGGGAGTGAGACCTGTGACAGTCTGCGTGCAAACCCCATGGTCACAGGTCACCGTGCTGGCACGGTTCCTGTCCACAGGAAACATCGCTGCTTTCGTCTGCCCGGGACTCCCCCCACCTGCATTAGTAACTGTGCAGAGGATGGCAGGCTGCTTTTAGCCTCTAGCATTTCTGTTCTCTGCTGTTGGGTGGGTTTCTACTCGGTTCCCACTCTGCAGTGCCTGTGAGGGTGGTTGAGGCAGTGTGGGTGGGAGAGGAAGTCTCCATGTTACTCTGACTGAAGGCTTCAAAGGGATCTTTGTAAGTTAGAAAACAGATGGCTCTAGTGTAAATCATTAAAGGTACGTGCAGTTTGTATCAAGATAGGAAGCCGCTCAGAGAAGGAAGATCCTTTAGGAACGAGGGAGAGAAAAAGCAAAATAATCTTTCAGTAGCTACACAGTTTCGGGTTTGGTTTCCAATTCCAATCGGTCTTCACTAAACACAATAAAACCCTTCAGTACCAGATGTTACAACAAACTTTTTCTCTCTGTATTTGATAGATCTGATTTCTTCCAGATGTGATGCTTGTTTTGCTAGTTCTTACTACCAGTTGTATTCATATTTCATTATAATTGATCATAAAGTATTTGTTTTGTTAGAATAGATGACACTTTCTTGGGTAAGAAAAGAAGGCAGTGCGCTGGGGGTTGTATCTCGAGATGACTCAAGGAATTCAAGCTCTTCCTTGTCCCTGGCAGACTTCTGTTACCTTTAATAAGTCGTGTTAGTCTCCCTGCTTTCATTTTTCAGCTGTAAATAGGCATGCTCTCAGTGCATACTACTAAAATTGTTTGGCACATTAATATATTAAAGACAAGGCAAGAGAAAGTCTGGGCTACTAGTGACAGCTATATTAAAAATGCATTTAAGTTACTATTTTATTTCTTAAATCTATCGTGCAGCTTTCACGATCTCCACTAGCATTTTGCAGACTGTGCTCTGTTGTTTTACAATCCCTTCTGAGAGTACAGAGGTGCTGAGGTAGCTCTTAATGGAATGCAAAATCCCTCTTTTCTATTTCTTTTTTTTTCCCTTCTTTATTCATGCTGTCTGTGAGTCATGGAGGACCATAGCAAATCTTCTGTGCTCTCATCCTTGTGTACAACTGCATCTTGTGTAGAAGGGAGTTCAGTTTATTTGAGCTCTGACTAATTTTCTGCCTAAAACAGTAATAATAATAAATATATATATTAATTGAAAGCTTTCTATGTTTTAAAACTATTGGTCTAATGTAAAGTACATTAGAATACTTTTTGTGTTAGAACAGGTGATTTTGATTTTGACACTTTTTTTTTTTTTTGTCTGTAAAGATCAGGCATACTACAGTAGAAGAAATGTGTGTGTGTGTGTGTTCTGGTTTTGTTTAAAATTTTACGGCTTGTTTTAATTCTTCTGTTGTTTCATTGCAGGGAAAGATTTGGCTAATAGATTTTAACCCATTTGGAGAAGTAACGGATTCGTTGCTGTTTACGTGGGACGAACTGACCTCTGGGAGAAATCTGAAAGGCGACCAGAGTGAGGAGGAAGCAACAGAACAGGTACGGCTGTGCTGTGAGGAAGGCTGGCGAGTGAATCCAAAAGGCTTTATGGTCTCTGCTGCTTCTTTTTTATGATCAAATTGGGATGCAAATCCCATTGAAATAAATGGATGTCCTTGACTCTTGAAATGTAAACTCTGTAAGAAGAATTGATCTATCTTTTTAGGTGGTAGATAATCTCAACAAATATTACCTGCTAGTTTTAGATGCCTACAAGGGAATTTGTAGTTCAAAACATACGAACCCGTATTGCAGTTCTGAATTCAATTGAAGATGATGCCCCAAACTTGTTTTATGCATCTTTGATGCATCTTAAACTTCTTCCCATTCTTCTCAATTTCTTCTTAAAATCTGTTACTTTTCTGTATAATCACTTAAACTTTTGCTTTGTTTCTGATACTCATCATAGAAACTCTCCCTGAGTTCCAGATTTGCGTTTGGTGGGAGGCAAAAGAAGCTTAACTTCTGCCTCTCATACTGAATGCCCTCAGGGAAGAAACATTGTCCTCTGATTGAACTCCATCGACTTGCAGAGCAGGTCTTTTCTATCCCTGTTGCAAGCTGCCTCTTTAAAAACAAATAACTTCCCATTAATACTGAGAGGGAGGCGTAGTCTTCATTTATTTCTACTCCAACTTTTTCCTCCTCGTGTGACTGAGACTGAGTTCTTGCATCTTAACAAGTCCTTGGATGTCTGGATAGGAGATGTTAAGTAGTGTTACCTGATCTTGTGAAGCACTTGCTGTTTGTCTGAGGAGAGATGGCTAGTCAAATAGGGCTTTTCTTTAGTTTCTAGCTCTTAAACTGCATTAAGAGTATCTGAAGTATCATGCTATATAGAGCTTATTTTTAACATTTGGGCTTTGCTGTGATTCCATCACCATTTTCATAATACGTTGAAAGGGAAATAAACTGCTATTCAGGTTACTCTTCATGCTATTTTCTTAGTGTCATGGTCTGGCTATTGCTGTATGAAAATTCATTTACTGAACCTTTCTGCTAAAACCTGCCTCCTTTGTTAAAAGCACATTCCCAATTCTCAACTTGTCCACGGGACACCTGAATTTTGGATTTATTTTTCTGCGTGCCAGGTGCTTTACATAATTTCTCTGGTGTAAGGCCGTATGTCAAGTAGAATGACTTACCTGCATCCTTCAGCCTAAATTGAATCACAGGATCTGTTGTAAAGTTACCGAACGTCTGTCTCTTAAAATGAAGTTACTTATCGATGTGTAATTGCCAATTAGGTTGCATGTCTAGAGCATATTTAATGTGCAATATGTTGAAGAGAAAATTATCTCAAGTTACCTAAAGCCTGGTGTGAGAATTGAGAGATATGTCTGGGTGTTCTGTAGAGCAATATATTCACAAAAGGCAAAAATATGTCAGAAAGCTTAAATCATAATTCTGATAAGGCTATATTTGCAAATACGGGTTTAGAGAAGGAACCTGTGAAGACGGGCTTAGGGATGTTATTGTAAATATTTATCCACATATCTCACACAGATTGTAGTGCCTAAATTCCCTGATAGCTCCATTACTATGGAGGCATTGTAAATGTGTATATGTATTAAACACATTAACAATCAGTACTCTGTAGACATTTTGAAGTGAGGAAATGAATGCGTTTGACTGTTGATAACTTTTAAATTATTGTTCTTAAGTGGGCAGAGTTTTTCATGAAAAAATAACCAGTTGTTAGAAAGTGCAGGTTTAGCTGAATGAGAGCTAAACAAGCTCTTTGGCAAGGTGATTCAGACAATGGGAGGAGTTCAAATGATTTTACTGGTTATACTCTCAGGCACTGTTTTTATGGTATCCATTATCTTTTCCAAAGGACTATCCAGTTTTCCGCTGTACGAACAGTCAAGTAACTGTCCAGCCTAGTCCATACCTGAGTTACCGACTGCCAAAAGATTTCGTGGACCTTTCTACAGGAGAGGATGTTCACAAATTAATTGACTTTCTTAAACTGGTAAGAAGTACTGAAAAAAATTCTCACCTTTCATCTCTGTGAAATGGCAACATATAACTAGGTGCCTGGAATTGTGCTTTTGTAATTAGCATAGATTACATACGTACCTGTAACATATATGAAGCCATGATACAAAGTACTGTTGTTTTTGTTTGTTTGTTTATATATATTTATGTGTATATTTTATACATATATACATATTTCTTTAGTGATTAAGAGCACTCTCTCATTTTGATCTTACTTCATTTAATTTTATCTTCAGGGAAGCAATGTAAATACAAATTAGTCTAAATGGGAATGTATTTTTTGAAGAGCTGAAATTAAAAAGTTCTTAGAAGCATTAAAAAGTTAGTGCTTTTCTAATATCTTCTATTTCTTTGCTCCGTTGATAGCAGTGACATGAAAACTTGACATCTTTTTAAGCTGGGGAAGTGAGGGCAAGTTGCCTTCATCTTGATTACTGGCTTCTGTTGGTTAATGTGTGGGACAAATCTTGTTCTTTACTGTAAATGCAATCCAGTAGTTTAGGATGAGGGAAAGGGTTGATGTATTTGCTGGAAACATTACCTCTTGCCATTCAAAAATGGCTTAGAAACGCGGTCATTGTCTGATATCCAATGAATCTGGAAACACTTGTGGTTTACTAGCACTCCTGTTTCATATAAATGTGTCCTAACATTATGAACTCTTCCGTTCTCTTGACAGAAACGAAATCAGCAAGATGATGACTGAGGTATCAAGAAGCGTTACAATGAATTACAAAGAAGAAATGGGGCAAAAGTTATATTTAGCATAACTATTAAGCTATCAATTTAAAGAAAATCTTCTTTTTATAGTCACTGAAAGAACTGAAGAGCTGTTCATTCTTTGTGTATGTTGGGTTATTTAACAGTGTAGAAAGGCTTTTTCATGGAAACCTGGGGGTTTAGGGTGAGTTTTCCTTGGAATCCATGTTTAATGCAATTATATGGTGATGCAAGCAAGCAACAATCTGAGCATGACTGAATGCCTTCTTATCTCCTAATGTGAAAACTGATGCCACTCAAGTATGCTGTCGGACTCTGATAAATATGACAATATTTAATTCTTGTGCAGTTAAAACATCAAGAATTCTCCAGATTTCAAGTAAAGTAATGTTTTCACACTGCAGCTAAAGCTATGAAATTTGTTAAACTTCATCAAATTTAATTTTGTTTTCATACTAAAGCTTTCTTGGAACTTGTTTTTAACATGATTACATATCAGACATCAGCTTTGGCTTTAATATAAATACTTAAGCATATCATCAACCCATGATTTTTATATGTGGACTCAGTTTTCTTTCTTTTGTATTAAGTCTCTGAGTTTCTGAAGAATACGATTACTCTCTTAGCTCTTAAATTCTGTATTTATTTGGTACTTCATGTTCTTTGTATAAAAGGAAGTTTGACTAAGTTTGGGGAAACAGAAGCTCTTGTTACTGATTTTCTGTAATTTTTTTTGGAGGGGCGTTCAGTTTCGGACTAAGAATCAATTGACTTCTGGATATAGGTGTTTGCGTGGCATCAGTAATTTACGTGTGCCCAACTGAAATGAAAGGAAATTTAGAGGTGCTCGCAGCCCCTGGAAATTGGTTCCTATTTTGAACCAGTTATGTGATGCTTCGTGTGTGTATAAGGTTTTTCTTTGCCTCATTTTTGCTGGCAAATTGATGTGGCACTCAGTTACAATCTGTTCTTAGATGCTAAATCTGCACTTAGATGTTAAATCATTTCTTACTGTCTCTAGCTTCAGTTTTCAATGAACTTTACTTAAAGATTATGCAGATTAAGGATCCAGTTCTACCAAATACAATTATTAAATATCACAGGTTACAACTTCTGGAGTCTTGAGTACAGAATCTGCCTTTCCCTTTCCTTCTGAAGCAGTGGAATCTCCTCCGTAGCTTTTTGCACATAAATTAAATGGACATTAACTCAGGGCTGGGCTATACATAATCCTGTCATACCGTGGGACTTTGGATGATTTTTTTTTTTTTTTTTTTCCACCCTTGCCAGAAGGTTTCAAAACCCTTGTCAGATTGTTTCTAAATCAGGCAGGAACTTAATAATAATAATAATAAAAAGCTTTACTCTTTGCTTTGAAGTTACTCCTTCCTGGCCATAACCTCTTTAGGTCCTGTTACAGAAAGTCCCTAACTATAAAAATATCTGTTCTACATAACTGGGTTTCCCAAAATATGATATCTTCATAATTTAAACATATACTCAATATTTACTTTGCTTCTTTCTTTGTCTTCTGGTTACCAGTTTTGTTGTTGTCTGCTAGATCAAAGATTGCTCTTCTACGAGAATTCTCATCCCGTATGACCTTTTGGTCTGTGAAAATAATTAAATGTGTTCCTCCTGGGGAGATGAGGAAGCCAATGTTGCTACATTAATAATGTGTTATATCAGTTTTAAATGGAAAATATGTGAAACTTTTAATTCTATTTCAGGTCATAATAAAGTCAATTTTTGCCTCTAGCCATCATACAGAAATTTCAAAATACAAAACTGCAGTTGAACAAACCGTTGTTTCTGTGATTCAGTGATATGATCACCATTCGCTGAGTAAGGGCTAACTAAATACTGTCCATTTTTAGTCATATGCCTAAAACATTATATAAAGATATTTGTAATCTAACCTAGATGGCAAACAGAGAGCTTTAGAGGGAGGTAGCATGTGATCTCTGTGTACATATTGGATGCTTGCCAAATGCCATCCTCTTAAAAAAAAGGTCTGGCTATGTCTAGTGGCTCAACTGCAGTGAGTCTGTTCTTGGATTGCAGTTCTGCCACGAATATCAAAGATGTCTTCATTATCTCATGGCCAGTGATTGCAATGTTCGATCTCTCAGATGGATAATGGGGATCAGGATTCCTGTGACCCCCTAAGCAGTAGTTATTAGCATGTACTGGCTTAGTTCAGGATTTGGCGTAATGCTCATGTACTTCTAGGCTGTGGACTGTCCATTTTATTTGTGCTCCTTTGGCTCTTCTTTTCCAATGTTGTCCTCATCTTCCTGACCCACCAATGCAATATTTGGGTGAAAGTTAAGATTAGAATAAGCAGCAGCATGGATAATACTGACCTGAAATTAAAAAACTGTGTCCACTTGTTTCCTTGCTCTTAGACGATCTGATTTAACTTTGAGTGGTGGTCTATAAGATCAGCAAAGAATCCTAAAAATAGGGGTATAATTTGTTCCCCAGCTCTGAGCTTCAGTAAAATGAATAGCACTTCTTAGATTCTGGTCAGACTGTGTGGTTTGTTAACCCTCATAACTGCATCCGACAGTCTTACCTAGAAATTTCATAAATCTCATTCTTACATGCTTGCAAGTAGCTGATGTCCAGGGTGCCATGCTGGCTAGAGGAAAGGCACCACGTCAGACACAGTTCAGGTGTCCATTTAAGCAGTGTAGACTACTAGACTAAAGATGTTCAAGAGACCATTGCCAGAGGAAGGGGTTCCAAAGTAGATCGATGGTAGCATGGAGATGGGTAATGGTGGGACACAAATGGCATAAAAAGATTTCCTGGTACCTTTGTGCACACTGGAGTTAGCTTAGCTCTTAAAACCATCTGGATTCTGAAGTGTTGGCCAGCTGGAGAAGAACACGGGCTACCTGCCAGGGAATACTGATACACAAATCAGCCTGGTATCTAGTAATAACTTTAACCTCAGAGGTCAGAGTTACGCTATTCAGTTTGTGTTTGGACAGCAAATCTGGGACTTCAGCCAATAAGGTTGTGTTAAAAATCGTATCTTTGGTCAAGAGAAGATGGGCCTTAAAGTATAATACAGAGACAGAGCATAGGACGTTTGATTCATGACAAATTCTTGGTAATGCTGCTGTTTGGAGGTTTAAGTCTTAATAACAGAGGTTTACCAGGATGTGGAATTTATGGAGATCATCAAATCCAAATTAAGATATTGTAAAGATAAAGTCTCCTTGAACTTGCAGCCATCCTGAAATTGTATAAATTAAAATAAGATTTGCGGCCATAACTGGCTTATTTTATGCAGACCTGCAGCTTTTGTAAAGGTACAGAGTCCTTAAGCAGTAATGTGTGATCATAGATTTTTGTAATAGTAGATTAGCACTGCACTAAGTTTCCTTTTTTAATTTTATTTTATTTATGTATTTTTTTAAGACTTGCTTTATTCCTATGTGCTGCCTATTGTAGCAATGTGCCACCTGGGTGCTGAGAGTGTTTTGACTGCTCTAGGGCCCTCTCAGTAACTGGTGAGGCTTTTCCAGCACTGTATTTTGGCAGGTTGTGGGGAAAGGTTGGTTTGTCAAAAAGGTTGTGAGAAGTCACCATTTCTCCTTGGGAGCTACAACTAACATTCACGAGAGACTTCTGATTCTTTAAAACAGCATTTCTGCCAAGAGAAAAATCAAGCAGTACTTTTTATTTCTAGTCTTCAGGGCTCACATTCAGATACTAGAGTAGGGTTTAACGTTTTGGTGTCTGTCTTGTGTGACCCAGGATCTCTGAGTGTGGGTTATTGTCTCCAGGCTTCTGGAGACTTCTAGCTCTTGACTCTGGTTCTGGCATGAAACTCAATTTCAGATTGTTGCACTTCATTGATGTAAATAAATACTTCATCGGCCTGAGGCTCTTTTCAGGAGAGAGAATGAAGCAACATGTTTGGCTAAAATGCCTTTACACCTGCATGGATAATACACAAGAGGAACTCAGTGTGGGTATACCTCAAAACTCTGGTTGATGGGCATATAGCAGAGACTTTGGGAGACAAACCAGAGAACTGGAATAGAGAGATGTGGTTCGTTCAGGAAGGATTGATACCGAGCCATGATGCTGAAGAGCAAGGGTGTCCATGTGTACAAAGCTTGGGGAGGTAGATGTTCCCACAACAGGAAAAGCAGAAGCCGTGCCCTTGTTATTAGGATAGACTAACTAAAGAAAAAAAAAAGAAGTCAAATGGGGACTTTAGACATCGGGTTGACAAATGAAGTCTGAAGGAAATGGGAGGTATTTGCCATTCCTGTATCTGTTGGGAAAGTAACATGGGAAGACCCGGAAAGACAAAGAGTTAATGGATTTATTATTATTATTATTATTTTTCTAAGAGAACAGAACTTGCATCTCAGAAGATGGAGGGTGTTGTACTAGGGTCAGCTGTTTTGGATTGCATTCGGGCTTATTAGAAGTGATCTTGAAGTCAGAGGTAATTCAAGGGGAAGTGTCTGCAGAGTCATTGTTGAATGCTTTTGGGAAAGGAGGAAAAGAAGCAGAAAGAGGAATCTCCTATTTTCTTCGCAATCTCCTAATGTGAAGAAAAAAAAATGCATAGCAAGGACTTCTAAGGATCAATCAAAATGAAACAACAGAAATGGGAAGGAAAGGCACATGATTAAGTGTGGAATGATGAGGGGATGGAGAAAAAACTGAATGATTTGGAGAAAACTGATGCAAGCAATGTTTTCTTTGCCTCACTTTCTTTTTACAATCAAAAGGAGGGAATAGACTAAATTATCACAATGTGGTAGGAAGAAAAAATACACTTGGAATAGTTATTGGTATGTAGTCAGAGTATTCTTCTAGTAAGGTCTGCATCTTTCTGTATCTTCATTAGTGACTTGAGTGGTGAAGTAAGTAGCCCATATAAAAATCTGCGGTTGTCAGCAACTTGAGAATACATGCAGGAATTCAGGTGGTTGTATCAGACTTGGAAATGGCCATAATACCCAGGAAAAAAAATGTCCTGAAATCACTAGGAAGAAATTAAAGGTGAGTGCAAAGTGCTGTCCTTTGAAGGAGATAGCAGGCGTTTGGATACGAAATGTGGAAATTGCGCGAGCAGCAGGACGGGGGGAGTGGGTGAGTTACAGGAGGGACCATTAAACGCAAGGCGATAATAAGCTGTTGGGGGAGGAAGAAGGCAGGTGTCATTGTGGGCTAGCAGAAGGACACGTAAGAAATGCGGTTATGTTGCTTGGTTTGGCGCTGGTGTGCTGCAGCGTCCAATTTTAGGAGTGATATTTCGAGAAATATGTCGATCATTGGAGAGTGGCCAGAGGGAGGGAAGATCATTATCACGAGGAAACGCGGCTTGGTAGGAAAGACAAAATCTGGATCCTTCAATAAGGAAAGTGGTGCTGAGCTCCATGTTGCTTCTAAAAGAAACTGGCTGTGTGTGGCAAAGACGAGCAGGGAGAGACCTCAGAAAAAATATCTTATTCCCAGCCCTAAAGTAAGCTACATGTTGAATTTGGTGAACCCTGCAGGAATCGTATTGCCTTATGCTTGATTTTACTTGAGACCCATCCTCGCCATGCTTTTTCAAAACTTGGTGCAAATTTCAGCCTTACCCAGTGAGACAACCCTCCCTGGGACTTCACATCCCCTCTGTGGCTGCCACGTGTCCTTTCCCAGTTGTACCCGTGCTTTATTTCATCTGGATGTTCTCGGTGTTCTTCATCTGCTCGTGGCCACCACCATCTCCTTTGGAGACACAGTGGTCCAGCCCTGCTCAGAGCACGGGGGTGAAGAGGAGGGTGAGTTCAGCTCCAGCACTGGGGTTGGATTTGGGTTTTCTCCCTCTCTAGGAGGCAACGATTGACACCAAGCAGTGCAGCAGTGTCAGGGAACAGCAGTTATTCTCTCATAGAAACCATTTGATTGGCATCAGTGAGCTGCGAAACGACCTGGTGGGCTTGCTGATGGATTGGGATTGCCTGCAGATAGGTTTTCTCTTTAACCTCACAGCAAGGGGAAGAAAACTCATCTGGTATCTTTTGTTCTCGCATACACCTGGGAAAGGGGGAGAGGCTCATTTGGAGGGGAGCTGCAGATCGGGAGCAGGTGAGCAAAAAGGAAGACAGTGCCACGTTGGAAGGCCTCTGTCTCAAAGGGTTTGCTAATCGCCTTGCAGCATTTGGTGTTCTTTGAAGCATAAATATCCCCAGTAAGGAACAAAAGAAGAAGGCATTAGTATAATTTGCTGGTAATTTTTAATTACAGAAAATCCTCTGTGATGATGCTCTGTGTTTGTTGTGTTTCTTGAACCTCTTTCAATGACCTTGAGGTTTGTCAGAAATACTTGACTCAAAGAACTTTGGTTAATCTGGACGCTTTTGATGTGCTGCTGGTCCTCTTTAATATCTTCATCGATGATCTGGACGAGGGCATCGAGTGCACCCTCAGTAAGTTCGCAGATGACACCAAGTTAGGTGCGTGTGTCGATCTGCTTGAGGGTAGGAAGGCTCTGCAGGAGGATCTGGATAGGCTGCACCGATGGGCTGAGGTCAACTGCATGAAGTTCAACAAGGCCAAGTGCCGGGTCCTGCACCTGGGGCGCAATAACCCCAAGCAGAGCTACAGGCTGGGAGATGAGTGGTTGGAAAGCTGCCTGGTGGAGAAGGACCTGGGAGTATTGGTTGATAGTCGGCTGAATATGAGCCAGCAGTGTGCTCAGGTGGCCAAGAAGGCCAACGGCATCCTGGCTTGTATTAGGAACAGCGTGACCAGCAGGGCTAGGGAGGTGATCGTCCCCCTGTACTCAGCTCTGGTGAGGCCGCACCTCGAGTACTGTGTTCAGTTTTGGGCCCCTCGCTACAAGAAGGACATCGAGGTGCTTGAGCGGGTGCAGAGAAGGGCGACAAAGCTGGTGAGGGGCCTGGAGAACAAGTCCTACGAGGAGCGGCTGAGGGAGCTGGGCTTGTTCAGCCTGGAGAAGAGGAGGCTCAGGGGTGACCTTATCGCTCTGTATAGGTACCTCAAGGGAGGCTGTAGCGAGGTGGGGGTTGGCCTGTTCTCCCACGTGCCTGGTGACAGGACGAGGGGGAATGGGCTTAAGTTGAGCCAGGGGAGTTTTAGGTTAGATATTAGGAAGAACTTCTTCACTGAAAGGGTTGTGAGGCACTGGAACAGGCTGCCCAGGGAAGTGGTGGAGTCACCATCCCTGGAAGTCTTCAAAAGACGTTTAGATGTAGAGCTTAGGGATATGGTTTAGTGGGGACTGTTAGCGTTAGGTCAGAGGTTGGACTCGATGACCTTGAGGTCTCTTCCAACCTAGAAAAATTCTGTGATTCTGTGATAACCTTTTCCCCTAAGAAGACCTGAAACCAAGCGATAATGAGCGTTAATTGTTGCTTTTGCACCACTCAGGCCCACCTGGCTCTAAGAAGTGATTGATGACTCCTCCTTCAGTCTCAGAGCATGCAAGGTTTATTTATGGAATTAGCCATTGGGAAAGAGTTGTGGATTTCTGACTGTCTGACATCTCAAATACCTCAGCAATCTGTAAATGAGCCTCCTCTTCCCTCTCCCTCCCCAAATCCTGCCTAGCAGTTTGCCCAGGTTGCTCCCCAACATCTTCATCACAGAATCATCTAGGGTGGAAGAGACCTCCAAGGTCACCTAATCCAACCTCTGACCTAACACGAACCAGTCCTCCACTAAACCACATCACTAAGCTCTACATCTCAACGTCTTTTAAAGACCTCCAGGGATGGTGACTGATATATTAACATAAACATGTTTTTGAACGTAACATTGGGATGTCTGGGTTACGTTTATCTTGGAACATAAACGCAAGCCCATGTGGTGGCAATCCAGCCTGGCTTCTTCTGGGCATGGAAGCAGTTGCTCCATTTAATGTTGTTTTCCTACGCAAAAGATTATCTGCTTCTCTTTAATATGGACGTATAATTTCTAAACTTCAATTATGCTGTTTTAATACATATCCTAAAGATAATTCTCCTTAATTATTACCTTAAGCACATGGCTCAGATGCTGTTTACACATTATATACATATATTTTCAGTAAGGGAATCTGCATTAGCCCTAAATTTTGACGTGTTCTTCGTTATCTAGGGTGTTAATAAGTTAGTCAGCCTACAGCTTTCAGACATCAGGAGATGGGGGGCTGTGGTGACTTCATGGTTGCAGAACCCTCTTTAAAATTAAAGGAGGTGAAAAATAGTACCCAACCCTGAAATAAATTAACTGGAGTCATTCCAGACACCTGCAACCACCATGTGTAACCATCAGTCTTGTGGCTGACATTTATAGCAAGAGAAACAGGTTTCTGGGTGGGACAGCATTAACCAGCTGAAGCCCATGAATGGTGGTGTGCATGGGTGATGAGTTTTCTTCTGAGGTCTCTTCAGCAAGGACTCTGACTTTAAAAGGTCCTCCCTGGGCAGGAGGCTCTCCCTTGTGCTCTGTGCCCACTGTGTCATCCAGCACCATGAGCTTCGTCCATCTTGAGGCTGGAAGAGGAGGATGGCTGCATGGGTGTTATGCTGAGATTCAGGTCTCCAGGCTTCAAGAGGCTGCCATGAAACAAAACCCACTGGTTTTCTGCTGCATTCAGTTTGTTCAGTCTACACAGGCTCCCATGTGTCCTCTTCTTCCTCAGCCTCTTCTGGTCCTCAGCCATGGTCAAGGTAAGGCACAGCCTCCTGGGGCTAATTTGGAGTTGTCCCTGGGCTCAGCAGCTTGTGGGCTATCAGGACAACGGATTAATGTTGCTTTTGTGTTGCAGCTTAGTAGGGAAAGCACTAATTTCAGGCTCTCCTTTTCCTCTGCCCAACCAGTGTTCTTCCTAGAACATGCAGCTTCTTCACGTCTTTGATTTTTAGCTGTCAAGGTTGGTACTAGCCTAACCACTGTTTATGGGGACAGAGCAACGACACAAACCTCACACCTTAAGAAAATCTTGCATCCCAACATCTGGATGCGACTTTTTTCTACCCCAGCTTCCTCTGGAATCACATCCATTGTGCTGCCTTCAGATTTGGGTGCGTGGAGGCTGAGCTCAGCCCCTACTATTCCACCAAGTTTTCCATGAGCCTCCAACAGCTTGTTAAACCAGATGATCCTGGCTGCATGCTTCCTACAAACATTTCCATTCATAGATTCAGCACGTACTTCTCATTAATGGCAACGCTCCTGATTCAGATAGCAATTTAGTCATCAATAAAGTGAAGGGCATCTTCATGTTAAACTAATAAGAAACACAAAAGACTGTTAACATGAGATACTAACACATGATAACTTCAGAGAGAAAGCTGTTTTCTCGCTCTAAAGTACAATTTGTAAGATTTGGCTCCCAGCCTATAATTTTTTTTTTCTTCCTGTTTGATGATTTTTCTTGTATCATTCAGGCCTATTAAAAAACAATTTTCATTTTGTTGGTAAACATTAACCTAATAGCGTCTTTGGGCAAAAATAAATATAATTCTTTTAGGGAAAATTAAGACAGTGATTTTGGATTCTTGGTGACCTAATGCTGAATTTTGTCCAAGCTCTGACTTCAGTAAACTTTTATTTGTTTGAATTTCAGATGTTATTTATTAGTCTCGAAGGGAGAGCACGTGAGAAATAGGGGGCAGAAAATAATTATCAGGGAATATTAGGTAAAAAGGGAAGGCGGAACAGGAGGGAGATGGTTATTGTGATCCAGCCAGTGTTTACACATAGGTTAAACGTGGTCAGGATTTCCATGAAACCATAACCTGGTCAACGCAATGACACGGTGTCCTTCCCATTGATGGGTTTGTAGATTCTGAGCTGAGCCTTTCCAACAGAGAGGCACCCCTGCAAGTCAAACGCAGGCCTAAGTGGAAATGGATGTCTTTCAGTGTCTGAAGCTGTGATATATAAAAAATAAATAAAAAGGAAGAAGAAAACCTGCTTTATTGCCTATATCCTTGCGTGTGTCTCTGGGGTAGAGTAAGGTGACTTTTTGTTCCAGCTTGAGTGTTTTAGCTGTGCTTTAGGTATGTGGGTGGAGATGCTTTGTGAATGTGTATGTTTAGCTTTGTGCACAGTTATGCAAGAGCATATTTCTTGAATAAAGGAATCCTGGGGAAGGGAGAGACTGCAGATCCTTCCCTGGTGCTACCAAAACCTCTGCAACACCCTCATGCCTCCTCTGAGAGTCAGCCCCATGAGGAGAAGGAGGAGATTTACACAGCACCGTGCTGCCTGGTGTTAATGGAAGTTGCCATAATCTGATTTTCTTCCAATAGTTAGTGGGGTTCCCCATGAGATAGCATCAGCCTAACTAGAGGCTCTAGGAAGCGACCTGTCCTTGAGATGGAAGGACAGTGTGCCACAGAGGTAATTCCCAGTGCCACACTTGAAGCAAAGCCCAGAATGGGCTAAGCCCCATGGTCTGGGGCATCCCAGAGGAGCTGCTTACATCTGAGCAAGGGGACCAAGTAATTCTGGAGAGGAGCCCCACTTGGTACAGCCCCCTTCTTGGCTTTCCCTTCAGCATAAAGCAGGAGCAGGGAGCTGATCGTCCCCCTGTACTCTGCTCTGGTGAGGCCGCACCTCAAGTGCTGTGTTCAGCTTTGGGCCCCTCAATACAAGGACATCGAGGCCCTGGAGTGTGTCCAGAGCAGGGCTATGAAGCTGGTGAGGGGCCTGGAGCACGAGTCCTGTGAGGAGTGGCTGAGGGCACTGGGGGTGTTTGGTGTGGAGAAGAGGATGCTCGGGGCAGACCTCATTGCTCTCTGCAACTGCCTGAAAGGAAGGTGTGGGGAGCTGGGGGTCGGCCTATTCTCACAGGTAATTAGTGATAGGATCAGAGGGAATGGCCTCACGTTGTGCCAGGAGAGGTTCAGGTTGGCAATGAGGAGCCATTTCTGCTCAGAAAGAGCAGTCAGGCACTGGGATGGGTTGCCCAGGGGGGTGGTGGAGTCACCGTCCCTGGGGGTGTTCAAGGAGAGGCTGGACGTGGTGCTTGGAGACATGGTTTGTGGGTGACAGTGGTGGTAGGGGGTGGTTGGACCAGGTGATCTTGGAGGGCTTTTCCAAACTTAATGACTCTGTGACTCTATGTTTGAGGAGGTCTTGGGTGCACCAGGCTGGCTTTTCACCTATACCATTCCTGTCCCAGCTCTTGGAGCATGTTTGGGAACCAGGAGCTTAGCACAGGTTTGTGGTTCCCCCCAAAAACAACCCAGGGGAAGCTGATGCTGCCTTCTGGGCATTCCTGAAGTACACCTGAAGGCTCTGCAGCTCCTCACGAGTTCAGCCCTGTCTGTTCCATGCTCTGAGGCCACACGCCTCTGTGCCCTCCCTCCTCCTGGCTTCATTCATTTCCTTCCATGGAAACATTTCCGTCCTCCAAATGAGAGCTTTATCAAATTGTATTCACAGCTCATTAGGGCTTGCCTATTCATCTAGGGGAGCACAAAAGCTAATATTCCTTGTGAAAAGCCATTAAAGCTGAAGAAAGGCACCCACAGGCCTGCTCCAACACATTGTGGTGGTCTGCAGCACCGAGGCCCACCTGAACCTGGAAGTCTGAAAAGAAAATCCACACAAAACAAGGCTGGGGGCAGAACAAGTTACCCAGGACCCAGGGCCAGGGCTCAGCTCTGGATGTGATGGCTCATGGGCACTTACCAATTTTTTCCCGGGAACTTAAATGATGGTACCAAAAGCTGAGAAATGTGTTTTCTCAGGCCCAGGTGCCTGAGGAGGAAGGTGCCAAGGAGCACCTCCTGCCAGCCTCCCCAAGCCCTGCACCAGCTGACGCAGGGATGCATCTTCAACAGCAGGGCAAAAGTTGGCAATGTAAATTGAAAATTATGTAATGTAAATTAAGGTAACTGTGATGGTGTTGTCCTGTTACAGCAGCTGGGCTGCTTTTCTCTGTGAAGAAGGGCTAAACCACTAAAGCAGCAGCAGGTTTTAGATGCCTGGATTCCAATAACTTATTTTATAAAGGCTCTGGGTTAAGTAGCATCTGATATGATGGGTATTCGTGTGTCAGTCCTGGGGAAGTCTGCCTCAGTTACAGTCCTTGAGGCACTAAAGCATCATCGTTCCTTGGACAGCTTCTAGAACATCTGGAAAACTTGACAGGAGATGGCAAGAAATATTGCTGCCTGTTGGGCCAAAAATACCGCACTTTCCTGGGGCTGTAGAAACATTATCTGTGCAGACTGCATGCGCAGAAAGGCTTTTCTGCAGCACGTTTTAATGTAAGGACAAAGCCAGCTGCCCCGCTGTTGTTGGGGGAAATGCCACGAGAGAGTCGGGCACCCAGCATACAGATAAAGGGGGAAAATAGCTTTTCATCTTTGTAGTTGGGAACATAGGAAAAAGCCACTAATTCAGATTTTCAGTTGTGCCAAGGAAGAGAGAAGAAGCAATGTTTTCTTACGGTTAGAAGAACAAACTGTTATTTTACGCACTGGGGGAGAGCTGCTAGCAGGCCTTCAGACCTTCTCCCACACCAAGACGAGCCATCCTTTCATGTCAGATACAAAAGCGGGAGCAAACGTGCTTCTTAGTACATGCCTTCTTTGTTCAGAACAAGAAAAGAGCCTGCTTCTTTACTGATATAAATCAGCACAGCCCCAAAATTGCACTACCTGTGGAGCTGACCGTTGCTGCACCAGCGACTCGACGAGCAGCGCTGTGGCTCTGTTAGCATTCGCTGCATGCCAGCAAGGATAAACTCACAGTTATCTCCTCGCCGCCTTGGGCAATGCTTGGTGCAAACCAGGGCTTTGGCACAAAAAGATGTTCCTTGGGGCTGCCTGCGGCCCCGCCGATCTACTCAGCGATCTGAAGCAGTGCAGAGGGAAGCGTGTGCTGCATTTGGGATTCATCTCACCCGTGCCCAGCTGCTCTGAGTGCCCATGCTGGTGCCTGGTGTTCCTGTGCTGAGACATGGTCGGGATGCTGGGACTGCAGCTGTTTTCTCCCACTTTCAATTTATCCATTGTAAAATAATAATAATAAACAATCAACAACAACAAAAAAACTTGTTATCTTTTATGTGCAATGCCACTTGCATTGTAGAAAAATCCCTTTGGCCCTGACTCTCCTCGTTCTTTTCAGAGCTGGTCAAAAAGGGGATGTTTTTCCCCCAGGAAAGTGTTTCCAGGCTGCCAGGGGAGGATGAGCGAAGTGATCCTGGCTGGAGAGGACCGCATCGTCCCAGCAGAGCAGCAGTGAAATGATGTTTCTTGAAGCTGTTGCAGCAAAAGAGGACAGATTTGACAGTGGCTACCATGTTGCTACCATGTTGGTGTGGGGAATATATTTTGGGAGCATCTCTCCCGCAGGCAGGGCAGGGTGGGAGGAAAGTGCTTGTTTCACAATACAGCTCTGCATCGATTTTGCCAAGGCTGGAAACAGCCCGACCAAAGAGACTTGCAAGGGAAGGGGGAAAAGCCTGCAGGAAATGACAGGATTTATTCAGCAGCTTCTTGAGGATCACATCAAGATAGGCACCAATTTAAGAAAAAAAAACCTCACACAGATGGGTCTTCGCAGATTTTCAGAGCATGATAAGGTTTAAGTGGGAAAGATGGTGCCTACAGATATATATTTATATATATAAAATATATGTGTATATATAAAAATAAATAAAATTTCTGTTCTCTTCCATGCTGTGTCTTTCTTTCACGGAGCATGGAGTGACAGGGCTGCAAAAGGGAAAGCCCTTTGGTACCCACACAGCCATAACTCACCATGGCTGGGTGTCCTGGGATGGAAGTAATGCTGGCTTTTAGCCTAAAAATAACATCTTAGTAATTTTTTCCTATGTTTCACAGGCCATCCTTTGTTCCTGTACTATGCCTGTAGCCAAAAAGCAGCGCCAATTTACCTTCTGCATACCCCTGTCGTTTCATCCTCTTTGGGTCCTTGCTGTTCTAGGAGAACCCCAAGCTCTTTTCACTGAGCATTGAATTTTCCCCTGGAGTGTTGTTACCAGGGCCACCCGCTTCGAAATGACCTTCAGGAAGGACAGCAAGTGACCTCCACAGAGGTGCCACCTTCATGTTTTTCAGTCATTGTTTGGCACATTGAGCACCAAAGTATTAAACCATCTAGCTCTGCTTGCTGCTTTGCCTGGGGAAGCAAACACCCTGTCCCTGCCGTGCATCACAGAATCAGAATCGTTTAGGTTGGAAAAGACCTTCAAGATCATTAAGTCCAAACTAATAGATCCTATGAATCAACATAAAGAGAAGTTGGCAGTACAGCAGAAAAACAAGCTGTCAGGATCCAATGAATCTTCCTGTCTTTTTCATTTTTTTTTTTCTCTACCCAATAACCCCAGATTTCCTACCCAATAACCCCACAGGAATGTGTTGCACACCGTAAGGAGAAATGGTCCCGTGCTGATCCTTATGAGACTCACCCCCATAGCAGCAGCTCTTTGCACCCTTTTCTCCCCAGCCATGACTGCCCCGTGGGACTTTGCATAAAAATTGCTTCCCAAAAGGAAACTGCTTAGACACCTGCATGGCCTGGCTTTTCCAAGTGACCCCCAGAAGGGAGAGGGCTTTTTGTTGCTGTTTTGGGAGGCATGGGGGCAAATGGGGGAGGAATAATAAGAGCAGTGAAAAATAAGAGAGTAAAGAAGAGGAAACAGCCTTTTTTCCCACATAGGATATCCCATAAAGAGGCCTTTATCAGAGGGACAGGTGGCGTGGAGCTGGGGGATGGAGGTGTTGTTGTTCTGGGAGATAAAGCGGAAAATAAATGAGCCTGTGCTGGGTGGAAAACATCACGGATGTGGCTGGTTCCTGGAAGAGAGCTGTTTGTCTGAACAGCGTCCTGCGCACTCCAGCCCCCGGCAAACACAGAGCCCAGGGTACGAGGAGACCCGTGTCAAGGCACCCCAATGAAACACGAGGCAGCAGGAACAGTACTGCCCCTTCCAGGAGACTAGCAGACGGCTCTAGAAGAGTGATTTTCACTAATTAAAGCAGGTCATTTTGGAAATAAAACCGCTGAAAGCTTCATGTTCCTATTTGGTGTATAAATTAAGGATCAGGCAGGCTGGGTCACACAGACTCTTCCCATCCACGTCCTTAACATGAGTAACCGAGGCTTTAGGGAAAAGGGGGTACAGCTCGGGTGCTAGTACAGGGTCTGGCTTACATGAGCTCTCTTTCAGGCTGTAATTTTCAGCTCATTGCCTTCAGCAGATCTGCTTTGCTTTTACAGTCTGAAACCACCTCGGCAGTGGCCCTACTGAAGCTCTCCGCCTGCCTAACCTGCCCCGATGCTGTATGCATTTGAAGGCTGAAGATAGGCGAGATAAGTCCAGGTCTTTGTCATGGGCTTTGAGGCAGAGCTGCAGGTGTGTTGTGGTTTCTCCAGGCGTTCATCCACGCTGTGACTGCCCCACAGAACTGCATGGGTAAGAGGGCAATGGCCAATGCTCAGGGGGTGCACCCAAAGTCTACAGGTGAAGGCAAACAGCGCATGCACTGGGTTCCCATGGAGCCCTAAAAGCAAATTGCAGAAATGGCAGAGCTGAGGCATCACTATGTGGCTAATCTGCTTGTCCAAGCAACTAGCCAACACTGAGTGACACTGGAGGAGCAGCTGGGGAGATACACAAAGCCAGGCTCCTCGGCTGCTTTTCATATCAGGCTTTTATTTAGTTGGAGACATGGACCTGCTTTTGGGGGCTGAAGGCTTGTTTAGGTGTCCGTGAAGGGCTGTGATAAGGTGCAAGAGTTTCAGTGAGACTCAACATGATTAAAACATGCCAGTGACGCTGTTGATTGGGCTGATGGCTTTCCTGCACCTCTACAATGGGGATGAGGATGCTTACTGAACAGGGTGCAGCAAGCATAAACCAAGACAAGAGCTTTGACAACAAATAGGACTGAATTTACCATATCCCAGTAGGAATTGCTGCAAAGTCAAGGTGACGAGCCCCTTTTTGGCAGCTGTTGGGGGCTGATGTAGAGCAAATTTTCTGCAGCAGTCTCTGCTCGAAGCAGGTGCAAGAGGTGAGTGAAGGCAAAGAGCAGAGAGCTGCTAAATGGAGCTCAGGAGATGGCCTGGCTGCTCCATACTGGAAAGAATGCAGTGTGCTGGGGAAAATGGGTGTTGCTGAATGAAAGGAGCCGGGTTCAATAAAGCAGGCTGGCTTTCCTTGCTTTCTATGCCCATGGAAATTTATTTAAGGGAGGGTGCTTAAAATGCACCAGAGTTTATGAAGAGCACCAAGTGAAGCTCAAATCTGTTGGAGAAAGCCACCTGCATTGTGCTGCAAGGATTAGAAACACCTGTTTAATTAAATACTGTATAACAACCTTAATGGGGCTGTAGCTTTCATATCAATTAGATAAAAGCACATTTTTTCCAGATGAGTTATAGATCTCTGGAAAAAAAATGAGATTCGTTCTTCTACTAGAATCCTTTCCCTGTCCACCATTCTGCATAACTCACCTTCTGGAGATCTTTTCACAGGCTGCTCACATCCCAGTAGCAACAAATTTGGACAGCTGGAAGAATTACAGTGGCTGGCGCTGGTGGCCTGGAAGATGGGAATTCCATTAAAACTTTCCAAAACACCCCTGCTTCTGCTAAATACTGGCACCTTCTGCTTTCAGCTCTGGCAGGGAATGAGACTTTTGGCAGAGCTGAAATTGCAAAATTGAACCCTTTCTTTGCTTGGCAACTCGGTTGGTAATTCATTTTGTGTAAATGGAGTGTGGCTTGCAAAGAGCAGAGGGCACTGATCTAGCCAGGGGGCAACTTTAGCTCAGCTCCGTCACTCGATTGCTGCTGGGGATGTGCAGGACGAGGCAGTGTTTAGGCCTAGATCAAGTGCCCTGCACCAAATCTTTGCTTGTCACTACTCTGACCCTGCGAACAGGATTATTTCTTGCATTAGTTGCCCTCTATCAACCCAACCAGTGGCATCATTTTGGGATGTTGACCCTCTATGCAGGAAGGGCTGAGCGCAGGGCAAAGTGTGAGGCTGTCCTGCTGGCCCCTTTCTGGAGGAACAAAGCTCTTGTCCTTTGCCTAAAGCACCTACTGAGTTTGGTTGCCTGCCAGGGAGCACTAGGGCATGACCTAAACCCAAGGCAAGAGCATATTTTATAAAAAGAACAAAAGTTGGGACTTGAGCAAGTTCTTGCTTAGCTTAAAGTCTGCATTCCCCTTCCATGCAGGTGGGTCGCATTTCTCCTGTAGGTTCTGTTGACTCATTAACTTATCTTCCAAACCAAGCATGAGCTTTTGATGGATTTCCCTGTGGATTTGGAGGTCTGCAGCTTCCTGTGGGCTGCTAAGTTTTGCCTGACTATTTCAGGCTGGGAAGAGGCAGGGGTATGCCTGGCAAGGTATCTTTTTCTTTCCACCATCATCCCTGCAACACAGCCCTGTTGCCAAGGAGCTGGTGCTAATGGCTTGAGCTTGCCTCACGCAGCCCCTCAGGGCACAAATAATGTGATGGAGAGGGAAATAGGGTGAAAAAATATGAGATCAGTCTGTGTTAGCTTCTTCCCAGCTTGCTGTCCAGTTAGCCAGGGATGCCGGTCCTCATCAGGGTATTTTTCAGGGAAAGGTGAGGAAAGTATTCCCCAGCAGACCACCCTGTTAGTAGGCAGGCTGGCCGCTATCCTTGGAGATCTCTTTGTGGGAGATAAAAGTGCTGCCAGTTTACTTTTTTCACTGCCTGCTCCAGGGCATTTACTTTTTTTCCTGGCAGCCAACACCTGGAGTGAAAGGCCCAGGGGATTTTCTCAGCCCTCATTTCATAAAAGCAGCAAGTTTCGGTAGAAATCCAGGATGGAGAGACTGCCCCAAGTGTGCATTTCTGTGTCACATCATGACTGAAAACAAATAAAATCGTTTTAACCTGGAATCCCATCGTGATTAGAAACATATAGTAGGAAACCACAGAAAGCAGGCCTGAATAATGCATTTGGAGGGGGAATCTGGTCATCAATAAAGACTACAACACTTTGTCTGTCTTCTGGGATCAGTTTGGACATCAAGGCTCAGCTCTGGCTGTTGCTTCACGTGCTCATGCGCCGATGGCACGGCGCCTTTTCTTGCGTGCGAGTGCAATGTCAGCCTGGACTTAATGCAGTGGCTGCGGTTAATTAACAAAGCCGCTTCTCTCTTCATTATTCAGCAATGTTAATGGCTGTGAAAGGAAAGAACAAAATGAGCCAAGTTAATTTCAGTTCTGTGAGAAACACAGGAAAACAGAAACGTTCACCAAATGGGAAAGAGAGAAAATGAGGGAGATAGAAAAAAAAAATTAATTTCCAGCTTCTAAGAGGACTTTTACCAATAACAATATAAAAGATAGCTGAGTGTTCTGCTTAAATGAAAAAAGTGATTACTTCCAAGGCAAGTGAATGGCTTTCCATATCTTCTTCCTCTGCTTGTGTCATTTAATTTTTGTTTTCCTCTGCTTTTCACTTATTATTTGACTCCATTGATGCGGTGAGATGTTGCTGGAGGCTGTCAATATTTATCCTGGGTGCAAGCAGAGGAGACATCCAGAATAAGTTCCTTCCTTTGGCTGAGATGACCCTGGGCTGTCACCCCTGCAAGAGAATTGTGTTTAGGTGACATTCATGTGGTTTGGCCATGCGTGTCAAGCTCATGGTGACAACTCGTGTAGGGCCTGAGCAGTAATATTGCATGAAGCTGGGGGGTTGTGATCTGCCCTCAGGGTGAACCTGGACTCAATGCAAGCATAGGCTGGGAGGGCAAAAAGGCTCTTCTGTGGTGTCAATGAAGTTGTTTCGTGGAATCATAGAATGGCTTGGGTTGGAAGGGACCTCAAAGACCCTCCCAGTGCCACCCTCTGCCATGGGCAGGGACACCTCCCAGCAGCCCAGGCTGCCCAAAGCCCCATCCAGCCTGGCCTTGGGCACTGCCAGGGATGGGGCAGCCACAGCTCCTCTGGGCAGCCTGGGACACAGCAGCACAGGGGCAGCTACACCAGAGATGCCCATGTCCTATGGACTCATATCTCCAGTTTTGTTTGCATCTCCCATGGGCTCCCTAGTGTGCAGCAAGGCGACCCATCTCTCTGGAGGGGAATAGCCGGACCTTTTCTCTCTACTCTGCCTCCTAGCTCATTGAAATTTTCTCTTTTTGTGGTCCCTATAGTGGCATTATTTTTGGTTGGACTTGGTATCAGACTCAAAAGTTATCAGGGGTGGGGTAGGCTGACAGACACTGAGATAGTGCAGGGCGAGGCTTTGGTGAGATAAACCTCCCTTCCTCTGGACACGGGCTATAAACCCACATGTGGGCAACAGTGAGGTTGCAAAGTCAAGCTCTCAGGAGGAAATGCCAGAATTAAACAGCCCGCACAGCCATAATTTGGGCCTTTGTGCACATCGAGTGCGATGCATCCTTTAATTATCCGATCACCTATGATTTTGAGTTATTTTAATCCAGCGAATTGCTCTAGGCCACATTAACACACGCTGTTCAAACCACACGCTGAATTCAACATTAATTTCCTTGTGAGCTTCTCTGTAATGCTTCAGCATCTGATCAATATTAATGCGTTTATCTGCACAGCGCTCCTGCGATATCACCAGCTGGTGAACTGAGGCACGGGGAGATTAAGGCCAAAATGATCAAAGGCGCTTGCTAATTTTGGGTGCTCAATTTGCAACACCAGGGACCTGATCTTCCAGGGCCCTTGGCATTTTATAGCACTTGGCGCGTTTGAAGCACGGCTCTTGTTGGCTTGTTCCTGTCTCCAAGTGCGAATCCAGCCTGAGTGTCCTACAGGGTGTCAGGAAGATGGGCAGAGCCTTGTGAGCAGCTCCTTTGCTGTACGGACAAATTCCCAGTGCTGAACCGTTCATAGGAAAGGAGAAATTCTGAAAAAAGGAACACCCCAAGAAAACCTGTAGCATAGTGCCAAATTGAAACTATTAGGACATCTTTCTTTTTTTTTTTTTTTAAATTTAATTTTATTTTTTTGTAACTTTTGAGTCTTTACCTCATCACCTAATTTTCTTTCAATATAGACTTTGTAGATGCAACATCCTAATTTATTTCTCCCTCCAAAAACCAAGCGTGCAAAGCCAAATCCTAGAAGGATATAATGGTTTGCATTGGAAGGGACCTTAAAAATCATCGGCCAAGCCAAGGATGCAGTTCTCATTTTGACCCAAACTTGGCTCATCGGCAGGGCTCGTCCTGTTGGACCCAAAGCCCAGACCTCCACCTCAGCACCTCAGAGACTGAGAGGGAGACATGTGAGCAGGGCTTGTGCTCTCGTTAAGAGATGCATTTTGGCAACAATTTCTTGCAGCATGGGAATGTTGAGATTTGGGACTTCAGAGCTCAACGTCAGGAAGGAAGGGGGTTGGGTTCTGTACCTTTTGCCCCCTGGGAGCATCTCCTGCCCCTCATTCCTCTGTCCTACCCATCCCTCGGCTATCCCCTGCTCTCCTATCCAGCCTCTGCCTGCTCTCCGTGGCTCACATCCTTTTTTACCAACGCGTTGCTCCTCTCGCTCTTGCTTTGTCAATGATAGCTTTTTATTCCTCACCATAATTTTATATGACCATGATTTATGATCCTGAGTTTAAAAGATTTATTGCAATGCACACATGGTACGACAGGCTTAAAGGGAGGTGTTCAGCTTGGTTATTATTCTCTTAAATCCCATTTTTTCCATAGTTTAACAAGCAGCCTCCGCACCGTGTTTTCATGACTCTTGTCCCCTGGCTTTCTTGGTTTATCTAGATGAGGAGAAAACCAGGGAAGAAAAGTTGCAGCTTTACAGCTAAGAGGTTGGCTGGCATCTATGAACCTCATGAGTAATGTAAGCACCTGGGCGCTTAATAAAGCACTGGATGGTCTTCAGGCAAATGGCTGCAGGGTGAGGATTCACCAGGATCAGCACTTGCTTATTCCACCTTACAGAGATGGTTTAAAACCCTACAGAAATTTGAGCTCCTTCCTCCCCATGAGAAAAGCAGCACATACAGCAAACATCTACTGTCTCTTCTCCCTTGCATTTGTGTGGTTTTGGACAGTGTTTTAACTGCCTAAGATGAGCAAGGGCCTTAGGTTGTCTTAAAGAGCTTAAACTGATCAAAAGCTATAAAGTGCTTAGGGGTGGTTTAAGGACATCGATTATAATTAACCAGCAAAAAGAACACAAAACACCACGTATCAAAGACCTGCGGCCACCTCTTGTTTGGGGAGGATTTTTTATTTTTTTTTTCTTTACACGCCTCTTGTACAGCTCAAATCAAAGTCCCTTGAAGTCACCAAAAGTCTCTGACGAGCTCAAAGGAGCTGTTGGCATGGGCTGCAGCAGGTTCAGCCTGGGAAAAACAGGCTGCCGTGGCCATGCTTAGAGCTGAGCTTCTAGTTTTGTATTCTGGATTTGTGGTAGCAAAACAAGCCTGGCAAACATTAAAACGCAACCACAAGCACTAGTTTCACCCGTGGTGAAAACCAAAAAGAACCCACAAGCCCTGGTCCCCTACCAAAAGGCACCTTTCAAACTGTGGCTCTTTTTAATTACCATCCTGAGGGAAGAAATATATATATATATATATATATATATACATATGTATAAAATTTTCTTATATAAATAAACATTTAATTTTCTCATTTTAAATAAGCAATTTGTTCTCTCTTTTAAATAAACAATTCTTCTCATAAGTTAATTTTCTCATGACTCAGCATAAATCCCAAGAGGATTTCCTCCCAGTTTCCTACCAGGTCACCTTGGGTCAGAGACTGCATCCAAAGCATTCCCCTCCTTGCAAATACTGAGAAATGCTGGAAATATATATAAAAGGGAGTTTGGAGGGAATGCTTATCATGCTAGTCAGACTTGGCACCTACTATAATTAAGACAGTTACACATGCTGCCAAGTATGAAGACACTTTGCTCCAGGATTTTAATGTATCTTAGGCTCATCCTAGGGACTAGGAAGCATTGGGGATGTCACTTTGAATTTCTTGCTGAGGTGTGCACCCACGTGTGGCAGCGGTGCTATCAACATCCACGTGAGCAAAGCCCAAATAGCATCAAATAACTTTGCCTCTATAGTTTGTACACATATCGTTTGGGTGTTTATGCATGGCTGAAACCAATAATGCACCTTCCCAAGAGGGATGGTGAAAAAAATGATTTGCCAAGAGTAGAAAAGCTGCTGTCAGATGTTGCTACGTGCTGGATTTTAACCCATGCCACAGACACGGACCTGTGGGTGCTCGGACATCAGGCTTAGACCAGGGCAGCTGAGGAAGAGAAACGTTCCTGCCGTTCTTGAACAAAAGTGCTGATTTGTAATTGAAGTGGGGAATTATATTGAATGACTCAGAAACAATGTTGGGGAAGAGATCTAATAGTGTAGTACTTAAACAGAAGAAAATCAGGTTGTAAGTGGAAGAGCTTGAAAAGTGGATGTGGCTCAATTTACACTCATTATAATGTAGTTTGCACAGTGCCAAATTAAGGGCCAACAGCAAATGTGGCCCTACACAGCCATCCCACCTGTAACCCCAATACGGTCGGTTTTGGAGCATTTATTTGAAATACATTTCAAAAGTATTTGACAGGACTGAAGAGTTAAGGAACATGCCCAGGCAATGAAAGGCTGCCACCAAGCAGCCATAAGAGGGCCCAGGACTGATGTCTCCTTGGCAATCATGATTCTTGCATTTCTGTGTGCTTCGTGTTGCCACTCTATTAATGTTTGGTAATCTGGTTTTAAGTAATCAAATACTGGATACAGCCATCTGGAGCCACTTCACTGCCGCATGTCCTGCTACAAAGAGAAGTTTCCTTAAAAGATTTTTTTTTTTTTATATACCTGTTCTTCAAATAACTCGGTGCTCCACAATGGCTCTGTGGGATATTGTCAATCAAGCAAAATTAGAGGCTGACATGATAGACAGTAATGGCTCTAAGGGGTTTGTTACCACCTATTGTGCCAGGGGGCCCTGCCTAATAGGAGTTTTCTCCACTTCTCATTAAAACTGCAGTGGCTCCCGAGATTTTATACATTACCGGTTATTTCAAATACAAGATATCACGCACACACACACACACAAAAGCACATTCATGGCATGTTAAAAGTGCGGGCTAAATTAGAAAAGGAAACTTAGATTTACAGGCTAGCATTATGCTCAGAAATTGCAGCACGGGCAAGGATTTGGGTAATTTTAAGTAAAATTTTTGTCCATTGAAAGTTGGAATGGCAAAGTGGGTGATGCTGCTTGGGTGGTGAGATTATAGCATGATGCTGTATGGACAGACATGGCTTCAGAGATAATGGCAGTGGGTGGTTTGGCTATGCCATGGCTCCAGGATAAATTATGGCACCAGCTTCTTGGACTGACGAATTCCTTTGGCCTCTGTCAAGCAAGGTCAGGGCAGATGATCGCCTTTGCCCCTTCTGGTCTCAAATTCTCTCAATTTTCTCCCAAGGACAGCAGGTTACTTTTGGCAGCCCTGTTTAGCAACCCCAAAAATCTCAGTATGGCATTTCTGGCCCCAAGCGATTTATTAACTTGTGAAAAAGGGAGAAAATACCACATTGGTATGGGTTGAAGGGAAAATTATTCAGTGTCGGCTGCATCCTTTAGGGTCTGTCCCACCTCCACCACTTCCCAGGTGGGGGCCACCAGCTTGGGGATCCCTGGGGACATGGACACGGAGAAGAAAGGGTGATGGGATGAAGGGGATCCCCGTGAGGAGCAGGGGGATGTGAGTAAGACAGCAGCAGAAGGAAAGGTTTGGCTGCTCCAAGAAAACACTGGGATGGCACACAAGCACCCATCGCAGGGAATCCCGAGCAATTTGGGCCACCCATGTAGCGGGATGGCCACTGAAACATTGCATTAGACAGGGCACTAATTAATACAGGAGCTGGCACATGCTCAGCCGTGTGGCTGTGCCCAGCAGAGGGTAGCATTGCCCAAACACCCCGGCCTGTCTCGGTGTTTTCCCCAAATTTACACCTCCCCACCTGGCTGAGCTCCCCCAGGCACCAAACCCGCGTGGAAGTGGGAGCCCCAGGGGAAACCTCCCGGGCTCACCAGTGATGGAAAATCCCTTTTCAGAGTGGGATTTTAAGGATTTTGTGAAAGGACACGGCGCATTTTAAGCAGTTGGGCGCACATTCGCATCTGTTTATGAGTCGATGCTATTTAGTCGTGTCACGCCTCATTTTCAGCCGCCTCATTTGATAACCGAGAGTTTTGAGCCGCCCCCAAAAACACCCGTGGGTCCGCACCTGCCTCTATAGTTCCCAACTTGGAGGAGAAATCCACTTTTTTATTTTTTTTTTTCCGCTTTACCGATTTGCAAGACATTGGCTGGAAACCTACCCACGGGGACAGCGCGCATTTCTGCCGTGTCACCGGGGGCGCATCCTGCCCCTCGTCCCCGTTGCGGGGTGGGCAAGGGGCTGGGGGCCACGTTTGGCCCCTACGGAGCGGCTGCGCTCATGGTGGGCACCGCAAACCCAGCGCAAACCCCGCGCAAACCCCGCGCATCCCCCGCGCAACCCCAGCGCAGCTCCGGACCACCCCGGCCTGCCGCCTGCGGTGTGGTTTTTATTTTTTTTTTAATTTTTTTTCCCCCCCTGCTTTCCCTTTTTTTTTTTTTTTTTTTTTTTTCTCTTTGCTTTCCCTCCCCTCCCGTTTGACGTGCGCGGTTTTGGTGCAATGCGAATTATCTCCAGTCATTCAGTCAGGAGGGGCAGCGCCAGGCAGCAGAGCAGCGGCGGGGCTGCCTCCTCCTCCTCTTCTTCCTCCTCCTCTTCTTCTTCTTCCTCCTCCTCCTCCCATTGCCATAACAACCGCGCACAGCCGCACCGCGCCCGGGAGGCTCGGAGCATCCAACGGGGCCCCCGCACGCCCTGCTTGGGGACAGCGGGAGGGTAGGGAGGGGGGGAAAAATCAGTGACCTCCCTCCAAAAAAAAAAAAAAAAGAAAAAAGAAAAAAAAAGGGACTTTTCCTCCCGGGGTGGGGGGAGCGAAGTGTCCCTGAGGGTGCTGAAGGAGGTGGGGGGGGACACGGGGCAGCCCCGGGGGCGGCACGGGGAGGGGCGAGGGGGGGAGAAAGGACGAGGGGAAGGGGGGGGGCAGAGAAAGTTGGGAGGAAATAGCCCAGGAAAAGTGGCACTCGTGGAGCCCGCCGGAGCGCGGAGGAAATAAAAGCGGCGGCGGGCAGGAAGTGTGAGGAGGAGGAGGAGGAGGAAGGGGAGAAGGAGGAGGAGAAGAAGGAGGAGGAGGAGGAGGAGGAGGAAGAAGAGCAAGAGCCGGCAGAGGCAGCAGCAGCAGCCGCTGCTTTCTCAGAAGAGAAAGCAAAAGCCGCAGGCGGCTCGGTGCCGCCCGGCATCCGCGGGGCTGCGCGGGGTTGCGCGGAGCGGCCATGGCCCGGGAGAACGGGGACGGCGGCGGCTCCTGGAAGAAGCAGGCGGAGGACATCAAGAAGATCTTCGAGTTCAAGGAGACGCTGGGGACGTAGGTGGCGGGGAGCGGAGCGGGGCGGGAGGCGCCGTCCCCGGGCTGCGCGGGATTTGCGCGGGGGGGATTTGCGCGGGGGCAGCCGCCGGGGTCGCTCCGAGCATCCCGGCCGGCAGCGAGCCGGGATTTGAGAATCCCGGGACCAAACGGCACCGGGGTGGGTTGGTAGGAGGTGAGGGGTGAGGATGGCTGCGGGGCAGGCGGCTGGGGCTATCCCCTAAAAAGAAATCAAAAAAAAAAAAAAAAAAAAAAAGAGAAAAGAAAAAAATAAAAGAAAAAGAAAGAAAAAAATAAAAGAAAAAGGAAGAAAAAGGAAAAAAAAGGAAAAAGGAAAAAAGAGAAAGGAAAAAAAAAGAAAAAAAAGAAAAAAAAAGAAAAAGGAAAAAAAAAAGAAAAAGAAAAAGAAAGAAAGACCCCCCCCCCTACGGTTTAAAATGTTAATAGGATGGGGAGAAGGGGAAAGGCTTTTTCTTGACGGTGCCGCTGTAAATAAATGCGGTCTGACTTGCGTGCTGTCCCCTAAAGCCGATGGCTGCATCCATTCGTGGACAGACGAGCAGAAATAATCGGAGTGGATTGGATGTGTTTTAGCTACGATGCTTAACTGTTGTTGGGCTTTATTTCTGTTATTTATAGTGGCGGGGCATAAAGATTAGTAAAACGTTAGAGTTTTTTTTTTCTTTTCTTTTTTTCTTTTTTTTTTTTTTTTTTCGGAAGGCTCAGAATAAACATGCGCAGATGGTGGAAGGGAGCAGGGTGCAGGCTGATGCTTTTTTGGCTGAGCGGGGAGTTTTATTTCTGTTGAGAGAAATTTTCGCTCGTCGTCGGATGTTGTAGAGGCAGAGAGCCGTGGTTGCTGGGGAAGGGCAGGGTGCGGGCTGCCGTGTGGGTGGGCGAGGACGTGAGCGCTGGGTTGGACAGGACAGGTGCTTTATTGCCATGTCCCCTCCTGGTGTAAAGTCAACTTTGAGCACATCTCTAAGCAAAGCATCGCTGAGCCCAAGCAGTGCGTTTTTAATCCGCGTGCCACTTCCAAAACACGGCTGAACAAGTTTCGGACATGATATTTCAGTTTCTTGCTGCTTCCAAGGGAGGGCTCTCTACAAACGGAGTATTTCTGCTTCTGCTCATTTCCTACACACCAAGCACGAGTGAGAAGCAGGCTGCGTGCTTGGTGTGGAGGGGGGTCACGCTCCTGTGTGGGGATGAGCAAAAAACACCGCCCAGCTGGTGGCATTCGTGTCTGCCCAGGGCTCTGAAGATGCAGGGTGAGGTGTCCCTGAGAGACGTGTCCCTGCCTGTCACCGTCAGCACCTTCCTGAGCAAAAAGGGTGTAGGGGAGGCAAGTCCTAATGCCAGGAGACTCGTGGGAGCAGTAGGACAGTTTGCTGTGGTTCCCATCACACAGTCCTGTGTTATCTTCACACCTTTGGTGTATGAAGCACCTGCGAGGGTTAACTTGCACCTTTAGAGAGGTCCAGAGAGAATTAATGCCATGGACTTGGTGGGTATCGCACTGGAGCTGAGAGGAGCAGGTGTAGGTCCCAAGGTAGGTAGAGCTGGGTAGAGTTCATCACTGTGCACATTGGGGTGGCTGTTGTGAATGAAACCCACTGACCACTTAGTGCCTCGCACTCTTAAACATCATTGTAGCAAGGCCCTCATGATGAGAGGGCAACCTGTGAGGCTTTAAAACTTGACCTAACAGTCAGCATAGAAACTTTCAGAAAATTAAAATAACTGCATCACAACCCTGTGCCTGTCTAAAGGACGCAGAGCTGGTTTTTATTTTTTCCCATACACAGGGACATTATTTCTGGGTGTAGGTGCCTTTACCAGCCTACACCTCAGTCACCTCCTGGCTGTGTGCTCCCGAGTCACCGAGGGCAAACCGGGCAGATAAGGAGATGTGGATGTGAGTTTTGGATCTGCTGTGAAACTTGTCAGAAATCGAGATTATTACTGTGCAAATCATTACAGGATTTTTTCAGCTTCCACTGATTCCAACCAAGGTCTGTTCACTGGCCCCAACAGCAGATACACGGGAGCTCAAACCCTAGGACACATTCATAGTTATTGATAGAAAAAAAAAAAAAGAGGAATTAAGCAAAAGTCTAAATACCTTTAGAGCATCTGGACCAAAAAGCTTTCTTCTAGCTTTATTTAGGAGCAGGGATAAAATCTGCTTTGATCCCTCCTGCAGTGTAACGCTGAACTGTGTTGGACATGCATCAGTCGATCTCATCAGTTAATAGATTTTTCTCTAGCACGGCTGGGGCTCGGAGTGAAAAACCTGGCGTCTCGGCTGAGGTGTGCTGGATTAGGGTCGTGGCTGTGTTTTGCATTGCCCTGCCACCTTCCCTCTCAGCACCTTTAGCAGAAAAGCAGCTCTTTTTCCTGTAATCTCTGCAGCTCTCTTAACTCACTGTGATCAGCTACAGTAAAATAAGCCCCAAACCCCTTAAATCAGGGAAAAAAGTCAAAGAGAAACTTTAAAAACATATTATGTCAAGTGCATGGGTTTGTGAATGTTTAATCTGTGTGTACTCTATTAATGATTTGCTCTCTGAAAGGAATCTTTCATTTGAATAAAAGGTTTTTACCAGATCTCTAGCAGGTGGAGAGATAAAATTGCTGGAATTATTAAAAAGATTGTAACTCAGTTAATCATGATACCTTTTGTGCTTCAAGAAACCTCTGATGAGTACCCGGTTCTCTTCCAGAACAGCTTTACAGCAGGAATTAATTATTTACATGCCCCTCTAAGTCATGTCCAGCCATATTGATAATGAAATAAGTATCCTGAATTGGACATCACCTCCAGAAGTAGAAAAACGGCCTTTTACACCCAAAGAAATGCTTCCTTCAGTGCCTGAGGTCCCTGCTGTTTGCTCTGCTCAGTGCTGGTGGCAGTAGGGTTTTCCTAAAGGATTTCTCAGCGATGCGTCTGGCTCAGGTGGTACTGAACCCTGGGGATGGCTGCAGCCTCCCACAGGTACAATTTTTGTTTATTTGCCTTCCTAAAGAGTTTTGCTCATACATCTCAGCTTCCCTGGTGATTGTGGAAGTAGGAAGAGGGATGGAGGAAAAGGATTTAAGGCAGACATCGGGGAAGGGCACTACAAGCAGAGGTGGAAGGAAAAAGGGGAAGGAGGCAGAAAAATGAAGGGGGAGGGGTGGGAAAGTTGAGAAACTGAAGACATAAGACTCACTTTTTGTTCTGTATTTACACCGTCCCTAAGCATGTGCGATCATAGGTTTGTGATTGCCATCTCTTGGGTATCAGGGTGTCAACAAACTATTTTGGTCATATTACTCATGAAAGTATAACAAAAGAAACGTGGGCAACATGCTGATAAAATGCGGTTCAGTTCTGTGGTCTTTAGATACAATTCCTCTTAGCCTCCAAAGTCGGGCTTTCTGTTTTGTGTTTGAGTTTTGTGGCCATGGGAGCTGTGGTCCTGATTCATCCACATATAACTACGGCAGCACAGCAGTGATTCGTGCTCTGCATGAGCAGCTTCGGTGCAGGAAACTGGACCCAGTCACTCCTGAGAATTGAAACTGAGGTTACAGATCCTGAAAAAGTAGCTAGGAAGGAATACGCAAAGCAAATCAAGGAAAAATAAAATCTTAGCGGCGGGCCAGGTGCTCAGTGGTTGCAAATTTGAATCTCTTCCAAGCTGAAACAGGTAGGCTTGAGGAAAGAAGAGGATCTGATTAGCTGTTTATCTTCTTAAATTTCCACAAATTCGCCTATTCGAGCTCTGCTCAATTTACAAGCCTGTCTGGAGAGGGGGATTTCTGCCCCTGGGAGACGTGAAGTTTCACAATAGCAGGAGTCTGATGAGAGGTCACTGAAATACCATTTTCTCTCCACGTTTAACTGATATTATATCTAAAGCATTTTAAAACTAAGATTTTGATGGTTTGAGAAGTAATGTTACACAATGCTATCTTCAGCTGAACAGAGGAAAGCCTCTGATCATTCGGTCCATCTAATCGGATCAAGCTGGCATTTCTAAGATATCTGTCATTAGGCCTTACTGACATTCGAGTTATGATGAAGTTATCTTATTTAGGAAGGCTCAGGCTTAATAACTGCGGAAATATTTGTATTTTCTGTAAAACTGCCATAGTAGATTCCTTACAGCATAGTAATGATAACGTAGGGAGTTGCAAGAATGTAGCCACAACATAGTAGTAGCTGGGTGGGAAGACAAGTGCACTGCAATGATGTCTCCAGTACTTAAAAAAAATATAGTATAGAGAAAACCATAGGCAGTTCTGTTTTTCTTAGAGGATATTATTCTAATTTTTGTTTCCTCAATGTCCTGAGTCTCTTCCATAGTCTTATGATACCTGATGGGCTTCTGGTGCTCTGCTTGAGTCATTTATGCACCCATAGGGTGCTTGTTCTCAATGTGAGATGCAATCACCCGCAGCCCTGACCTCACATCTGTTTTCCTTCTCACGCATTATCCCAAACTCTTGTGCTTCATCTTCTGTGTTTTTGTCCTCTCATGTCCTTCTTCATGCCTACTCCAGTCTCATGCTGACACCCAGGCTTGTCCTGAGCAGCTCTGCCTCGTGCTCCCTTCTGCTTGTGGCTGCTCAGACCCTCACGGGGGACAAGGCTGATGGAGGTGATGTTATCCCTAACTCAGACTGGGCATTAAGCCTCCTCTGCTACTGGGAAGTACAAAAAGATGCTTGTGGTAAGGATGGATCCTGGCAGAGGTTCTCCAGGTGCTTGAGATGCTGTGAAGAAAGGAGGTGCTGGGAGGTGCCATTAGGTTCAAGCTCTGCCTCTGTTCAAAGACCTTCCCTTCGCATCAAGCAGGTGCCCAAACCACCAGTTATTGTAATCAACCACTTGTTGTATTCAATACAACAAATTGTACTGGTTAGCTCATTAACTTCAGGCATTGTGCGAGCTACCCAGTTGTTTTTCTCTTCTGATTTTGGGGATTCTCAAGACTGAAAAAAGTATCTTTACTGATATTCTTGAAAATCTTGATATTTGGGCTTTTTCTGGCTGTGAAGACTGAAGAGAGTCTGATTTCCATGTTTGTGCTCACATTACGAGTAATTTCTGCCTCTCTTTTACGGCACCCTGGTGAGGCAGCAGTGGCTATGTCAGACTGTTTCATCCACTTCTCTGTTCAGTATTTGTCTGGTTTTTAATTAAATTAAGGAAGCATTTCACAGTGAAAAACATCTTAAAGCGAGAAAGTACAGGGTTCCAAAGAGCTGAGGTAAAGGCTTGTGTTTCCAGTAGGAAGGCTGATCAACCTCTGGGACAAATTATGAAGACGAATGGTTCTTGTCTGCTCCAGGAGGAGTTGATGGCAGAAGTCCTTTTGCCATCTGAAAGCTCTCAGGCTTTGTGCAGGAATCACCAGACAAGAGCTTCTTGTCCGTGGGTAAAGGGGAGGACATTTCATGGTCCTTTCTTGACCTTAAAATCTGTGACTCTGGGAAACTTACCATCAAAACCATGGAGGTAGGGATAATTAGAGGTGTGTGGTACCCCCAGCACCTCTCCAGCATCTCTGGGAGGAGAAGAAAAAGCTGAGATATCTGGATATTAATATCTGGATACAGATATTAATGTTTAAGTGAATGCTGTGAAACAACAAAGATATTTTGGTTTGTAGAGAATGTAGAGAAACCAGAAAAATACTGAGATGACTCCTTTAGGGTGACATATTTGTTTTAAACTAAGGAATCCTCACTGCTATCATGTGATGTAGTTTTACTATCCAGTGTTCCCGCAGGCTTAAAAATTACTTGTCCCGGTATTTGCAGTGTGAATTGTAGTATCTTATGATGTAGATTGTTGGTCTCCCTTGAAGCATTACAGAAAATAGCAGGTTTGAGCCTTCAGCTGGAATTGAAATGGAAACAAAAAAAGGAAAGCAAGATGGCCAACTGATTTATAGGCTGAGCAAGAGGACTGGGAAAAAGTCTGCAGCCGTTGGTGATTTTCACAGCTCCCCAAGTGTGCTTCACGGGTGCATTTTGGACACCGCTTATTTGGAGCAACAGGGTAGCATAAAGGTCAATTTTCTTTCGTTGACTAAAAATAAGATTCCAAAATCCTCAATAGCCAGAGGCTTTCAGGAAAACACATCATTTTGAGGGCACCCGGTTTCCTGCATTGCTGTTTGGGCTGGGATGTAGTGTTTGAGAGGGACTGGAGACCTGGTGGAGTGCGTGGAGCTGAACCCAGCTCTTTGGAGTCCCCTAGTAATCCTTGAACCAAAAGTCTATTCTTCCCATCACAGTCACAACACAGTGGGTGTGAGAGCCTTCTTCTCCGCAGCTCCTGCCATCTGGAGAAGCCTGTCTGCTTCCTTCACCCTCCATCTGCTTTCACATGGGAGCTGAAATATCTCCTTATCCATTTTTTCCTTCCTTTCTCCTTCTTTTTCTCTCTTCCTCTGTGACTGACCTCAATTATTTCTGCTGCCCCTTGCACATGATTCTGTGTGCTATGTGCAGAATATCGGCTGGAGTTATTTAATCCTTTCACGCATCCAAAGATGCAATTTATATTGAATAAAGTTGTATTGTTTTGGCTTGCCTGACAATAACAAGCATTTATAATAGGATTCTGAATTTATTGCCAGTAATGGTATTCACTTAACTGGTGAGTCACAGTTTATGTTCATGATTACTTAATAGGACCTAATTTTCTAGTCATTTTAGATAGCATGAAAACAAGTTGGAACTAAAAAGATGCTGTTAGTAAACAGGTAATGAGTGAAAGGAGGGAGAAAAAGTTCCTTGGGGCATCAGTCTGTCATTTTTTGTCGGAATTCAAGCCACCTTGTATTGCAGTGGTTTTCTGTAAATAATAATTAACAACAATAACAATAATTTGCAAACTTGTGTGTGTGTGATTGGGCTGTTCTGGAATGACAAATAGCTCAGCAATCAGAATATTTCTCTTTATAGAAATCATACTGTTCCTTAAACCTTTCTGTCAAATCTTAGCACTGATATGCTTTTGTGTTCTCTGACTTGGCGGTTCCTGTAATTTTCCTCTGAATGTTGTGCCAATCACTTTTAAAAAGAAAACCACAAATAACAGATTGTTAATAAACTTTTCAAGGCCCTTCACTGCTGTTTTTATGTTGAAAGCTGTGTATTGAGCCTTGTGCCAGAATTACTCACCAAACAGATTGTATGAGGTTAAATTAAAATAATACTTTTAGCAGATTTTTTTTTTGGCTGAATTAAAACGCAGATTTTTTTTTCCCTAATTAATTAATTGAGTAATTAATTAATTTAACACTGGCTGTGCTAAGAGAAAGCTACTGGGAAGCTCTCTCAGATTTGCTCTGTGTACAGAACAGTTGAGCACAGGGCTGGAGATCCTCTGTAACAATAGATCACTGATTTTGCTTGATCATTTCCAGGGCAATTTCATATGCTAGATTTAAAAACATCAACAGCTTTGGACAAGAGGACTACATAACCACAAAGACAGTTTCTAAAATACCTTTTTCAAGGGTCGAAAGGGGAAGAGGCAAGTGAGAGAAAACATGCTGGCTCAGCTGTATTGAGGATTTATTTTGATTTTCGTTTGGATGTTCATACATTACAAAACTGAGCTAAATTAAACAGTTTCAGTCCTGTTCTGGTTTCCAGGAAGGACCAAAGGGAGGTTCTTTCAACAATGCAAATAAAAGTGAGCATTTACCATTGGCAGCAACAGGGCAAGACACGTCTCTCCCAGACCCTTTGCATGTGCACGCCTTCTGCTAGCCATGCATTCTGCTCCTAATGCTCTCCCTGATTTAGGCTGACTATTTGAAGGTGGGTTTTTCAAGCCTAAGTGGGAGAAATTTGGGACTTACATCAGATGCTCACGTTTCAGAGTACAAGACCTAGAAGCTTCATCCATAGCTGATGAGAGTTGAGCAAGTTCAGAAGTGGAAAGTCTGATGTCTGAGAGCCTTTAACCTCTGTGTCTCTTTCGGTGAGGGTTGATGTGTCAGTTCAGACTTCACCTGTAAGAAGAATTACATCCCCCGATCACCAGCAGTGGGATGTGAAGGTTCGCAGGTCTTTCCAGGAGCTTCAAACCAAGGGTTGGATATTAGGAAAAAACTTCTTTACCTAAAGGCTTGTTAGGCATTGGAATGGGCTGCCTAGGGAAGTGGTTTAGTCACCTATCCCTGGAAGTCTTTAAAGGACATTTAGATGTAGAGCTTAGTGATATGGTTTAGTGGAGGACTTGTCAGTGTTAGGTCAGAAGTTGGACTAGGTGACCTTGGAGGTCTCTTCCAACCTAGATGATTCTGTGATTCTGTTTCTCAGGCATGACCATGACCAAAGATGATGATCCAGTATCATCCAGTGCTTCAGAGTGGTTCTGTGATGTTGCTGTGTTTTAGCTGAGCAGTGTGCTTAAAACCTCCCTGCAGACTTTATGGCATGGGTATCTGAGGAATGTGGCTGCCCACCTACCACCAGATACATCAGGGTCTCAGAGATGCCTGGGTTTTTGTGGGTGGTGCAACAGAAACTCATGTAGCCACTCATGTTTGGTTTGAAAGATTTGCAAAATGTGAAAAGTCAGTGTGTTTTTTAGATTTGGACAGTAGAAACTAAAATATGAAGGGTGTAAAATACTTTTTGTATTTTTTTTTTTTAAATTTATTTCTATGACTTTTATTGGCCTATACAGAGACCAGACTCCGTTGTGCTAGGAATTCTATAAACAGCAGAGTGAAAGACAGCTCCTGCCCAGAAAAACTTGAAATTTAAATAAATAAGACAAAAACCTAACACGTCTTTGTTGAAGACGAGGCAGCGTGTCGGTTGTAAAATGTAGAGCTGAGCCTGAATCTTAACTCCAGCCTTATGCAACGGGCTGTCTTGCTTCTTTCAGCTTCTGTCAGCAGTGGCTTTTTCAGTATGTATTTATTTCTTTGTGAGTCACCCAGGGGCATCACAAATAATTAGTTTTTACTAGTTAAGGTTTGTAGAAGGCTTTGAAGATGCAGAGTGCTGTGCCTGTGCTGTTGGTAACAGCACGGGCGTGTTATTGCCGTGTTGTGTCACAGATGCTCACAGGAATTGAGGTTTTCCCAGGGCTATAAAGCATTGGAGAAGACCAGGCTGCTCTTGGGGCAACGTGGGATTGCTTCAGTGTCCATGATGGTCTCCAGTGGTGGCATTTCCCAAGGGTTGCTTTGCATCATTGATCTTTTTCCAGCATTTTTTTTTGCCTCTTCTATGCAGCATAATGCAATGCAGAGTCAAGCACCGAAACCAGAGTCACTATCTACGTTCCTACCACTCCCTCCATGTTGGGCAAGGGCTCAGAAGAGGGAAACTCTTTGACAAAAAGCTGCTGAAAAAGCTAAACAAAATAGTAATCCCCCAAAATGACGTAGAGGGAGTCTGGGTGGGGAGAGAAGAGTCTTTGGAGAACGAGCAGCCACATGGGAATCTCCTTGGGGAAGGCAGAGCTCATAATCAATTTCATCCGTGGTTGAGAGAGCCTGTCGGAGCATCCCTGAATGATCCTTCACTATTACTTGGAGCTGACTTGGAGATTTCCTTCCTCTGATCACTCTCATCTTCTGCTGCCTCCCAGCTTAAGCAAATTACTACACTATACCTATCCATGAAACCTGCTGTGTTTTGGAAATTTCAGGCACAGCGGAGTGCTTGGTGTGTGCTGTCAATCGCAGAAGACACTGGGAACATGTTCAACTTGTTTCGTGTTCCCTCCTTATTTTTTTGCAGAGTACTTGAACAAATTCAAAGGCTTCATCTTTTACTTGAGGACATTTTGAAGGTGGGGCCTGAGATATCTAAAAGACTATCTAAAGCTCTGGGATCACTGTGAGCCTCACACCTCTGCCTTAATGGGATTTCCTGCTGTAGGGGTGTAGTTAATTTGTTCAGGAGACAGAATATTTTTGAGGGGAAAATCTGACACCATTGAGCTTCAACTTGGGCTGATGATTGCCACAAAAACACCACCCCCCCTGAATACAAGCCACAGTGTTTTGATACACCTTCTCTAGCATAATTACATAGCAACCTGAATATTGCAAAGCAAACAAGCTCTCCTTCCCAACACAAAATCCTTCCAAGCTTTAACACCCAACAAAACAAACACACAAACCCATCTACTAGAGGGCTGCTGCATATGCACGTCCTTCTGCAGGGACAGAACAGGGAAGCAAATTACATGCGACACCTTAGCTGAGTTGCTTGATGCACCATGGGAAGATGCTTAGATAAAAACACATATGGGGCAAAAAAATGGTCTGGCTCCTGTTGGCCGTATTACCCAGGTATAGGGGCATAAGACAAATAAATTATAACAAGGGAACTGTATCATGTCCAAGACTTGATTTATAGATTATGTTTTTTAGGAAGCTGGATGATGTATATTTAGAAGGGAGGGGATACACCAAGAAATGAGATAAAAAAAAAAAAAAAAACCACAAACAAACAGGGTTTTCAAAAGCATGCAGACACAGGACCTAGAGGTACTGCGGGCTGAAGGCAGGCTTCTGCTCCTGGGTATGTTCAGGTGTTTCTGAAGTAATTTAACTGCCTAATTTTCCTGGCAGAAGCCATGTAAGTGTAATTTATGTTATAGACATAAATCCTATGCTCTTAAGAGACAGACCCTGAAAAAAATCTCTCAGAGCTTTATGGGCAAGTCCATTGAATACGATTTCTATTGTGATGAATCTTGTATTTTTAATGGAAAGAAAATCAATTGATTCTAGGATTCCTGAGTGACAGCTGAGATGGTTTGTACCCAGAGAGCAACCTGGTGCCCTTCTGGCACTACTGAAGGAGAATATAAAGAAAATGAAAGCTGAGCGCATGCTCATTCTGCAGGTGAGTGGAGCTACACCAGGGCGAACATCAAAAGGGAGAGGTTTGGGGCAAAGAATAACAATGAGGGTTCAGCTACGGATCAAAGCCAAGAAAGAGATGTCTAAAATGAGGTGGGGTTTAGCTTAATTGACTCCCACGGACAGCTAGCCTCCCATGCTTGTTCATGAGACACCCGACTGCAAAAATTTGTAGCTGCAGGTTCTTTGGGCAGAATTGCTCAAAAATAGCACCAGGCAACTTTGTCATTTTCAGTCAAGGGCCACTGGAATTACCAGCAGCCTCAGTGCCTGTGTTTGCTCTGCTGTGATGCTGCAACATCTTTACATAGCATTGCCACATAGCTACGAAGTAGGTGTTGGAGTCTTTTATATATATATATACCTATATATAGTGGTATATATATACATTAAAACACTATTTATGTGGTGATATATAGTGCTATATAGTGCTATATACTGATATATAGTGCTAATTTCTTACTGCACAGCATGCTGTTTGGCTTCATTAATAAATTCACAGAGAACGACCTGTGCCATTTTGTGAAAGCCGTTTAAGAGCACCATGGAGCACAGTTAATATATTCTGCAGTCTGAATTTCACTTCTTATTGGGGTTACATTTAGGTGTAGGCAGGAGATTCATGACTGCTTGTATCACCTAAGCTTCGTTATTCCTGGTAGCGTCTTACTCAAAATTTAGTATGAAAATGTTTGCAGAGACGAGGTGATTTTTGCCCTTGGATGCAAGCTGACTTTAGCTGGTTTCTAAGTGCCTTTGCCTATGGCATGACTTCTTGACAGATGCTTTTGCGATGCCTTTTTTTGTTCTTCCATCTACTGAGATGAGACTTAAGTTTTACCAATGGCTCCATGTTTCTGCTGTTGTTCATTAGAGGGTTGCTTTAAGTGATGAAAGGGGAAAAACAGCTTCTTCCCATGCTGTTCTCTTCATCAGGACTTGGTAGTGCTGCCACAGCTGCTCAAATACGCAATGTTTGACCTTGCTCAGTTTGTGACCAGAGATGATGAAAAGCTCTCAGAGGTGTGAGGTCTTGGCCTTTTGATGCCCAAGGTCCCCCACGGCCCTCTGACTCTGTTTCTGAGACCCTTCTGATAGGTCTCTCAGAAATAATTAATGGAAGAAAAATGCTCTCTTTGCCCCACATTTAAACAGGAACTGCGTGGTGCTCCCTTGTTCATTTAGCTAATGGGACCGAATGCAGCCAGGACAGAAGTGTGCAAGGTCCTTCCCTGGTGCCACGGCCACATCCTGCAGGTGTACACAGCCGGGAAGCAGAGCTGGAAGCCAGCACAGCTCCTTCCCACGGGTCAGCCGAGGGCTTGGTTTATTTGGGTAGCACACCCTTCACGTGGGGAAGTGAAAGCGGTGTGCAGCAGATGGAGTCTGTTTGAGCTTGCCGGGTGCAAACTTGACCTCAAGCGTGTGGAAGGTGAATGAACAAACACGGTGCTTGGTGCTAGCAGGTCTGGGAGGTGGGCCACTTCTGTGGGTGGGGTGGTTGGTGCATCTTCACCGACTGCATTAACTCCTGCTTGCACCACTGCTCACCAACTGATGGCAGCTGCCTGTTGCCCTCTCCTGCAGCATGGTCAGGGCTTGCAAGCTTGTGTCGATTAGAAACCTGCTGTTCTAATGTCATTAGGGAGGCAGGTGCATTAATTTCTGTAACCAGTTCCCTTTTCTGCTATTATTTAAGCAATACCACTAGGGACTTAACAGTGTCTTGGGTATTCTGGTACTTCAGCTAAAGGTGATAAATGGAAGAGAGGGAGGCTGATAGTAAATATATTATTTAAAAACACAGTTTTGCTTTTGAAAGGTGTCTGTAAAATGTCTTCCTAGAGGTTTCTGTGTGTGTTGGCTTAGTGCTCAGAATAGATCTTCCTGAAGTCAGAGGGTAGCACACAAAAGCACACCAGGTCTGTTTTCCTTCTGATTTCCTCTTAAATCATTTGTAGCAGTGCAAAGTGACTGTAAAATTCTGCCTTTGATGTGCACAGCTTGGAGGTTTTCCTCTGGGAGTCCAGAAAAGCCTGTATTACTCAGCATCAAGCTGGAACAGCAGCATTTTATGCTCCTTACGTTTGGGTTTCAAATGGCAATATAAAATTACAAGGCTGTGGAGAAACAGGTTGCGATTCCAGGCCGGAATAGGAAGGGGCTGTGCCTGTCCCGCGGGGTGGTTTGCATCTTCTGCCAGCCCAGTTGTTTGCAGGGATGTGCCATGAATGTATTCAGAGAAGTGATAGAGGTTAAAAATAACCTTCCAAAAAGGAGGCGGGGGCAAAGGGACAAATACAAAGTTTTCCTTTTTTCCATTCCATAGAAACTATAAATCAGCAAAGAGGTGACATGTGTTGTTTTTTTTTTTTCTTTGTCTTGCATCGTTAAAAAATCATCAGCCACTGCACTGAAATGGTTTGCAAGAGCCACTTCGCCGGGGACAATATCTGAGTGAGAACAATAAAAAATTGGTGGATGCCAGGTCGAATTCATGTGTCAGCAGTTGCTGAATTCAACTTAAGAGCTGTAAATGGAACCAATCATCATTTCTTAATGAGATATATGAGAACAAAGAATCACAATGCTTGAACAATCTGTCACATCTCCGTCAATGCTGCTTAAGCAATTATGCAGTGTGTTCAATGGTTTGACAAGGTAACATGACAAAATCAATTTACAAAGCGGATTAAATATAAATATGCAACACTTTTTTCCAGGAATGTCATTCTCAAAGCCTTAAGTTTTTTTATCTTAACGATCCCTACCCAGTCATCTGCTTTCAGGACTGCTTGGATGAAGTCCTGCATGGCCCACAGTGACATTCACCAGATCATTTTTCACTTATCCATCTCCAGCCTAACGATACTGTCGTCTGGGCCATGGTAAAAATGAATGATGCATTGCTTCAATATACCGTGTAAGTATGCTTTTCACTCAGTGCTAAGCCTGTATTTTTCCAGGGTCCTTAAGGAAGCCTGGTCCTCAGCCCTTTTTACCACTTAATGTAAATCTTTCTGAATATTTGAAGTGTTTGGCAGCAAATGCAGGAGAAACTTGGTATTAGTTCCCTAGGAACTAAATAACAAGCAGTGTACATTGAGGTGATACAATCATCTATTTTAATACCAGACCTGTCATCACATTGCAGCAGACAGGGACTGGGACAGCCCCATCCCTGTTCACAGAGATGCGTATCTGAAGAAAACCACAAATAAGAAGAGGTTACAGGGACCATGACAATAAATGTCATCCTCGAGGATGAGGTGGCTGCTGGAGAGTGCTGGCTGTGTTTAGGTGCTGTAACAGGGCAGTGCTGGGGAAGCCAGGCTGGGAGAGCATTAAAAAATGAAGAATTGTGGTTTGTAGGACTGTCAGCAGGAATTGAAAAGAATTAGGAGAAATTGAAAAGATTAAGAAGGAGGGAGAAGCACTGTGAAATCTGAACTTGTTCTGCCCAGTGCCAGGACAAGAGGCAGTGGGCACAAACTGGAACACAAGAGGATCCCTCTGAACACCTGGAAACATTTCTGCACTGTGTGGGTGATGGAGCAGTGGCACAGGATGCCCAGAGAGGCTGTGGCGTCTCCTCCTTGCAGATTGCCAAAAGCCATGCTGGGCACCCTGTTCTGGGTGGCCCTCCTGGAGCAGGGGTGGGACCAGACAGACCCAGAGGTCCCTTCACACCTCAGCCACCCTGTGACTTTGTGTTTTGCTGCTAAATGGTGTGCAACAGCAGCTGGCTTCTTTCAGCTCATGTGAGTCTCCAGTCTGTGCGTATTTTCTGGTTTTACATTTTTCTTCCATAATCAAGTCTCCATCCTTCAAATGCACTAGTGTAGTGTGGTGTAATGAAGCTGGCACAGAAAACTTTATTTTTTTCCTCATGTAAAATGTATGCACCTCTCATCCTCTCCATGGGAAACTCAAGGATAGACGATTTCTGTTCCCCATACAAATAACTCTGGGATTTCCTCAGTCCATGTTCCCCATATGAATAGCTCTGGGATTCCCTCAGTCCCTTTGTCTTTTACAGTTTACAAGATGCCACTGGTGTACCTGGCTGCATATCTCATTTGCCTCTAACTTTGATTGCCACTGGGTTCGATATTGCAAACAACTTTTAGGGAAATGTAAGCATTTTTCTTTTTTATTTCAGGCAAGGTGACAGCATTCCCAGCAGCCTTTTAAATATACCAGAGGATCGTGTTATGGAGGAGAAGAGTATTTTTTAAGTTATCATTACCATATGACTCTTGTTGCTACAATTTCTGAGCAAATCTCAGTTCTTACAAAATCTGTGATACTGAAAACTCGTATGCTTGTATTTTTGCTACATTTATGCATGACATATGGACTTCAAGTATCTGGTTACTCAGTTTCTGCTCAACATCTTGTATTTTCTGATGACTATTGAAGTATCTGAATATGCATGGTATTTCCTTACGTACCATTAGTGTTGCTGCAGCTCCTCAGTCTTTTGTGGCGTGTTGGCTAACCATCAGATACTCATGGCTTCATCAACAAACAGATGTACAGGTCTACTCTTTGTTTTTGTAGCTGCACTTTTGACATATTGTAAACGTCCTTAATTGATTTTGTTCAGGATAATACCATCTGCTGGCATCTGTTTCTACTATGGCTCTTGCTAAATACTTGTGTGTATCATGGTCTGTAAGGACAAATTACAGAGTTTCAGCACAGTATTATGTCTTTTTTTTTTTTTTTTCCCTGAAATAAATGAAAGCAGAGTTTGGACATTGAAAGACCTTCTAGAATCATAGATTCACTAAGGTTGAAAAAGCCCTCCAAGATCATCTGGTCCAGCCATCCCCCTACCACCAATGTCACACACTAAACCCTGTCCTTAAGCACCACGTCCAAACTTTCCTTCAACATCCCCATGGATGGTGACTCCATCACCTCCCCGGGCAACCCAAAATGTGTTTCAGGAAAGAATTGGGTCCTGTGACCACATTGGTCTCTCTTAATCTCTCTTAATTAATTTTTGGCATACCTGCAAATGTATCAGAGCTCCCAGACAGGGAGAAAAGCAGCCTTTGAGTTTATATTTGGCTCCTTTTCATCACAGAGTGGTGTGGAATAAACTTTTAGATCTGCCTGAAGCCTTGACACGAAACTCTGTCTAATAAACAGTCAAGCTAAGTTATCTTTAAACATCACTTACTGTATCTGTAAGGTTGATGGACTTCTTGCCAGCTTTTAACATAGCTGAGCGTGTTCTGCTATGAAGCTTTTGGCGGCAAAAGCAATGCTGGACGGGCAGTGGATGAGATGTCTGCTGAGGATGCAACTAGGAAAATGCGTGCTGTCTCCTGAGATTCCAGACCAAAGACCTCCTTCTTGTATAGCCAGCTGTCGTGCTGTGTTTAGCTCTCCATCCTCAGATCAGTCCTTTTTATTAGGTGGCATCAGCACTTATGGTAGATTTTATTACAGCTGCCATGTCCGTGTCTGAACTCTGAAATGCAATAGAAATTTCATTTCTTGGCATGTTCTGTCTCTGGTCATGACAAGTGCAGGCAAGCGTCAAAAAAGTATCCGGGCTGGGATTTATCTGTAGTGGCCTAACTGTGCTCCCAATAAAAATAATGAGAGCTGGCTTTTGATGTCAATGAGACAGCGTTAAACCAATTTTGATGCCCTTGAGAAGCCCTTCCCTCTCTCTGCACCACTTGCATGTGGCAGTGACAGAGGGAGGGGAAGTGGGGTCATGCAGGGCAATGAGAGCCCTTCAAACATCATCGAAGACAGGGAGTTACATGTGCTTAGTGTTTCTTTGGAATTGGCTCACGAGGCTGAAATACCTGGTGTCCCAGCAGGGTTGGATTATTTGAGCTGCTTTGTGATGCTTCATATGGGAAGGATTCAATAGAAAACTTAAATATGGAGAGTCTTCCCTGCCATGCGTGGGCTCATATGAGGGTAACTGCAAAAGCACAGGTTTCCCCTTTACTTTGCCAACCAGTTTCTTTGGCCCATCGTACTTGCTGTCTCACCATGTTGGTACCACTGTATTGGTACCCACAGCTGGTCAAAAGCTCAGGAGTTTGGCTTTGTAAAGCCATGAACTATGGAAGTCAGGAGGACTAGTGGTAGAAACATTGGTGGCATTGGGTGGAAGAGCACTAGATAATGATTCAGGACACTTGGATTTCATTTCTGACTGTGCCACTGGGCCTTTTTATGACCTTGGAAAAGTTGCAGCATCTCTCTGGCCTGGTTTTCCTGTCTGTCAGTCACCAACCTACTTTGGAACTCAATTTGAGATGTAACTGATTAAAGCTTGCTATGCAAAATGTTCAACATGTACTGTGCAAGGTGTTGTTTTTGTTATGGCAATGTGGCAGCAATCTCCACTATTGTCTTATGTTATATTTGAGTGTGTTGGGAACTTGGCTGCGATGCTGGTGTTTTTCAGTTGATGTTTTTTTGTGGGACATGCTTCTGCAAGAACCTGCTCCCTTTCCTGACAACACCATTGACTCCAAAAGGAGGTGAACAGCCCCACCAGTTTCGAAAACACTAGAAATGGGACAACAGAGAGAAACCAACTGAAACACATTTCATTTTCTGAGACTGTTGAAATTTTTCAGTGTGTTGGAATTCTGGCAGGGCACAAAGATGTTCCAGAAATGTCTCTTAGCTCCCAAATCCCTCCTGCTGATGGGTTTTGCAGCAGAGGTTTGCTGGCAGATGGACATCAGGGAGATGATTGGAAGCAGCTGTAGAGCTGTGAGGCAATTTTCCCCTCCTGTGCAAGCCAGGTTATAAGTGGGAGAAAAAGAAAATGAGAGTGGTTTTCTCATCATGCTGCCAACAGAGTGGGATTTGCAAAGCAGTGGATGCAGATTTGTATTGCCCTGAAGAGCTCTTCAGTGATAAGACAACGTGGTCTTGTCTTGAAAATAAGCTGGTATCATTACTGATCTGTTAGTTATCAGTTAATTATGTTTTTCAGCGTCTAACCGTTTTTGTCCCTCTTGAAAAATCACTTCAATTGCTGAAGTCAATGTGGTGAGTATCCATGGTGACCCTGAAGTTACAAGCTTTCTGAAGCACCTTCAAAGAACAATTAAAGCAATTGGAGTAATATCTTCATTTCCATGTCTTTGTGGGGAACACAGTGGTACCTGTGAGATGCAGCAGGAATGTAATTGTGTTTCCAGTCACTGCAGCACTACTATTTTTTAAAAAGCACCTTTTTTTGTAGGCAGAATACATTCTGTTTTTTCTCTGATTCTGGAAAAAGTAGAATTAGTGCATAAATTGGAAAGCAGGATTTCATTTAAGCAATGTGATTTGGAACTGCTGGTGAAGTTTGCTGCTATAGGGCATTTGGCGTTCATCAGAAAAATTTCCAAGTCTAAATAGTTTTATCATGCAGAGTTATATACTTGGAAGGTAAACTGCTGTGTCTTTTTCCACTTTGAAGACCAGTGCCAGCTGATGGATGTCCTGTTGAATTCCTCATAAGGTTGCAGGGGAGGTGAATAGCTGTAGGTTTCACCCTTCAACCTATGGCTGCTATAAGCAAGGAGCTCTGGGGGAAAAGGATGCTCAGCTCGGCCATGAGTAGGAGAATAGCCTTGCTGAAGGAGCCATGTGGGTGTTCTCAAATCATGTGTCAAACAAGGACTGCGTTAGCAAACCACTGATGCCTTCCTGGATTAAGGTCCCAATATTTGCATCTTTCCATTCAGATTTTATTAGTATTGCTTTTTATTCTTATGAAATACTTCCACTGCTCCACAGGCAAAACATAGTGCCCTTTCAGACCTGCATAGAGATGATCTTGAAGTGAATTTTCCTTCGTGATGTAAGGTTACAGTTCACTAAAACATTTATTAAGACTTTGACTTGTTTAGTGCATGATTAATTTGCTTATGAATATTGCCAGGTACACTTATCCCCAAGCACCTGCTGAATCCTATTAGAGACGTGAAGTCAAAGGGACTTCAGCAGGAGCCAAAATATTAAGCACATAATTGCTTTTCTGATAGGCGTGGATGACTGAAAGGTGACCGAGAGCCTCCTGAGAGGTTGTTCCATACATTTCTTAATAATATAAGGGACCGTGTTTGTAATCCCACTGAGAGCTCATCACAGCAGCTGAAAAAAACTAAGTAGAATGGGAGCCATGAACCAGATCTCATCCTGCAGCAGCTTTGCCTGATCAGGGCAGCCTGAGCCATGGGGATGGTGTTGCAGGAACAGCCAGAACTGGTGGGGTTGCAGAAGGGACGTCTGGTCCTTGGTGGCCTTTATCTGCTTGGCACTGAGCTGCAACCAACATGAACCAGAGCCCTTTTAAGTCATTTTGTAAAACTGCCCTGCAGAAATATCTTGGCAGGGTGAGAGGGGGAAAAATGTATTTAGCTTAGCACGCTGTTGATACACCACAAATACTTTTCTTGGTGGCATAGAAACTGCAATAAGGGAACACCAGCCTTTATGAAATGCCCTTTAAAAAGAAAACTCAGCATATTAACAGGTCCTATTTAATCAAGCAGCCTTTTACAAATAAAATAAACTCTGAGAGCTCAGAAAAATAACTTTCCTCCATCACAGGCAGAGGAAATGTGTTGTTTCTTATCTTTGGATAGCTTTAGCTTTTCTGGGAAGAGGACTGTAGCAGAAAGAATAACCCAAGGCAATGAGCTGGGCCTTGAACAAAAACATTTTCTTGCATTTAATTTGGGTTTGTTCTCAGATGAGTCTGTGCTTTAGGTGAAAAGTCTAAAACTTGGTTGTCCTTCAGAATACTAAATAAATATGGGAAAAAATACATTATTTGTTTGCCTTGTGCATCACAGGATCTGCAGAAATTTAGAAAGCACTGCTCTTTTTCAGACTAATCTGCTGTTACCCAGGAATTTTTAAAAGCAGCAAAGAGGCTGGGGGGATTCACTGCACCGATAAGGACTGGGGGTAGTTACCTAAATTTAGGCATTCAGCGTCATTTGGGATGTCTTAGGGTGTCTGAAACAGCCACATGAAGACTGGATGTGCTGGAGACAGGCACCTTGTGTGAGCTGAAAGTTGGATGGAGTAACAGAGAGGGTCTTAAATGGCATTAAATGGCATAGGGGTAGGATACTCTTACAGGTTTTTCAGTAGCATCCCTGACATTGGGGTCCTGAGATGAATGCAGGAGAGCCCTGCATGACCCTCATCACAGGAGGGTGGGGGAGCTGATGTGCTGCTGTCAGGAGGAATGAGCTGGGTGAACACTGTTGGTAATACAAACACTGCCCTAAGCTTTCTTCTTTGCCTCCTCATGGTCTTAGAGGTAAGAGTAAACATTTAATAGTCTTGGTGGTCTGCTACAGGTAATGAACTCATGTGAAATTAGGCCAAAGGTACCTCAAGCTGGGTCACCACAATCAACAGCCAGCTTCAAAATATAGGTTATGTGATTTGTCTGTATTCACCCTTGAGAAAATTGGTTGATTGTCATGTTTCTGAACCTGCAGCTCTTTGCTGGGACTATTGCTGGCCAAGTAAGTTAACGCCAATGTGGCTTTGCGGGATTGTGTTCTTTCTGTGAGCTACACCCAGATGTCCCGAGGAAGTGATGGGTACGGCATCTTCTTCTTTCTTGTCTGGATCCAGAACTTTTACTTTGCTTGCACAATTTTCTTGGTGTTATGGAACTACAACATACCTGGAAGACTGCCTTAGCGTGGTAGTCAGTGATGTGCAGTCAGGTAGAAAAAAGGACCCAAGGAGTGATAATTAAAAATTCAGCATGTAAAATCTTCCATTAAACAATACTGGCAAAAGTCAAAACTTTTTTTTGGTTGGATCTCACTTTATGCTCTTCGCTTTTTCGTTTCATTTGCCAGATGTCCAATTATCTCTGGAAACTTAAGACAATCTTTTTTGGTCCGCTGAGGCTGGCGGTAGCACTGTTTTCTCTCCCTGGATCTGGCACAAAGCAGGCATTCCTTTGATGTTGGTCATTTTCAAATAACCTCTTGCAAAGAAAAAGTAAAACCACACACATCCCCACTCAAAGCACTTGGGTTGTTTTCCTGAAAAACCTCTGGTGTGAGAATTACATCCTGGGTTTGTAACCCGTTAGGAATCCTCTGTGATCTTTGTCCTTATAAAAGCAGCATCTACAGTCATTCAACATTAACTTTACCTTTGCTTGAAAATAGCTGGCATCGTTATTCTTTGCAGTGGTGAGATTTTTTTTAAATTATTTATTTATTTATTTATTTAGTGTGCATACAGCTTATAGGCCTTTAATGCACATGCCTGATTTTTATCTCAGTTTGTATTTGCACTGAAAGGTGATTCAGATCTTGTGGTTTCACGTCAACGTGGACAATCTGCTTAAAATCTCTTCTGGGTCATTATGCAGAAAGGCAGGATTTCTTTGCTCCAGGTTCAGTGGTTGGTGGAAGGAGCTGTTTTCTGCCTTCTCGTGGTAAAGTCAGCAAGAGTGGAGGCTCAGCCACCTGGGGATGTCTTTGATCGAGCATTTCTTTAGAGAAATGTGGTTTTGGGCAGAGGAAGGTTGGCAAAGGTATGGATGGGTGGGGAATGGAAACTCCAGCTCCACACCAGGGTTTCTTCAGCTCCCTTTTCTCTGAACCATCCTCCAGCTGGCAACGTCTTCTTCCGTCCTGTGGCAAGGGGATGGTTGGGCTCAAAAGCAATGATTTGGTTGGTTTTGGCAACTTGGTGTCCTGCTGGCTTTCATAGAAACAGTAGTGGCTGAGGTGGCAGGGACCTCTGGGTTCATCTAGTCCCACCCCTGCTCCAGGAGGGCCACCCAGAGCAGGGTGCCCAGTACCATGTCCAGGCAGCTTTTGGAGATCCCCAAGGAGGAGACCCCACAGCCTCTCTGGGCATCCTGTGCCACTGCTCCATCACCCACACAGCACAGAAGTGCTGCCTGGTGTTTGGATGGATCCTCTTGTGTTCCAGTTTGTGTCCATTGCTTCTTGTCCTGGCTTTGCTGGTTGCATTAGTGCTGCTGTGAGAGATTGTGCGCATAAATCTGCCTCTCTTGCACCAAGCAATGATGGCTGGGTGTTACACAGCCAGTGGTTGCAGATTGCTGGGGCCAGAGGGTGAGCCCTACAAGAACTGGAAGAACAAACCAGACCCCTCGATCTTATCCATGTAGGTGAGCTACCAAATAAAATACAAGGGGGCAAGAGGGATGGGGAAATATGTATCATACAGGGATGTGCCACATTAAAGTTACTTCTTGGATGGTTTTAAAGGAAAAATCACAGAAAAAAAAAAAAAAGAAAAAATAAGTTGGATCATTCTTGGATCACAGAACAGTGAGAAGCACTCATCAGCATCTTCTTCTGGACTCTGACCCCACAGTTAGATGATTTCCAGTTCAGGGCTGGCTGCTACCCAGCTGGTGGGAACATGGGCTGAAACATCTCCTCTACACCTCCAGATGTATGTGCCAGTCTAGCACATACGTCATGGCACAACATAGAGGTCAGGAGTGGGGGCAGCTCAGACACACACATCTTTTAAGGAGAAATTTGGTCTTTTTCAAATTTGCATGTGGCTGCTGAGCACTTTCCTTACCTTCTCCTCTCCTAGTGGGAAAATTGTCTTTAAGTCTAGCAAATTTGCACCCTGTATAGTACAAGTGTCAGACCCTGTATCCTGGGGAATTTGTGATGATTATATTCAAAAGGAGAAGAAGTTGGTGAAGTGAAACTTGCTGAGATGCAAATGTTGCAGTCAGCAGGATGGGATCTATGGGTATCTTCTGCATGGCAACGTTTAAAAAAATGCTAATCAAGTAATTTCTGCCATCTGTCAGTGCCAGCCTCTCACTATATTTTGTATTTCTTGCCTGAATGGATGTTTTGAGCTCTCAGGGTCAGGGGCCAACACTTCTGTAATGATTAGTTGTTCATCTGTAGCAGCGTGTGGTTGTTTCAGCATCTTCCCCATCGCTTCCCCTTGACTAGGAAGCAAATCTCAGGAAGACATTTGCCTCGCTTGGCTGTACAAGAGCCAGAAGCGTGCTGTTTCTTTGAGGTTTTGACTTTTAACCCAACCAGCAACTGCAGAGATTGAACTATATTCCCAGGGAGAAGGTGCTGAGAACAGCTGTGCTTGAGTGACCCTGGGACAATTCGGCTCTGGTGTCCATGCTGAGGAGTCAGATCTGGTTCATCTGCATCTGATTGTAGACTCAGTTTAATTAATCTTTTCTTCAGAGTAGATTAAATTGATTGCTTTGCAAAAAAAAATTAAAAAAAAAAAACACACACCAAAAACAAAATCTCCCTTTGCATTGTTTTTCAGTAGCCAGCTGGAAAAAACAAAAACAACAAAAAAAGAGAAATTACATGGGTTCAGATGGTTTTGACTTTTAAATCTTTATTCAAAAGGACCCATGCTATGGGGTATGAAATGAGAGGCTGTTGTACAGGTGGCCCCCTCTTTTTTAGTGTGACATGTCCTGCAAAAGGAGAAGCAATAATGGAAATAAATATTTGCTTTACAACCCAGTAAATGAAGAGAGACGCCTCCAGCTCCAACCAGTTCCCTTCTCTCCCTGGCAGACCCTATAGAGACCCCGTATAATGCATTAAAGCACTGCTATTTCTATCTGGGGTGTGTGTGCATGCACTCTGCCATGTGTGCCTAGAATATCCTTTGCACCTGGGATGGGATGGATTTACTACTTGTGTCTGGAGCCGGGGCTGTACACGTTGGATGAAAGCATACATTGATTTTTATGCATGCACATGAGCAAAGCATGTGGAGCTCCTGCCGACCAGGACTTACAAGATTTTTGGATGTCCTGAAAGTCTTGCATTCACTGCCAAGTCTCTCTTTTTTGCACTTACACAAAATTTCCAGACAGAAATGAGGATCTCTGTGGGGAAATTCAGAGAGACAATAACCTAAAATTAGAGTGGTGAACAATGGATTTGGGCAGGGTAGGTAGCCCAGACCCCCCTAAATGGAATTTTTGTTTAATTTTTGTCTGGATAATTTTTTTTTTTTTTTTTTTTTTGAAGTGAAATATTTCATGTGGCTTGTTAAATCTTTTTTTAAACATTTTCAAGTGTTGCAAAATGTGAATGTTGCCTTGAAAAGTGAGAGAAATAATAATAATAATAATATAAGATGATTTTTCCTTTCCAAACTGAAACTAGTTTGTAGCTAGTTCTAATGTCCTCCAGACCATATGGTCTAATGAATGTAATATTCATTATGGTATTTTTTACACCGCAACTGTTTTGTGTGTCAGTTTTTCCATCTAATAACTGAGGATAAAGAACAGGATATTCCTCTTTTCAAAACTGCTTTGAAATCCACTTTAAAAATCCCAGGCAAGTGCTGTCTACTGCTATTGACTGCAGGGAGGGATTGTGCAGAAGAGCTGCCTCTGCCTTGCCATAATCTGATTGTAATTTGCCTTAAGTTTCCATTTGCAGGTAACTTGCAAAGGGCTGAAAGGTAATTAGAAGACCTCTTGTAATAATAAATAAAATGGCCAGATGGGAATTATATCAGCATGGTGCCAGCAGCAGCCTGGCTATAACCATCCACGATCCCTCTTATAGGTGCACATGTTCCCATCGCTAATACCTTGACCAGACGCGTTGGCCAACTCTCGTTTCATCTCAGCCATTTAATTGTGGGAATCAGGGTTTGGCCTTTGCCCATGTCTTCAGCTAATCCTCTGCCCTGGTCTTTCATCCAGAGCTATTCAGAGATTTGCTTCTTTGTGCCGTGTCCTCCCACTTAAGCTTTTTAGGTGACGTGTGATCTCCTGTAGCACGTGTGAGTGTGGCTCTACCAGGTGCTTCCATATAGGCAGGGATACACGTGGCCAGACATAAGGGGCAAATTTATTCTCTTGTGAACTAGAGCTACAACCTACATAGATTCAAAGTCCAGACTGCAGCTTGTAGCTGACCGTCTCCTTTGGTGGCAGTGCTGGTGTCCCATGTCACTGTCCACTGAGCTGGGTTTGCTCCCACTGTGGCTCCTCCATTTCAGCCTGAGAGATGGGGAGACATCTGGGAGGAGACAAAGAAGTGCTGCCAGACAGACTTGTGGTCATAGTTCTCTTTCAAAGGCTGAGCTGGGCCGGCCTTTTGGCAGGTGATGGAGCAAAGAGGCTCGAAGGACCCTGGGGTGTCCCAAATGTCTTTGACTTCCTGACCAGGGATGCTCCTTTCACCCAGGATGCCCAGGCTTTGCACAAGCATTCCCAACCTTCAAGAGCACCAAGATCCCAACATGAGGGATAATCCTCCCCTGCCAGAGATCAGCAGTGTTTAGGTACCCCAGTTTACCCCCATGCAGACCCCCCCCCCAAGGAAGAAAAAGTGTCTGGGAGTAACCTTGAGGCCTGTGAGAGCTAAAGATAGAAGTGTGAAAGTTCCCAGTGGAAAAAGGACTTCTTGGATGACTAAGGCTGTCTGCAGCCCATAGTTTCCTAAAGCAATAACCAGGGGGTAGGCTAATCCAGGGCAGAGATGGAGGAAGAGATGAGAGGAGCCGGAACCATGACATCACTGTGTTTTCTTTCCTGGTGTTGCTTAAAGCATGTGGCTATGTTTATATGAGCTCAGTTTTAGGGATTTAATATGTTTTGGAAGCTACTTAATATGAATGTAACTGTGGGGCGCAGAGATCAGTGGGGGAGCTTTGTGTCAAGGAAATCATTCAAATTAATGTAACTATCTGGTTGCAAATCTTGGTGGAAAGCCCTTTACCAGCAATGCAAAAACACCATCTAGCAGGGTTCACTCCGGTACTTTTTAAGTACCAGATTTGTGTGGATACCATGGAATTTTAATCTCCTGTTTGATACTGCAGGGATTTGATGAACCTGGAAGCCTGTGCACACTGCCTTGGGTGAATGGTGGGAGCATGGCTGCATTTTGGGATGGATGGGATGGCTGAAGAGAGCATAAAGGGGTGTTGTGCTGGGGGCTGGCTGGAGAACACCTCTGCGGAGAGGGGAGCTGTGTGCCACCAGGCTTTCTGCTGCACCATGGCCAAAATCTGTTCTCCATTTGGCTGCTTTCCAAAGCACGAGCACCTAATCTCACTGTGGCTTATTGACTTTAATGGAGTTTATTATTATAATTTTTACAATGGTGTAAGTGAGAGCAGAGTTTGGCCAGTAGCCACTACAGTGCTGGCAAACAGAACCGGTGAAACAGAAAGGGCAGAAGCAAACACAAGGCAGGGTGGCTTCAAATTTTGAGATACCAACCCCACTGTGACGGGCCCAGGTTTCTTGTTTTCCAGGATTGCTGGAAGTGGCCCATTTCTTCCCAGTTAAGTCTCAGCACGTGTAGAAATAAAGAGTTTGGGGCCTTATTCCCAATTCTCATTCTTTTCATACCAATTGTTTCGCTATCCTCAGCTGTGTGTTTTGAGTTGATAAGATGTGTTGCTTTCCCAAGTGCTTCTTGATGAGACACATGCTTTTTCTCCCCAAGATGACAAAGACCAAATCAGAAAGAATGGGCAAACCTGTCATCTCTGTGCAGAAAGCCAACGTGTAACCATTGGCTCAGGATGACACATTGACTTGAGCGGTAGAGGCAGCAGTTGGAGCTTTCAGAAGAGCAGTAGCTGTGGTCTTTGCTAAGAAAGACTTTCCGCCTAGTGCCATCCTCCTAAATTTGCCCTTTTAGATACAGATTAAAGAGGTTTAAAGATGTGAAGAATGAAGCTGTACGTGTAGGTGTAATAGGAAATTGTTTATGTAGGCATGAGCAAGTGAGAGAGGAGAGGAAGGTGAGGGCTCAACCATGCACATAATTTCCTAATGACTTCTGTTGCTCCTCACACACTAATTTCATTGCCAATGCAGTGTCAGTAGCATTGTCTCTCCTCTTCCCTTGCTTTGTGGCCTCCACAGAATGCTGTGGAGGGAGACATAGAAAGCAGATGTGTGGATTATCCTTCCCCCATTCCTTATTGCATACCCTTTTTGATTTCTCATGCTTCAAAGACTGGTTTAAGCCCCGAATGTGACCTTCAATATGCAGTCAAAAAATGTTTACTCATTAGCTGTAACTCTGTTTAGTCTCATTATCTGTATAAATGCCCAGTAGTATCATACACTACTATCAAGTTGGACATATAATTAATTAGCTCATGCTTTATATTTGATCTGATGAGTTTTAATCCAGCAGATGCTCTTAGCTGATCAGAGTTTTCCACTTGTATGTGGTCTTCCTCTCTTGCTGCAAATAGAAATGTGTTTATACTCATTGAACATATTGTACTCCACGCATACACAACATGTACAAAGGGATGTGCCTTTTGGGTGCACGGCACGTGGAGAACAAGAGAAGGCACCTGTACGAGTGGGCCTTGGCTGCTCTCTGGTTTGTGTTTAACTGGTAGCCTTGCACTTGGAAAAGATTTCCTTCATTTGGCAGTGTCTGCTCTTTAGTAATGTTCCAATTTGTTTTCAACACAGCCTGAATGTAATTGAATGGCCTCTTTTATTTCTATGTAAAAAAATGTCTGGTTTACATGCCTCCTGAGGATTAGGCAGTGAATTAAAAGCAAGTGGTTTTAGAGAATCACAAATAAAGCTTTAACCTCCCTCCCCACTGAAACCGATGAATGATTCTCTAAATAAACAGATTTTCTCTTGTATATGTCAGGCTGGAATGAGACGAGAGTCTCTTTCCCAGCTGGCCCCCTCCAGACCCTGGCTGGACCCCAGTGGTATATGAGTTATTGTGGGTTCACCAGCCATGGAGTTCATCCTCCCTTGTGATGGGGAGCTGCTGAATTACTTCACACATGGCTTGCCTGGTCATCTGGGTTGGTTTTATCTTAAGTTGCATAAAGAGTTTAGAACAAGACTGTTCCTCCATGGCTCTTTGACTATTTTTAGTTAATCTCTGTGACTTCCCTACAGCTCTCTCCCCCCTAATGCAGCTTATACTAATAGGCAGAGACAGTCACTGGGGACGTTAATGACTTGTCTGTTGAGGTCTGTCACTTGCTGGCGACTTGTGCAGTCAGGTTGTTGTTTTTCCCCCTGGAGCGCTTCACGATCCTTTATCTGAGCCTCTCTCTCTTGTCTTGCTGGGATTACTAGAGAGATTTTAGCCATAGATGCACTTCATCAAAGACAAAGTACTCTACATTGTTTGCTGGGGTGTTTCTTTACCTCCTCACATGTGCCTTATGGAGCCGCTTGTTAAGCAGAATTTAAAAAAAAACTGAACTTGCTCCTCTTATCAAAGGGCTCAGTTAGGAGGGGACCAAGCATGTTTTGTATTGTGAGAGTTTAAGTCTGTATGGATTAATGATGGGTGACAAAAATACTGTGAGGACAGGAGGTGCTGACAGTTTGGATGATGTAAGTCTTGTAGCTCCTGTGTTGCTGCATTTCTCTTAAAGGGTCTGTCAACAATGTCCAGACTTTTGGATGATTTCCCTTCAGTCAGGTTTTCCTTTTACATTGAGCTATTGCAGCACGTGGTTTGGGAGAGCATCTCAGGAGGAGCTGGGGGATGCCATAACCTCATGCCCTTGAAAGTGCTTGATTTTCTGAATGGATAATGCTGGGTTTAGTTTTATTTATTTATTTATTTTTTAATGAAAAAATCAGAGTTCTCTGTCAGAGTGGTTTCCCTCATCTTATCATGAACTCAGGCACCTGGCAGATGCTGCATAAAGTTGTCATGTATGCGTAGATTATTACCTAGAGCCTTGTTTTTGGTCTCCACTGCCACAGTAACTTACGGTTTTGCTGTCAACTTAATTTGACTGCAAAGTCCAGTCCATCAAGGAGAGACTTCCAGCTGTGCTTATGGGTTGAAACTGGGAGAGCATCGATGAGACCTTCACCTCTACCATCTGACTCAGCAAGCAGACACTCAGTCTGGGTTCTATAATTATGTTGCTTATTACAACTACACAAACATGTAGCAAAGCCAGGTCTCTGTCCCTGGCTCTCATACACAGATCAAATGGCTCCACTTAAGGCTCAACTCTTCTGTGTATTCTACTTAGTGTGCTCAAGCTGTAGCTGAATACCTCCTAGTAGTACAAATCACATAGCTAATTTCTGTCATAAAAGTCTATATTTATTTCCTCTTAGAAAGACAGTAGGAAAAAAAAAAAATTAATCTGGAACACAGAATTGGTAAAAATGGAGTACAGAGCTATTGCCTTGTACTGCATCTGACAGCTGTAGATATCCAGACAATGTAGAATAGCATACCCACTCTAAATTGTCTCCCTTCTTCAATAAATACGTTAAGTAACAATAGTAATTTCACATGTGCCAGAGCTTTGTGAAAATTTGAATATGAATATACAGGTAGCTTTGAATTAGGTAGTATACTCTTCTGTTGGGTCTAGATATGAATCCACATCTCAGCTTTGGGACTTTAGTTCTGTATTTAACCATAATAGTTTCAAAAGAGATGAAGGAATACAATAGTGTAAGAAACAAATGCATTAGAAACCCAAAGTGTTGCAATTACAGGGCCTAAGAGGTGGAAAGGGGATGTTGGTGTGGCATTTTGCATCACTGCAGGAGCTTTCAGGGAAGCAGAATTCTCTGCTGGTGTGGAGAAACCTCACCTGAGGTGTCACCTCCCTTCCCTGTGAGCATCTTCTTGTACCAGCAATGCTCTGATAGCAGGGGGAATCTCATGGGGTTGGAAGAAGGAGGCAGTGGCAGAGGTCATTATAAGACATAAAGGGAAGTGGGTTGGTGACTCCTGAGAAGATTGCCTTGGGGACATGCCTGTGGGGCACAAGGGTTGATATCACGGTGTGTAGGTGAGTCCCTGCTGTTTGCAGTGGAGGAGCAGACAGTCCGTGCTGGTCCTGAGGACATGGGGAGTGTGCGGGGGGTGTCCTTCAGGATAAGCTCATGCTTCTAAGAGGGAACTGGAGTCCAGGATCTCCATGTTAGCACTCTGAGATACCACCAGTGTGACAGGTGAGACTGGAAATGTGGGAGAAGATCTGTGGTCTCAGTGCTGGGAAGAGATGGTGTAGAGAACCAGAGGGGTAGTCTTTGGGTCTTCAGAAACTGGAGGACCTTGGGGGGACAGGAAGACACTGCAGAGTATCTATTTTTGTCAAAACAGATTGAGATTCAGAGCCGTGCTACTGGTAATGAACAATAAAAGGGTCATAGAGGAGCATTCAAACTGGAAGCTGGGAGAAAGCTGGAATAAGGTGCAGAGAAGTGCTTGGATTGGACTGGTGCAACCACTGAGCTGGATGTGATTGGTGCTCAGTGCACGTTTGGAAAGTTTGGGTGGACCACACAGCAAAACTGAAGTAAATGGAAAAGCTGAATCAGACTCCCCGCAAAAGCAGCTGAGTGACATCGCAATAACATCAGGTGCTGGAGTGAAGACAAAAGTGCAGGTGCTCATACCCCAGTGCTGAAAGCCTGAAAAAATGTTAGGGGAGCCTGAGTGCTTGGTGTCAAGTGACAACCGTGACATAGCAGGTACCTCGGGGACCTGGTGGAAGGCAGATAATTAGTGGGATGCAGTGTTGCCAAGCTACCGGTTTCATAAGAGTGCTGGAGTGGGATGTATAGGTGGGGGGATTGACAGTGCAAGTGAAAGATAATACAAAGTGCAGCAGCGTAGAAGTGTTATGGGAAAAGAGAACCCCTATAGTATCCTTGTGGGTGGAAATCCTGACTCTAATAATAAGTATAATAATAATAAGTCAGGAGTTAGACTTGATGATCCTTATGGGTCCCTTCCAACTCAGGATATTCTATATTCTATGATTCTATAGTGCTTAGGTTGTACTGCAGCCCCCCACCTCCCCAGTCAGGAAATATTAAGTGAGATTAAAGAAGATGCCAATCTGGGACAGGTATTAATAGCAGAAGATTTCAGCTACCCATACATAGATTGGCTCAGTGCCTCATTGGGATGAGATGTGGCGAGAAAGTTTTGGACAGAGTAAATAGTTGCTTCCTAGAACAAGTAATCCTAGATCCTGTAAGAAAAGACGCTATTCTGGATTTGGCCTGGAGTGGTGCACAGGACCTGGTCCAAGAGACATTAGCAGACAAGCTCACTTGTAGGGAGTGCAATACAATTAGATTTAACATCACAGCAGAAAAAGGCAGGCCACATAAATCTGGCATGTAGATATTTGATTTCAAGAGAGGCACAAGGTAAATATGAGGCAGACTTTAAAAGGAGCAGTTCAAAAAAGCAAGGAACCTACATGCAGCTGGAGGCTGTTAGCAGTAATGTGTGAGAAGCTAAGATAAAATATGTGCCACAATTAAAATAGAAAACAAAGTTGACACCCAAATCCCCTGCAGATTCAGTAGGAAAGTTATGCAGCATATCATGGGGAGAAGGTTGGCACCTGAGAAATAGAAAGCTTGTTCAAATGAAGAGAATGGGAAAGCCTGGAAAATATAGCAAGACACATGTAAACAGAGAACTGGGTTTGCAGAAGTCACTTTAGGTAGTCAAATGCCATGAGGCTGATGAAGAAGTCCAAAAAAACCTTGTAAAAATGACTGTGTGTCAGAAAGGTGGCACACAAGCTTCAATGTAGATAAATGGAAGGTAATCCATCAAGGGAAAAGTAAACCATGCCTTTATGATGCTGAACTCAAGTACTGGAAGTAGAGCTTGGGAGAGAGATCTTGGAGCCACTGTTGGCAGTTACCTGCAATCGCCTACTCTGTGTGCAGTGATGTCCAAAAAAGCAAAAAACCTTTTCCAACCTTAATGATTCAGTGATTCTATGCTTTGTTCCAAGCCAAGGGCTTCTTTTAATTGTGCAGAAATGTATTGATTGTAAAGGAAAGCAATCAAAAGAAGTAAATGGGCAGATGCATGGAGTCTCTATGATATGTGACTGGCCAGCAGCTGGCCTTATCTAAACATCAAACTACAAGGCGATGGCAGCTGTTGATACCTGGCAGTGTAATTTGACTTCTCACCAGCTTTACATTACACAATGCTCCTATGCAAATTAAAATATTGTCGCCCTTATTTCCCTTAAAGGACAGGAAGGAAGTGAGGATGGAGGTGGTGGGAGAAAGACTATGGGTGCGGATAGAAGGACAGAACATCTAGGGTAGTGTAAATGCCCCAGGTACAGAGGAGGGAGTGTGTGGAAAGAAAGTCCAAGAAAGAAGTTCATGGGGAGGGATTCAGAGAGCCCTGGTATGGGGCTGAGTTGAGGAAAGCAAGAGATATGTATTATGAGGGTGATTTTAGTACCTCTGTAGAAGCCAGTTTAATGTGCATCTAGATCTATTCACCCCCACACCAGACCATGGCACATATATGTGGTTAAGTAGTAAAGGGGTAAATTAGCTGGTTACTTCATAAATTAGGATCTTGGTGCAATGCTGATTGGTTGGTCTAGAGGTTCTTAAACCAAACTATTTTGATGCTAAATCAAATATGGAAAGCAAACACGAATCCTGCCTGGTGCCATGGCTGTTATGAATCTACCCACCCTCAAACTAATTCTAATACAGACAGGAAAACATTTTCCTGATGAGGAAACTCTTAATAGAGTGCACGAATCTTAAGGCAAGGAGAGGACTGTGGGCTCTGGTGCAGCACAGCAGCCAGGCTGGGATGGAGAAGGAGACCAGTGGTATGAAGGATTGTCCTCAGTAGTTATGGCACGGGTGGGTGGCATTTCAAGATGACCATGACTAAGCTGTAGAAGAGACCCCTTTTTTTTGTGGTGTAGAGGCAGCAGATAGCCTCAGGGGTTGTTTGTCATGTAGAGCATGAGAACGGCAGCACCCCATTGCCACGACCGTGCTAAGGTTGGCATGGAGGTCCTTGGCCAGCAACTGCATGAGTTAGTGTGTAGAAGTGGGAGTGGGTGCATTTTCATCAGCTTTACACCATTCTGAGATGTCTTTCCCAGTGAGAGGTGTTTCACTTCCCACTTGTCTGTCTCTGGGTTCAGTCAGAGGACTTGGAGCCCGTGGGGCCAAGCAGACGGGGATGGAAAGCCTCCAGGAAACTCAGCATTTTCCTTTGGCTTCCCCTGCTGTTTTTGTTACTTTCCTCCCCTCACTCTGCAGCCATTTGCACTGGCAGCCCTCACTCCCTGCGAGGACTGAGGTGCTGAGCCTGGCAAATGTCCTGAGGGGCTGAAAGGGTCTGGGCTCCATGCTGCCAGCTCTGGCGAGGGGCTGGGAGGCCTCACAGCTCCCTGTAACCTGCCTAACTGGGCTGCGGATACCAGCTCTGCGGTATCTGGCTGCCTCTAGGCCTTCATCAGCTGTCTGGTTTTTGGTGGAAGCCCTCCTGTACAAGTCAGCTTGCTTATAATAAACTAGTGAGTCACGCAAATGCAGCGTTTCCTTCTGCTTTACCTTGGGATTGAGTTGGCATGGAAGCAGGCTCCACAACTTCGCCCCATGAGGCTCTGGTTTGCTTTGGCATCCCTTCGTCTCTCCCAGGGGGGTGTCATTTTGTTGTATATTTTTGAGCTGCCCCACAAACTGCACACAGAAATACAACTCCCATGGGAGCAGCGAGGGTTCCCTGTCAGTCTGCTGGGGTCTCCAGCATGGCTGTGCTTGGACCCAGCCCCTCCACAGGCTGCAGGGCAGTGATTTCCCTTTGTGGCTTGCCCCACGTAGCCTCCGTGGGTCAATTGGTGCATGGCAGGTGGATGAATCCTATGGCAGGCACCCCTTGTCCTGTGATGGAAATAACACCGGGGCCCCACTCTCAGGAATGTGTCACAGCTGCTCTATTTTGGGAAACAGCCCTACGAATGAGAGATTTCAGCAAGCATCAAATCCAGGACTTGTGTTAGGCTCTGGCAGGCAGGAGAAGGCTGGTGTGCTTTTACTAGGGGGACGATGGCATCCTCTGCTGTCCCTGGGAGCTGTTCCCATTCAAAGCCCCCTGAACCCGCAGAAGCTGCCCTGTCATGGCTCCATGGAGAGCTCCAAACTCATCCTCAGAATTATTGGGGCAGCCAACAACGGTCCCCTGCAGCCCCCCACCCATGTCCTAACCACAGAGAAGGATTGTCACCATCCAGAAAGAAATGTGTGACAGGATCTATTTATATAGAGTCTTCCACCGTAGATGATCCCTACTCATCTGATTTCACTTCTGGAGTTGGTTCTGTCATTAAATTTCAGGCCCGGGTTCTGGCTGACTAAAAAAATTGGTAATGACTTCACCATGAATTTGGTTTGACACTCTGAGTAAAGGCTCTGTGGGGCTGAGGATTTCACCTGAGCAAGGAGCACTGATGTGAACCTATAGGATTTATACTTTGAAACCCTGTGGTGGTCACAGCAAATCTCAGTTGCCTTGGTGCTAAGGCTGTAAAATGGAATGGTGCCTTCTGCCCAGGTGTGATGGGCAGGGATAGATTGGGGGAGTAACTTAACTGTCTGGAAAGCTGCCCAGAAGAAAAAAAATTAAACGGGGGTGCTGGTCAACAGCCACCCGAACATTAGCCAGCGGTGTGCCCAGGTGGGCAAGGGCATTCTGGCCTGTATCAGAAATAGGGCAGCCAGCAGGACCAGGGAAGTGACTGTCCCCTTGTACCTGGCACTGGTGAGACCACTCCGTGAGTACTGTGTTCAGTTTTGGGCCCCTCACTATGAGAAGGATATTGAGTTGCTGGAGGGTGTGCAGAGAAAAGCAACAAAGCTGGTGAAGAGAGAAGAAAATAAAAGTTATGAGGAGTGAATGAGGTTTTGGGGGTTGTTTAGTCTGGAGAAAGAATTTCTTCATGGAGAGGTTGGTCAAGCATAGTAATGGACTGCCCAGGGACATCGTGGAGTCTCCATTCCTGGAGGTATTTAAGAGATGTGTGGATGTGGCAGTGAGGGACATGGTTTCATGATTTTCCAACCTAGATGATTCTATTATTTCAAATAATTTGTAGACCTTTAAGGCTACGGGGGAATGTAGTGACACAGAGTTGGAAACACGATCATAGGATCTAAATTTGAATTTGATGTCTACACCCTTCCCAGAATATGTACAGAACTCGCTTTTTCCAGCACGGAGATCCAGCCCACTGCAGTAGAGGCATATGCTTCATACTGCCCTGCTCATCTCTGGGTTGTGGCAAGAGATGAAAAACTTCATCATCCAATGGAAGAGCAAGGAGGTTTTAATTAAGCAAATTATTAATACCCAAACTTGGTTTTGCTGAGATAGAAGAGACCAGTGCCAGCCAACGCAATGCTTCCTTTCCCCATGGAGATGTAAAGATTTACACTAAACAAGGAGCTTCAAATGTGCATCCAGTAGAGGAAGTGTTACGTAGGATTTTGGAAGAAAAATATCTTCTGTCCCTTTTAAAAAAAGGAACACTACTATGCTGTTTTCTGCAACACAAATGGTGCCACACACTTGGAAGAGCTGGGACTGGGATGTGCTGGTGTCTCCTGAGTTCTGGAGCTGGTGGTGGGAGACCAGCAAGCAGAAAAGCCCCAGAGTTGCTGCTGCTCAGTATTTTTGAGTGTTTTGCTTTGCTGAGTGCTTCCCTTGCTGAATTGCGGCTGCAGGTCTGGCAGACCTTCACCTGAACAGTGGTTGATAAGCTTCAGTCTCCAAGGATGGATTTATTTCAGAAATGAAAAGACAGCGGTATCTCCAAAGGTGGGAGGGTCTCCAGGGACCCCCCTGCCCATCCATACAAGGTGGGTTCGAATTCCCTCTCCAGCATGGCTTTGGCCCCAAAGATGAGATTGCTTTGCTGAACCTATTAAAAGCCAGATTAAGATCTCTTGCAGAGGTCATTTAGCAAGCAGTGAGACGAATTGGCAGCCCTTCTCTGAGGAATACTTGGTTTCCTCCCAGTCCTCAAAACAATCTGGGGAATGTGTTCGGAGCCAGTTTGTTCCTGCTGAATTTAACTCTCTTGTCCCCAGGAGAAACTATCCGTGTTGTGTCCAGGTGCTCAGGATGGGGAGAGCTCTTCCCCAGCCCATGGGGACCAAGAAGCATAAAGATGCTGTTGCAGCTTGTGGGATGGTTCTGCCTATAACCAGCTCCTGTCCTGGCTTTTTGAGCCACGTTGGCTTTCAGAAGCAGGCAGCAGGGTTTGTGATGTGTATGTGTGGGGGTATGCCTGCGTGTGCGTGACGGGAGGGTGACTAAACCCGGCTGCTGTGCGGTTACATAAATTTGCATCAGCCCCTATGTTGTGTGTAAAGCGCAGGATGACTCAAAGGCAGGATCTGCAGTGGCACATAGTGTCTGCTGGCTGCCACTGATTGTCAGCCCGGGGCAAAGCTGTTGGATTTATATTTGGGGCTGGCTGGGTGTCATCCTCACCTGCCATGGGCCATGACACTGGGGGTGCCGGCATCTCCTGCATCCAGGAGCTACCAGCAGGTCAGCACCACCTGGAAATGCAATATTGTGCATGCGGGCTGTTGAAATGCAAAACAGCTGATAGGAAAATGAGCCCCCTATCTCTGCTGTGGTGACTCCCCCACTGCCCGTGTGAGGTAAGGCCATGGTTAGGTGTAATGACAAAGGATGTGCTGCCAGCAGAGCTCAGCTCTGAGCCCTCTTGAGCTTAGGATCCGGACTAAAAGCCTAGCACAAAACACCGGAGCACAGAGAGAGATTTTGCTAATAAGGCTCCTTACTAATTTAAAAAAAATAATAAATAATAGTTTTATACAGCAATTATTGCATTCTTTATGGCTATCCTCAATATCCTCAATATTCAGAGTCATGCCTTCAAATTGCAAGGTTGAAAAAAAAGCACTAAATTTTTAATGTTCAAATTAGCTTTCTAGGCTTAGATTTCTTGCTTTACTTTTTTTTTTTTTTTTTTTTTTTTTTTGGTAGTTCAGAGGTGTATTTGAAAAAAAATAAATAAAAGAAAGCAGCACCCCAGTTTCCTTCCCTTCTACTCCACTCCAAAACTCCTTGGGTAGCTGCTGGTTCTGGGAGCCAGGATGTTCAGAGAGGACCAAGAATTGCAGGATGAGCAGTTCACCCCAGTAATAACCACACTGAAGGCAGATGGTGAAGTGCATTTTTATCATGTTTTACATGGATTAATGATTTCAATAAACATTTTTTCTTATTTGTGTATGTTAGGGGAAGCATCTACCTGGCATCTAAGAAAACTCTGAGCTTTCTCTGGCTTTCCTGGTGGCTGCACTCGAAGGCCAAGTGTGTTTGATCTGCCTCAATCCCTCTAATGTTTGTCATCTGTATTAGCCACAAGACTGCAGTGAGACAGCAGTTACTGGTCCCTGAGGGGTCTGGTTTTCCCTTGATGTGTCTGTAACTCCTTTTACAATAATAAGAGTTATTTGTACATACAGCAGGGATTAGTTAATGACCTGCGATGTGCAATCCAGCAGGGCATGGCTCTCCAGTGACTGCCATTATGCGATGTGCTGCGGTGATTTCTGAGTGCTCCGGAGCCGTGCCTTCATTAAGCCACAGTGCATGGTGGAGACAAATATCCCTGCCCTTATTTCAAGATGGGAAAGCTGAGATATTTCCCATTTTGTGGGTAAATAACGTGAGGTGCTGCAAAGCGAAACAATTTATAGCAAGCCAAGCTTTGTACGTATGGTCAGGGTGCTGTGGTTTAACAAGCCACATCTCCTCCTCTGTGCTCCTGCAGGGGCTGTGGGTGTCCTCTTAACTGGGGGTAATTGCTGGGAAATGAGCTTAGTCGAGGAGAGAGGTGATGGAGCTGGGATACGTGAGGCTAAGCTTGATGAATACATCAAGTGTGCTCACTTTTCCCAGGGCTTTGCTTATAAAGCTATTTAGCACCTCACCGAAAAGCCTCCAGGGTCGGGTGCGGGAACCGGGCTGGTGACATGCTTGGGTCCGGGAGGTGTGGGCCCCATACTACCTGCTCATGCATTTCTATGGCTGTCAGAAATGCTAGAAGCAGTCACCAAGGGAGAGGATGGCAGCAGGAAGGCTTGCTTTGACAAGGAGCATTCCTGCTGTTGCTCAGTGTCAGCGCTTTTACTTTTATATATTGTCCCTGTGGTGTATGGCCCTTATCCCAGGGTGGCGTACAGCAGCTGGGAATGACTCATGTAACCACAGTGTAACACATCTGCTCCTGGCCAGATGTAAAACAAACACACGGTTTTGGTGTTATCTTGACCTAGACTAATGTCGCTATTTTGGAGTTTTATGTCAGAGGCACAGAAATCCTGGAAATCACTGATGGAAAAGACCTATGAGATCATCCTTCCCACCCACAAGCTTGTTCCCTGCAAAATATTCTCCGTTGCTTTGTCCAAAGCAGGCAAAATTTGCTCAAGTGATGGGGATCCTAATGCTTTCCCTTGGGGGGAAGCATTACATCTTGCAACATACCAAAGACTCATTTATCCCCAGTCTACAGTCCAAAGTCAATTTTACTCAGTTTAAACCTGTCAGTCCAAGTTCAAATCCCTGAAACTGCTCCTCTTCTTCTCTTCTTCCTGCTGGTTGTACCCTGCAAGGCACAGGGATTTCCAGCAGCAAGAACTGAAGGCAGGCTGCTCAGCCATCTGTAATGGGATGAGTTTGTCATCAGACCTCAAATAGTTGTGGGGGATCCCAACTACACAGCTCTCACAAGGGTGGTGCAGGAGAGTAAGCTTCACTCCACAGGGCTGCATCTCCTCCTTCTCCTTGAGGCACAAATTTCCCAAAGGGTATTTTCCATTCCATTGAAATATCTCATTTGTGGCTTCATGGGGATGTGAAGATCCAAGCTGGTAGCCCAGATTTTTTCAGTATCAAAGAAAAAGGCAAAATTTACACTGAATGGGAGAGGGCTGCAGTTGGTGTCTCAAGTTGCACCAGGAGAGGTTTAGAGTGAACATTGAGAAGAATTTACTCACAGAGAGTGTGGTCAAGCATGGGAATGGGCTGCCCAGGGTAGTGGTGGAGTCCCCATCCCTGTAGGGATTTAAAAGATACATAGATGTGGCACTAAGGGACGTGGTTTAGTGGTGGGACTCAGTGATATATAGGTTGATGATCTTGAGGGTCTTTTCCAACCCAGGTGATTTTATAATTCTAACTGTGTAGCAGCTATGTGATGGATGAGAGCTGGTTTAGACCATCTCAATGAGTCCACGAGCTTGAGCTCATGGACAGGGTTGCTGTGGGCACCAAGCCTTCTGTCAAACATTGTCATGCCTGAGATGCTGCAAGCTATTAACAACTTCTGCTAATGAGCACCGTCATGTCATCGAGAAGTCTATTTTTAATGCAGAATGCAATCGCAAAAGAGCAAAAAAAGTCCCCCACTTAACAGATTTTACAGATATATTGGAAAAGAAAACACTCTCCATCTGCAGGGCGGGGACTCTGGGCGCCTGCTCCCTGCTCCGTCCCAGCTGTGTGCCTGTTCTCGCCCTTGTGTCCCCTGGGAATGGGGATGGAAACCTCTGCACTGGGCTTTGGCAGTACAAGTGGATGCCAGGGAAAGGTTTTTGCCAGGACTTAGCAGGAGCCAGCTCTTGCTTCACTGTAGCAGTTAAACACATCAGTGCAATGAGCCGGTGCAGTCCTGTTGGCAAGGACTGAATAGAGGTTTGTGTTTTCTTTTTCTTTTTCTTTCTAATTTTTTTTTTTTTTTTCTTTGCACAGGGGTGGTTATTTTCTTCTTGGGCTTCTGAGCACTCATTTGAAACATGAAATTGCCTGACCCCAAAGCTCACTGTAGGGTTGGTGAGATCCATAATCTTGCAATGAACAACATTTTCCCTCCTTTAGTCATGGAGGAGTCTCCAGACCACAATCACTCAGCAGCTGGCAATTTTCAGACGTCTTTCCTTTGTGTTTTCAGTGGGATTTGAACATCTTTGGAGAATGTCAATTTACAACAGATGATCACAAAATGAGGCCTCGCTCTGTGACCTTCTTTGGGCAAGCTTTCTGTAGGGACCAGTTGCCACCTTTGATGGGCTACAGTGGCCAAAGAGCTGCTCTGTGGGACCCACACAAGATGCACGGCTCCAGGCTGCACACAAGGGATGTGCTGCGTTGTTCAGTACCACAGTCTACACGCAGACTAAGGATTTATTTTTGCCTGACGGCAGATCCTAGTTAAACTGAGCCTTGTGCAGTGCTATGCTGCTTGTCTTGTGGCACCCCATTGTGGGATGCTGATGCACAAATGTGGAGGAAGGAAAAGGTCCTAATGTCTGCAGAAAAGTCCCATATATTCTGAACACTTGCTGGGGATAAAAGGAGTAGGGCAAAAAGTGTCTTTCAGAAAATCACCTCTTGCTGCTCCAGTGGTTCCAGCATTTTTACTGAAATCTGATTGTCCTACCCCCAGTGCCCAGGATGTAGCTCTACCTTCGTCCCATAAATCTGCCTCCTACTAGCAATATTCCTCCCATCTCACTCCCATTAATCATCCCATATTCATCTGACCTTCTCTTGTCTCATTTATTTTGCTCTGCTTGCATTTATTTGCTCTGCAAATTCCTCAGGCCAGGGGCTGTGTGTATAAAGCATACAGTGAATGTCCAGCAGGATTTCTCAGTGTGATTTTTTTCTTTCTTCAGTTCACAGAAAAAATGGCAAGTTCAGCCCTACAGGCTGCTTTTACAAATTGCTCCCTGTTTGATGCAACCCAACTTTTAAAAATGAGATTAATTCCTGCAACAAAAGAATATAAATCTTAGTTCTCATCAGACTCTGGCTCTACAATAAGTGAATCATGTAGAAAGGAAAGATAAACACACAAGCATTCAGTTCTTCCCAGTACCAGGCATAAGCACTTGCTGTGCATTGGGTCATTTTTTTGTCATCACCACCTTATACGGTGCCTGCGCCTATTTCTTGCCACCCACAAAAAGTGCTTTTGGAGTAACCAGGCTGAGTCATTAGTGTCCTTAGCTGCACATTTTGCTCTTCGAGCTTCACGCTGCTGCTTTGCTTAGCGCATTTGTGCCGATTCACTGAAGCTCAGTTCATTTGTTTTATCGATGCATCTGCGGGACAGCGGGGAGGGTCGAAGTCAGGCTGGGATTGCAGTATCGAACATTTTGTTTCCCAAATCATTGCAACATGCCCTGGGTCAGCAGGGGACAGCAGCCACCCCAAGTTGATGGCCTTTGTGTGACAAGCTGGAGGTCACAACAATGCTCATAGCAGCCACGTGTCCATTATGCTAAAAACTTGCATCTTTCCCTAGCTCAGGCAATCTTTTGCTCTGGTATTATAAACTGTAGACCAATTATTCTTGCTTCACTCATGCAAAATTCAGAGAAATCGACTGTTGGTACAAAGCCCTTCCACATTTTCTGCCTTGCATTCATTTCAAACTAACAGTGGAACCACAAAATCTCTTGAGTTTTATTATAAAATTACTAAACAACCAAGAGGCCGAATCTGCTTTAAGTGGAAGTCTCGGTGCAGCCTCAGTTATGAAGCCACTCTCCACTTTTGTAATTGCCCATTTGCAAAATGAGAGAGTCTGATATAACAGCCTCGCAGACACATTGTTGGAAATTATTGGCAGCACTGGAGACTCAGACCATATTTTTCTCTGTTGTTGGAGGTGCTCTACAAAAGCGTGGACTTGTGTGTTTATAGCTTGGACAAGGTCAGCCGAACTCTTGTTGCTCTCCATTATTTACATCCTTTTGTGTATAACACAGGAAGGAGTCAACCACAAACCCACCAAAGCCTGAGAATCATAAAATCATTAAGGTTGGAAAAGACCTTCAACATCAGCTGGTCCAACCATCCCCCTACCATCAATGTCACCCACTAAACCATGTCCCTAAGCACCACGTCGAAGGACAGCAGCCTGGTCATTATGCACATCACTTCACTGGGGGGCATGCAAGCACAAACCACTTCTGCTGCTTCTGTGTGTTTGTCGTGGAGCTTAACCTATGCCACACATATCGATCACTTGTCTCAATAAGATACACTAAGTGTACTTGAAGCCAGGGTGACCAAGTAGCTAATACAAATCTATAAACTTCCATCACTAAATCAGAAAAATGTTTTTTAACATTTTTCACCATTTTTTTCTCTCCTGGTTTTCTTGGGTGTGTCATGAGGACCACAGCCCATCTCCCAAAATGTCCTTGTGGTGGAGCACAGACTGACTCTGAGGCATGGGGACATGGGAGAAGAGCTTCAGCCTCACCCCATTGCCTCTTCCTTCCCAGTGCAGTGGGGTTGTTCTCTGGGAAGAGGCTCCATCCCTCCTTTCCTTGGGGTATGTACCATTGGGTAGTGGTTTTGTTCATTGCAGGGTATGAGTGCGCCTCGGGACACTGACTTTTTGTAGGAGAACATCAGGATGCTCTTAGATATTAAAGTCAAGTCATGCAAATGCAATGCCACTCCAGCTTGTTTGCTCTTCTCCGGTTAGTAGAAGAAAATCATACCCCTCCCCTTTAATTCCTCCTTTAATTCCCTTTCTGAGTTTCCATGGGCTGCTTTCTGCCAGCAAGTGTCCCTTTTGGCATAACTTAACCCTACTGAACGAGGACCAAACCCTGGCATTGCAAGGCTGAGCTGCAAATGCTGTGTTTGCTTTGGAAGCTGATCAGGAACACTTCTCATCTGTGCGGAGATTTCCCCTCAAAGAGGGTTTCACACTTACAGGAATACTGGGGGCACTGTAGAAATAACTCCAGCGTTTGAGGGACATGAAGGGAGCAGTGCCTTGACTGCAAAACCATTCCTGTGAACCCTGATAATTCATAGGCTTTAAAGGTTTGTCCATGCCATGGACCCAAGTATCACAGAGCCACTGGTCTTGCCAGCAGCCCAGACTTGTTTGCTTCCAGCCCCCAGTAGGGCTTGCAAGGCTGGGCACCAACCCAAGGTGATGCAACTGAACTGCACCTGGAGCAACCTCATTTGGGGTATCCTTGTGTACTGTGTGGCAGGATCCCTTGCTATCCATGCAGGCTATTTTATTTTCACAGCAGCCATGTGGCCAAACTGTTAGGGTAAGGACTGGTTGACCCCAGGGATTTGTAGTAGCAATTAAATGGTAAAACTGTGCAGTTCCTTACCACTTGAGCTAAATGGCAAAGTTTGCCATACAGTGTTCTCATATCCTGCTGTCTGAGCACAGATAGGGGTCATAAGACAGGATCTCAGCAGGGGATAACTTTGTGGTGCAATCCTTCCTTGCTGTTTCACAACCTAGCCTCTTTTTTTTTTTTTTTTTTTTTTTTTTTTTTTTTTTTTCTGTGTGCAGACTTTCTAATAGAAACGTTTGTTTGTGACAGGTAAGACTGCTGTCTCTCTTCTGATACTTTTAATAAACAGGAGAATGAAAGGTATGATCTGATTGTTTTAACAGGGAAAATATAGAGTATATATATCTATATAGTCGGTGGAGATGGCCAGCCCCAGAGAAAAGAGGGTATTTGCAGTATGATACTTTATATAAACAAAACGCTCTATCCAGCTCCCGTGGCATATCTGGATGATTAATAACAATAACATGCCAGTTGCAGTTGGCAGGAGACGCTCTTCAGCGTTGGCACGTAAGTGCAGAGAGCTGAGCAATCAGGAGGTTTGCATATTGTGTGGGTACAAAACCAAGATGTGGTCCTGTGGCTCCAGCATGTGAAAGATGCAGGAGGGTTATCACAATGAAAACAATCTTCTTTCTTTTGGCTGCATCATTTAAACAGGGTAGGCTTTATTAATGTCGATGGCACAGATTGGGTGTCAGAAGATGTTAGCTTTATTGCTGTTTCTTGCAGTGATTCCCTGCATTCCCTTCTTCCATAAGTATGACTGCTCATTGCCTCCATTTCATTGCCAATAAAATGGGGATCACAACATCACTTATCTCACAGGAGTATTATGAGCTTGAATGAATTAATATATCTGAAGCACTCTGATGGAAGGTAAAAAGTCTTTTCATTAGAGCTTACAATTCCAGCTAGAAAAGAGTTTTGTGAGATGAGTGCTGAGGTTAGAAAGGTGTGAAGCCAATTTTATTTCCAAATGTTGTGGGCCTTGATGCTGCACCAGATAGTGCCTGAATCCAGGTCCTTGACACTTTACAGCTTTAACCAGTACCAAACTCTGCCTTGTGCATACTGAAACCAATAGGTCTGTGTGCATAATAATGTAACTCTGATCCAAAATTTTGTTAGTCACATGTTCTGTGAGTATTTGATTTTTTAATGTACCTCCTAGACATCTTCAAAGATAGAAATAATTCTTTCTTTTTTTTTTTTTTTTTTTCTTCTCTTTTTTTCTTCTCCTGGGAGAACCTCTTATTTGCTGATTGGGAGCTTTTTTACTCCAGAAAAAAACAGCAGTCTCATCAGGAGCTGTGGCTGTGAAGTCCATCACAGAGTTAGCACTGCAGCAAAAGCTATTTTCCTGTTCGAAAGTTGGAGTTCTTCACAGGGCCATGTGTTTATGATGACTAATTTCCCACTCTTATCTAAGAGTTACTTAATCTCAGAGTTCCCAGTGGGATAAATGGGACAGGAATGAAGGTGATAGTTTGCAGCTGTCAAGGTGAAAAGAGAGAAAATACCCACATATTGCACTAGGCGGGCACTTGGAAATGTTCTAGCTTTGCCAGGAGAGATAAAGGTCTCTCCACAACTGCAAAGTTTCCATGAAAGATGCTGTAAATGCTGCAAAAGAGGGAAAAAATGTCATCCAGATTGTACTTTGGGGATGGTACCCAGCCTGCTCCACAGACACTTCACGCTTCTTGGTCTTACCGACATAGTCATTGGCCATCAGCTTCAGCTCCTTATGAAAACCAGCAATAAAACCACATCCCTATATCCCTTGGGAATGCTTGATACTGGACATGTTACGTGACTGAGTGTGTTCAGTGACCCAAGGCAAAAAGCCTGTTTCAAGACACTGCTCTTCCCCTAAGCCTGTTGCATTCCCCTAAACCCACTGGGAAGAGAAGGGAAGTGCAGTGTAAATGCAACGTGGTCATACAAATAACTCTGATTCCTGCTCTGAGAGGTGTGAAACTGCAAAAGAGGGTGTTACACTCCCTAATGGAAAAATTTTGTATTAGCTATGGCCCTACTGTGGTGGTCTGAGAACCTTCAGGATCCTTTGCCAAGCATGGGTAGATGCCTCCATGGGAACTGCTCACCTTGGTTCCCTTTGGGGAAGGTCAGATGTAGCAGGTCTCTCATGGGTGTGAAGCTCTGCTATCATCTAGTGAGTTGCTGAAAGCCCTCACCCTCACCTCAGCTAAATCCTCAGGGGTTCCTGAATTAATTTTTAAATTAGGCAGTGGAATACAGTCAGATACATGTATCATGCGTATCATTGACCATACAGTCAGTGTTTCACTCCTGGGTCTTTAAAATGGATTGGAATGGTCAAACTCGTGTTTCTGGAGGTAGACATGTTAATAATTGGGTTTTATGGGGTTATGTAAGCCTGAATGTGGGTTTCTCATTATACAAAGATGAAAATTTTAGCTCAGGAATCACAATGTGCAGCAGCCTTAAGAACAGAACTGAAATCTGCAATGAACCGGCATTAGCTACAAGACTGCTTGGTGTTACACTCTGTCTTTGAATGTACTTTTATAGAATACCTCACACTGAAAATTTAATTAATCACAGAAGGGTTATCACATTACCAGCCCAACTGAATTATTTTTTATTGAAAAAATGTGTGTTTAAATGTCTAAATGCTCCTGTTACAATGACTAATTATCTCCAGAAAATTGAAAGCACACAAGAAATTATCAAGAAAGAACATTTAGACATCATCTGTCTTCCTAAAAACACTTGTCGGAATGTATTAAGGAGAAAATTATTGCAGCATAGATGTTGGCCATTTGGAATATATTTTTTCTGCCTTCTCTTTAAATGTATTTTTGCTACTTTTTTTTTTTTTTTTTTAATACAATGTTTGAATGGATTAAAGATTTATTGAAATTTTTAACCGGGATGATTCTCTGGAGCAGATTGATTTCTCTGCTGCCTCCGATTCAGTATAATTTTTGTGTTACTTATGAAATAATGAGAAATATACATCAAAGTAATGGGGAACAGCAATGGCACAAAGCACTAGTGGCATGCCACAACGTGTGGGTCAACAAGGAGTCTCGCCTCTTGTATTTATGGACCGTGACGGTATTGCAGAGATCACAGCTTGCAGAAGGAAACCAATTGCCAGAGGCAGAAACAGTGGAGTGTACACCCAGCCACCTATAAATCTGTGTGCTCTTATTATTTTTTAACTGAGGATCAGGGTTTATTAAATATAAAGGACTTGATGACATATCTTGAAAAAAAAAAAAGGCATACAGTGAAACTGTAGCTTTACATAAGAAAAAACAAAGAGTGAGCTTTTACAACCCAGCAGGGGTTTAGGAAAGTAAAATTTATTCCTGCTTAAAGGGTTATACAAACCGAGACCATCCTTTAGCAATGGACCAGCCTTGTACCAATCATTTGCAACAGACTGATATGTGCAGCAGGGAAATGAATAGCATGCAGTTGTTCTTTCTTAGGAAATGATACCAGAAAACAAAACAAAACAAAAGAGAAGAAGAATCCCAGGCAAATAAATAAAAAGGTTATTTATGTAGATTACACAGAATGAATAGAGAAATCAGCATACATGTACCTGCTGACCACTTTTGGGGCTGACACAATGCAGAACTAAGACTATAAATGCTACCTTCTGAGAAACAAACACAAAAACAAAACCAAATCTCTGTAACAGAGAGCAGTAGTGGCTGACACCGTCTCTGGGCCAGTGTGGAAGAGAGAGCAAGGAGATGGGAACAAGTGCTTGAGGAAAGCAGATTTTTAAGGCATCCTTGCTCTGGAAGCCAGTGTCCCATTGAACTCAAACTTCTGTCCACTAAAATCTTTGGCTTGTTGCACAGGGCTCAAGATCATGGTCTGAAGTAAATCCATTTATAGTAGCTTTGGAGGAGAACTGGGCAGAGTGGAATGCCTTTAGCGAAGAAACTGAATGTTAATAACAAGCCCAGTGAAGCAAACAGCTGGCCAAAGAAAATAATAACAAAAAGGAAAATAAAGTACCTATCCCTGCTGCAAGAAGTCCTCAGTTCGGTCCTGCATCGATCCTTGTATAAGGTCTTAAAGTCAAGGACCTTAGTCATATGTAAGGACCTGAGTCATATGTCTGAGCATGGCAAGATGAAGTTTATTCTTAGAATGAACATTATCTTTTGTTTTCTAAACATTTCCAAGATTAAGAAAAGGACTCCAGTGTCCTGGTATAACTTCTGAGCCAAGTGCCCTGCTAGCATTCTCAGTGCCTCCATTCAGCAAGTTTAGGTAGGCTTATATATCAGAAATAGAGAGAAGAACAAAAGGAGTTAATGATCAGACCAAATTAATGGCCATACATAAACGAGTAAGTAGACATTGTGAATTATTCTCATTTCTTTTTTTTCTAATGATTAAGAAAGACTGCACTGGTGCAAGTAATAAATATATGCTGGCTGAGCATGTTTTGGAATTCCCGTGGAGCTTTTCATCAACAAAGAAGGCCTAGCCTTGCTGCTGTAATTACATGTTGCACATTGCTATTGTCTCACCCTTCCTTCTCCTTACATGAACAACAACCACTCTGTCATGCCTGCTTTAATAAAACAACCAATATCTCCAAATAATTACTCGGCACTAATCATGTTCTGAAAAATATTCCTTCCCAATAATGGCATCCCTTTATCATTGGTGCAGCAAATTAAGTTGCATTAGTTTCTGGAGAGAAGCAACATCAGCTTTCATCTTGTCTTTCTGACACAGCGAATCCAGACATCACCTAATGTGCTACGTGTATTTTCGATGAAATCCTTAACAGGTCTTAAAGAGATGCTGCAGCTGTTCTGAATTTCAGTGAGCATAGAAGGCTTCATAGCCACAGGTTGCTCCCTCCAAAACCTTTCTTTCTGAGCAGTGGGGGGATCTTTTATCACAAAACAATCAGATTATACCTGTTAAAACAATCAGATTATACCTTTCATTCTCCTGTGTTTTTCCAGTTACCTTGCACACAGTCACCCTTTCTTACTGTTAATTTTCAACATTCACCACCCATCTTACCACAGCACATATCCTATATAGATAGGGGTATATATAGGGGCAGAAAATCATTCACTTCAATAGCTGATAGACAAGATTACCAGAAAGAATTAAAAAAAAAAGGCTTTGGGGGAAAGTTTTGTCCAGATTTGTCCTTAAGAGTTCTGATGATGTGTTTGGTTTAGGATAAAAGAAGCAGTGCTTGTGATCAGAAGTGGCTGCATTACCACCATTCAGTGACCCACTGCTGTGGTGGGTCAGGCTTTATCTGGCTGCTCTCATTGCAGGAGGAGGAGTGGCTGCACATGACTGTAAGGCACGTGTAAGTCCTTCACTTCTGGCTGTACATCTCTGCCCTAGGATTGCCATAAGATAAGTCTCTGTCACCCTGAAACATCAATTAACTCGAAGACGTGGAAGGCCACCAAAGTGGTGTAGGGCTGGAGCGTGTGGTGCAGCAGAAGAGGTTGGATTTGTTCAGCCTAGAGATGAAATAGCTCAGGGAAATCCTTTTTGCTGTCTGTAAACTCCTACTGGGAAAACATAGAGAAGATGGAGCACAACCCTGCTCAGAAGTGTGGGGAAACAGGGCGAGAAGCAATGGGCATAAGTTGTGGCATGGGAAATTCTAATTGAATTCAGGAAAACCTTTTTCACCGTGAGAGTGGTCAACATTGGTGAAGGTTGCTCCAAGTGGCTGGGGATCTCTGTCTCGGCAATGTGCAGAATTTGGCTGGACGAGATCCTGAGCCATGGAATCTAGCTGGATGTGCTTTGTCTAGTGGGGTAGACTAGAGACCTCTGGGGTTTCCTCCCAAGCGAAATTATTCCATGAACTCTAACAAACCCAAGATATAAATAAAATCCTTTTTTTTTTTTTTTTTTTTTTTTTTTTTTTTTTTTTTTTTTTTGCTGTTGGTTACCCCTGTTGTGTTGTGGGGCTGTGCTCATGGTGCAGACAGTGCCAGCTGGGTTAGGGTGGGTTGTGAATGTCTCAGAGGAAGATGAAAGCTGCAGATGGGGTTGGAAGTGAACATCTCTCAGTGTGGCACCCTACCTGGTGTGGGACAGGGTTTATGAGTTGGATGTGGAGGAGCCCTGCTGTGAGCTGAGAGGGGGCACTGGCTCTTGTGGGATCACAGGTGAAGAGTTTTTACATGCTATTCAGCAAGTCCTGACCTGGCATTCCTTGCTTCCTTGAAAACTTCACAGAGCTGAAATGGAAATTTCCTGCTTGCTGAAAATGCCCTCTCTACATCCTGCTTCATGCTTGCTAAAATGTGCCCAAGGAAGCAATACTGGAACAAAATGGGGGAGGCTCTCAGTGAAGCCCAGAACACCCTTCTGGAGTCAGTGCATTGCTATTTGCTCTCAAACTGAAGAAAAAAATCTCCTGTAGTTAAAATGGCTCTAAATTAAGCAGCTGTTTACTGGGTGGGCTCTTAAAAACGTTTCAGAGAAGTTAAGCACTAGAGAGTGGAGTGAACCAGACTTGCCAGGACATCAGTGTCCACAAACTGAATTTTCAGTTTTTGGAAATGTGACCAGTCCATCTGATTGCTTAATCTTCCAGTCATCCTCAGCTGAGTGCTTCAAAATATTTGTCATGTGTATTCTTGTCCACCTGCTTTATCTCTTCTTGTTGCTTCGTAACCAACGTGAGCGATATGTGGCTAGTGTTTACAAAAAGAAATAAGATTCATCATGATGCCAGGGGTTTGAAATGTCTTTACTTAAAAAATTTTACAACACAAAGTGGGCACCAAACAGTTAAACTTCAAAACATTTGGGGTTGCAAAGAGATGTAAAAATTGTTCTGAAATGTCTCTTCTTTTTTTTTTTTTTTTTTTTTTTTTTTTTTTTTTCCTCTTGCTTTTGGTTCACAAGTGCAGTCTCATTTTGTACTCCAAAGCCCATGTGTCCTGTCCTCCTGTCTGTGCTGTCCTGTGCTTGTGATGGCTGTGTGGCCTGGCATCCCATAACAAAGCTCTAGCACAACAAGGAGCAGAGTGTCCTGATCTCAGGCAAATTTCTTTCTATTCCTGAGGGAGTTTTTGCCCGTTTCCCAGCTAATTCCCTGGAGCACCGAGGGACATGAAAGCAATGGAGGGGGAGAGGTTGATCCTGGCTAGCAAAGGTCTAGTAGAAAACCACTCAGCCTTCCTGTTAGGTATTAAAGATTCCCAATTTTATGAACTTTGCTGGAGTCATGGTAGTGATATGCAAAGCATTTCCCGGTACAGCCCAGCAGACTTCAGTTTAACGGCTTCCACAGATCTCTGCCCACAGAGGGGAGCGTCAGTGCCTGGGGCTGGAGCCAGGGACAGCAAGTGTTCATCTTATGGAGGCTTTTTGCTCTCTTAAAGGCTGTCTGGGGAAGAAAAAAAAGAAAAAAAGACAAATGTTGGTTGCACTTCACTATTGCTATAATAGGAGGATGAAGGAAAAAGTGGAGCCAAAAGCAGAGGAATGGGATCAGGGAATAAGGTGGCAGTGAAAACATTCTCCCTCTGCCTGGGATGGAGTGAAACCATTGCCCTTAAATCATGGGGTGCTGCAGTGCTCTTGAAATAAACTCCATGTCAGGCGGTAAGACAAATGGATTGGAGGAATGTTTAACACTTCCTTGGCTGCAGGCCATAGTTTTGGGTAGTTCTGTATTTTATAGTGTTTTGCCGATGGGGCTGGAGGAGATGGCTTCTGGGTAGGCTAAAGCCAAATCCCTGTCTGCCATGAGTTAATGAGCAGCGTGGGATGGAAAAAGTTGGCAGGGAGAGGTGGAGCAGAGCCAATTTCTCCCTATGCTGGTTTGAAAATGATGGTAGGGATGTCTGGGTGCTTAGAAGCTGTATTTAGGTAACATGGTCCATGGTGTGACTATGTCTGGTTCACCAGCTTCCCCAGTAAGGCTGTATCCTTACTCATTTTGGGGTGAAATTGGCTAATTTCTTCACAAAACCGAGGTGAGTTGGCCTTTGTTGTTACTCAGAAGGTTTTGTTGTTTATTGGCTTGTTGGTGGTGATAATCCTGGCACTGTGAAAGGCACAGGGAGATGTGGGGTCTGCCAGTTGTGTTTTACACTGTTATGTTTTGAATGAGGAGGAAAACTACCAGACACATTATTCACTCTTAATATCACTCTATGAAGCTTTTTGCTGCTTGCAGCTCCATGGACGTAATTAGTCGTGGGATCTCTTTTTTAGAAATAATTACTCCATTAAGCATACTTTCACTTCTATGGCAAAAAAATGCATGGTTGGACTCCGTAATTACACCACTTAATGACATTACATAATTCTACGTAAGCATATATGGAGCAAACAATGTATGGCTCAGGCTTCCTCTGCCTCGCTGCCGCTTTGATCTTCAAAACAGTCACAGGGTGTGCAAAGTCCATGTCCTGCATCTGGGTGCGCTGTGCCTGAAGGATTCATTTTCTACCCAGAATTACTCCCTCTGAATGTGATAAGGCTGCTCAGGTTCATGACTAGTTGAAGGATCCAGGCTTATGTCACCAGTTATGGTGTTTTCGAGCTTTTTGTAGAGGTGTTGAGTGGTTTAGAGACTCACCACAGCCCCATAGCTGTTTGAGTTGGTGTCTCCAAAGAAAGGAGGACGTTAGGGTCAGTCTGGTGTGGGAACAGAAATAGAAATAGCATGGAGGGGAAGAGCAGGAGTGTAGCTGCAATGTGAGAGCATGGCCTTTCTGGTTGGTGGGCCTTTGCCTGGGACTGGAAGCACGCTCATCCTTGTCTATCCTTGGCACTAGTAACTATAGACCTTAATGTGGGTGACACATCCGTTTAGAAGAGAAGGCAGCTTCAGAGCATATCTCAGATGTTTGCTGCATGGTCTCACTACATAGTGTCACCCACCTATGGCTGACACTGACCTTGCTCATCGCAGTGAGGAAGATGAGGATACGAGGTACTGAGACTGGCCCAACGATGGATGTGTCCCCAAAATGGGAGCTGGAAGGTACCAATAAATAAGGGTGCACACCCAGATGAAAATACTGCCCTGGCAGAGCTTGTCTTGCTCGTGGACATAAGCATAAGGCTGGGATATAGCCCAGATGATGTGGCTTTCATCCACCAAATTGCAAACCTGTAGTTAACTCCTCCTGGCCTAAAACCTCTCTGTTTATGTTTTCAATGTTTTATAGCTTTGACATTTGTTTTTACTGCTTGTTTGAAAAAAAGAAAGCAAAGCTGTGTTTATTGTGTTTCTTTAGTTAAAAGGATCAAATGATGAATTCAGTCTTAAAAAGAAATCAAAATCAAACAACACAAGCTTTGGAGCTGCACAAGTAGCTCACTTCCTCTGGGTTTCTAAATAAGTACGTGTCCATGATACATGTTTTTGTTCCTGTTTCTTCTATACTCAACAACACAGAAGCTTTAAGTAAAATCTGTCTCAAAATAGGCATCCCTGGGACATGCAGCTGCCAAAACAAAAATCAGGCAATAAAACTGGGCTTGTGTCCTGCAAACAATTTATCCTGTCACCCTTTTTTTTTTTTTTTCTTTCTTTTTAATCCCTTCCATTTAGCTTTCTTGATTATTTTTTTTTTCTTTTTAAATAAATACTGTGCCTGGCCAAGGTTTTATCCTTCCCATTTGGGAGACTACAGCCATTTCAGCACAAGGTCAGAGTTTCTGGCAGTGGCTGTGTGAGCTGCCCCATGCCCTGCCCTGGTACATGCTGCAGCTGTAGGCATGGCTGGAACCCCATGGCACTGTAAGCTCAGGTGTGTGATGGTTTTGTATTTGGTGGTGGCTTGTCCACTACACATATTATATATATATATATATATATTTGGAAATGGTGCAATGAATGGCATATTTGGGTTGATGCAATTAAATTGCATGTAGTTCTATGAAAGGCTGTCCTTACAAGGACAGCACCAGCTTATTGCATTTCTGCTGTCTGCATGGTTCCTAGGGCAGTTGAGGAACTTCTAAATTAGTACACTTCCATCTCCGTGTAAAACCACCTAATTCCCTTTTGTAAGCTACATTACTCTGCGTTTGGGCATCATGTAATGATCTGCCCTTCTGACACTTGACCAAAATAAATGTCTGCTTACATAGCATCACCTTTTTTATTTGAAAGGAAACTTTATCTGCTACTAGTATTTAAAAGCCTATGCAACTTGTCTGTAATAAGATATAGTTCTCTTACAAGCATAGGAATACTTGTTTTCAGCTCTCAGGGAAACCTATTTTGTAAAAAAGCTTGGTGTTAAAGAAGATATTTATTCTGTCATGGAAAGGGTTACACTGTAAGCCTCACAGCTCAGAAAGTAGCTCACATTAATGGATTTTTTATAGGCAGTGGAGACACCAATTCTGAATTTAGGGCCAATCTAATATTATTCATTATAATGTTTTCTCCATCTGCATTTTTATTGTTGCTTTGGTAGCCTCTTTGTTCTCTATCCGATTCTCTGAAATTGCCTGCAAAATAGTAGTTTATTAAAGACCAGAGCAGCAGGTCTGGCAGCAGACTAGGAGTTTGGAGACAGATGCTGATCTCTGTCATCGAATAAGGGATAGAAACCGAGTTACTTCTGTTTGGAGGAGAAGGTGAAGGGCACAGAAGAGGCTGTCTTGCCCTGGCCAGTGCCCTCTGAAAAGCTGCTGCTTGAATTGGGGCCACTCCTAGGGCAGCTCCCCTTCAGTTGCTGATGAAAAATCATCTGATGTTTCTGCCCCAATCCCTGGTAACAGTGCTGGGGTGGATGTGTGGATTTCACGGGTCCCTACTTGGTTGTGCATGTGGTGAGCTGATAGTCACACACACTCAGTAGTGTCAGAGATGCAAAACTTGGCAGCAGTTTGAGAGCCTCTCTCAAAACGCACAACAAATTATGTGTAATTACGTGTACAGTGGCAATGACGGCCTTCAGGTTTCCTACCTAGCAATGTGAGTCTGTGAACGTTTTGTCTCTGTTTCTGCCCTCTGTCCTGGCTCTCAGTTGAATGCATCAACCGGTTTGCGTCCTGTGTCTGCTGCCAAAAAATCTTTCCTGGAGATTGTGACCACTACATATAAGATTTTCCCATGATGAGAATTAAAAGCATGGAATTTGTTGCTGCAAGTTATCAGATCTCATCTCTTTCCAAATGACATGAAAATCTTCATGCTTTGGCTTAACTCTTTTCACTAGATAAATTCTATTCTGTTTCTTTGTACATACCGAATGTGGATGAATGAGTGACACTCATCAACAGCAAGTGTTTTGCTTTGTTGAAGATACATGGACACAAACTCAGGAGAACAGCACTTTATATTACGACATTAGTGATATTGTGAATGTGTGGCACAATTTTGGGATGTCTAAAGAAAAATGCTGCAAAACTGAGACTAGCAATAGTGAGTGTTTTATACAAAATCTAGATTTTCTCCTGTAATAGCATTTATTTTCTCTCCAAAATATAGATTTCACAGGTTTATCTCTAAAACACCAAAGCCCCTCATGTGCAACCTCCAATTATATAAAATAAAGCAAAAGGAAACTGAGCAGGCCTTGGAGCAAGAAACATTTGCAATGTCTACAGCCTCTCTCCTACACTTAGGTGCAGTCATTTGGGCTTCTCTTGAGAACTGAGTTCCCCTCCACAGCGTCCTCATCAGCAGCTGAGTGTGCAGACATGAGCCAAGGGCATGGCGTGTAGCCCATAGCTTTAACCTGGACAATTATGCTTTGCAGTTATTAAATTGGATACTGATCTAAACATAGCTGATTTTCCAGTAGCTGAAAAAATCTTAAGTGCAGTCTTTTTCACCTGAATTACCTTTACAGTGCATTTTCACACACATACACATACACACACACCGCTTATAGATGTGTAATTTCCTGAAAGATTTTCCCCCCACAAATTTATTTTTAGGCTTTTGTTTGTTTACCAGAATCTGTCTGAAGCCTGGCTAGATAGCAATTTAATATCTACTCATTGATTTCTTAGCTCTCATTAGCTTAAATACTTACTTGAAGCTGAGGGTAAGGAGGTCTTCATCTTTTATTTTAAGAGCATTTGGTTTTAAGATGGTCTTTTATGATCTGTTGCATCTGAATCAATTTAAAAGGGGACCATTTATGTTATCATTCTCTTTAATGTTTACTTTTTGGCATGAGCATCTGGTTGTTTCTGCTTTATAGTACTTTGAAACGGAAACTTAGTTAGATATAGAAATTAATGAGCTCACTGATCGTTTGCCAAAGAAAACATGACAAAGAAAATCTATGTAACAAATTAACCCTAAGATTTTCCTGAGAAATGGCCTTTCTTTTATCAGAAAAAAAAAGGAACTTGGAGGAACCTAATGATTAAGCTAATTATTTTGTTTGCGAGGAGGTCGTTGTGCTTTTTGGAAGGCAGAATTAATAAAGGTTGAATTGATCTTACATGTCCTGTATTAAGTGATTTCAATTTTTTAAGCCTCTGGTTACTGTCTATTATATCTAAAACTAATATATATATATATAATTTATTTATTTATTTATTTATTATTATTATTTTTTGTAAAATGCTTTGTGGCCCATAGGAAAATGCTCTAGAAGAGCCAAAATGAGTACAACATTTGTGTCTGTAGCATGATTTGAGCCATGCTTCAGCCTTTCATCTCTTCTCGGACAAGGAATGCATTCCCTATACGGTCTGTCCTGCTAAGCAATGTTTTATCCTGGTTGGTTGTCATAGCACATAGGGGTCTGGCTTTTCTTACTGCCAAGGCAAGGCTTTAGGGACAAAGAGAGTCAATTAGCAAAAAATTTCTCTGGGGGCAGAAGAAAGATGATTCCCATGTAGAAAAGACCAAGAAGAATTGGACACTGGAAGTGGAGAAAATAAATACTACTAGAAAGGCTTTTTAATTTCTTTTTTCTTAAGATTGAGCCAGAAATGAGGGAAACTTTGAAGGAAGGAAACGAGAAAGAGGATTTGAAAATGTTGCAGTTACCACTTTGCATGGTTTTTAGCACAACCCCTTTCAATGCTCTTGAATTTTGCGACGAAGAAAAAGCATTTTTCATGGGGACACACCCAGGCAGCAAAAGTGTCTTGATGTGCTCTGTAACTTCAGTGAGTCTGACTGAAAGCCAGTGGTCAGCAGGCACGTTTTGTTTCTCAGCTCTTGCCAGCTAGCTAAAAGAATTTATTTTATTTTATTATTTTTTTTTAATGTGTGTGTAAGTGGGTATGGGGGTGCAAATAAATTATTACATATGCAATATTGGAAACTTTGCTTCAGAAGGCAATTTTGAAATTGTGTCTGCTCCTCTGGTTTGCCAAAAGACTCAGCCGAATTACTGAGGATAAGGCAAACAAGCCCTCATGTTAACTTTCATTTGTCCACTTATGGCCTTTGTTCATGCAAGTGCACTATTAGTTATTGCCTAGATGAATTCTTTCAAAATTGGGCTCCTGGAGAGCAAATCTAGGAGCATGCACAAATACTCTTAGTATATTTGATTTTCAGCACCCCAAATGAAAAAAAATAAATCTTTACTGTTAGAGTTTCCAGCTCTTTGTATCCCTCTCCTCTCCCTTTCTCTGCCCATTTCTACCTGGAAATAATAGGGAACAGATCACTTTGCTTCTCCCAGCCTGGCACATGGGATGCTATGCAGATCTTCAACTATTGATGGGCTATAAAAATGATCCTAAACATCCATCAAGTTCACCTTACTGTGAGCCCAAAAAATTAATGTGGACCCAACAGTAGATCTGTAAACATGGTTGGGCCAAGACTTGCAGTGTAGATAAATTGTCACTCTTCTGTCCAAAATAAGCGTGTTTTTTATGGGGATGGATAACGGATTGTCCTCAGACATGGGGCTCAGATTCATCATTCAAGCTGCTAAATCAGTGTGCTAGGCAGCCTGTCTAGCAGCTGTCTTCACTGACATCTGTTTGCAGCAAAGTACAGGGAAAATGAAAGGTGAGCAGATTGCAAAGGTACTTCTGCAGAAGGAATATTAATTTTTAATGTATTATGAAACTACAAAGCTCAGGCTGCAAGTGAGAATAATTTATTACAAAAATTCTGCAGTAAACAGCTAGCCAGAATACAGAATATTTCACAGGAGGAGGATTTATTGAAGTAGGCTGTTTTTTACTGGAAGAATATAATTGCAAATAAATGCAGTACTCTATAAAACATTAGAAGGGCAGCATGGCACACTTCCAGCCTTCTGTGCTGAAGTTTGATGAACAAATATTTGAAGGGGGGGAAGATCCATAGTATTTGCACAGGCAGATCATTTTTGGCCTGCAGTTGTTACGTTTCAGTAGGGAATCAGTAGTGTCAGCTGTTTAGAAAGCAGTGTCAACACAGAAATGTGGGCTTTAAAGAGTAAAATGTGTGGTGTCTTATCTTGCCAACTCATCTTGCGATGCTGTCGGTTGTCAGCAGCTGAGCAGAGCTTGGTTGGGGCTGTTTGTTTTGTTTTTATTTCTTATCCTGAATCCTACCAAATCTTCCTTCTTTCCTTCTTTCCTTCCTTCCTTCCTTCCTTTGGCAGGCAGGCTTCCTCTCCATCACTCAAGTATCTTTGCTTTGGAAAAAGTGTTGAAGAGTGTGCCTTCCAAAGCACAACTTTCATGGTGTTTAGGAAGCTTCTCAGAGAGGCTGGGGGGAGAATCCCTTGAGCTGGGGGAACTGGATATTTGTCTACTGGTGTTGAGAGAGCTCTGGTGGCATTCATTCACTTTCTGTAGACATCTTGGTTAGTTGTCTGAGCATAAGCTGGTTTTGTTTATGGTTATGTGTTTATGTGGTCAATGGGGGAGAGAGGCAACCCCCAGGGCTGATTCCTCTGTCCTTCCTTAAAACAGGATGTATTGCATCTTGGAGTATCTCTTTCTCCATAGCATAGACAAGGTTCTCAACTTTAGACATCGCCACTTGAGAGAACCAGATCCCAACCTCCCTATTTGTATTGCGGGTAGCACAAGTGGGAAGGGACTTTGTCTCTTATCCAGCCTCCTGCAGGTCAGTTCTGAGATCAGAATGGGCTGCTCAAGGCTTGCTTCAGTTGAGTCTTAAAGGCTGGAGACTGCCCAGCCTACTCAGTCTGAACCTGTAAATCATCTGAGTATTTCCAATGGTCTGCAACCCCTTGTAAGACTTATCTCAAGGCCATCTCTTATAAGAATCCCACACAGCCCACAAAGGCCAGGAGACTCAGTTTTGGGACAGCCAAGGTGACAAAATTTTTTGCCAGTAAGTGTAGGTTCAGATGATGTTTGAGATGGTCTAAGAGGTCAGACCACGTTTCTTGGATCACTCTGTTACTTAGTCATCCCTATTCCATTTGTGTTACACTTTAAGCACTAAGTGCTATAGTTTGGGAAGTGTTTTGGGGTGAATGGTGCTTTTTAAGTACACAGCTTCAGAGTGCTGGAAGAATTGAGCATTGTCCAGGGAAAGCGCTCTGGAAAAGAGCCTCTCTGGGTTATTTTAAGAAGGGATTTCAATTCTTGATAAGAATCACCTCTAAATGTCTATTCTGGTGCATATTCTGTGTGTTGTGTCACTGTGAAGTGTCAAGGAGTGCAAAATTCAGAGTTCTCACTCCAGCCTTTAGGAAAAAGGGAAGAAATAATGAATTTTATTTAACAAAGAACTCGTCAAGAAAATTAGAATAAAGAGTCTGGTCAAAGAAAAACTGTTTGGGTTCTTTTTGTTCACTGTTAGGCTTCTGAGCTTTTGAGGTTCAGGATTTCAAAGCTTTTTCCACATTCAAATGAATAATTGAGAGTTTCTGCTTTCCTCCCTTCCTTAAGCAACTATGCGTGGAGCAAATCCATAACTCCTGAGCCTCAACCTAAGCCCCAGTCCTGCTATTTTATAACAATGAGGCATCCTTCATGGTCTCATTTCCAGCTACTGAAGAGGACAAAACCTACTGCTGGGCATTAACAGTTGTAAACTCTGCATGTGCATCTATCTTTTCCTTCTGTTTCTCTCCTATCATTTAAGAATTATGTGAGAGCCTAAGGGTTTTATTCTTGAGATTGACTCACTCCCATGGTGGCATTTTGATCTTGTTGCCCAGAGAAAGCTACATGGATGCAGAAATCTATTGCTGTGCCAAATCTTTACTGGATGTAGAGTAATCGGCAACAGTCCCAGCTTTACCTTTTTCAGGGAGAGAAAGAACAAAGGAGATATGATATTACGCTTGGGCTGCAGTTGTTCAAGGAACTACCATAGATTGGGGTGATCCACAAGGGCTGAAATGGTCAAGAGCTAAATGTATTTATGGCAGTTTTCTCTCTTTTGTTTTCTTTTTAAATGATTTAAATTATCTTCCATATATGCATGTTATATCATTGCTTTGCTGATGTTTTTGAAGTATGGCATTTTATTACAGATGTCTGTGCATCTATGTGTGTTTATAGTCTGTATATATATATAAGCTTATATTGGAAAATATAGGACAATGTTAGCTTTAGTGTGTAATGTCACACCAGAATATCTTCTCTCTCTTGCCCACTATGTTTTTATTTCACTGGCCTTGCAAAGTGGAGTGCTTGGGCTCTAGGAGCATGGCAGTTCCCGGCTGGGACAGCTGAGACCTGAGCGGAACCTAAGGATGCCCTGTGCTCTGGTTCCTGAAAGGGGTGCTTCTGTGAAAGTCCTGTATTTCCCTGTGTGATTAGAGGAAGAGGATGTGCTGGACATGCCCCCAGTAGTTGAGACCTGGAAAAAGATTTGTCTTTGGACCTGAACTTTTCTGCAACTCCAGTTGTACCTGCTGAGCCTGCATTTGTCTCATGGCGTTCAGGGAGTTTCTTTTGGTGCAGCTAACCATTTTGACCATTTTAACCATACAGCATACATTTTGATCCTGAGTGCCTTCAGTCTCTTTAGGTACAGACTTATGCTTTCTGGGAGAAGCAGTCAGGAGTGGGGCTGGATCTGAAGTTCCCAACTCGTCCCTCATCCTGAGAGATGTTGCAAACTCTTCTTGAGGGAGCCTTGTACCTGCATGCAGGTGACCTTTCAGTCACAGTGGTGGGGTCAGGGCTGGTCTGGATGTTCCTGAACTGCCTTTATAGTCACTAGCTTGGTCCCATTCATGCTGTAGGTGAGGAAGATGAGGTCTGACAACTTGGCTTGCAAGTCCTCCAGTAACCTTGCCCTTCGCACAGCCTGTATCTACACAGCTATGGTGTTGCAGATGTCTCATTTTGCAGTAATAGCCTCAAAATAAGACTCAGTTCCTCTTCGGCTTACTGCAATACCAGCATTGCATCTGAACAGTTGTCTTGTATGGAGTCCATTGAAAAGTTTCCCTTTCCACCATCCCATCCTTCGCTGGATGCAGCTCTTGAGTTAGCCTGTGTGTTTCCAGTGCAAGGCTTAGTGTTGTGTAAGAGTTTTGTTTGGGATTGTGCTTTTGGCTCCAGCTACACTTCCTTCCTCAGGGGAAGGATTGAAGGAACCAGCCCACGCATGGGGCTTTATATCAGGGTTATTGTAATTCTGTTTCGGGCCCAAGATATCGCAGTGATGGGAAATGATGCCATTAAAGGGGAAGACTGACGGGACCCAAACATACCACTAAAGCCACAAGGAGTGTTTTGGCACAGCAGGCAGTTGTGAGCCTGAGAAGGAGAGTTTGAGAAGGAAGCAGAGCCCAGGTCTGTCCTAGACACAGGTTTTGATCATAAATAGCTGCTTGCGGATAGAGACCTGTACTTTTAATAGCAGATCTTGTCTTCTTTGCATGGATGAGGCAAGCCCCTGGATGGCTGGGATTGCTGCAGTTCATCGGTGTGATGATAAAGAGCAGCTCTGCGCTCAGGAGCCCTATGCTCTGGCATTTCTCTACGTTGGGCTCTTGGTCCCCCTCAAAGTGACACTTCTGCAGAGGTGGGTGTCACCAGAGTGACATTTTCTGTGAAGAGCAGGAGGCTGTAAGATGACGTCTAATAACCACAGCCATATCAAACCTGCACGGCCACCTACGATAAAAGAGGTGCTGGCACCTCACTTTGCATGCCAGGAGGTGCTGGTGGGGCTTGCACGTGCTGCTCTCGTGGCAGCCACCACCTTGGGGATGACGGGGTGCCCATGTCCCAGTGTGGTTCCCAAGGGGAAATCTACATACTTGGGCTTGTGCAGGGAGAAGAATATAGCACTATGTGTTTCTGCAGATTTTGGCTTCTCATCGGCATTGTTGTGGTGTGCTGGGTGGGAAATGGCACAGGAAGGTCACTGGGGACAAGTGATGCCAGCCAGTGTGCTAGGCCATGGGAGGGGAAGAAATCTCATGCATAGGGGGAGAAATGGCATTTGGGGATGTATTGAGTGAAAATTGGGTGAGCACAGAGGAGAAGCTATTTAGCAGGCTTCAGGGAAACCAGGCTTCCTTGGCAAGCAGAAGTACTGTAGGAAGTTGAAGACAAATTTATCCACGAATATAGTGATTTTATTGGGGTTATGTTAAGGATAACTTTGTCTCGGTAGCACAAGCCCTTTAGGGTGCAAAACACTTCTAACTGTTTGGTAGTAAGAATGATGAATATTTTCTAAACTTCAGTTTTTGGTCTTTTTTTTTTTTTTTTTTTTTTTTCTTCTCAGAGATGTTTCTTAAAAGTCTGGTATGTTTTTCTTCTCTAGATATAGTTGAAATGTTTAAAAATTAAAAAAAAAATATTTAGAAGTAGCTATTTTTTTTCATACAAATGTTTGTGGAAGGTACTGCTAAGCCTGTTTTTGTGCTGTTGTGCAATAACCGATCCGTTTACTTCAGAAGCTTTTGCTGATTGATTTCTTAGTTGCACTCATTTCCCTTCTTGGTTATCCTGATATTTAATTATTTTTAATAACAGGAATATGAATCATATTTTTCAATTTATTACTATTATTCTTCATCTTTTCAGGGACAATGGAAATAGATAAAATTGTGTATTTTGATGTGCTTGATGGAAAAATAATGGATAGGAGATATTTTTATTTAAAAGTATTAGTGCTTATATAGGCCCACATTCATTGCTTGCAAATTGAACCCAAATTAAAGTAGTGCAAGGAGGGACACATGAAATGAAGGTCCAGCACTGTAAACAGCTGTGAATGGAGAATCAGCATCCCAGAGAGCTTTCAGTGTCAGACCAAAAGTAAACTGCTGAGGTCTTGCTGGCAACCTGGAACCTGATGGAATGTGGGGTCAGACCTCTTGAGTTAAGTCTTTCAACCACAAGACCATTCTCCACTTCCCAGCATGGTGATTTAAAACTTAAGGCCAAGTTCTTCCTAAGTGCTGAGCATCCCAATGAGAAGAGGCACTGCATGGTGTTTCATTTTTTAAAAGCAGAGGGAAAAAGGTCCATGCTGAATATAACCTTCCTGGTTGTACTCTGATCATTTCCAGCAGGCTTTCTCAGCTGAAAGTCGGTGGTATATTACCGTGTTTTGTGAACAAAGTACATCTCTCTGTTGTACTTATATCCCCCTTAGAAGCTACTTTTTCTTTTACAAGCTGATATCTGATATTGTGCCTTTGGGCTATATCCTGCAGACAGGCTCAGACAGTGCTCCCCTCCAAGTCGTATCACATAATGACTTGTGAATGAAAGATATTTCTGATCAAGGAAAACAGGAAAGTTCAGTGCAAAAAAGTAATAGCACAGATCTTATCCAATTCTTTTCATTCCCTAATCTCCAAAGGGTTTGTGAAGGAAACTGTTCATTTATTCATGTTCTGCAGATGGGGAAACACCCAGCAGGTCCAGCATCACTCAGTAAAACAGAGTGAATCAGAACTAGGTTGTTCATCTCAAATCTCCAGGCCAGTTTCTTACTCTCTGCCATGCCATTTTCTAAAATTATTATTATCTAACAGAAGCTTGCATGGCTATTTTTGGTAGGATTTTTTTTTTTTTTCCCTGAGTGAACACTATAGATTTTGACCATTCAGTTTTCCCAGTGAATTTATCGAAGAGATGTGTTAGAAAATGGGACTTTTTTTAACCGAGGCAACTGGACAGATACCTGTCATCAAGAGGATGGCATTGGAGGGTGTCGGAGGCATGGAGAATACTTCACACACTGGGAGTGACTGAACTATCAGCATCCCATGGCATACTTCAGTTGGAACACATGTCCCAACTATAACAGAGGGTTCTGCCAAACTGATAAGGCTTGAAAATTGGCCAAGAAAGCAATTTCATACTATGGATATTGCATAAGAATATATTGGCTTCTAATTTATTTAGAAGAGGATGTATATAAATCTGAATTCTCTTCTCTGGTTCATGGTTATTTAAAAGAGATGGGAGAAAGAGGTTGTAAAACCTTTTTTTTCTTCTGTATTCATTTATCTGTAGAGAAGGCATTGCCCCATATGTCGCTAGTATCTGGTGTGTGTGGTATTTCTGGGGACTTGGCTGCATTCAAGCCTGAGTGCTTTGCTAATTCTGATGGAGCACAATCTGTTTAAGATAACAACTTAAGGAAGCTGGATGTTCATGCTTGTACTCGTTTGATATGTAGGACAGTGGAAAATAAAAAGGGTCATCAGAGCCAGGTTAACATTTTTTTAATTTATTTTTTTTTAATTTCTGCATGGCCAAGACATGCTTAGTGATACACAAACCATGTAACTAGATGTTGTTTTTTAAAACAGGATGTCTTATTTTTTTTCAGGCTCTAGATAACTGTTTATCTCCTTGTAAAACCCTGTCCAGTTCCCCAGAAGCTACTAATTGGTAGGAAAGGAAGGAAAAGGATACACCTTTAGGCTTAGCTCCTGCAGCCATTCTTCATGTTTTCATCACGTTTAATTCACTGGTAATTGAGAAACACTGGTATCTTCTTCAGCCATGAATACTCATTGATCAGGGGTTTTCTCCTGATTTGTGTTTTTCTTTATCTGTGTGTGTGAAAGGAAGACCAGGGTTAAATCAAGCACTTAATTTTTGCGCGGAATGGGTGTTTCTGGTTTTGAGTAGCCAGGTCTTTAACAGGATGGATGGATAACTGGATTGATAGGTGGTCAGGGCTGTGGTGGGACAGGGCCTATATCATGTCGCAAGTGAGCGTTCAAAGTTGTGCTGTTATCTTTCTTCCTGTTTTTATCTTCCCTTCACCAACTTTCTTAATTGAATGCTTGGAAATAGGTGTTCTTACACCACCTGAAAAATGAACAACAGCAATTAAATTAAAAAGTGACCTTTTACCATTCCTAAGCCATTTTGGAACTCTGAAAAAGGCTGATCACTGCTGCAGGTCACAACACACCTGATGGAGAGATGAAGGAAGTGGAATTAATAATATAATAGGTACACATTCATTTTGCTCTTCAGCAGGTGATTTCATAGGAATCATGTCCCTGAAGAGTTTGATAAACCTGCTTAACTCATCAGAAAGTTATGCTGAATTGGAAAAAATAATGCTAGCAATATGTTAAACACATTCTAAGACCTACAGTGGGGCTTTAGAGTTTCCTTCCAGATTTTTAAGCGCACAGAGTTATACAAGCTAACTCAAATTCATTTCAGAAGCAGACTGATGTGGAATCCTATGTGGAAATCGGTGTTATGACAGGATTGGATGGAGCTGTCAGTTTGCTTTGCTTTGCTATTAGTCTGTTTACTAATGTTGAGTAAAGCCATCAAAGTTGGCTTTATGTGGATTTGGCAGCATCTACTCACAAACCAAAACTGGAACAGCTAGAACAACTCTAGACAGGCTTTTTTTTTTTTTTTTTTTGACAGACCAGGTTATCTTTCCCATGTAATCAAATCACATGTTATGAGGAATCTGAACCAGGAGAGTTTATTTCACATCTTTCCTTGGTAGGCTCCCGAGGTTGCATTATCTGAGCTGGGAGTTGTGCAGGAGTGTTAGAGGGAGCGATAGCTTGCTTCAAAATTAATTACCATGAGATAAGGGTTGTGAAATAGAGCTGTTCCTCTTGGAGCTGTCAGCGTCTCCCTCATGCTCGTTCGATGGTTGTATTGCTTTTTGTGGATGCTGATGGCATCTCAGGTTATTAAAGCCACTTTGTAATCCATACCAATTACACAGGGTGTAGTGAGATCTGGGTCTACCTGATGACATTGAGATCTGGTGTTGCTGTGCCAGACTGGGAATGTTTTCTGCATTTGCCCTTTTGTTGGAAACAGTTGAGATCTGTTCTGAATGTTATCTACAAATTTCTCTGAGGGAGGAGTGTGAGAAGATCTCAAAGGTCTGCAGCCTCCTCAGGATAAGTCCAGCCAGGATCTCATAAATTCACGATCAAAATATGTTTATCTGATAAGTCTCGATGAATTAGTCTTTCAGAAGGAGTGTGTTGGAAGGGCTGTTTAACTGAACTGGCTCCCTGACTGTGCCCACATAGGCAGTTGGTTTGGAATTAGTTACTAAAAGTAAAAGGGTGGTGGGAAGAACAGTACTTCAATCTGACAGATCTGAAAATTACATAATTTTAATGGTTTGAAGAGTCTGTCACCTGTTAATAGTTATTGAAAAGCTTAAAAATAATGTTCTGAGGAAGATAGAGGCTAAAAAGTTGAACTTGTTATCTATTATTATTTTTATTGTGCAGCCCCATTGCCTCAGGCATGAACCTGTCTTCCCTCCTGTGCCCCAACTGCTCTTGGTATTGTACAAGAGGAATAAAAATATAAGATTTTAATTGTGCACATGTAAAAGCTTGAGGTCTGTTTTAATGCCTGGGAAAGGACGAGAGAGGGAGGGGTATCTAATTTAGGCAGGATTGGAGCATTTCTCCATGGAGCATAGCTTTGGACCATCACTTTTCAGTTGTTTTGTTACTCTTTTAACACAGTGGTAGCTACAGTAGTTCAAGCACTAGTACTAGGCAGGCTGCCTACTTTTCCTCTGCAGAGGAAACAGGACTCACTATACATGCCATATTTAGGATTTGGTGTAGGCTGTGGTACTAACACAGTTTGGTCTGTCTGTGCTTCTATCTTTCCATAAATTAAATGGAATAATATTTGCCTTCTTTCGTAAAGTGTGTTGAGGTATAAGGAGGAAAAAAAAAAAAAAAAAAAAAGAGAGAGAGAGAGAGAGAGAATCAAAATTATGGTTGTTTTATTTAGTGTTTTATTGATTTAATGTTATCTTATCGTTAGCTTAAAAGATTCCCATGGAGAGTTCCTAGGAATTCAGTATCTCCAAGAGGAAGAAAATTCACACAGTGCACTAAGCATGCTCTAAAAGAAAAAAATAGAAGAAGGTCTCTCAGATCAGATCTTATTAAAGGAGATGGTAGATGAGAGCCTTATACATTTTTCAAAATGTAAGTCATACTTAGGGGACACATCTGAAGTTAATGCAATTAGACATAATGTGATATTAATGTACTTGTTTCAAATTATCCTGTAATCAACCCTTTAATGAAGGCACTAGGTCCAAAACCATATAAATGATAAAGATGAACGATGAGAAAGTGTTTAAATGAGTGAAGAGCAATAATAATAACAGTCTCTATTTCTCCTTGATTCCAACTAAGACCATCTTCATTGGGTGTGTCACTTTCCATGTGGAACTGCTGAGGCAAGAATGAAAGGGCCAGTGTTTTCATGTGCACCTGGTTTGTTGTCTGCATAGGATGGATGAATCATAGGATCCCAGAATGGTTTTGGTGGGAAGGAACCTCAAAGCCCACCCAGTGCCACCCCCTGCCATGGGCAGGGACACCTCCCAGCAGCCCAGGCTGCCCAAAGCCCCATCCAGCCTGGCCTTGGGCACTGCCAGGGATGGGGCAGCCACAGCTCCTCTGGGCAGCCTGGGCTAGGGCCTCACCGACCTCAAAGTAAAAATTTCTTCTTGATATCAAACCTAAACTTCCCCTCCTGTAGTTTAAAGCCATTCCCCCTTGTCCTACCACCACACCCCCTGACACACAGTCCCTCCCCAGCTTTCCTGCAGCCCCTTCAGGCCCTGGCAGGCCGCTGGGAGGTCTCCCTGGAGCCTTCTCTTCTCCAGGCTGAGCACCCCCAGCTCCCTCAGCCTGGCTCCACAGCAGAGCTCTAGCCCCTGGATCATCTTTGTGGAAAGGAAAGCATGACACGGGCTTTTTTCAAGGGTTCAGAAGAGAGAAGGTGCCAATCATGCTACCTTCCCTCACCGACTGCCAGTATCAAATATATTGTCAAATGGGTGGGGAGCAATTCTATTTAATGACAGCCTTTAAGTTTATATTTTTGTGAATCAGATGTGATTGAGTCTCACTTATTAAAGTAAACATAATTTTGACAAATCTAGACAGTCACAACTCATCTGTGAAATAGGATGCATTAAATTTTTCAGTGAAACCAAATGAAGGAGATGTGAATATGAATGAATTTTACAAGTGCTAACCCCCTGTTATATATGCACACATCAATATATATGTGTACACACACTCACGTTAACCACCTCCAAACTTTGCAAAATCCCTTTCTGTTCTTTTGGCCGAGCAACAGCCTCAATTTTTGACATTTAAAGTTACAGGAAAATAAGACTGGCTTTTGAAGTTAGACCTCCATGAATTTTGACACAAGAAATCTTTTGCTGGGACTATTTCTCCCACTGCCCTTTAAAACCTTTTTTTTTTTTTTTTTTTTAAGTAAATGTCCTGTACAAAGATTGAATGCATTTCTTTGTTCTTCTGATTTGATGAGCCATTCTTTGAGTGATCTCCTGAAATCATCTCATTATAGTGATGGCTTTAGGATTTTTCTGGATTTTGAGTAGATAGTTTGATTGGACTCGTTCTGTAATCAGGATGGGAGAACAACTGAATCAATTTTAATCCAAAACTGGCTGCTTCTAGTAGCTTTTTTAATTTTTATATTGTGTAAGACTGCAGGTAAAGACAGAGTGTATAAATTGGTCTTGAGTTTGGCCAAGTATTTCAATACACTATTTTCTCTTTGTCTTCAATATATGGCTTTGAAATCTTTTAGATTGCTGGTCTCCTTGTCTGTCTTGTAGGACGTCAATTTACATTTAGTAGTGTGTGACTAGAAGAGTCCTCACCATGTCGTGTTTGTTAAACAAATTTGTTGCAGAGGACGGGAATATCTTTGGGGCAAAGCTACGATCTCTAGGAGGACAAGTCCCTGTCTCTGTAGGAGGTCTCAGCACAGGGACTGAGGATTAAGCAGGCAGAGAAAACTGTTACAGCTGCCAAAAGAGCTTTGAGACTCACTGCTGGGACAGCAGGAGGCTGTTGCTGCCTCTCACCAGTGCCGTGCTGGGCTCATAGACCTTGTCTGAGTGCTTGGTCCTGTCCTGAGACCTTGCTGGTCCAAAGGCAAGAAGAAGTAAGAGTGAGGAGGGGAGGGTGATACTGCCTATGTCTTTGTGCCCTGTTTTGAGGGTCTGGCATATGAGACCTATCTGGGTAGATCGAATGGGATTTCAAGAAAGAATTCAAAACTATGCTTTAAAAGATAGTAGAGCTCTTTGTATGCTTAATCAAGGACAAGTTTTGGAGGACTTGGTGAGAATTTTTCAGAGGTGTGCAAAGAATAGAAGATGATTCTTCAGCCTAGCAGACACATCTCCCGGGCAGCTTCTTGGGATGCTGAAGCTGGGCAAATCTAGATCAGAAGCAAAACACAGATTTTATTGTAGTCATTCATCACTGGACACAAAATTGATAAATAATGCCCCGATCAGGCATGCCCTGAGAAACATATTGTTTTAAACTTGGGATTAATTCAAGGAAGGGGTTTGATGGCCTGTTGTATAGGAGATCAGACTACCTGATCTTCACAGCCTGTACATTTATATTCATTAATGAATGCACCACTTTAACCATGTGGAGATGATCCTGCATGTTGGAAGATGAAGCATTTTGTGATTTGTCTTTCTGACTCTCTGATTTTTAGTCTGTTCATTTACCTAGATGGCGTTCCCTACCATGAGTCCCCCTTTCAGGGTGTCCCATCTGTGGTTCCTCACCTGCAACGCCTTTCTTTTCCTTTATTCTGTCCCTTGTAATCACACACATGCTCATATTTTTTCCTTCCTAGACAAGTCTATACAAATGAATTCTGTAAGATATCCTGTAATTCTGAAAGATATCCTTATGATATCTTTCATAAGAAGGATGGGCTTTCACTATTCTGGAGAAATGATCCATATGATTTTTCAGTGAGTAGGTACAACTCAAATGCAGCTATCTCTTCCTTAAATAACTGTTTATGAAATGGGATGTACACAAAACATCAGGTTTTTCAATTTCTGTTTCTTGTCTGCTCATTTAGGGCTTTGCATACATAGTGCTTTTTTATTTAGTGGTTGCTTTCTACAGTTCCTCCAGTCAGCCTGAGTACACAGCAAGTCTGTTTCTGAAATCCTGGTCCTGTTTGCATCACCACATTGTGGGAGCCTCACAGATGTGGGGTGTTTACCTCTTCTTCTACCTGTCACTAACAGTCACTCCCTTTCTCACCAGCTTTGCTCCCATATACAAGGACATATATCAAGGTACACCACAGGGACTCTCGTGTGGATTTTGAATGTTACAGGCATCCTGAAATCAGAGCAGACATGACCTGTGAACACCTGTACTTTCCTATTCTGTTCAGATTTGATGTTATTTCTAATTCTGGTTAATTGTTTAATTTGTCTATTTGAATCAAAGCAAATGGATTTAGGAAGGAAGCTGTGCTAGCTGCTGTAATTTTTTGGAGATGTAAAAGGAAGCAGTGGTTTCCCCTTGCCAACTGAACAAACTGATGTGATTCTCCTAATCTCTTCACATTTACTGAGGAGTAACTAATTATGTCACTCAGTACAAATTAATGTTACATCAACACATTTATCCATTTGTATTGTAGAGTAATGCATCTTTACAGAAGGAAGGGAATCATGTAATTAAGGATGGGCAGGTACATTGACATGAATTTGCCTTCTTTTGAATGTTCCTTGCTTTAGATTTGGCCTGAAAATTGCTTCTAAAATTAACTGGGGCCAAATTCTGCCCTCAGGTGCATGGAGGTATGGCTGGTTGAGCCATCAGGTGAGATGAGTGTGTATCTGCTCATACTGATCAATGAGCTTCAGATGGAGTCCTGCATAGTAAAAGAGAGCTGAAATGTCTCACTGGTTTATGATTGCTTTCCAAAACAAATGTCACCTCTCTGCCCATCCATTCAGAGTGGGGCAAACAGATCTAAACAGTGCACAAACCTGGCCACAGCCCCTTTAGCACCAGCAGTGGACCAGGGTGGGTCCAGGGCCTGTTTTCAGCTTGTATCCACCGTGGCCTCCCTGGGCTTGTTCATAGCAGTGGCTGTTCCAAAGAACCACAAGCAATGAAGCTTCATTTCAAGGGAGATTCTCCAAGGTGAGAAATCCAAATGTCTGAAAAGAAGGAATTAAGGCTCACTCATAAATCAAGTAAAGAGAATCAGCCTCTATCTAAATCCTTAATGGAAGACCTCTGTGTCTTCCATAAGGCAATGCTTATTTCATATTTCTTTCTTGCTATTGTTGTCTGTATTTTGTGCTATTGTATTTCTGTTGCCGTAGCACCTAGAAAACCTGGCTCTTACTCTTCCAGTGTCTAAGAGTGCTGTACCCAGAGGCTGCAGAATAAATGCATTAGAGCAAATTTACCCCACAAGTGCAATGAAGCAGGAGCAGGCTGACAGCCAGCTGTTGTCATCTGGCTGGTGGGGGATGAGCAACATCAGTCTTACTTCTCTGCAGCCCAAGCATACGCTGAGGGGTCCTCTTTGCTCAGAAGGGGTCACAGTATAAGATGGACCAGAAAGCACATAAAAAATCACATATATTATCCCAGCTTCTAGCCTGTGAGGTCTCTTCCTTTTATAGAATTTTATTGGAATTAAAGGCTTTTTTAATTCTTTTTTTTTTTTCTTTCTAGTTGCTAACATCAATTATCCCACCAGCTTCAGTGAGCAGCTTTGATTTAGACCTATAAGCCTGTTCTCATAACTAATCAAAGCTTTTAATAACACTAGCTGTAGTGATGCCTTTGTAACGTTGCTAAAAATTATCTTAACACCTGTCAGGAGATTTGTTTTATTAACTCAAATGACAAGATTTATCCAGTCAGTATCCAGTCATTCTCTAAAGTAGCATTTTATTTTGGATGCCTACCCATTTTTCAAATGCTTAATATTTGCATGTTTTCCTCTGTCAGTTGCGAGTAACTTTAGTACATGTTCTGCTCGGCAGGAAAATCAAATTGAAGGTCCTTATCGTGCAGTGCTTGCAATTAAAATGAGAGTACCAGACAGCTGGCAACAGACTGTGGAGGGGTACATAGAAAGACAGAACAAGAAGAGACAGATACACATTCTTGAGGACCTTTTTTTTTTTTTTTTTACAAAGAGTACAGCTTGTATTATGACAACATTGGATGAGGAGAGTCTAATTGTGACCAGTGATGGGTTCAAGTGGGCCAACTATGTATTTGCATGTTTTAAGTACAAGGCATATGAACTTGGTGAAAATCTTGGTCCTTCCAAATCAATATTTTGCCCCTGATTTCAGTGCAGTCTTTATTCACTCTGCCATTTTTAAGAATTTTTTTTTTTTTTGTCAATGCTGGCCTAGTCCACATGGCTGGGAGGACAGAGGCATTTTCTGGGACTCTTCCTGAAGGCTGCTACCTCCTGTTTTAGAGAGTCCAGCATCTCCAAAGCACAGCGATTGCATCACATTCATCCCAGGGAATAATTGCCTTAATTCAGTAATGATCATATCTGCAGTTTGCTCTGTGAACCACCTCTTGGGAGAAATAACATCTTGGTCTATCTTCATCCTTTTTTTGCCATACTGTTGAGATTTTAAACATCTCATGAAGGGACTGTGTGTTGGTATGAGGTCTGAAATGCCTGAGCTCTGGTTTTGGTTGAGTCCTGATTTCATCGAGCACCTTTTGGTTAATCCCCATGGGAGGTGTGTTGTCATGTCAAGTGGGAGCACCTTGGTGGAGCTGTATTTGCTTCTTGCATAGGCAAATGGGGTAGCACTGGGCATCAATTTTCCACTAATTTTTCCAGTGAGTTTTCAGTTCACTTTTCAAGTAAATTTGAAATTCAAATTTCCAAGCAAGTAAGTCCACTTCCCCCTCTCCATAGCCCCCATTTTTCACAGGTAAAACAAAATCTTGAATGTTTTTTCCATTTCTAAATGCTCCACAAAACATGCAGCTCGTACTGTTGCCTAGGTGAGCACAACCCTCCATCTGCACCTGCTGGAAAAAAAAGTGCAGATTTTATTTATTTTCTGTCTACTGTCCCCTACCTACATGCCACATCCTCCCAATTCACACAGGGGCTTATAGAGGCAGTCTGGCTCAAAGTTTCTCAAATCAGGGTAAACAAAACGACCTAAATTAAGATTTTGTTAGTTTGTGTTGAGTATTCTCTACTGCATCAGTTCTGCAGTGGAAATGAAGAAATTAATTCTTGTCCTGTGTGCTTGATACTTCAGCCTTGCTTACACAGCCAGGGTCAAGTCTGGCACAAGCAGTAACTGGATGTCTTCATGGGCACTGCCCAACACGCACTGTGGAGCAATTCTGGAATTAACTGCATTGCAATGTATATTTAATACCCTTACCTTTCAGTTAGGTATTGAAAACAATATGTCAAGTTGAAAGGCAAATAAAAACCTTTGTGTAAAGATACCCTGGAGGTAGGTTGATTGAACTGTATATATATTTTTTTAATCCTCATGTCTTGTGAGAAAATTCTTTGTTGGAGAGGTGATGCCCTGCTGGATTTTATAACAAAGTTCCAACAGAAGTTCTAACATAGTTATTTTTATTGGTTTGTTTCAATTCAGCTCAAGTGCTCTTAACCACACACTTTCTTACAAGAGTTTTATATAAATGTCCTGACCAATTCACATCAGCTTTTAGAAATCTCTCTCTTTGCCAATGTATGGTGCTGTGATACTAAGCATCTTTCTTACAGTTGTCCCCAATGGATTTGGTCATGGTGGCAGACTCCCACCTTCTACTGTAGGCCCTGAATTTTGGTAGGTTCTTCAAATATTCGTAATGGATTGAATACTAGCAGAGTGGTTTTGCTCATTTTATACTATAGAATTGCTGAGAAATTGCTGCTGTACATACATACATTAGATTTTATTTATGTATTTATTTCTTTTTTCTAATCTGATAGCATCTGAATGCTCATGTAATGGGCACACATGACCTAAGGCTGTGGTCAATAGGGAGAGAGGGATAGGGGGATCTCATCAGTGTTGCCTGAGATGCTTTGACAAACTGTCTCTCCTAAACCAGGGAGCTATTGGGCCCCCAGGGTTAAAAGGGAAGGAAAAAGAAACAGACCTTGAGCTATGGACATTTTGCAATTTTTGATTATCAGGAGTTTCATCATGAAAGAAAATCAGGTGCTAAATCTAACTCTACACACAAGTCAAGTCTCAGTTAAAAAATCCATCATCCAGTGTTCTTGGAAACACATAAATCTCTCTAAAAATAGCAAGATTATGTAAAAAATTATAGTTGGGTTCCTTGTTTTGAGCCTTGAGGGTGTACTTGAGCCATGTGGTCAAACTGTTCCCTGTAACCGTGAAGGCTAACAGACACCAAAATAAAACAAAATAAAAATGAAAGCTGAGCCACAGCATTACTCATGTCTTTACAAGCTCAGGCTTTACTAAAAAAGCCCACAAATACCCAAAGACATAGGACAAACTTATGAGCCTTGGCAATATCATTACTGCAGGTGAATGAAAAACAGAGAGTGAAGTTGTCTAGAAGCAGATGATGAACTTAGGTTGTCTGGCCTGAAATGTGCAAAATGAAACCAAGGGCATTATTAATAACAAGAAAATAAGTCCCTTACAAATTTTATTTATTTTTTTTCCCTTGAAATATATAGTTTAAGATGCCATTTGGAACTTAGGAAAGAAAAAAATATTTTATTTTTTAAGATATACTCTTTCCAACTTGACAGTGTCCTTTTAAATAATTCAATGAGATTGGTGAGCAGAAAAGGGAGCCGTAGTGAGTCAACTCTGCAGCTCTGCAATGAGTGAGATGCACTGCAGTCTAACCATAGAATAAAAGGGAGAAAGAACGAGCAGGAAAAGGAGCCTGTAAATGAATAAAGTTGGTGAAACATTCCTTAGAGACAGACCTGTGGAGCACAGAGACATACGGCCACTCTTTCTCATTCTTCATGAGGAAATTATGCCTTGTAAGTAGCCAGAAAAAAAATCATCATGTAGAGATCATTACATTTGCTTCTTGGATTTACTTTAATTTTTCCTTTGGTGGATTTTCCCATGGGAAACATAGGCACCAAATTTCATTTGAGTTATGCTTTACTGAATTTTTTTCTTCTTTTTTTTTTTTTTTTTAAATGATCCTTTCTGCTTTCTTCTGAAAATCAGGGAAAGAAAAGGAGAACATGACCTCAGTTGTTCGTATGAAATATGACAGGGCAAGCAGTGGTACTAAAACGAGAAACTTCCCCTTTTCTCCTTCCAGTCACAGGAAAAGCTCACATCATCATTCAAACCGTGCATTTTAGGATTCTCTCCACTGGAGATGTGCTGGACTGCAGGGCTTTAACCACAGACTCTCACAATTTGCTCAGCTGATGAAAGGGGAAGTTCTCACCAGCAGATCTGTGTCTCCTGGGCCCATCTCTAATTGCACACAGGAAGGGGATGAAAAAAAAAATAAGAAGTGGCTTCTCTGCTCTTGCCCAGCAAGGATCAGTGTGGGAACTTGAACTCAGCTCCCCGGCAGCTGACAAAAGTGAGAACTTTGCCCTGAACCTTTGAGGCAGGGAAAAATCCTTTGGTTTGCTTTTGTGTCCCGCTCTGGGGCAGGTTTAGGGAGCTGTTGAGATGTTGGCTGATCTCCCCAGTCCTGCCTAGATGGAAGTATTTTTGATTAACACTGGAGCTTCCAGTCCTAAATATTTAATAAGCCTCCCGCTGACACTAGAAACCAGAGCTTGGGCCTGAAACTGGCTTCACTGATCATAAAGTGACATCAATGCTTTTATGTGACAGCGAGCATGTTTGCTCTGGCGTGGCGTGCAGCAGGGCACACGCTCTCCAGTGAGGACACTGGCACGGCTTGCACACAAACAAAATCTGGAAGAACTCAAAGAGAGTCAGCCAAGGCAATCATTTGTGGTGCAAGCGGTGGCACGGCTGCAAGCTGCCTGCCAGCTGGGGATGCCACCAGCATGTGGGTTTGAGGAAGGCCCTTGCATGTTTCACACCCAAAATAATTCCTGGACGTGACAATACAGGCAGGACACACACAGGGGTAAAAGCTGCCTACAGGAATATTCCCAAGGAAGTTGAAATTTGGAGTAGTGCCTCCCAATGGGTTCAGTTTCTTCCTTCAGCTCTCACTGGTGCCAGTGTTTTGTTGCAGGGGCAGCTGGAACAGACACAGTGGCATGAACAGAGATATAAAATGGACTTGGCTGTTTCTGGGAATAAACCCAGGTGCCTTCTCCAAAGCAGGATGAAGAAGCACATTTTTCAGAGCTGTGTGTGCAGTGTACTCATGGTGATGAAGGCCTCTAGTGTGTCCCATGCTATGTCCCCTGGCACCTTACACTAGCAGGGATCAGAACAACCCGAGGGATTTCAAAGCATAGAAAGGCCCATCTTGAAGGAATAAGCTGATATCTATGTAATGAGGGTTAGAAAGAAGCTTTTCCAGTGCTGGGGTACTTTGTCACAGCACCAGTGGCACAGCACCAGCTCAACAAAATCTACCTTCTTTATGGATGAAGAAGGTAGAGCAGAAACTACATATCCCTGTATATCAGAGATCAGAAAATCTGTGAGAGCCAAGAGGGAGAAGAGGAAGACCCATCAGCTGATATAGAGCCGAACAAACCCATTAACATCAATGGCATGCAACTGGCACCAGATGTGGCTTGTGCTCTTGTACAGCTTTTCTCTGGGGAGCTGTAGCAGGTTGCTTGCTTGGTCAGGGGAAGTCAGGGGAGGGAATCAGGAGTCTCCCTACATTTTCTCTCTCCTTTTATTTATTTATTTATTTATTTATTTATTTATTTAATGCTACCATTAGTTACAAGCTAGGGGGTATTTAGCTAGACTGTCCTTTGGTGTGGCCCAGCATGGTGGCTCCTCTCTTCTTACCCACAGGCAGTGTTGAGTGTGCCAGTATTTTCTGCAGTAGATGGACAGAAGGGAAGACGCTATGACCTGCTCTGTTCCTCTTGCTCTGCTGGACTTAACTTCTCTGTTTGAGTGTGGGTGAGCAGTAAGAGTTCCCCTTGCAGGGCAGGAGCACGCTGGGGTGTTCTCCATTAGCACTTTGCAGTGTATGGGTGAGAGGGCAAGCCCCTGGCAGAATTACTCACCCCGTGTAGCATTTAGAGAGAAACTTGGCCAAAAAAAAAAGTATTGAAACCTGCAGACTTTTTTTTTTTTTTTGACGGTTGTATTTGTGCTGTAAAATTGTTAGAAACGCAGGCTGGGATTTCCATAGCTGACAAGCAGTGATAGCTCATGGGGCTCTGCTGCCAGAACCGAGGATGCACCCTACAGCTTCTCCTTCCCCTTTTCCACAGCTGGTGCTCTGGGCATCTGCCCTCTTCTTGTGTTTTATGTCACTTGGGATCGTCTGTATGAAAGCAGTAGCTTTGGCAATGCAGAGCTTGGTATGAGCTGATTTTCTTCTCTTGCAAAACAAATATTTTCTAGCTCATATCTAGCTCAGGTATCTCTGCAGCTGATCTAATACTGATATACAAGAAGGACAGAATTTAACTCTTGTTTAGTTGGACTGACCATGCAAAAGGAATGGGGGTAAAAATAATGAAATCCTAATTTTTATTTTTTTTATATCTTGCTTGGGAGTGCTCTTGAGGATGCAAAGAACAAGCAGGTTCGTGGAATAAGATGCTTTTACAGACACTTATTAAAGAGCTACACTTGAAACATTTTGTTTAGATTTTTAAATGTCAAGTCATTTTTACTGGTTAATTGAGATTTAACTACTAAATAAGTTCCCAAATAAGCAGAGACTGTGCAGTGTCATGTCTGATATTAAAACTGCCACTCAGCTACCTCTGTCCCCTTCCATTTAAGCAGAAGAAAATCAAGCATGTGTAAAATTTGGAAGGGGTGCATTAAAGGACTGTCTGCATTCCCTCATCCTCTCTCTTTGTTAAGTGCTTAATTATTTTTGTTGTCTCCTTACCTATTCATAAGTGGGAACTGCTCTGCCTCTGATGTGGGTGATTTCTCATTGCATTGTGCCTCCAAATTGACATTTATGAATTAAACAGCAGTGTGCTGTCCCAGGGAGAGCCCCATTGTGGTACAATTAGGAAAGTAATTGCAGGGAGCCACATGGGAGGCAGCTGGGATGAGGAAGGCATCGCAGATGCTAGAGACGAGGACAACATAGGTAACAGTGATGTGCAGTACATCGGGGTGGCAGAAAGCTCACCCAGATGATCCCAGAAGAATTGTGCTTGCCGGTTTGCTCTGGGGAGGGAGGATGGAAAAGGCATTAGAGAGCCGATGGCTCTGCTTTCGTTGAACTCAGCTGAGATTTTTCCCTTTGACTTTACCCAGAGCAACATATTGATTCTTCATGTAGAAACCTTAGATGCCTTATGCTAAGCACAGAGAAAACACCAGAGTGAGCAATTAATTAGTGTCCCCCTGCATGCTGAGACCTATTGCTTGGGCAGTCCAGGGAGAGGACCGGTCCGTGGGTCCCTGAAGAGCCACGCTGCTGCCAAATACTCTCCTAGGCTGGATGTTCTCCCAGATAACATCAGGAGTCCTTCTGTGCTTTTCAAGTGATGGACCAGTAGCACAGGTTGCCCGGAGAGGCTGTGGGGTCTTCTTCTTTGCAGATCTCCAAAAGTCACCAGGACGTGGTGCTGGGCACCCTGCTCGGGGTGGCCCTGCTGGAGCAGGGTGGGACCAGATGGACCCAGAGGTCCCTGCCCACTTTGGTCTATGGGGTAATGCTGCACACGGCTGAGCTTTCTGATAAAGATAAGCCAAATGCAGGCTCGATGAACATGATGGGTGAAGCCCTATGCTTTGTAAGCTGACCGGAGTTATGTTTCCTTGGGCTTTTATCGCACATGTTGGCTTGTAGCCTCCTTGCAGATAAGATTAACTTCCTGATTGGCCCTAATGAGAACTGCACATGCTGAGGAAAGGGGATAACATGTGTTCCCTCTCCCAACATTGTTCTGTCTCCAAATTGCAAGTAATAGGAAAAAAATATGTCTTTCTTTACATATATCCTCTTCGCCGTGACCTTCAGCCCCTGAATGTGCTGAACATAGGATTGTTTTGTTCCTTTAGGCATATGGACAAAAATGTGCAGGGAATTTGGGGGGGTTGATTTTCCCCTCCTGAACTGGAGTTAAGATGAACCAGACAACTCTGAAGGCATAAAGCTTCCTACTGGTGACTGCTCCAGGTCCGTTCTTTGTGCCATCAGGGCTCGCCAGCCCTGCCTGGGGAGGGACAAACCTCCCATGTGAAGCCACCCGAGTGTTTGCAGCTCCCCAGCAGCATTGCCCGTGCACAGCTGGTGCCAGCCAATGCTCCTGGGTTTTGCAGCATGAGCACATGGCTGGGTCGAATCCATCAAATTTGTTTCTCACTGAGTAAACATTGCCAACGGTCATATGCCGGGGGCTGCTGACCCTGGCTGAGCTTGAGCACATAACCTCCTGGGGAAAGGGGCCTTGACAGCTTAGTGATTAACATGTTAATGGCACGCTAACAGGGGACTTTTTTTCCCAGGAACAAATACCAGGAAAAACCCACATCGCCTTAACTGATCCTCTGGTTTGAGTTGCTGCACTCTTGTTAGGTGCACTGGGGGTGAGGAAGGAGAGGTTTCCTTGGAGCTTGCTGAGGTCCTCACTTATTGTTAGGAAGGCAAAAACCCACTTGCATAATTTTATCTCCTTCATTTTAGGCTTAATTAGATAAATGACACTTGGGACTGTTGGTTAGTCCAGGCTGTTTTGATTCTTTGGATGATGTGTGGAAGGATGCTCCCAGTTCACTGGGGTTGCATCGAATTTTGGAATTGGGTTTGGTGGGGCTGTGCATAGCCTGGGTTTTACTGAGGCTGGTAGAGCAGACCTTAAGCTATACTGGGGAGAAATTAGGTACCATCCTTTGTTTTTATGTGCCGTCTTGGAAGCAAGGGTCTGCTGTAGGCACAGGTGCAATATGGAGCAGCAGACAGAGACTGTTCCTGGCCTCACCGTTTACTCTGTTCACCAAGACTGGCAAGTGTGGCAATGCCCATGATGGGGCAAGAGTGGGCCTCCAAAGGCAGCAGATACCTCCCTAAGCCACCTTCCTGGTAACAGCAGGAGGAGGAGCAGCAAATATGCAGCTTTCCAAGGGTTCCTGCTCCTCCTGGGGCAGCAAAATTCAATCATCTGGCTTACATTGGCAAGGAGCTTCAAATTGACTCTGTTCTTACCCGATGTGACTCAAAGTACCACAAATCGGTATAGCTCCATCAGCACGGTAACACGGGTAAGTACCAGCAAAGGACCTGGCCCACAGATAACTTAGAAATAACATAGAAAGCCAGGGTTGAATAATTTCAGAATATAAATGTAGTCATGTTAGTAATAATAATAATAATATTTTCCTTAGTGGGAGAAAAATAGACCTTTCATGGTTGTTGTGCCTGGAGCTATTAAATATGGATGAGACAGATGAAATGCTGCTTCTCCTATTACACAGAAATGAATAAACAGTAATTCTCAATCACTATATGCATCTCAAGCTTAAAAAACCCACAAAAACAAGTTAAATATGAACACCTGCTACTGTTCGTGTATAATAAATGCTACTCTGAAGCTTTTGTCAACAAAGTGAAAAGATCTGCTTCCATATAAAGACTCTGATGGCAGCTTACCCAAGGTGTCTTTAATAAAGTTAGGAAACTGGTTGTGCTGTCAGGCATGGGGCCCCGATAAACGAGTTTATTTATCTGTCCTATTCAGTGGGTTGACAACGTTGTTGGTTACTGTGGGTTTAGTAATGTGTGGTGTAGAAAGCAAGAAGCACTTCTGAAATTCTAATTTTTCATGGTGAGATGGCAGACACTGCCAGTTTTTTACTGGATTGCTTTTCAGGGGAAGAGCTAAGCTTCAGCCCTTACCACGGATGATGTGCGTTTTGGGACAGCTGCCTGTGATATGGGAGGAAAGGAGAGCTAAAGCAAAAGACCTAGGGAGAAAACAGGCTGTATCTGGGTCCCCTGTGATCCGGCAGCATGTGGAGATGCTCTTTTAGTTAAATAGTGGGCGTTAGACTGGGGGGACCTGGGGTTTGTCTGCTTTATGCCCTCTCTGCCCAAGTTCCAATGTATTTCATATGAGTGACAGCACTGCCTAATCCTGTAGGGATGTTGTAAGGATAAATGCATGAGAAATTTTGAAGTTTGGGTCCCTTGTAACTGAAGGGATGCAAAGGAGAATTGCTGCATTCCATTTAAGATGTTGTAACTAAGTCTTGGGATGTGACCTTTATTTTAATTAGTGGCATCTTCCCTCTAATCCTGCAAAGAAGAGACCACTGCTATCTGCAGTGGCAGTAAAAGGTGCATCACACGGTTAGCCAGATGAGAGGCAGCCAGAGGTTACATTTATCTGAGAGAAATCAGTTCAGTAAGATAACAAAGCCTGTTTCCTCCGCAGGTATGTGATAAACTTTCAAAGCTGTTTTTTTCCCTGGACACCTCATAACTCTCTGCTCCTCTAATTCCTCTCAAGTCATAGGCTGTATTTACTTCCAGATATCCTGATTGGGCTACTAGGGTGAAAATGGTCTCATTGGCATTGGACAGTACTTTACATGCACTTTTCCTTGCTTTTGCCATGGGTTAACCCTAAAGATGTTCCTCTTTGTGTCAGCAATGGGCTTAAATCCCCAGGATTTCACATGCCCATTTGTTATGTGAACTGCTGTTGGCTGCTGCTGGCTCTACCACATCAACAGACCGTAAGAACAGCTGTCCTGGGTCAGACCAAAAATGCAGCTCATCCCGTGCCCCATCCATGCAGCCAATGCCAGATGTCTGGGATGGAAAGCATAGGTCAGTGTTTGACAATAATGTAATTATTATCATACTGTGAGCACTCCTCTAGCATTCAGAGAGATGTGTGCAGGCATTTTCGGAGACTCAAATTGTGCGTTTAGTAGTCTGGAATGGATTTTATTGTGAGTATTTTTCCAGTCTTTTTTTTTTTTTTTTTTTTTTTTTTTTTTTTCCCAATCCCTGTTAACATCCACTGTGTCACACAGAAAGTTGCATGAAGTTTGTTTGGAGGTGGGTCCCTGCTACCTTCATTTGCCATCACCTCATCATTGCACTGGAAGGAACAGCGGCACTTGCCCTCCTCCTCTCAGGGCTTAATTCTGTCCCTCTCAGTTGTCCCTTCCTGAAGAGGCTGGAAAGACCCAGTTTATTTGGTAATTTCTCATAGTGGAGCTGTTTCATACCTTCAGTCTGTCTTCTGCACTGATTCTTCCATGTCCTGCAGGTGATGAGGAAGATCACAACAGCATGCAGCATTCAGGGGTGGTGAACAGCAGTACTTAACACTGGTTATTTAATGGATTTACCATTTATTCCTTGCTGTTTTCTGTCTTTTCACTAGTTTTTTACCCATGCAAGAAGATTCTGCTATTTGTTAAGCTGCTCAGAGAGCCTGTACTGAGGCAGCCCCTTGAAATTAAGCTACATCACCACATCATTTCCTCATCTGCATACACGCTGGCCCCTTCACAATACTCCAGTACATTCCCTTTTCAAAAGTCTTTTTAGTTTTTCCTCCATATATCATGTTTTTCCAGGTGTTCAATAGTTCTCTCCTTTACTAGAGGGTTGTTTATTACAGTTTTTACTGACTTACTGATGTCAAACTTGTTAATGTGGAGTTCCCTGTAATTCCCAAATTATTGCTTTGAACCCATTTTTAAAAAATCGTGTCACATAAGCCGCCTCCTTATTTTTGGGTACCCATAAAGCTTGAAGTAAGAAACTTCAGCCCATGGTTAGGTGACACTACTTTGGTAGTGTCACCTGTTAAGTTCCCCCACAATGTTTGGGTCAGTGCAGTCTATAACCCCTTCTGCCAACCTTGTAAAGGTTTCCAGTGTAAAAAGCTCCCCATACCTCTCTACCTCTCTAGTGAGAACAGATCCCCCCGAAGCCTTTATTATTATTATTATTATTATTATTATTATTATTATTATTATTTTGCTACTGCTGTGTGGCTTAATTCATGCTGTTTCTATACTTCATTTCTTCCTCACCCACCAGTGATCTTGCACGCTTCTGGCTTCTGATATGTGCAAATATGTCTTTATTGAATTATCTTTCTCTTGCAACTTGTTCTTCAAATGCTTTTTCCTGCCTTTCAATGTTTTCAGGTTTTACCCACTAGAACTTAAAAATTCATTCTCGTTTCCTCATTTGGACACGCATTTTCTGATATTTGAGGATGCTGTCTTCTCATAAGTTCCCTTTCCTGGCTGATTGGCCTTCCAGACTTCTCTATTTCTCAAGTTTTTCAAGCATTGATGTTTATAAACAGTCCTTACGTTTCTTGCGAGTTTTAACTCTCTTGTTTCTACCTCCAAGGATCTCACTTCTTGTTAATAACTTTCTTCATTTTTATAGTTCTCCTTTCAAAATTAAATATGACGCTGAAGACTGAGTACAGAGATGTAGTACTCATTTCCTAACAATTTTAGGCTTTTCTCATGCATATCCTACTTTAGGTTGAGAGTTTCTTGCCTTGGATAGTGAAGGGGAGTCCCGTTCTGCAAACCCCTTTGCTGATCATTTCTAGCACAGCTCTCTAGTTGTTCAGTACTTTCTTGATTTAAAACAAACAAACACTTTACATGACATGGGAGAGCAGTTTTCTAGTTAACATCTTTAAAATGTGTTTTAATAGGGAGTTATGGAAAGAAGGTATTTAGCAGCAAATGTTAAAATGAGCAAACAAGGACTGCTTCCTCCTATAATTTGTGCCCAAACAGTGGAGCTCAATACTACAGGAGGCTGTGAAATTCAAAGTAGATGGGCTGAAGAAATTGAATTATACAGAGTAGTAGAGCATAGGTAGGTAATATGTGAGGGGTCAATGCAACTGTCACTTAAACAGAGATGGCTTTTCTGGATCACTGACTGCTGGAAGCTAGGGAGATAAACTGGGGGAAGTCTTGTGTTGCATGAACTCCACTTCATAGGCTCTTTCTTCAATTATCTGTTATAGCTATTACTAAAGAAAGGAGCCTGGACTGGGCAGATCTGGTTGCTTAACCCTGCTGAGAGGTTTTTGCCTTCTTAATTTCTTCCTATAACTTGGTAAAAGGATCCTTTTCATGAGCAAGTCACATGGAATTACAGTTCAGGCTCCTCAGCTCTCTATTTGCTTGGAATGACTTCTCATTCACTTAGAAGTGGAAACATTTTGATGGGGAAAGGTCTGTGTTTCAAAGAGGTCATAAAGTTTCTAATCAAATTAGGCTCTTATTCATAGCAGAAAGCAAAATCTTTTTCCCCAAGGATGTATCTTGCTTTTTTCTGCTATTCTAACAGTTTCATGGAGCTCCTTTCAACCTGTCATATTTTAAAAGACTCAAAATCCATAGTTAACCTCCCATTTGATCGTGGTGAGGACAGATGCTGTCCTACATTGATCTATTCCTAAAAAGACCCCAGGGATCAACTTGTGCACTTGCTGGCAGGATTAGGTGTCTGGCCCTCCTTCCCATCCAAGCCCCTTTTCACTGACAGCAAACAGAAGCTCACCTGGAGGGCAAATTGCTGGATTTTTTTTCTAGCTTTTTAATTTTAAATCAACATGTAACTTGTTTTGAGTACTCTGTAGCCCATCCCTTCTGTGAGCTGATGTACCAACTACAGCACATCCACAGCATATGTGACTTGAGGCTGCTTTTACCAGCTTCACCATAGCTCCCCAACTCACTGCCAGTGGCATGCTGCTGGGGGTATTTTGGGGAATTGGCTCCCAGATAATCTTTACAGCACACTGGGAGAGAGATTCCTGCAATCCCACTGCCCCTCCTCACTCTTCCAGAGCTCTTGTGCTATCCTTCTGGGGAATTTTCATATTCTGGGGTGCATGTCACCTGGGAGGATACTATGCCACGTCCTTTTTATTAATGCTTAAAATTATGATACAGATTAAAAAGGAACAGAAATTATTAGTGTCAGGCTTGTAGAGCTGTGTTCCCCTTTCCCCAGCCTCATCCAACTCATTGTGTGTGTTGGTACTGCTTGGACCTGCTGTCCAAGAGCTGAGCTGGGTTATCAGGACCCGTGTGAAGGCAGAGGAGCACGGTGGTTGTGCTGGCTGGTGTGTGTGTAACATGTCAACCTGTGTTGGAAACGAGTTCTTAGAAATTCCATTTGTAAAAATAGGCAGGCAGCGTGGCACTCATCTCCTAGGAAACCCCTCGTTGTGTTATGAGGCTATAATGTGCTATGATTACAGTTCAGATAAAGGGAAGCAGAGTTGCTGTCAGCTTGTTTCTGCTGGAGTTTTCCAACACAGAAGGTCACCCGTATGTAACAGTATACTCTTGCTGGTGTTTGTGGACTGGTTGGGGCACTGAGCTGGTTTCTCTTGTGCCGTTGCTCACTGGAGACTGGGAGGTGAAAACAGAAGCATGTGTAGCTAAGAGTTTTGCTGCGTGCAGAAACCATGGGTGGTTGGGGTCTAAAGCTTTTATGGGTGATGTGACAGAGATCTCAATGCCTGGTGGCTTCCATCGACCAGGCTCACCTCCCTGGGTGGGGAGATCTGTCATTCTGTCAGATGAAATGCAGGAAACACCAGCACCTTTTTCCTGCTGTAATTCTCTAAGAGGCTCAGCTGCTTTGGTGCAGGTGTGCATGCAGGAGGGACTACTTCCCTCCTGATGCTGTCTTCTACCATCATATGGAGAAGGCAGGAATGGCTCCTGTCCTCGGGAAGATTTCTGCATGTGCCACTGCCTTTTTTGGGTGATAACAGGATAGGATAAACCCAGAGGACTGCTTTTGTTGGGCCTCATATACTCTCTGCTTCATCTGGACACAGTGCCCAGGCTGGGCATAGTTTGGACAGAAGCTGGTGCAAGGTTCTTATCCTTAGATCACCTGGGGAATTTCCTCTTGGTCAGTCCCAGTGCAGTGACATCAGTGTCCCTTGACATCAAAAATGTTCCTTCAGAGCAGTGCAGAGGCACATGATAATAGGTTTAGGAGGAGAAAGTTGTGCTGGTGCTGCGTCTGTTTTGTGAGTAACTTCAGGAATCTGGACAGCACCTTGAAGGTGGAGCTGCGGGGAAATCCCTTGCCAGCAGAAGCTGATGGGAGAACCCTTTTTGCTCCGAGGTTTGAATGAGAGCAGGACTGAGACACATGCATAGAAACTGTGTGGCAATTCTTTTAGCAGAAGGATCTGTGAGTTTCAGGAGCACCTGGTAACTGCTGGATACAGCTACGCTGAAATAATCTTTGCCAAAATGTTTGTTTGCAAGCCTGCTGGTTACCAGGCAAACCCGTCTGCTAAGATTTCTTAGCATACCTCAGCTCAGACATGAAACAACATGTGGAAACGCGAGTCAAGAGGTGGGGGAGAAGGGAAGCAAACACTCCTCTGGTGTTTTTAAAAGTGGCCATTGAAAGGAAGGCTTCAGATGGAGCTCTGGGTATATTGCAGTGGCTTTTCCTACCAGAGCTCAATTCTGAGCTACAGAACAAATTGCATTGCATTTTACTGAATTGTCCCTCCCCCCACATTTTATTTTTATTTTAACTCTAAGCTACTATTTGGAGTGGGCAAGGATACAAAATACACATCGTTTTTAGTCCAAATATTTAAAATAGATACACGAGACTGGCTGGATGGGTAACAACAGGATGAGAACAAACCCATTACAGTTTTCTAGAGGGACAGAAGGGCTCTTACATGAGAGGAATTGTTCAGCTGTGCTTGTGACAGCTCTGAACCCTGTGGCCTCTTCTTTCAGAGGCTCATCATGCTCATGGGGAGCACAGCCTGACCAGGGGCTGTCCACTGGGTCTGCACAATTGATCTGGAAGAGGCCAATCCTATTTGTGCCCTGGTTGTGTGATCTGATTAACTAACCTAAATTTGTCCTTGAAACAGGAAGGGACTGTGCTGTGATCAGGGGCATAAAAGCCTTATGAGTCTCAGTCCTCATTTTGATTTGAATATGTGCTTATTGTGCACACTCAGGTCCCGTGAATTAAGGAGGAGATTTGCGTGCTTAGCTTTCAGAATGTCCACACTGCAGATGTTTTCAGTCGATCTCTCCCCTGGGGCTCCCTTTCTCTCAATGAAGATCCAGAGACGTGTTTAGGGTATGTTTTATCTGACCACTATTAGTTACTCCCAGACAAGCTGATGGCACTGCTGTATTGGCCATCTCTCATCTGTAATGCATGGGGAAGTAGCTCAGACATCAATAACATCCACGTAGTTGTGCTCAGGACTTTCCTTCTGGGTAGCCAAGCTCTGCTTTCTCTTGAAACAAGACCAGACCCTGAGGCTGAAATATATCTCAGCTCATTGCAGCTGCCGGACAGGCATTTTGGAGCTAGATCTGGGCATCTCAGATGATCTGTTTGACCAGAGGTAGGTGGCAATTGGAGCGTGGGATTTTTGGCAGAAGGGGCGTAAGGATTTGTGCAGTGCTATGTTGTGCTTCCCTCAATGTATTTTAGGATGGGATGTAATTGCCTGTTGGAGATGCTTTTCTGAGTACAAAAGGAGTGTGCACTTTTAGATTATGCGATGTTCTTTGCTTTTAAATAAATGTTACTGAAGGATGGGTCCATGTGGTTCCTGTTCCTCACGTAGCTCATCTGTAGAATGGATCATACAGTTCCTGAAAGATGGTCACTGTTTGAAAACCACATGTCAAGTAATGCAGTCATTTGTTTTTGATTACTGAGGAAGAGCTCCAGAGATGATACTTAGGCTCTGATTCTTAAAGATACCACCTGAAGGCATGGGGTGACATCTTTTGCAACTTGGATTTGAAGGTCCAGGCACCTTTAGGCAAAACTCTCGGGTTAATTGGATTTTCCTATGGTTCAAACCCAACTGACAAGTTATTTGCTCTTTAGGCAAGTTAGGCTAGTTTCGTCTTTACTAAAGATGAACTGAAATTCACTTCAGAGGGAACATAGAAAATGCTGAAAGCAAAACTAGTGTTTACACTATCTTTGCTTTGCTCCAAAAGATGCAGTGTCATCCAGTTCCTAAATTGATCCAGCCTCTTTGGAGAGTGCCAGATCATTTCTTACATTTCCGCGTGGAGGAAGAGGAAGAAATGTACTTTTTCAAATTGGTGTAATTTGCTTTATAAGGCCAGATAAGATCTCCAGAAATCAGATGTGTTGTAATAGACCCTGCATATATCAGTGTCAGAACAGGGAAATGCTTTGAAAAACGTTATGGAGCTCACTTATCCCTCAAGAAAGGTTTGCGGTCATTATTAGGAAAAAAAAAAAAAAAAAAAAAAAAGGGTTATTTCCCAGTGAGAATGCTGTCATCAGATAAATCCTGGGAGACAATGAGCTCTTTTCGTCTTATAAGATGAAAGTGGAAAAAAGGTACTTAAATATTCACTTTGGAAAGAAAGTGATCATCAGTGGAGAAAATAAACTGCTTAACAGCCCATTTGTGAAATGCATAATGGAAGGAAGAGCTCAATACAAAAGGCTGTATGTTTTGCTTTTGATTCTGGGTAGCTTTACTATGATTACCACAGAGGATGTAAAGTAAGCGTAATAGGCCTTTAAAGACAACACTTCCCTTTCTAATAGGGGTCAGGATTAATCAGAAAAGAGCAAACAGTTCAGGAAAGTAAAGCACTGTAATAACAAACAAGACTGGGTATCTGTGCTGGGCCAGTTTCCCTTTTTAGCATCCATGCATCACTGTCTCAGACCAGACTGCATAGCATCCTATTGAATTAGCATATACCAGGCAGCTAAAACAAATTAGTTCATCTCAGAAAGGGAAGAGTTTCCGCAGAAACTTTTCGTTTTGGCTTAATTTTTGAGCATTATGTGGTTTACTCTCTTCTGCTCCTCAGTTTGATGACACCAAAACATGCATGCCTTGCTCTGCTCTGCACGTAAGGGCTTTATTTGCCCAGGGGTCTCATCAGCCACGTACTTCAGTGCCATTACCCTGCTGGTGTGTGAGCTGAAGTGCCCCAGGCCCTGGTGGATTCCTCATCCACGTGGCTGCAAGCTGTGCCAGCAGCTTTGCTGATGCCCAAAATGTCATATCTGGAGGAAGGGAAGGGGACCTGGCAGTGGCAGGGGGCACTGGCGGTGTGTGCCATGCCCCACTGTGAACTTGAAATTCATCCTGGAGTCAAAATTTAATTTCTCGCTACAGCATTCTTTAAATGGTTCCCAGCAATTTTTCCCTGGGTGAAAATTGTTGACCATTAAGGAGGCGGTTGTGTTCTGGTGAAAGTGGTCTGGGGGAAGAGGCAGGTCTGTGAAGTCTTCCTTGACTATATTGTCAAAATTTCATGCTTTATCATGTGCAACTTAAACTTCACAGAAGTCTCTCCTTTAAGTAGCTGACATGGTTTTTCAATCTTAATTCTAGTTAATTTCTTTTTTTTTTTTTCTCTGAGAGTATAAAATACTGAGGAGTTAAACCAAGAAGAAATGATAAGCTTCAAATTGCCATTAAAATTCTCCCATCTGACTGGTGACAAAAACTGTCAAAACACTAAGCTGTTGTAATTGTAGATAATAGTACCCAAGAAAGTAGAAGTTAAATCCAAACAAATCCAGACGCTTTTGGTAACTGCACGAGATGAAAGCTTTGTGCTGCTTGTTCCATCGTAGTTAGCTGCGGTGTAATGGGAGGAGAAAACCAAACTGGTGTATAAGGAGGGGAAAAAACAGCTCTACCTGGAGCATGAAGCTGTCATATGTCTGTTGTGGTCATGGCTATGAGTCCCAGCAGAGACCTGTGGGTTGTTGAGGTTCCTATCCTGGAAGCTGTACTTGATGGGGAGCAGCAAGTTGGTGGGAGAGGTGAAGCCATGAGCTTAGGGATGTGTTGCCTGGCCCCATGCCCAGCAGTTCCCTGGCTCCTCTCATCTTGTGGGTAAGTGGGGACCTATCTGGAGAGAGATGTGTAACCCCAGTGGTCTTAAAGTGCCTTCTAGCTCGGACAAAATGCTGAGGGTATGGAGCAAGAGACATGCTAGTGGTGAAAATCTGCTCCTTGCTGCAGGAACATGCAGCAAACGGTATTTTTGCCCCTTGCTGTTGTTATTTGTGTGTCCATCAGGCAAGATCAACAGCATTTTTGGAACAGCTGGAAGTGCTGTTCATCATCTAGAGCATGTAATAGCAGCTCCAGCCCTGGGTACCAGGCACCTCACGGGGAGGGAGGTCATTGCTGTGGGTGCAGGTCAGGATCAGCCCTGGGGAGGGAAACCAGGGTCAGAAATGGCCCAGGATGGCCAGCTGGGTTAAAGCAGATATTCACCCGGCCCTGAGGTAGAAAAGAGCATTTCTTAGTTTTTGGCTGGGTGGTTTGGTGGAAGTTAAATGAATAGGGAGGCTAAAAATACCAGCGTTAACAGTGTTAATCCTGGTCGTCCTGTGCTTGCAGAGGCAGAGGAAGCATTGCCATAGAAGGGGCTGCAGGGCTGGGATAGTGTGTTTGATGAATGAAAATAGCTAGAAAAAGCATTTGTCCTCTAAAGAATAGATGGAGTCAAATAGACCAGTATGCGTGTTTCTTTTCTCAGAAATTTATATTAAGCTTCTTGGGAATGTGTACGGATATTTGATTTCTGTACTGTGTGTAACACAGCCCCGAGAGCCTCCTCTCTGCTCCTCTGAGTGAAAACACCCTCTTCACTTCAGTTTTGTTACCTTTGCATTCAAACTTCACTGAGCTGTTGAAAATTTCATTGTAAATTCATTTTCACACAGACCTCAGGACACTCGCAGACATGACTTTGGAGCAAAAAACAATTTCCAGCCTTTGTTCGGGTTTATGTTGGGAAATGCCGGGGATTTGGATGAGTGAGGGCATGTGTACAGAAATGACAGAGTAGAAAATTTAATGAAAAAAATAAAGCAACTTCTGCAGAAAAATGGCTTGGGAGAAAAATATTCTGGAGGATCAGAATCTCCTTGGTATGTATTGGTTATACAGAGCCTGAGCTCATCCCACAGTTAACTCCTTGAGGACCGTAAGAAAAGCCTTAAAAGTGCCAGAGAAATTTTTTTTCTTACACACCTCCCTCTGTCTGTAGTGCAGCTCAAAGCTGCCTTTCTTTGGGGAGTCGAGGAACAGAATTTGTCTGTGGTTACCAAAGCCACGCTACAGAAATGGCTTATTGGGTTTGGTCGGTCTCACCCATTCTGTTGGTCTCCCATCTTGGGGTGATCTTCTAGGTGGATGTGGTAGATTTCTCAAACCATGAGCGTTCACTCATTTTTTCCATGGTTTGGCTGGGGCAAAGTACACACAGAAGGCCAACTGTACCATAATTAAGATCATTAGCTCCACACAGCCTGAAGATGTGAAATCTGTTTCCTGACTATGTCTGTTGATTTAGTGTGACAGAGCACCTGCTAATGTAGTGGAAAACTCTCAACGTGGAGGTCTCTGCAAATGGAAAAATTAAGTTTTCTCCCTCCATCTACTCTTCGTCTTCATTTTGTTAGTGCTTTTGTAACAACATTTTTTTTTTTTAAGAATAAGAACAGATTTATTGTCACATTATATGTTGTATATCTATTTTATTTCAGAAATTAAGCATTCACCTTAAATTATAGTTCAAACAGATGAGGAAAAGTTATTTGGCATTTATTTTACTTTGATCTGCAGGATAACCTAGCCTCGCAACTTTTGTTATCTAATAGAAAATCCATTCTGTTTGGATATGAATGCCATTCATATTGCAATGATAATCTTGAAATCCTAATCTGAAAATCTGAATTAAAGAAAATAACCAAATAAGAAATAATTGAAACAAAAACTATAAAATATTGACATCTCATAGGATGCTGACATATGCAAAGGGGTGAGGAGTCAGCAGGTCTCAGCCGCCTTCCAGAGTTTGCCATCATCTCAATGTCACTTGTGCAGTCATTTAACCTTTTTTCTTTCGCACTGTTCCTAATTCATATGAAAACGATCTAGATCACAAAATTATTTCACACTTTAATTAGAAGTTTAACGAGAGCTGATCCTCTAGGGTAAATGATAATGTGGTCATAACTTTCAGAAGTAGGTTCTGTTGCCACACACTTATTTCAGCAGCTAGCTAGGTGGTTTAATTTTGCAGAAGTTTCTTGCTTACCCATTTCCACTGCTGTCCTAGTTCCTCAAAACTGTGATGCTTTTCCTATTCATTTACTCTGACCTCCAGGAAGGACCTGCAAAGCTCCCTGGGGGGTTTGTAGCCCCCAATTCAGAGAGGCAAAGGCTGTGTCCCCAGGCACAGTGGAAAGGTTGCTGTTAGCTATTTCCCAGCTCTGGGGAGTGGGACATCCCATTCACTGCAGATACCTTTGAAATGATGACTTTTATTTAATTAACCTCTTCTCCCTGCTTTTTAAAAAACCTGTGTTGGAGTGTGAAAATAATTTTTGGACCAATTTTTTGGGGGAAAGGAAGAGTGTGTGTTGTGGAGTGCTGTGAGAATAAAAATTCCCCAGATATTTTCTGGGTAATATCTTGGTAATTTTCAGAGTAAACACGTTCCTCAAGATTTCACAGAATTTAAAAAAAAAAAAAAAAAAAAAAAAAAAAAAAAAAAGTTTACCATTATTTGCTGGTATCCTTCCCAGAAATTGCATTTTTCCATGCATGAAATTTCAGATAAAAACTCATAATTCAAAATACAAGATTCACCGAGTGGCTTCCAAATCTCTTTCTGTCTCAGTGATGATTTAACATCACTTGATGATGCTTAATAGAAGCCACATCCTTTTTACAAGAAGTCTTGTCATTTCAGTGGTGAACAATGCATCATTTTCTAAACCCAAACACATTGAGAGAACTTTGGACACAATTACCTTTTAACCCTCAATTAAAAAAAATGCAATAAATTCTTAGAGATAAACTGTTGCCTTCATTTATGTCTTGATTTTAAAGGGCACATTAATTCTTTGGGGGGAGAAATATCTCCTTTAGTAAGCCTGCTAGACTGGTGTTCTGGGGATTCTTTTTTATTTTTTTTTTTTTGAGGAAATGGGGAATTTGCTGTAGGATATTTTACTGTTAGCAAGAAAACAAGCAGCTTTGTATTTCTTTCTCTCTGTTTTTTACCTAGTCATGTATAAGTCAAGAAAGATTTAGTGGGGGCTGGATTGGATTATTAAGTGTGGGTGAATTCATCTGTGTATTTGAAATTAAGATAATTACTTGTCCATCTATATACTATTATTTCTGGCTCTCCCTTGACTCCAGCACACTGCAGGAGTGTCTATGCTGCCTATTGCTTGGTGATTTTTTTCTGCTAATACTTCCTTTTTTTTTTTTTGTCTTATACCTTTCTTTCCTCCCCAACTGTATTTAACTCTCTGATCCCTATCTGCATTTCTTCCAGCACACTTCTCTTTTCTTCCAGCACTTCTCTTTCTTTTGTCTGCTGCCTCTGTGCTTCTTTTTTTCCTTGCCTGTGACCGCAGGAACTGTGCAGCAGGAACACGTGTAGTGCAGCAGGAGCGTGCAGACCATCAGTGCCAAGGGCTGGCATTTATGTGAATGCTTTAAGTGAGGGTCAGCTCATTTCTTGCTTTAACGAGAAAGACTGCTAAGAAGATATGGAATAGTTTTTTACCAGTGTATATCAGAGTTCCCCCTAAAAATGCATTTATATACACAAAAGCTGCTCCAACCCCATGGCTGTCCTGGTATGTGGAGGAAGAAATCCAGTAAAATGGTGAATCCAGCTGAAATAGAGGCATTTCTCCAAGCTCAGTTTATTATATAGAAGGATATAAAGGGATTTCATTGATTTTGGCGTCTTAGAAGAGCAATGAAATCCCGATCAGAACGGGAGCTCTGTGCTTTGCAGTGTTGTAAACACTCAGAGAGCTGCGTGAGCAGTAAATGACCAGTATGGATGTGCTGCTTCTAATGGCATTTAACTACAGCCAAAAAGATTATTCAAGACACAGCTAGAGTGAAGTGGTGAAAGCTTAAGTAGATAGGACTTTAAGGCGTTCATGAATTATAGCTGGGAGCTGCCCTGTGAGTTTCTGAGCATCCGAGTCTTCAGCCAAAGCCGATAAGCACTGAGGGGTCTCAGGATTTCCCAGTAAAGGGATTTTATTGCAATTCCAGTCTGGCTGTTCCCAGCATGAGGGTTAGAAAGAAAGCACCATTTGGTGAACCAAGTAATTAGGACTGTTGACAGGAAAGCAAAGAGTAGGTCTGCAAAAATACGTTGTGTGGCTCGATTTTCTTTTTTTATTGCTCCAGCCATTGGGACTGATTGCATGGACTCTGAACTGGAGTCTGTGATGCTCCAACATGCCGTGGCAGTTTATACACAATGCAGAAAACAAAGCTGTTCCTGTACTTAGTGCGGCACAAATGAGTCTGGACATTTTTGGGGTCCTTTTTGCCAAAAACGCAAGGCAAAGCATTCTTTGTTCAGAGGGTCACTGCCACATGGACACAAACCACCAGTTTGCAAAAGTCTCTTTTAATCCCTTCCTAAACTTCCCCTCTCATTTCCCTTTTGCTGCTAATGACCAAAACGTTTCTGTGTAAACAGGCACTTTCTATCCAGCATCCTTTTCTGTCTGCCTGCTTCGCTTACCCCTTGGCTCAGTGATTCACTTGGTCCTTTCGCAACTCAGGAACTGGTGCTGAGGTCAGGGGTGCTTGGTCGTGTCGTTGAGCCTAACTTAGAAAGGGAGAGACAGGAGAGGAAACGTTTCTGTTGGTCCACAGACATCTAGATAAGCAGTGACTGTGGACAACAAAAGTCAGGGAAAGTTTGTGGTAGCCAAATGAGGCTGTGATCAAATACTAATGTTTGAGGAGTGGGTTAGAGTGTGATTGGGTTTGCTCAGCCTCTTTTCAGAGAGAGCTATGTAGAAGAACAGAATAACCTAGTGATGGATAACCTGGTGTCCTACCTCTTTTAGTGTTGTATATATAAAATGTGATCCTTTGGCTCTTGGACTTTGAGTTGGGATTTAGGTAGTGCTACGTTTTGGGTGGTGCTTGGCTCTGGTGTCTCGGGCAAGGCAGCTGCTTTGGGAGGAGGTTTTGGTGAACAGGAGCAGGGATTTGCTGTGCCTCAGCAGGCTGGTGGTGCTCTGCCATGCCCAGTACCTCACCGCTAAACCAGTAATGAGCTAAACCTGATAAACCAGGAATATCAGAGCAGCCCCAGTGTGCCAGAGTGAAAGTCCATCCAGATGCCAAAAGGTTCTGAAGGATGCCCAAATCTCAGAAATTCTCAGAAAGCAGCAGCAAAAACACATAAGGGTCCTGCCTGTCACATGTGCCTGGCCTCTTTGGAGGATGCTTTGGAGGAAGACATGAGAGTGCAAGAAATAATACTGTTACAGAATAACCCAATGAAGGAGAGGCGCCGCCCACTCCTGGCAATTAGCGACTGGCTGCTGTGATGATGTTTCTGCATCCTTTATTTGTGTAATCCTCTCTGGGGTAACTGCGGGGAAGCTGCTATTAAGGCAGACATTTGGGCTTGTGACTTAATCCGATTGTTTGGCTTTAGCGATTACACAGGGCAGTTTGTTTTGTGGAATAACTCTGTGTACAGAGAGGAACTCTGACGCTGCTTCTCCGTCTGAGTCAGGGTTGAGTGAAGGGTGAAGAGATGCTCAGAGAGGACCAGAGCGGAGGCCCTGACCTCTTGTGGTCACTGAGGAACCGAGAGCGCGTTTGGCACCCATGGGTCATTTGCTCCCAGGGACTTTGTGGTGCTGTGTGAATTAAACCTCAAAAAAAACTTCAGAGAAGGGAAAAGTGCATCATTCATCATACGTCAAATCAGCAGCTTGGCTGCGGTCCTTGCCCCTGTGTATGGAAATGGCACTTTCTGATTTTTGACCTTTGCTCAAACTTCTGCTGGACTGTGGTTCTTTATTAATATTGTTGGGTTTGGTGAGCCTTTAATATTTTGCTTGAATGCCTTTATATATCTGTAAAAACAGTGAAAGATTCTCATAATGCTGTGGCTGTGATTAACGAGAGCAGCTATCAAAATCCACCAGAAGAATAGATTCAATTGCTGTATTTCAGATAACAACTTGCGAAGAAATGACACCACTTAAAATCTCTGCTTTTCTTTTCTTCCTTCAGGGGCGCATTTTCTGAAGTTGTTTTGGCTGAAGAGAGAGCTAGTGGGAAACTATTTGCAGTCAAGTGCATTCCCAAGAAGGCACTGAAGGGGAAGGAAAGCAGCATAGAGAATGAAATTGCAGTCTTGAGAAAGTAAGTATCAGACCTTCGTTTCTGCTTCTTTGCTTCGATTAGGCTCCTGCGTTTCAGGCACAGGAGCAGTGACTGACAAGTGTGACTGACGGGTTGTTCAGCCCATCACCGGCAGACAAGATCAGCCGAGTTTAAATGATGCTGAAAATGTTTTGAGAAATGCTTTGGTTTTCTTTTATATTAATCCAGCTGGATGGCTGTGAAATAGCAAAGAAAAGGAGTTAGGATGGAGTAAAAGCAGTGATGCCCTGTAAAAAACCTTACCCACTAATAATGTCAGCAATTGGGTTGTCGCCTTTGAGGAGAGCAAGAGTGGGGTTGTTATTTCCAGGTGCTTAAAGCAGTTGATACACTGATTGTTGTAAAACCAATTAGGCATGCTACAGATTGCTCAAGGTGACAGTGGTAGCCTGTAGTAGCTCTGTCACCTCTGCTCTATCAGAGTTGTCCATGGAGTGCAAGTTTTTCCTGACGTAAATCAGACATAAACGAGCAGCTCAGGAGTGTGGTGAGTTCAGAGCAGTCATTAGAGGCTTGATCCGTACCTCTTCCTTACCTCGTGCCCTGAAGGCAGGATTTATCTCACCTGGCTTGAGACACTTGGATCTGAACTTGTCACCCTTGCCTTTCTTTCTAGTTAGTGGGAGGAGATCGGTAACTTTAGGACTGGTCTATACGACCCGTTTTAGATTTCTAAAAGCAGCTTTTCTTCTCATTTAATTCAAAGTAGCACAATTATATAGAAGTCTACATTGGACTGGGGCAACCAAATTCCTGCTGCTCTGCTGTACCTAGTGGGGCATTTTGCACCAGGTCTGTGTCATGTAGAAGTTGGTGGCTCATGGTCTGAGCACTACAAGGCAAAAACTGATCCTAAATCTTTAGATACTTAGATACACTAAATGCTCAAGCAACCTAAGCCAAAGGAGCAGGTTCTAGGGCAAACTCAGCGATCTCAGGAGGCAGAGGGGGTCATTTTCAGCAGAGAGGAGCATGTGGGGCTCTGAAAAACTACAAGGATTTGTTGCAGTTGCTTTCCCATTGCTGGACCCATTTGAGGGAAACCCAGTGATAACTGCAGCATGTTGGCTTGCTGGTTGGTGGTACTGAGAACCCCATTGCCATCTCCACGACCAGGTAATAAAGGCTAATACCAGGCAGCTTGAAACAGTCTCTGTGGGTCTGTCCCCTGATACTCATACATTACTATAAGAGCAGAAGAAGCAGCACCCAGGCTGGGCTATTCGTGTTGCAATGGTACGAGAGGGAGTAGGCAGAAAATTCCTCAATTCCATGCAATTAAATCTACTCAGTCTCTTGTCCTGTGCACGCTAGGGCCATGAGATTTTTCCTTTTTTTATCTCCTGATGTCATCTACTTAGCTGTTGCTAATACAAACTTTGCATGTTATTGTATTTATTCTGAAAATAGGCATCTTTGCTAGCAGATGCAGTATTGAATTTGTATGCACCACCAAGAAAATGCTTAGAAAATAACATTCTGGTTCTGCCTGGGATCGAGGAGAGGAGATATCAACCTATTTCTCTGTTCAATAAATTATCTGCTTCAAAACCTGTCAGTAGAAATATATTTGAGAGGGGTGGGGTGGGTCTTGAGCAGCTGTTGCTAAGCTCCAAAGGTATCTAAGTGCCTTGGTTTTGTTTCTGATAGCTTCATACTGCGTAGGGATGGCTAGCGTGTGTGTTGCCTAATTAGTGGGTAGGATGCCAGGGCTCCAGGCTGCCCTGGATGGCAGCTGTAACAAACCATGCACTGAACTGGGCACTTCTAGGGAGGATGTGAGCAGGGGATGCCTGCAGGGAGGGATTTGTCCCTCTTCCCTGCAAGGAGTGCACAGAGCCATAGAGGATGGATGCAAAGCAGATATAAATCAGCACATGTGCTGCCCCCATTCTCTGTTTTTGTATCATGCTTTTGGGGGGTGCTTGAACTCTAATAGGATTAAAGTCCCAAATGACAGCCTGTGCAGCTGAAATGAGAGCAAACTCCTTGTGTCCTCTTAGAGGTTGCCTGTCAGACAGGTACCTACCAGGGAGCCACAAATGTATTCACTGCATCCTCTGCCAGCTCTCTGAGCTGCTCGTGCTCCTGTGTGTGTGGTGAGCAGGGTTTTGGGGACAGTCAGAGGTGGTGCTGACTGTCCTTTGCACCCTTTGTGCCCTTTGGAGGAGGTTTGTCCTCCTGTTGGCCCTGTCAGACCACCCACTCCAGAATCAAGATGCAGGAGGGTTTGGATGCTGCTGTCTGTTGAACCTGCATTTAAATGATATCTTTTAAATTCAGGACTGAAAGTCTGTGCGTGGAGCACTGTAGGAAGCAGAACCTGGTGCTGAAAGCATGAACTTAATGACCAAAACCCTTGCATCACCTCTCATTTCTGCTGCTGGCTTCCAGCATGACCATGCTGGAAGTGCCTTCTGTCTGAAATAGCTGTTGTCTGTGACAGAGCCAAAAGCCTTTAAATAAAAAGTTTTACCTTCAGGACCTTTGCTTTCCTTTCCTCATGTCAGCAGATGGAGAAGAGTGGGTCCAAGAGGGGAAGTTCCTGGTCTGGACTTTTAATGTAAAACCATTGCAGTGTGTCCCATCAGCCCTTCTCTGTCTCGGTTTAAAAAAAAACACACTGGAAGTGTTAAACCAAACATTACATGCTGGGGAAGGCCGGTGGTCCCCACATGTAGTTCATGGAAGGTAGGAGATTTTATCTTTTGGATGCTCTCTGTCTGTGGGCTTGGCCGCTGTTGCTGCCAAAACAAAATGACACATTTTAAAAGCGATGTTCTGCTAACAGAGGAGCTGCCAGCCAACTGATCTGCATGTTTGTGTGAGTGCCAGAGTGAATCATGCTCCCTCCAACATTTTATTTTTCCAGCCATGGCCAACAAATCTGTTCTTAAAAAAGAAAAAAGACGGAAGAGCCGTTAAGTCAATATTTACGCCTAGCAACCTTAACAGGGTTCTTCCAATATGGACTCTCTTGTTTCCCGTGGAAATCCATGGCAACATTCCCCGAAGACTCAGATGGGTGGGGATGCAGTGGGAAGGAGCTCGCTGTTGGACGCAGTGCTGGCAGAGACAAAGTCTGCAGCTAATCCGGGAGCCCCAGCCTGACGAATTCTTTCGGCCCCATTTCAGCAAAGCATTTAAGCATGTGCCCAATTCTAGGTGATAATTCATCCCTCTGAATTCAGCTCATCCTTCTGAAATCAGCTCATTCCTTTCAGTTTGAGCTCTCCTTGTTGAACTCAGGGCTAAAAGGATGCTCCATGACAGGGGGGAAATCCCACTGGGCACCTCTGTTCAAGTCTGCATCAGGAGTGGAGTTTTTAGTGTCCCCATTCCATGCCCATCTGATGGGCTGGTGCACAAGGACTGCTGTTTCTCATAGCTGTGTGCTGGCTGAATGGAGCTGGACACGGTGCAAAAGGTTGCATCTCAACACAAAAAAACAAGTGAGAAGCTGGGCTGCATCAGCTGCTCCGGGTTTACTTCTTTTGCAGTGGAAAAAGTACTATTTTTTAGAATCTGTCTGAGGAAGGAAACTGGATCTCTAGGGTAGGACTATCACGGCTGTGTAAACTGCCTTGATTGCAACCCAGCACACTGTGTTACACGAACTTTTTCTAACGTGAGATGTGGGCAGTTTCATAACCAGCTCAGAAAGCAACCCATTTCTGCTTTTTAAGCAGAGAAGTAAATGCAGTTCCTTCCATTGTTTGCTGTAGAATAGTGGAAATTTCTTCCCCGTATGCTAATTGTGCAGGTGTGAACACACTGAAAGATGAATCGGCTGTTAGACGGGCTCCTGAAGGCAGTAGGTGGTGTGAAGAGCTGGACTGCAGTGAGCATCAGTTTGAGGCTAGTGAAGTAGAGAAAAACAACCTTGGAAGAGAAAAATATACCTGATATATGTGCCTTTCCTTTCCTTTCCTTTCCTTTCCTTTCCTTTCCTTTCCTTTCCTTTCCTTTCCTTTCCTTTCCTTTCCTTTCCTTTCCTTTCCTTTCCTTTCCTTTCCTTTCCTTTCCTTTCCTTTCCTTTCCTTTCCTTTCCTTTCCTTTCCTTTCCTTTCCTTTCCTTTCCTTTGTTTTTTTTTTAAATCACAAAGAAACTTTCTAGCTGGTGGTATGTTATCGGGGTAATACCTGCACAATCAGAAAGGTTTGGTGCTGAGTCAGAAGAAGGCAAGGGGAGGAATCAATGCAGGTGTATTGATCGTAGCAGCCATGTGCACAAATTAGAGTCTTGTTAAACAAATGCTGTTTAGCTAGCACATCAGACTCTGCTTTAGCTAGTTTCTGCTGAATGGGGATTTTAAGAATCTTTTATAAACTATTTAGGTATCTCCCACTCTCCCCACCTGCTCTTTACTCTCCTAGATCCTCTGGGAGAGGCACCGTAAAATTCCTCATTACAAATCCAAGCCTAATTGCAGTGAAGCCATTTTTTCCTGTTAAACAGCATGATCAAACCGTTTCTAGCAGGTCAGCTGTATTTCTGCCCGTGCTTTCCATTCCCATTTCTTTGGAAGAGGTGCTGGGTGTTCAGGCAGTGATTCATGCCCAGACGGTAGCTTCTCTCCTTATACGCCTGCACCTACAGCCAGGAGCTGCAGCTATTATAAAGAGGGAGAGAGGCAGCCTCCTGCAAAGTCTGCAAAACCTACCTCCAAACCCCCCAGAAAACAGAGATTAAAAGTTTTCATCAAGCAGGTGAAAGCTTGGCTGTGCTTGGTCACACCATTAAAGGGGACGTCTTTGATAAGGAATATAGAAAAATCACCCTGTCTCAAGATTTACCTGAAGGCTAAAAGGGGAATTTCAGAAGTCACACAGGTTTGTTCCTTTTTGGTAGCATATTGTCAAGCTTCCCCTAAAACCCCTCTGTCCCCTGCTCTTACCTCTGGCAGGGCTTATCCCTCCCAGGCTAACCCCATAGCCTCTGGGAAGCCAAATCCATGTTCAGTTTTGAAACCCATTAGTCACCCCTTATTAAACTCCTCTGTGCAATTTAACTCAGGATAAAAGGCTACATTAATTCTGAACAAAATTGATCAGGCAGAAGTTTAATGTACCTTAACACAAATTTGGGCACTTAATTAATTCGGCTGAACGTTCCTGAGTGACTTTGTGGGACGGATCCTCCTATTTAAGCCGTGAATGTTTCTGAGTCAAAAAATAAAGCCCTTGCAGGCCTGGATGGTCCTGTGCTCTATTTTCCTAATCCAGAGTCTCTGCTGGTGCCCACCAGTGCTCTCCTACAACAATTATTTTTCTGTGAGAGGTTACCCAGCCAGAGTACAGGGCCAGCTAAACTTGAAGGGGAGGCAGATCCTGTGTTGATGGATTTAGTTTTTAGTGTAAAAACAATGTTTTAATGTAAAACCAATGGTAATTAGGTTGTGCAGCTGGTGTGTAACAGAACAACTGTGGGATTGAGGTTTAAGAGGTTAATGACTAATTAGGACTTGATGCCCCAGCAGTGAGAGCTCTTTTCCTATAAAGAAATGAATGGGATGGTTAAGAAAAGAAAACAAATTGAAAACGCCACCAACAAAAGCCAAAACACTTGGCACCTCTGTCTGTCAGGTAACATTATTTCTCTGAAGCTTTTTTTACCCTATAGACAAAACAGGCTTGCTGCTTTTTTTTCCCCCTCCTATTTTCCCCCACCCTGTGAATAATGGTGAGAAGTTAGGCTGCCTCAGCAAGAACTGCAGAGACAGCTGGTTGTTATATTAAGTAATCACTTTCAGAGAAAGCTTTTATGTAGATTTACTTGCTAAAACCTGGCTTGCTCATGCTGTTGCAGTTGAGCCAGGGTGACAGGAGGCTGGCTCTGCCCTCCCCATGTGGCCATGCTCTGAGCTCTGCTAATTGCAAATCCGGGGCATCCCAAAAAGTGCATCCCCAGCAGTACCCTGCGGATGGATTGGGGTGCCCAGGTGTGAGGTTGCTGCAACGGGGTGACCCTGGGTGGTGTCATAATGATGTCGATGTCAATGGTGAAAGAGTAGGGCTCCAAGAGAATATTCTATCTGCTGTTGTCCCACGTGGATGGGCTTTGTCCTTTGGAGCCACTGTTACTACTGCAGGCATGACCCCAAGAGAGGCAGGTTAGGCATGGAAAGGAGCCAGGATCCACAGCATGGCAGGATAGGGGCCATTTGGACATGCCTCAAGGCTGACATCAGCATTAAGCCATGAGATCATCTTCTGAATCAAGGAAGTGCAAACAGCATGAATTGCCCTTCTCGGGTGTCAGGCAAAAGTGAATCTGACCCTATATATATAGGTATGGCACAGGACAGCTCTGCCTTGGCACTACAAGGTGGATTCTTGCTAAGCTGCTTATTTTGCTGCGAAGAATTCATGCTGATGGGAAACAAACAAGAAAAAAAAACACACAACTGAAACAAAGCTGTCACCGTTTTTGATGACTGAGATGCTGGAAACTTTGCAGGGGAAGACTTTGCAGCCAGGACTGCCCAGATCGCATTTCATGCTAGATTAGATGTAAGCAGATGTACAGAAGCAGATCAAGGCATCTTAAAAATCCTAAAATACATTAGATGAGAAAGAAAAAAATCCCTTCTGAGAGAGTAAACACAAACAAAATCTCCGATGTCTTCTCTAGTCTTGTGGTTTTATTTGCATGTAGCGTTCTCCTAAATAGCCGTGGTGATCCCGTGTTCCTGCCTGAGCTTCTCCAGTGTGCACGCAGACCAGCGTTACAGCATGAGAAGTCATTGCAACCTAATTGCTGGGTGACAACTAGGTGACAACACGGCTGTCCTCCCTTCTGGGGAGCGGTGGCTTACCAAATCTCCCTTGCATAACTGTTCTTCTTCAAGGTCAGCTCGTACCCTGACCCAACTCAAAAGATGGGCCCCAAGAGATGGGGGCAGGTCAGGGGTGATGAAAGGGCATCAGAGCTCAGAGCTCCAGCCTGAGAAATAATTTGGTGCATTTTGGAAGAAACAGCTGCTTTCTGAAATGGTGCTCCAAGATGCTTTCAGATTAGCAGAATGGGTTTTTCAGCCTTAGCTGGAGCCTGCTTCTGTGCCAAATGTCTGTTTTATGTGGACCCCATCCTGTGCATAGCTGCAATCACAAAGCCAGGGTCCTTTCACAGCTTCTAGCTAAAGAATGAGAACATAACCCTATTTTCATGTACTTATTACTCAGGAAGATGGTTACAATTGTATTTTGGTGATACAAGTACCTGATTATATGCGCTGTTGTCTGTTACCTAAAAGGAACGAATTGTTAACAGGCATAAAGCCTCTTTAATAAGATCTAACAGTTTAATAAATGACTCAGCTTTGTATCTGGATGCATCAGGTCTGCCTTTGTCACTCCCACATGTTCAAAGCTAAGTCACCTTATTTGCAAGAAGTGCCTTCAGCTGGGGCCTATGAAGCTCAAAGGATCTAAGGTGGGCCTGTCTGTGCATGGGAGGATGTGCATCTGTGAGACTAACCCAAGAGGTGGTAGACCTGGGGTAAAGTTTAGAGGCTGCAGGGTTTAGGGTAATAGCAGGGAAAGCATTTTCACAAGTGCTTGCAGCCCAGATACATCTTCCAGGATCTGTCACTACCTAGAATCTGATAAAGATGTGGTCCTAAGTGGTTTCATTGGGTAAAATACTTCCTCTTGCTTTTGTTTTTGTTGGTTTTCACAGAGTTCTTCATAGGTCGTCTGGAATATTCTACCTAAAAATAAGTTGTTGTTGTTTTTTTTCCCCATGAAAGTCATTTCTTCATTTGGAAAAGGTTTAAGAGGTTATTTAAAGGTCTCATGGTATTTACAAATTGAAGATGTTCGTGTCAACATGCTATCAACAAATTGCATTTTGCCTGTCTTTTCTAATTTAATCTTGAAATATTAACTGGAGGAATTAAATGTTAAATATTAAGCTATTGCGATGTCCTGTTAAATATTAAGCTATTGCAATGCCCTGCTGGGAGCCAGTTAGCTTAACCATAGGATGACCATATTTTAATGATGGGTAAGTTACTTACATACACAGTCCAAGCACCTCTATGATATTCTTTCATCTCACTTTCATGCTATTAAAATCTGTGGCATTAATTTACATAGCGCTGGAGAGTAGCGAATTAGGGTATAATTTTCAAAGCACTGCATAAAGTAAACCAAGTAAATGCAAGGTAGGATTCATCCGGCCAGCTGGAAGCATCCTCAAGGTACACAGCTGCATCTGAGCTCACATCTCACTTGTTGTGGAAATCATCAAATATGCATTTCTAAGTGGATCAGAATGTACAGGGGGGAAAAATACACAACACAAGTATTCCAAAAATGTCAGTTCAAGAAGGTAGAAAAACAGAAATCTCATCAGAAATGACAGTTTTCATGAGCACTCCTTGTCCAAAGCAGTTGTTTGCTCTTAACAGCATGCTAAAATGCTTTGTGAATACAAGTTACTGCATTTTAAGCCTCCATTATATGAAATTAGACCAGTAGTGTTATTGGTGGGCCAGTTTTTGCAGCATATGAGCTCGGTGCATATTTAAGAAATCTCCATTGGCAACTTCTGCCTTCTATTTTCATTTATAGAAGATGAATCACACTTACATTTTGTCCCTCAATAAGGTCAGGATTCCAGGTATCTTGAACCAGATGTTGACACGGGGGGACTGTCTCTGACCATAAGAAAATGGGTAAATATTTGTATTCCATCCCACTTGCAGTTGCACCAGGTTAAACCTAACAGCAGCCTCTGTGTTTTGAACGCATCCTGGATTGACAACTGCATAAATTAACTGGTATTTGGCCAACTGAGCCTACATTTGTCATCTGTACTACATATTGATTCAGTCTTACAATGCTTACTCATACAACACTTTGCTCAGTAGGAGTTTTCCTGGGAAAAAAAAAATAAAAACCACAAAAGATATGCAGGTATGGACTTTGTCTTTGACCAAGGATAGAGCGATCACAGTTTTGTTCTGAAATAAAAATTCATTTCTTACAAAAATCAGAAATTCAATTTCTTATCATGCCTTGCATTCATAAGGCATTGACTTAAGCAGAATAGATTGTTTTTATTCTGAAGTGAGAGTGGTCATGGTAGGAGGCTGTGCTTCTGCAACTAGAGGACGTTAAACCTATTAATCAAATCAGTTTTCAAAGTAAAGCCTAATATATTCTTTCAGTATATTCATCTTTCTGTGTCTCTGGTTTTCAGATATATTGCCCAATTCTTAAACCTCTGTAAGTGCACAAATCTGTGGGTTAGTTTTAATACTGACAACTTGTAAGTGGCCTATGAAATCATTTCCCTAAGGAAATGTGGCAGCTAGCTCTTGCTTTGCCAGATATTTTATCAAATTAAAATTATGGAGCATTACATTAAACAGGGATGTTGTTGCCTCCTTTACTTCCTCATTATTATTATTTTCTTCCGGAAATACACATAAGTGAATTCAAGCTTTCTTAGAGAAAAAATATTTTTTTGAAGGCATTTTCAAATATCTTAAGAGAATTCATTTCTTTTTCTTTAAAGTTTATTCAAAATCTTTGAGAAGGAATATTAGCAAGAAGCATAAGATAATAATCTAATGTATTTTATAGCTCCACATTGACTCAGAAACAACTGACAAATGCATAACAGTGAAGTGTGCCAGATATGTTTATGCACACCAGCACTGACTCCTTCTGAGATTAGTCCAAAATTTCTATATATAATCCATCGGGGTCCCACCAAATGGAATAACAGCCTGCTTCAAATAGCTTCATAGCTTTGTGATGTCTGCTGTCTTGACTGACGCACCAGGGATTAAATTGGGACCCTTTTGGACTTGTACATATGTATTTGTACAGCCCCAACCAAGCAGCTCCTCTCAGCAGGCAACTGGAACAGATTCAGACCATGGTGGACCAGGCACTGAACACAAGAGTTGACTCCTGCTGACATCCTTGTTTGAAAAATACACCACCATGGGTTTGTTTTTCAGATGTTTCAGACCCTTTTTTTTTTCTCTTTTTTTTTTTTTTTTTCCTCCATCCACCGAAAGCAGAGGAGTCCACATGCAGCAGCCGTATTTGGCATCATACACATTGCCAAGATGTGGCTCTCCGGAGCGATGCAATCTGGTTACTCCCATGTCTGCTGTAAACTCGGTAATTAGAACAGAAAACAGAGGCTGTTCACAACTTTTCTCTTAAAAGGGAGAATACGGGGTTTCTGACTGCATGCAAAGAGGAAAAGGCTTTTTCTGTTAGTTTTTAAATGCTCTGTTTGTGAGTCACAACAAATATGTGAATGTGGCACGAACCACAAAGACGCAGTTTTTATTGGCATTTATATAGAAACGGCAGTTCTTCCCTTTCTAAAGATAAAATGTTGCTGTGATGGTGATGGCTGCCTGCTTTTAGCTTTACTACACGTGGGTGCTGGAAGGGAAGCCGAAAACATTGGTGAACTTTGAAACTTTTCCTTCTGTGTTCCTTGGGCACATGAGAGCATTTCCTTTGGGTAGGACAGCAGCATGCCCCACAGTGTTTAGGTCTCAAAGGCATTGTCCTTCCCTTTTATGGTGTACAAAGCCACATCCAGGCCATGTGGCATCAGCATGGGTAAACGAGCGGTCGTCGTTAACAAATAGACATGGGTAATATGATCTAATGCTATTCTGGTCAATAGGAAAATTCAAAGCCGTTGAACTTGGTTACATGACTCTTCAAGGCTCCCTTGAGAATCTCAGCCCAAAGCAAAAGTGGAAAGAAGCCCAAAGCTGAGGGTTGTGGGGTTTTACCTTGTGCGGTCATGCAGTGAGCACGCAGGGCTACATGCACAGCAGATGTGCTGTACAGCATCCATTCCCATTTTCCTAACCTGCTACATGTATACCAGGAAAAAAAAGGGCAAGAGCCCACATATGTGGATTTCCTCTTCCAAAGGTAGTTACTCCATCTCCAGTCCCACGTAAGTCCAGCACAGCCAAGCCAACACAGGAGCCCAGCTTTGCCACTGGGATAGCTCTCCACCACCTCTGGGTGATAGGTGGGAGCAGTGGGTTCATGGGTGTGAACAGTGGGGTTTATGGTGTTACTGCTGTTTTAGGCTGCCTTGACTGAGTCCGGACTTCACCCTGCAGAAGGGGAATCTTCCAGGGACTGGCCATACCTACTCTTCTCCCTCCGTGTAACTTTGGAGCTGGAGCAAGGGAATCCAAAAACTTCTGTAAAAGGAATGTGGTCTCCATCTTACAAAATGGGGTTTTCTCCTCCTAGGTCTTGCTGCTGGCATTCAGCTGTTTTTCCTTCTAGAAATGGAAAAGACCAGGCACAAAGTTCTTCACCAAACTTCATCCCGTAAAGATGGGGATGACACATAAAGGTTTTCTCCTCTTGGTCCTGATTTACTATGGGGGCCCTGAATTGCTGACTTTGTTTAAAATTCCTTCTTTCATTGGAAGCATATGTTTCTGATTTTCTTTCTTATGATGACACAGTTTGCACTCTTACCCGAGAGCTGTTTTCTTAATAGGACCAACTATATTTGGAATCACTCTGAATTGCTCTTGAAATGGAAGATTGATGTCAGTATTTCTGGCAGATTTTCACTGTTTTTCTTTTTCCTTTTTTTTTTTTTTTTTTTTTTTTTTTTTAAATCCCTGTAGTTGAATGTAAAATAACTGTTCAGTCTGGGTGCACCTATACCATTTTACTTGAACACGATTTGATTTGTTTGATTTCAACACAGTATATACTCCTAGTGTAGCTGATACAGGTAAATGCATTAGCAGAGCAGTCGGTGTAGGATTTTATAGAATGGATAAGTCAATGAGTATAGAGGGTTATGCTTTGCATCAGTTTATATACAGGAAAGTCTTATAAGCTTTAGAGACCTGGGTCAGGTACCAGTTCTCACATCCATGTCTTGGGTAGATGTGTGTTGCATTTTTAAAAGCATCTGCACAGGAGAGGGATCTGGATCCTACTGAACACCCTTAAACAGGGGATGTTAGGAGAACTCTTAGTTTTGGTAGTCAGCTATAAAATTTCCTATATCATATCAATTATGCCTTCTATTTATGTAGGTTACAACTGCTTTCTGTCTTGGGTTTTCCAGTCCTTTGCTGTTTTGGACCATAAATGAAGAAGAAATCAGCCCTAGCTCTCATGACTCAGTTGCCTGGAGTCCCTTGGTTAACGTCTCAGTTGCTCCCGGCACAGTCCTAGGCCTTCTGCTTACTTGAAGGAAGCAGCTCAGAAATCATGGAGTATCTCAAAGCACAGGGTTTACAGGCTCTTTAGTATAGATTGTATTTTTAACCCAAATTACTTGTCAGAACAGGTCTTTCACCATTCTGGAAACATCTTTAAGATTTTTATAAAAGAGCAGCACACTTTTTTCCAGGAGAAAACCAAACCAAGCCAAACCAAACCAAACAAACAAACAAAAACAAAACAAAACAAAACAAAACAAAACAACAACAACAAAAAAAAAAACAGGACCTGAAATGCCCAAAATCTTGTGCTCATTTTGAACTGGAGTTTAGGCTTGGGCAAGCCATGTAAAATCAAGCCATCCCTATAAAAACATGTATTTAATTCTGGAAAGAGAAATTCACTCATCTGGCCTGACCTTCTGCACCATGTGGATTCACCATGTGCACTATGGGATTTCATCTATTTACGTAGATGATGATAGCTGGATTTGACTAATGCATAGTAGTTAGGAAGGTAGCCAGGTTTGGTTCTGCCTGATGGGAAGTCTCCTGTTGTTCACTGGAACTGTGAAGGCATACTTTGTACTCCTATTTAAAAGAAAACACCCTACTAATTCCCCTTTGTTTGGATTTAACTTCTTTACGGAGTTCTTTTCTGTGTGTGTTTCTTGATGTATTAAAAAATCTGATATTAGTTTAATTTTCTCCCCATATGGGTTCTTGTTTTCTGTAATCAGTCTAATTTCAATAAGCAGAATTTTGCAGAGTTCTTTATAGGCACTGGCTGGTGCTTGGGGAATGTTTTGGTCCTTTCCCATGTGTAATCTGCAGCAAGAAGTGTTCTCACGGCACATCATGATTTATAGGGAGAGTGACAGGAGGAAAAAATGCATTTGAGAGCACTGTAATCCTGAAAAGAGAGCTTGATTTGGTGATAAAACTCAGCTGTGTTTTATCTTCATTTATAAAGCTGATTTGGGGAGCACAGTGAGATTGGGAGGGGATGCAGGGGGACAGGGTTGTAAGACATGGCAAGACCCCACAGCCTAGGACATGAAGCATGTAGAAATTGGGCAAAAATAGGGGTTTCTATGGGGGAATCAGCTCCTTGACTGATGTGGCCAATTTGCTTCTTGTTTTTAGGAAAATGAAAGAGTGGAAGCCCAAGAGTTTATTCTAAAAATGGCTTGATAACAGTGTTTTTTCAACCATTTGAATAGGCGTGTACTTTTCATTTTTTCCTCAAAGATTTGCACACCCCAGGGTGGAAACCACCACCTCTCTGTGGCATGGGGGGGATGAAAGGAAACGTTAAAAAAGCACCCTCTAGAGAAAGCAGAAGCTAGCCATGGCAAGTTAAAACCAGTACAGCAGAAAAATGCTGGGTGCCTCCAGTAGCAGTACAGTTGCTGAGGAGTTAATATCAGACACAGTTTTCAGGAAATCCCTATACAAGTATTTTTCCTGGTAAGTACCTGAGCCCACAGCATTATTCATCAGCCTTGCAGGAACCACAGCCAGCCCTTGCCTGTTGCTGCACTGTGGTTTTCCTAAGAATCACAGTGAAGGTAAGCTTAAAAAAAAAAAAAAAAAAAAAAAGCAGAAGAGGCATTCTTCCCCAGCATGAAGATTGCATGAAAAAACAAGACTTTTCTCCTCCTATTTTGGGCTAAACTTTTAGTTTGGGGGGTCCTAAAAGCATCTCCTCCCTGAGCCTCCTCCTGCAGCCATGCATACCACAGGGCTCGTCGGGTCGTTGCAGAGCCCCACTGAAATAACATTTGAAGCAAAATCATAAGCACTGCTGAGTTACATAAATATCAGTACTATTATGTATCAGCACTATTATGTAGAGCCAAAAGTATTGCTGGGAGAAAACAGTTAATTAAAAACTGCTTTGCAGTGCTGTGCATCTCCTTGTATTAAAACTGAAGTGGAACATCGTGAGTAGTTGGTCAAGCTGTTTTGTAAGCAGCATTCCTCGTGCTTTCTCCTCTTTAATTTTGATAACATTGAGGAATTATGCTGCTGATCAAAGAAGTTGCCTAGGGTCTGCTATGGTAGGACCAGAAGGTTTTCTATAGCTCTGCCAGGGAACCTTACTTATTCTATAATGTAACAAAAATGCTCCTTGCTTGTAGAGTATGCTTGTAGAATAATCCCTTCCCAGGGAGGCATAACACGTGCAGACATTACTCTAAATAGAAAATATATTTATACATGACACATGGCCACATAGATGTTTTATGACTGCATAATTAAAGAGAAAAGAGGAATGATGGAAGTATGGGAACAAAAAGTCAAGATTCAAGAAAAGAGTTTCACCAACTTGCATTCTGAAAGAGGTTCCCAAACAGTTAATTCCTGTAGTCAAGAAGTGTTGTCAAGTGCCAGGAATATGAACTGGAGCTGTGAACCCCCTTACAAAGTCTTAGTTTGTTCAAATTTGCCTTTAGTATTTTATAGACTGGAATTTTACAGGTATGCTCTGGAAGTTATAAGAAGCCAAGGGAAATGGCATGCCAGATCACACCTGCATTTGAGAAATTCCAAATGTCACCAAAGGTGCATCCCTATGGTTGAGAGGCAGGGACAGATTCCATCCATAGTCACAGCTGGAAAATGAACTGAAAACACTCCACACAGACACGGGCTTGAACTTCTACCAGTCTTCATTGCCTGAGTCAGTGGGGGTTCAGGTGCTCGTATCATGGGCTAACCCAATGTGCACCATGTGGGAACGGCTTGAGCTAGCGCTTCCAAGTCCTCTCTATTCTGCAGCCAGAAGCCCATGAGGATTTGTGTCAACCTGAGAAAGCTAGTTTTGTGTGTACGTTGCCTCTTACAGAGCACAGTGTGCGCCGTGTAATACAAAATAGATTTGTCTGTAAACGATGCTGACCTTTACCGTGGTGCGGTCTGCTTGAAAAGAATGCCCTGAGGAGACATATTCCACCGAGTAGACAACGCCGTGATTTCTGTAATTTGTGTGTGGTATTTCTGACTTAGGAAAGGCTAAGCCATTTCATTGCTGTCGCTTCCCACCAGACACCTTAACATCTTCCTGCCCAGGCTCTGGGCTGGTACCACTGCTATAAGCCCTATTTCATCTACCCCTATTTCTCTAGGGGTAGATGTGTAAAATGTAGTTCTCCCAAAAGGAACTCCAGTATTCTTTGCTGTTTCCTCTGGTTGGAGTTAATGGGGTTACTCACACAAGTAACCTGTCTGCTATGAGCAGAAAGGTGCAAGCTGTCATTGATGTGATGTGCACTGTGGTACGGACCGTATTATAAACCCATTTATTTGTCAAGAGAGTGCAAATGTCTCTACAATTCCTAGTCCCAGAGGAACAACCTTTAAGCATCATGATTCATAGTAGTGCTTCACCATAGCATCTTGGCATTGTGTTCACAACACTGCAAACAATGAAGTGCATTAAAAAATATATATATATATAATATTATTTTTTCTCCACTTTAGGGAGGTGGCAATGTTTTCTGTGGGAAAAACTTACTCAGACAAACAGGTCTTTCAGCAGATTTGATGGGACATCAGTAAAAATCATCATTTGGTTTGTGGTGGTGCTTCAGGGCTGAAATCCTGGACTAAGGCCTTGTAATAGTGATTCCCACAGAAAAACAAAGCAAAACATTATTTCACCAAGTCACATACTGTGTCTTTTCTGCTCTTCTTCAGGAAGCTCACCTAGAGCATTGGATCAGCTTCTGAGATCTTTCCTCTTTTTCCTTGGACCTATTAAACCAATCATGTCTGACAGCTACTACTGAAATAACAATCTGGTAGAAAGGAGGACGCTCTCTTGGTTAGTGTAAGCTTAATTTACTATGAGACTTTTTTAGATTAGTACCAAAAACTGTTCTTGATCCCCTACACAGCAGGGCACTGGCACAGGCTGAAATGCTGTGGTGTGAAGCAGTGCACAGATGTTTGATCACCCCATGGGGAGAATGAAACTAGGCAGCCAGCCCTGTTTCTTTGTTAGCTCTTTGATCAGATATGGGAAAGGCAAATATTCTCACCAGGTGTCAGGGTAGTGATCAAGTCCTTTTGTTTCCATCCTGGGAACTGGAAATGCTCCTACCTTGCTCAAGACATTGCCTGTCCTCAAACAGTTAAGTGCTGATGCTTGCATGAGTTATTTCCCTCTTCTGGGGAACGTGTTAAACACTAAATGATGCATGAGCCCCATTGGAGGGAAGTGATACATTCTGCACACAGACTGTTTATTTTTCACTGATGATTTTCTTCTGGTAGCCAGGTGTGGTTCCCGGCTAACATGACATGTTAAGGAGGCCCCGAGCAAAGCAGTCATTTGCGCTCCTCTAAACAAACACATCCTCTAATTACTGTTTTAAAGGTGATCTCACATAGCAAGAAGCAATAGCAAATAATTGTATAGGGTGGGACACATGTCAATCTGGCACTGGAGTGAAAGAGAACATTTTGAAGTTGTAACAACTTGTCTTTATACTTGGCTTGCTGCTTTGCTTGCCTCAAATTTAACAAGAACTTGGGTGATATTTCTTAGGAAATTTTGTTATCTTAGGGATCAGTATCTGCCCCAACTGCAAAAAAGGTCTTTTTTTTTTTTTTTTAATCACTTTGTTCTTTGCTTTATGTTTTTGCTTTAAGTATTTGCCTTTTCCATGCATATTTAACAGGTGAGCACTTGTAAGGTCAACTAGGGACTGAACGGGGCTCTCCTGTGGTAAAGACACAAGATGCTGTAGGTTGTTAGAAGAGCCCATCTCTTCAGGAAGGGTTGTAATAAGCTCTTAACAACCACAAATAGATGAAGAGGGTGATCTGATCAGGCAGTCATCAAAGTGTTACACCTTGAGGAATATGCAAGCATGACAAGCCAAAGCCTTTTAGTAATTTAGATTGCAGTCAACTTTCATTACAAAACCCAACTTTTGATCCTCTCTTCTACCCCCTGGTCACGGCTTGCAAAACTTAATTGGCCTTGCAGATGACATATTTATTTTGAAATAGGTTGCTTTGATTTCTGCATTGTGAAAAGGAAATTAATCCAATTCATTTTTAGTGACAGACCACTAGATAAGTTGGCATTTGTTGAACACTGCAGCATGATCTTCTGAGGTTTCCACTCCTTACCTTTATGGTACCACCAGCAGTGATGCTGGGTGAGTTATGGGCCTTGGGCAACATCATTCTCTGCTCTCCTTTATGCAGGATAGTAATGACAGTGGCTTCAATCTGAGCTTACTTTTTTAGTTCATGTGTTGACTAGCAAAGTTAGAAGATCTCCCATGCACTGTGTTGGAGATGAGAGGTATATAATTAATATCATTTATTGAGTCTCCCTAAGAATTCCCCAAATGCTCTTTATGCTATCACTTTAAAAAATGTATATATGAAATAATTAATAAATATCAGGTACAATATTACATGAGATTGCCTTGTCTCCTGTTTATTTAGCTTGAGATAGTTTCTCTTGTATTTGTATGCAGCTTTTCTGTCATTTCTGTTACACATTTTGCATATTATAAAACACTCTTCCTTGCAGACAGAGAGGAAAGCAACGTGCCTGAAAAAAAAAAACAACAACCCATTAAAAAACATCCCAGCACAAGGGAACATTGTAGTCCATAGTTATTTAAAGATTTGGTCAGAAGTCCCTGTCATCTGATCGTTCCACGTTTCAACAAAACATGTCTGATATCAGCACTGACTGCAGACACATGTTGTAGCAATGTGGTCGGCAGTGGGGTTCATGTAGCAGCACTTAAGATAATACCCAGAGAGATAACTGGCAAACAACATGGAGATATAAAGAATAGAGAAGGGGAAAAGGGCGCTTTTAGCTGCACTGAGCTGTATGAATCAGTGTGGTTCACCACCAAAAACCTGTTTAAATTTCAGAAAACAAACACTTGTTTAAACAATTTCTTTCCAAGAGAATTCAGTCAGAGGCTTCTTCATTCAGACTCTTCCAAGACGGTTATTTATTCTTCATCCAAAAATATTTTAGTTTCATCAGAGGGAACTGTAGCATGCTCCAGTTAGCAATAACTTGAATTTACACAGAAAAACATTGCATCCTGCCTTGGCAATAAACAGGGACTTTAGGAAATGTATGTTGCCTTTCCCAAGTGTGATTGTTTGTGATACATCAAGAATTGCATGCAGACTGAGGGATGTAGCTGTTGTTTGTGTGAGTATCATGCACAACTGAGTTTACATATTTGATACGATCCTGTCTGACTCCAAGGAGATAAATGAAATTAAGTTCTCAGAAGGGAAGTAATTAGGCCATGAAACAATGGCAAAGATAAGGCACTATGGGAGAAAATGTCCTTGAATAAATAGGGAGTGGAGGGAGCTCTTAGTGGAGCGATACAGTTTTCCTTAGCTCCAAATATATTAGCAAGGCTGAGGCTCTTCAAAATTAAAATGAGAACCAGTGGGACTGCTACAGATCTAAGATCCTGGCTTTGGGAAGAGGAGGGACAGATTGGTGGGGGAACAGTGCTGTCAAGAAATCTCCATCAGAGTGGGAGGAAGGACTGCAAGGTGGGATAGATCCAAGCTTCATCCTTTTTTTCTTGCTTGCTGCAGACCTTCTGTGAAATAGCATGTTGGCTTAAAGAGAAAAGAGGCTGAGAGGTGCCAGACGTAGACGGATGATTTTTATCTGGAAAACAAGGAGTCTGCTGATTGGAGATGTTTGGTGAGAGGGTTTGGACAGTGGCGTTCAACCCAGTGAGAGGTGGGAGAGGTGAAAGAAATGCTTGGCAAAGTATGCTGGCTGTTGACATGAATTAATTTCTTCTAAAACTGAGCGAATTCCCAGCCCTGAAATCTGCCTTTGAAGCAAATGAGACAACAGATTTTTATTATTATGCCTGACCTTTAGTTAAACAAAAAGTAAATGCTACCACAAGGAAATGCTGGGTAATCTTCATTTTAAAATATCTAATAGCAAAACTTGTTTGTTTGGAGAACTGGGCTCTAAATCTCTTCCTAGTTACGTTAGTTTTATATCTGTTTAATTTCTTTGACTTCAACAAGGTTGTTTCTGAATTAAAATCTAACTGGATGTAATTAGCTGTTAGCATGAGCAGCTTGCAAACAGTGCCAGTGGGAAGCTGAAGGGTTTTTTGTGTGGATCATCCAGAGCGTCTGGAAACTCGCAGTTGTAAGAAGCAATGGCCTGTTCTCAGTTCAAATGCCAGAAAGTAGCTCTTGTTCCAACTTGTCAGGTTCACATGAGCCCTGCACCCCTAAAGAGACAGATATTGCTTGGTTTTCTCATTGGATGAGAGATTATATTGGGATTGGCACTACACATGGGAGGGATCCTCTTTCTCAGACTACATTTAATCATACTGAATGCTTAGAAGTTACTTGGGTTTAAAATAGGTCATTGTCTTAAATGGACTGATTTTCAAAAATGCTTAACACTCCCCATTTCAAGGGCACTCAGCTGGAAATCAGGGGTCTCTGCATTAGAAATCCATGAATATTTGATTAAAAAGTCAGTCTGTAGACGAGGTTTCTCAGGACAGCTGGAAGCAAATGCTCATGTCAAGTGTTAGGGAGGTAGGAGCTTTGCATCAATTCTGGACCATGGTATGAAGCTCAGTAAAGAACTTGGCTTCTTGATTTCAGCTGTTGGTCTCATTCCCCACTGTGGATGGACACTTCATCCACAAACAAACCCATCAGCCTGTTTATAAAATGATGAAAAGTAAATCCTGTTTGAAATGGAGGATTAACATCGTCAAGGAGTGAGCAGAGAGGGTGCGCACACATCTGTCTGTTCTCTTGTTCTCTGCTGCAAACCACCACAATGACGTCTGAGTAAGGCACCAGGTAGATTAGGAATTGCTAGTTCTTTTCTAAACTTAATGGCATGTTAATCAGTTTGCTTTTGCTGTTATAAAATGCAGTCCATACACACACGTTTAATGTTTTGTAGCTAATTTTACATTTCTATGTTTGAAGCTTCTTTTTAATATAATTTTTGGGTGCAATAAGAAGGCAGCAAGATGTTTTAGTCTGGGAAGGAGTTAGCAACATTTTCCAGAAGGTTGTGTTCTGGCTTTTTCTAACCACCTTTAGAAATGCTTTTCACAGCTAATGTCCCCAGCAGGCACATACGCAGGCACACTCTAGAACGAGGCAGCATCTTACGCAGCGGGTGGTTTCATCCCAGGAGGCAGCTGGCAGAGTTATTTTCAGAAGGCAAACTCCTTCCTTGGGGTTTCTGCAAGGGAGAGGAAGTTTTCGGTAGGAGCTATGCTCACAGTCTGCCAAGTCAGCATATCCTCAGCCTGCTCTGCTTACGCTGCGTTCCCAGCTGGCATATCTGTCTCAATGGGTGCTAAGAGAGAGAAATCTCAGCTCATTTCCAGGTCTGTAGTTCCCTCCCTTGGTGAATTTTTCCACTTTCAAGGGCCATTTCTACTTTAATCAACTGGAAGTTGAGTTCCTTTGGACCATTAGACATCTGTGTTCTTCCTCCCAAGTGGATTGCTATTCTGGAGAAAAAGAGATGGAGGTTATTTATCTGCAGCGATCTTTGGCCAAGTCCCGCCTTCAAACTGTAGCATTGTTATTTGGAAGGAAAAGGAAACACTGAGAGCCAGAGTAGGATGGAGATTTACTTAGTGTGGTCCAAGGCTTGTGGAAATGATCCACAGAAGGAGCTGGAAACCTTGGAGGAGCCTTCCAGAAAGTCAAAATGCTGGATGGAGGTTTGCCCAGAATTAAAAAAGGCTCTGTGGAGCTTGGTGACCTTCTTCCAGGCTGTACATTGTCTGTTCATTCTGGAACCAGACCTTGCAGCTCTTTATGGAGATAGGCACCCAGTTGGGAGGGATTCACTGCTTTGAAGAAGTAGCAACAAGTGGTTGTGTGGTCCATTCCTGGTGGGGACACATGGCCATGCAGGGAGAAACCTGGCAGCTCACCAGTTCCATCTCCCTGTGGGGGTTTGCAGCTGCCGCCAGACTAAGGAACCTCCTAGTTTTGGGTGTTTTCATCCATTTCTATTAAATTGGCACCAGGCATTGGGAGCACAGGATTCAGGGATCATAAAGAGACCATCCCATAATGTGATCACCTAGTTGGGGATAGGAGCAGGAAGATGTCTTTTCTGCTCCGCTCCTCTGTCTTAACAGGTGTTGGATCAGGAGCACAAAGGTTGCCGATAGGTAGAAGCTGTTACAATGTGGAGC